>NC_088984.1:13196350-13816578 GCF_963932015.1 Anas acuta
AGGCTGTTTCCTCCTTGCCTGCAGTGGGAAGTGCTTGAAGTTGAAGCACTTGCACATTAGGTGGTGCTAAACTCTAATAAATGCATGCTAAGTGATTATTATTAAAGTGATCTCTTCCCATCTTACCTGGTGTACATGGCAAGACCCTGCGCTCCTCTTCACGCTGCTTGTACTTTTCTGATGCACTAATAGCCAGTTCAGAGGATTGCCAGTTTGGAGTTGAGCTTGACATCAAATACTGCTTGATTTAAAAAGCTTCCTGTCTAGGTATTCTTCTAAAATTACAGCCAATATTACCAAAATTAGAAAACTGATTTTCATGTTTTGGAACATGCCTACTCTCAGGGCTGCTCACAGGGTTGGGAATAGTTAGTTATATGGGGTACAGGATGTCATCTTCAATTTGTCAGAGCCTGACAGTGCTCTTCTCCCTTCCTAGAAAAGGTGGTCCTTTTGGCTGCTTCACTTACTAAACTGTCACCAGTTGTAACTAGAATTGATCTTGAAATTAAGCCCCAGCCAGGCAATGTTTTCCTAACCCAGATACAGGATTGAGGGGTTAGTCTTAGAGATGGCTTCTATAATTTCCGAAGTAGAACGTAATTACAACCTTCTTGTGCCTATTTAAGTCATTACAAGGTTGAAAAAGCAGACTTGGTTCCTAATTGAAAGTTTGGAATGGATAAGGGTGGTGGGGTGTGAAACCCTATTTAATAAATAGGAATATGAACATTGTTGAGCTGTTGGTCACAGGGAATCCTAGTTCAAAAAGCTGCTACTGAGCAAAATTTGCAACTTTCATCCACAAAACTATATTGACAGTTTCAAACAATCTACTTAGCTATCAGAGATGACTTAGAACTGCAATGGGAGCTGGCAACTCTCAGAAACTACCTTGCACTTTTAAGTCATTTCTCCACTACTTCTCTCATAGGCATTGAATGGGACCTGAAAGCAAATCTGTCATGTCCCTTGAGTAGCAAAATCCTGTGTCTTCTTACTTTAAACTTCCCTAGATATTATTTGAATAAACCACCATTCCACATGTAACAGAGTCTAAGGGTAAGTTTTCTACTTCCCACACATAAGCAAAGTGGATGTTCTGTCTGGCTCTGAAAGTAGCAAGAAAAAGTCCAAAGACAATGTCTCTTGTTTGGCTCAAGCATGGCACTCATAAAAGATCTATTCTAATATCTGTGCTAGATGAGGAAGACTTTTGGAAGAGGTTGTATATGCTGTCATGTTTACATGACTAAAGGATATATGCTTTAATTCTCTTAGGTGAGATAACAGTAAACTGCCAGGTGGAGACCTGGTAGAGATAGAGACCATTCTGCAGAGCCTGAAGAGGGGAAGATATCCATGAGTCTCCCCACATCGAGCACCATTTTTTCATGCTTCATGAAAACCTGAACAAGATCATGAGTGCATGACAGGTAGTGGGATACAGTGATGGCTGGCATGGAACACACTGTACTTGCAGCCACCACTGTTTTACCAGCAAACTCTATCAGAGTTTGTTTCAGATAGAAGAATCACAGAAAGACTCCTTTGAGTTCTGTTGCATGCTTTGAGTTAGGAGATCAAGACCTTACAGGATAATCGTAGAGAGCATTAGAAATGAAGGCATATATAATAGCTGAAGAGACACTTTGAAACAAGCTGCCAAATAATGAATAATCACAGAGAATTTAAATGAGTCCCATAGTACAGCCTTTTGTTTATCAGGCAAGCTACCTCTTGGACTTTTTTCTTCCTCTGAGAACAAAAGGCAGAATCAATAAGCCAGTCAATGAGACTACTGGAAACCACTTTGAAGTTTGTGATGAAAGAGAATTTTTCTTCCTGTTTGAATTGCAGATTCCTTAGCACAAAACACGGCTGATTCACTTCCCTCTCACCAAATCCAACTGATGCATCTAAGCTCCCATCCCACCCTACTGCCCAACCCTTCAGAGTGCCATTCCATTGAGCAAGTTCAATCAGTTGTAGTCTATATTGCAGACATTGCTTTTCAAATAGGAGTTGTATCTGTTTCACTGACCTAGCTCTCACAAAGATTTGCTGTGGCCATTTTAAAATCTTTATATTTTATCAGGGCAGAGGGGAAGGGAGGAGTAGATAAAGCTCTTCAGCTTTTAGATCTTTGCTTTTAGTTTTTGTCAAGCATCAAGAAAGGCGCAATAGCATTATAATCATTAGTGGTAAAGTAAATGTAAAGCCACATGTAAATTATAGCTTGATAGCTTCACACAGAAAATGAGTTATCAGTTAGAAACTGCTAGGGGTAGAAAAAGCATGATTCTTAAATATGAAGAAGTCTGGATGCTGGGAACCATACCAGTCTTATATTTAGCTTTTTAACTATATAACAGGATAGGGATGGATCTCTTTAGGCTTTATAGCTTGTACCTGGGTGAAAGTACCACTTTGCATCTGGTAGCAAGGGGAAGTTTGCCCGCTACTTTATGGTGCAGTTTCTCTTCAGCAATTTCAGAACTGTTCAGTGGCATAGCATCGGTGAAATAACTAGTTTATGGCTATCTATGATGGATTATATTTTGATTTACAAAGGGCAACTTTTTTCCTTCTTTGCTGTCATTAAGAGATATTACCAGAGATATGGGTCTTTACTAGTGTAGAGTTACAGAATATGAGATTGTCCCTTACCAGGGCAGCTCTTGCTCCAAGAAGTCAAGACAGGGATATCTTCTGTCCTCAGCATGTTCGCAGTCACTGGCTGTTTAATTCATGGTGAGGCTCTTTCATATAGTCAGTAATTCATATTTTATCCCATTCAAAGATGAGCGCATGAGACATTAAGCTTCTAGTTAGAGTAGAAATTGGTGGAGCACAATTTAGGTAAGCTTTCTTATCCAAAAAAAATTATCTTGCTAACACTGGGTAGTCTATAACTTCTTGCATCTTGCTGCAGAATCATTCAACCTTCAACCCACCAGGGTCTGCTTTCTATCTGCAATGGTTTGTATGCTAATTTAGTGGGGCCTGGGAGACCCAGCCACATTCCACCTGGCAATTCCCTGTAGAGATCTTGGGTACTTCAACTAGTCTCCCTTTTAAAGAGGAAAGGAAGAAAGACGAGCCTTCGTGCCTTATCCTACTTATGGTAAGTAAAATGCACCCAGGATGAACTGCACTTCAGAAAGGCCTAAGAGAAGACATCTCCACCTTTCATCAGCCTCTCCCAAATGTACACCAAATGACCCAGGTATTCTCCAAGCTTCAATAGAAGACCCTTAGTGTCCCTGACATTGCTTCATTGTTCACGGAAATCTAATATCAACATTTGTGAAAGAAGTTCATCCAACAGAAGTGCTATGTTACTGTGAGGTGCCTTAAATACTCACGTTCCCTCTCAACTGGGTAAAGCAGCAGGAATTCATCTTCAAGTGGAGGGTGAGGAAGAAAAGGTTAACCAGCTGACTGCAAAACAATTCACTTAACTGAAGGCAGGGAGGCACACTGCATTTTTTATGGTCTGGGAAAGAAAAGTGTACAGTATGTGACATTAATGCAGAGTAAATGTTTCATGAGTTGGCCTTCTAATGGACACATCCCTGAGAAGGGGTTGGCATGGCAGTGACAGCCCCGGTGCCTGCAGGAACGTGCCATGAATGTAGCTGGCACATGTCCTATTTTTTTATTTTTGTTTTTCCATTGAACTTCCATAGATATTTGATAAATAAAACTGTGGCCTCTTCATAGCAGAAAGGTGGAGTGCATCTGGCAGACAATGTATTGACAGATATTTCTCCTGTGAAGAAAGGTTGAGAGAGCTGGGCTGTTCAACCTGAAGAGAAAGCTCTAGAGTGATCTTATTGCAGCTTTTCAATACTTAAAGGGGGGTTATAAAAAAGATGGAGAACAACTTTTTGCTCATGCAGGACAAGTGGTCCTGTCATTGAAAGCACAGTAATAGCATTGGGAAAAACCTGTGTGGGTGAGAGGAGAAAATTCTTTGCTTTTATCAAACTTACTATTCTACCTTTTATGCCATCTCAGATATGTTGAAGAAACACAGGTGAGAGAAAAGTTGTTATCACACATTGTAGTGAAAACAGCTTGGTGTGGTGAAGGAATGGGAGAGGGGAAAAAAAGAGGACGGGAACATAAAAAAAAAAAAAAAAAAAAAAAAAAAGCTATAATTCTGTAGGATACTTTGGCAAGTATTTAAAACTATTGGACCACCAGGGTATTGTTTCAGCTTCCTGGTATCTAATATGGATGTCTTTTTATCTAAATACATTTTTAGAGTTAAAAAAAAAAAAAAAAAAAGTCAATTACTCCGTGTTCTTCTCCCAGAAAACCACTTTTCTTCACTTCAGCAGTGAAAGATGAGGCATCATCTCCTCCAGCTGATGCTGATGAATGGGTCTTTTCCCACCACCAGAAGGTGCTAAAAGATCCTTTTACTGACAACAGCATAGTGATCATCACTACTTCTAGGATGTACAAGTCAACGATTTTAATGTCACATTGGGGTGACTCAGTGAATAAGCTGAAATATTAAGCTGGTCAGAGCACTGAGTTACAATGAAGAAACCAGGCTTAAAGCTTGGAAGGACATTGTTTTTACCATATGGCTGGGGGATCAAATTTTGTTATTTCTTCTGTACAAAGCTTGAGCAGGATCTCAGTGTGCTTGTCTGGAGGTCAGCGGTGTTACTGCTGCACTTGTGAATACTTGTGCAACTGTTTCGCTATTTGGTCTCGTTCTTGGCAGCTCCAATGACTGCTAAAGTCAAGGTATTTGTTCCTGGCTTCCTACTGCTAAGGGGAGCTGCCTTTCACCCAGAGCCACCTGGAAGCTGCCTCGGGCCGGAGGGTGTTATTATACAACTCTCCACTTAGTGTCCTCGCTTGCTTTGTTTTTGCACCAGCTAGGGAACGCAAGCGATCTCGCTTCAGGAAGGACAGGCCTAAGTACTAGAAGCCTAAATATCCACAGGCGTTGAATAACGATTTCAGCCTTAAAAAACCTTGGAGTTGGCAGCATCTGCCTTGATGCCCAAAATCTGTCAAGTTTGGCTTCAGGATGCAAGCCGCACTTAGCAGGCAGTGTAATGCACATTCTAGGGCTTGGCCTAGCTCCTCTGAAGCCTGCGGACTGCTGCAAACTAATTGGCAGGACCTAATAGAGAGTTGGGAATCCCTCCTGATCCACCAGCCCTGGTGACCCTGAGCACAGCTGACCCATTGTGGATTTCCACACCATATCTGCTAATGACTTACTGAACAGACTGTAATAGTCTCATTTTGGGCCCTGGTTCTCTAAAATATGTGTGCACGTCACACTAAATGCAATTCCTCCTTCCACATTTCCTGTAACTAAATGGCCAATTAGGAAACCTCAGGTAGTTCTGTTTTCATTTCAAGCTGAAATAAATGAGAGCTATTTGTCTTTTTTTTTTTTTTTTTTTTTTTTTTTCTTGGCTGTCCTTGTTAAGCTAATAATACAGTACCTACCTTTAAGCTTCATATAACACATGAATAAGATCTTATTTCCTAGATGCCTAAAGCTGGAAAGAGTAAGGTCTGTGGCCACTAGGCCGTGTAATGGAGGCACATCACAGGCCTCTTGACACCTAGTAGAACTGCAGAGGAAACTCCTCACACTCCACCCTCAGCCAACTCCTCAAAACTGAAATGGGTCTCTTTGTAATGGACATTATTTTAATAAACCCAATAAATTAATTTGTTACTATTTAATAACTTCAGTATGATAACTATTGCCTTAAAGAAACTTCTTTGTAGCGTTTATATTATGCAAACAAGGAGGGCACCGAACAACAGGGCCTGATCCAAATGTTTTCACCAGCTTGGACAGAGAAGGGATTGAACCAGGACCCCATGTTGCAGATCAGCCCCAGGCTTCGGCCTACTAATTGTTGTGAGGAATTTTTCTTTTCTGTCTTTGGAACTGTGGAGTCCTGAAAGCTTTACTTCTGTATCTGGGATGAAACAAAAACCTGTTTCAAAGCTGAAGCCTTTCATGAAGGAACAACATTGTATTACAGATGATCCTAATTTTACCAAGTTCCCCTATTTTAAGGTCAAAAACTGTGGGGGTTTTTTGAGATCTTATACAAAGGCATCTTGTCTCCATACAAAAGCACAAATGGGAGAAAATCCAGCCTTTCCATCAGGGATTTGTTCCAATGATAAACACTGACTTTGGTTTAGAATACTTTGCCTTATTTCTTCTTTGAAACTTATCTAGCTTCAGTTTGCAGCAAGTCACTCAAGCACTGCCATTCCCTGCCAGGATAAACCCCAGAGAGATAAAATTTCCTGTTAATGGCGAATATTTGGACATGCCAATTCATGAGTCAGACTTTCACCCAATAATTCTACCAACAGTTTAGTAGTTTGATAAGATGATCGCCTCCTTCGTTCCCATTTCTACTTCCTTAACTCAATACCCATCAATAAAAATTCTTCTAATTATTTTCTAGGGCTTCCAATCTTTATTCAATTGATCATTGGCTTGTCCACTTATATGTTACAACAATTTAAACCTATTTAAATCCAGCTTAATTTGATCTTGCTCCTTTACTATAAAATTCTTGATTTCTTTCTTTTGTCCAGCCAAATCTCAGGATGGGAACCTCTAATTTAGTCATTTTTCTTATGAATACCCAGGATCCAGCAGGCCATTGTGGCTATTGGGATACAGTTGGCAGAGCTGTTTTTGTGTGGAAGGACAGGAGAAGATCTGTCTTCTTCAGAAAAAAAAGAGAGAGGAAAAAAAAAAAAAGAAAGAAAGAAAAAAAATTAAGAAAAAAAAAAGCATCTCCAGCATGTACTCTGAGAGCATCTGAGAGCAGCTGGAAGGTTTGGTGTGTCACTTGTGTATTAAGTGTTGGATGACTGCTATCTTTAACTAGGTGAATCTCTGACAGCAGAGCCTGTTATTGATGGTACCAGCAATAGGACTGCATCAATGGCCCAATTTTCACTGTAACTGTAAATCACACTGCATTTCCTTGTGGAAGAGAAAGCCCACTGAGAGAACCAATTCTATTTAGGTGAGTTGTACTGAAGCAATACTGCTATTTTAGAAATAACCATTATTGGTTTTGATTTGATGTGGAATACAATAAAGCCCAAGCTGAATTATGCAAGGTTTCTATAATTATTTTGAAAGCTCAGCATGGAAAAATTGGTAACAGCTCATGTGCTCACATCAGGAATCATTTCAATTTTACCCTCATGAGCAGTTGTTCATTCATTGCTGATTGCAACAATCTTTTAATCAAGAAAACAGCATGGATATTTTATTCCAGCTGGTAATGGGTTGGGGGAAATGGTGAGATTAATTTTACAAGCTGAATTTGAGAACTGAATTTCTTCAAAGTAACAATACTTGATAAAGAGAATGAAGTAGCTTTAAAGCATCTTGAAAAGAATGATGGTGTCAAGTTCAGTCTTGACACCAGCAGTGAGCTTCAAGTGTGCTCTGATCCTAGAAGCAGCAGTGGGAAGGTCTGTGGCACAGTCAGTCTACAGAGGTGGCTTTTCCCATTGCTCTTCATGTGGCAGCAATGGACTGGAGCTCTGGTTTGCTTCCACTAGCAACAAATGATAAATCACTAAGTGAATGAGCCAGCACACGGCAAAACAGCTGGAAGCAAGGATCTCCCCGTTCATTCTCCTCGCTGCCCAAATTAGCTCATTTAGTGCTTGATTTCTCTTCAGTGCCCAAACCCAGCATCTTACTGAGTACCTTAAAGGCTGACATGCCAACAGAAAAGGTGGATGGATGCTGCAGCTGGATTCCCAGACAGGTCGATACAGGGAGGGGATCAGATAAGTCTTTTCTGTATTTTCAAAATCCTGTTTCCTTTGCAAGTTACTTGCTATCACAGCTGTCTGGGAAGCAACTTTCATTATTTTCCAACTCCTAATGTGAAAGGTGGGAGAAAGGCAGCCAGGTGGATCTCCTTAGCTGTTGTTAAAATGTTGGAGGGAAAAAGTATTGAAGGTGTCTAGTAAAAGCATGAGAATTCTTGGTGAAACCTATTGCATGTTTGTTTTGTGTGTGTGTGTGTGTGTGTTTTTTTTTTTTAATCAGGAAAATAGTACTTCTGTGTGAAAGAAAACCAGCTTTTCTGATCACTCTTTGACCAGCTCCAGGACTACAACAAGACCTTCAAGTCCTGTTTAAAGTCTGAGAGTGTTTTCCATCATCATTTTTAAGCAGGGTTCATCCTGGTATGAATGACACAAGCAACAGTACTTGCGTTGCAGAATTGTCTTGAAGAAGAACCCATATGGGAGTCAGCAGTGCCAACTGAGTGTTCAACCTTGGATTGTCGCATGGCTTAGTTGCCTGATCATGCCTAATCTTGTTCTGACATGGACCAGATTGGGTCCATGCTTCCTCATGGGGACATGGAGACACCATTCTGAGAGTAGTATGCTAGTTATATTTCTAATCATGCAGCCCATCTGAGGAGACACAAGAGCAAATGAGAGTTTATCACATGAACTTCACAACTGGTTTCACTTACCAAGTTTGGGAACATGTGAAGGAAATACCCAACCTGCAAGAATCTGGTCTTATTCAGACTACTGCAAATAGGCAGGTATGGAATAGGACCAAAGCCCTGCCAAGGTATGCAAATAACTATCTGACACTCAGGAGATGATTAAGTAGTCTATGCTGAAATTGGGTGCTTTGCCTTTATAAGGGATTCTTTAATCTAATTAGCAGAGGGAAGAACTGCATCAAAGATCTATTTTTAACAGTGAAGTGGCACAATTAAGTTATGTACAGTTTAGGAGCTTTTTCTTCAAATATAAAAGGGCACGGGCAAGACATTTTTGTCCTTTCTAGGCACAAGTGGAGTGACTCCAGATATCCAAAGGTACAACTGAGATTTTTCCCACCTTCCTGCCCCAGAATTCTCTGAAGAATTTGGGTTGGAGCGAGATTCTGTTAGTGCAAGAAGAATCAGAAGGGAAAACCTTATTTAGGTATGCCATTACTACCTGTTTTCCCACCTTACTCTTCAGATATATAGGGCATCAGGGGTTGTTTTTCTGATGTGTTTTGTTTGGTTGGGTGGTGGTGCTTGTTTTTTTTGTTTTGTTTTGTTTTTAATATTGCAGCAAGCACCAAGGAATGCTTGTAGGGAGATGGAGACTTGACCCTATTCAGACTGATCCCTGGCAATTTCTCATACATTTGTATATTCAGATCATTCCATAATCAGAAAACATTTGGATTTGTTACATAAAGTCAAGCCACTTTGATATGCCATGCTTTCCCATTCCCCTTGCATTCTATATGGAGGGAGGATAAATTTACCTCTGTCATCGTCATATATTCTTTATCATTTTAGTAGCATAAACACAGGCAAGTAAATCTTCTGTGGAAGCTCCTAGCACAAAAATGAAACAGAAATATTTAATCCCCATGGAAACAGCTTATCCTGGATGGAGGATTTCCCCCAAAATCAGATTTTGAGCTTCCAAGAACACATCCTGGAAACAGTGATTTCATATCAAAGATGAAAAAGACAGTGGGAGGAGGAAAGAGGAGCTTTTGGGGTAGGGGGGGGTGCCCAACTGCTAGCCTTCACCCAGCCTGTGCAGTCTCAGCCTATGAGAGATAAATCCTGTGGATTTAGTGTACATGTGAGCACTTCCACAGATTTTAAGCACTCCAGGCAGAAGTGCCATTGTTAGGTATTTAATCTGAAAGCAAAGAGGATCGCCTTTCTTCCTTTCAAATCAAAATCCCTTGTTAGCTTAATTTCTTAGGAGAAAAACACAATCAGATCTTTCTCCCCTGAACATAATTGAGAGTCAGTCTTTTTTCTTCTTTTATTTCTTTTTAACTCCTGAAGAAAAAATAGTGGTCACAAAAGAATGCTTACTTTTTCTTGTAGATTTTTTCTGATCAAGTGCATGGGATGTGTCAGCTCCTTAAATCCCTTTATTCTGTGTCTGAGTCTGTATACTTCCAAGCATTTTATTTTCAGTCGCTGTCACTTTCTGCTTTCCTCAGAGGTTCTTTTAATTACAACATTTTAAAACTTGACACCTGCATATTATCATGTCCAGACCATCTTCTCTGAGCTTAGATTTCCCACTCCTGTTAGTGGATCTGTACTTCCGTGAGTGAACTAGGACCCCCTGCCCGTGTGACTCAGCATTTATTTTCTTCCTGCAAATGACTGATTTTTTTCTCATGCTTTGTTATGATATGTCCCCAAATGTCACTTGCACTTAATTTTTCTGTAGCTTACCTGCTCGAAGAATGCTGCTTAGGCTCACAAATTATGTAATTCCTCATGATCTTTGCATAACTGATGGTGACTGCATACGTCCTGGTTAATAGCCCACTTCAGAGCCTTTTATTTCTGATCTTCCTGGTTTGGATCTTGGCTGGGTTCTGAAAGAGAAAAAAAAAAAAAAAACATAATTGTTTGACAGAACACAATTTGTTTTCTAAAGGTGCATAGATGATATGGAGTACTGGAAATTTTTGGTGACACATCAGTAGAAAAGAGTCCAGGGACTCAATTAGCATGCAACCTTATTTACAGGATCATGCTAAAGCATCCGTTCAGATCAAATAAACTTCTTATCAGGGCAAACAGCCTCCATGGGTTCATTCAAGACACCCTTTAGGTTGTTCCTTGGAACCCAGACTGTCACACAATTCAAAAGATTATGTTCTCGGATATCAAGACCCATGCAAGCAACATGCTTTATCCAAGTGGATTTCAGAGTAGCAGTATGCTGAAGTTGGAACCTTGATGCTACAAGCAACTTTTCACGCATCTGTGCAGCTATATACAAGCAGAGATTCCTAGAGCATTGGGAGCCTTCATCAGGAGACTACCACGAAAGTCGCATGACCCTCAGCATTATTTCTTGCAAAGAGATTTGCAAAAATAAACAGCCTTCCATAACCGCCACCCAGCCTGGTGAGTGAGGCATGCGGGGGAGAAGGATTGAGTCCTTGTTCACTCAGGCAACATATCATTGATTTTCCTCTGAAAAGAATAATTTACTTTTATCAGAACTTGGCAGCAAGAAGAAGAAACATGAGGAGTGGCAAAATCCAAGCAGCATCCCCATAAGATCTCCACGTGGTTTCTGGATGTGAGCAGTGACTCCTCAGGCTGAAATGATTAGTCTGTCTTTGAAACTATTCCAAATTTGACTCCCCTTCGGGAAGCACCAAAAAAAAAAAAAAAAAGGAGCTAACTCATACCAACCACAATGCAATTTTAGTGACTTTCCATTTCAAGGCAGTCCCTCTTTGAATAAAGAGTCTACATTTTTTTGTGACCTGACCCTAATGCCGAGCAGATGCACTGAGCAGGTTGGCTCCTTCTAAAATTTGCTGTGTGTGAAGGTTTCCTATCAACCACCTTCAAAACTGCAGGGCAGAGCGCCTTTGTTTTCCTATTTGCCATACGTGAAATGAGGTAATAATTCCTGCGAGGCATCATTTACTGATGTTAGTAAAGCTCATGGTAGTTTCAGCTTGGGGATTTCAAAGGGCTAAAGTTCTGTTTAGTGTAAGTACCCTGAGTTCAGCAAAGCTATGAACTAGATGAATATCTCCATCTTGTGCTAGTAACTCCTAACTAATCTTATTAAAACCTTTCCAGACCCAGATCAATATCTGAAATGCACTCTGTCCTGTAATTAATCTGATGAGACATGCTATCCATGTTTACAGGTCCCTTCAAATTTTTCTTTAGAGTTTTTTATTTTAAAATTAAACTGGTTAAGTAGAAGCAGGGTCATGATCTCTGTTTCTCGGTAGCTTTTTCATGCACTTATTAAATATCCTGTACTGAGTGCACTCAGTAATTCAATGATCCTGCCCTGGTGAATACAGTTAGATACCAAGGTCTTAAAGACCTTGCATGGAGGCAAGTCTGTCAGTTTGATGGTTTGCATATGAAAGGCATCAGTCAGAGCAGCCTGACAGATGCATGGATATGTACCTCAAAGACACAGACATGTGATGAAGTGTGTGGAATGGCACAAGTTAGGGCAGCACCATGTCAGCAGCCCTGGCTCCCACCTTGTTCCCTCACTCCTCCTCTGCTACGTTTGGTCTGCTTCACTTCCTGAGCCCAGGGGCAATCTCTTAGGACAGTCTTAGGACAGTCTTCTGACACCTGGCTCTTTTGGAGTGAAGGACTATCCAACAACAGCACTGTTGATTAGTGATGGACTAAGGTACTACTGACTTGTGAGGGCATGAAAGCACCAGCCTTAAGTTTTATATGTCTTCCATAAAAAGGAGCATGTGATCTTAATTAGGATTCAGCTTAGAGAAAAGGAAGCCGAGGGGAGGCCTTATGGTGGCCTGCAGCTCCCTCAGGAGGGGAGCGAAGGGGCAGGTGCTGAGCTCTGCTCTCTGGGGACATCGACAGGACCCGAGGGAACGGCATGGAGCTGGGACAGGGGAGGGTCAGGCTGGGGGTTAGGGAAAGGTTCTGCACCCAGACCATGGTCGGGCACTGGGACAGGCTCCCTAGGGAGGAGGTCATGGCACCAAGCCTGCCAAAGTGCAAGAAGCATTTGGACAATGCTCTCAGAAATATGGTTTGATTTTTGGGTGGTCCTGTGTGGAGCCAGGAGTTGGACTTGATGATTCTTGTGGGCCCCTTCCAGCTCAGGTTATTCTGTGATTCTGTGATCCCTGAATTCATTAATTGTATAGGTGGCAACAAGACTTGGATAAAAGTACACTGTAAGAACAGAAGGAATTAATGGAATAATATTATGACTCATTTTTGTTGCCATTGACCGATAGTCTCATAGCTCACATATGGGAGAAACACTCCTCTTTCTCTTCCTTCTGCTCTGGGTTGGGATCCTGGGCTCAGTTTGGCCATACTTGTGAGCCTCGTAAGGGGGTGAGCCATGCACCCCCATTCCTGCAAGTGAATTTTAGGAGAGACCTCTGCAAAGCTGGAATATCCCAGTGTGAAGTGGGGGAAAGGAGGCAGCTCTGGGTCTCTTCTCTCCCTTCCTCCTCATGGGAATTAAACATGAGAGCTAAGTGCTTGCTTTTCTGAAGCTATTATTGGCAACCAATACAAAATGTCCCTTTTCATGACAAGTAAATGACCTGCTAAGTACAAGCTATAAAAATTCAGGTCATGTTTTCTGTTTCATTAATATGCTGCCTGACAAAGCCATTGCCTGCTGGGGCTCTCCGCTGGGGAATGGGAGATAGAAAACCCTTAAGGATTTCTCACTGTCATTATGAGATAGAAAGGCAAACAGGCTTCTAAAGGAAAGAGGGCTCCCAAAAGACAGGCTGCCTTTGTGTCCTGATCTCATGAGCAACCACAGGAGGAGGGAAGTAATGCCATTTACACACACAGTCCCAGTAGTGTGGGGTCTGAATGCTTTTATGTTTCACTAATAGCTGGGCCTGACTGTCCCAGAAGTCAATAGAAAGGTTTTCCTTGATTGCAACAGGCAGTGGACCAAAAATGTTATTCAGCCAGAGAAATGTTTGTAAAGTTAGAAAGCAGGGGGAGAAGAGCAATATGAATCAGAATGAAAATCCAGGGGAGAATCTCTTTGAAATGCTTTTCTACAAAAATATTTGCTACTGTAGTGTTTGTCCCAGTTGCATCGAGAGACTTACTGGAGACTGTTGTTCTTTGCACGTAAATCTGCCTTTCAGAAACCCAGGAAGCGTCTCCCTGCAAGGGACATCCAAAGTGAAATCAGAGGGTGCATCACTTCTAGGTAACTATACGGCTTCCCCATAAAAAAATGCAGGGAGGATGGGCTTGGCTAAGGCCATAATATAATTCTGCAGACGTTTGAATCCATGACACTTTTCCCTATATAGGAAGTTTGGGCTTGAAGGAGTTTGAAGAGCACTGGCTTTTGCTCTTGGCAGTGTTCAGTAGGATGTATCCTGCCCCCTTGATTGCTTTCTCTGGGCTCGGGTTCTCTGACATGCTGGCAGTGAGGACATGCTGCCCTGCCTAGGGCTGAGGTTTGGCTTTCCATCTCCGGATCAGCTCCCATTCCTCTCACCTGTCCTGCTTCCTCAGCTATGTGCTGATAAGGTGAGTTTCACATGGAGGCTGAGATGCAGCAGAAAGATCTGGGATGTGACCTGACAGGTCAGTGCCGTTCAGAGGGTTATAAATATTTCTTCAAGCCAACAGGTATTTCCAGGTTTGGCATCCAGGTGTTCTGCTGAATTGCTTCCTACCAGAATTGGGTTTTAGGGATCAGGCTGCTTCATTCCCCTTTCTGTGCCTTTCACCACCATGTACCGTGTTCTCAACAATGCTTTCACCGGCAGCGCCAATGTTTTGGAGCAGCACCATCAGGCTCATTCCAGGGATACTCAGCCTGCAATGAATGCATTGATTCATAGCTTATTTTTAAAGCCAGAAGGAATTACTATGCTCATCTGCTCTGACCTCGAGTATGCAATGGGCACAGGAGTATTTATAGCTCTGTTTAGAGCATTGGGCTCTGTATACAAGCCAATAAAGCCAAATAAAGAGCAAGATCCCTGCCCCGCTGTAGGTCTGACAGCCATTACAAGCTCAACTGCTTTATTAAGGTATTGCCCTCAGTAAGTGGCAGGTCAGACTGGCCCTGCCAATTCCTGAGTGCATGGGCAGAGGGTTGCCTATGCACAGGGCTTGCTGCACATACATCTGTGGCCTGTTTGCAGCAGGAGCAGAAATAAGCTCCAGGTGCAAGGACAGCTATCTGGGAAACCCTGGCTTTGTGCGTTAGTGTTTCTTGGGCTCCATGCTGAGCCTGTCTCACATCTCTTGGGGGATCATCTCTCCTATGTTCAAACCGTACTGTGGCAGGCAAAAAGATGCATCAAAAAAGGTCATCAAATGAGATGGTTGAAATGAGACAGGGAAATAATAAATAACTTGTAGGGAGGTGCCTGAGAAGAGCAGGACAGAGTCACCACCAACTGCATGCAGCTGCTACAACTCCCCCAGCAGACCACTGCTCAGTGAGTGTTCCCTGCTTGGTACTTGGAGCTGGAGGCAAAGACACGGTGTGTTCCCCAGTGCCTGCCATGGTGCTGCACCTCAGATGTGATGCTTGAACTGCCCTTTCTAAGGCTCAAGCACTCCAAGAAAATAAGCTCTCTTGTATGTATGCAATTGAGATCACTAAAACTGAAGTAATATTAATAGATAACCCCACTTCCCATGTGCCATGTTCAGTGTTCAACACACAGCCTGTGCCCAGGCCAGTTGTCTTTCTCCTATGCCTAATTCTGTTGCCTTGGCTCTTGACATGCGGTGAGTGTCTGGCCAGAAACTTGAGCACTAACTAGACAAATTAACTACACAGATTAGCCACTTTTGCTTCCTGTTTTATGTTAGATCTCTGCAACTGCTGTTGCGCTACCAGCAAAATGTAAGAAGCCTCCCTTGTCATTCTCTTTCCAGCTAAATGGCAACTGCAGTGTTTCTTAAAATAAGTTTTTAATAGCTAAGTTTTGTTAGTGTTCTGGTTGACATGTGCTCGTTCAGGTTCAAATTCCCCTGAGAGCCTGCGTTTTTCATGAGACTGTGTTTGTGAGTGAACACCCAACTGACTGTAACATTGCATATTGCTTGAAATTACTAAAAGGGAAAGTAATTGCCTTTTTACATGCTGAAATGGTAAAGTCAGCTGGAGCTAATTCTTTGATAGCTAAAGGAATTGGTTATTAATGTTTCTGTGTGAAGACAGCACAGCCACGGAGGCCCTTGCAACTGTGAATATCTCGGTCTTGCTCTTGGGCAAAGTGTATGCAGTCATCTCTAATCTGTTCCATCTCTCCACAAGCAGCTCACCCAGCAGTGTGAACAAATTGCCTGGAAATGTCGTCATCGGGCTTCATCTGGCACTATCTCCCTTTCTGTCTGGGTCATTGATTTCCTCATCTCCTCTGCCTTAAAACTCACATCATACATTAATTTGCAACTCTCCAGTGCTGAAGCAGCTGCACTGCGCCTTCCCTGCTCAACACCAGCAGTTTTCAGCCTCTGAAGTGTCCTTTACTGCTGCTCATCTGAAGACCTCCTGAATGTGTCTCAAGTGGCCTCCCTGCCTGCTACATAACAGCATGTGCTCTGCCAGCTTTTATTTCATCACAAGAGAGCTTAGAGCTGTTCTGCTCTCGGAAATTGGGTAAGATTCGGTCTCCTTCCTACAATGACTCAGTGTGCTGGAGAAATGACTCCTGCCTTGTGCGAGCAGCTATCGCAGTGCACAGAGCTGTGCCAGCCTCTGCTAGCCACCAGCTCCCCTCAGGAGCGCCCCTGAGCCAGCAAGGAGCTGGGGCTGCTCCACACTCTGCTCTTATGATTGCTAAATATAGAGTCCATTGATAAATAAAACAAATCCATGAAGGGTGCGAGAACCAGCAGTTGTTACAGTGTTGTTTTAGCTAATACAGACTTTTCTTCTGTTCTCTTTGTGGCCTTTCCTTTGCAATTTGAGTGCAGATCTGCACTCCCAATTAATAACCTGCTCTCATTGAAAGGGTTTCCAGGATTAGGTTTACATTTTGCAGTTCAACCCTGAAAAACGATTCTGTAAGAGAAAAAAACTCTTGTCTTACTACTCACTGAGGCTGTGGTTGCTCTGTGCTTGCACTGGGCAGAGCTTATTCCCAGTCCTGGTCTGCTGCCATCAATTGATAGCCAGGTACCACCCAGCTCCTGTATCAGACCTATTTGCTGAGCTGAAGCAAACCAAGGCAGCTAAACTGCAAACTTTTGCTTATTGTAGGTTTGCACAGCTATTCCCAAGGATCTAATCTGGCCTGCAGAAACTTTTCTTGAGTTTTATTAGGAGTAACAAGGTTCCACCTGTCCCCAACACTTGTAAACTGGGTGCATCTGACATGGAAGTAAGTGCAAGATAGTAAAGCCTCAAATGTGAATCCCTTACTCCTAAATTAATGGTAATCCTAATGTGAATAATTCCATTCACAGGAAGTGTCACATGAAATGAGTCTATTTCCTTAGGGAAGTGTGTTCTTCTATAAAGCTCTGCTGATCCTTGTCTCTCTAGAAACCAAATTGTCAGTCTCTTTGTTTTGCAGCCAAATTCCTCATCCCAGGTCTGGAATAAGTATGGAGAAGTAATTCCAGAGAATCCCTTGTTATAAATAAACTGGGTGGGGGAAAGGACTCTGCAGATCCTTCCTTAAAAAAAAAAAAAAAAAAGCAAGAGCCTGAAAAAGGGTATGGAGAAAGATTTCACCTCTTGTACTAGGAGAGAAAAAAAAATCTTGATCGGGAGGCTGATGTTTGCAGTGTGTGTTCAGGGTGAGTCACATGAAAGGCAAATTGAGATAAGAGCAGAGTCCTGAAAGAAAACTACTGATTCTAATCTCTGTATCCCAGCTTGCAGGGTCTTTGCTGCAGAAATTAAAGAGCTGTGTTTCCTTGTGATGTCTTGTTAAAAGGTGCAGGATCACCAGCTTTCCAGAGCTTTCTGCTCCCTGTATGGCATATGTGCACATATATATATACATTTACATGGTATATTATAAACATATATATATAAAACCTTTCTGGGGCTTTCCCCTCATGACCCGTTTATATTGGGCGCTGCATGGTCAGCTTGTCACAGCCCTCTTGCAGCTGTTACAGCCGTACTGTATCCTATCTTTAGCCAAGGCGTCTTTCAAGCAGTCACACATGAACTTTTACCGGGTTTATGTAGTTACATCTGAATATCACTAGATGTCCTCTACTGCTAAGTAGCTTTACCTCAGTCCATGCCAACAGCCACAGAGAAGTTTAGTGAAACGAATCTCAGCTGTTTAAGCTATGTTTTTTATTGTTCAGTTGTTCCAAGTCCATAGATGTACAGTGATATTCCTTGTCCATAGCCTGAAGGAGTGCTCCAATACCTCTTACCCACCGGACTTACAGTGAGAGCAAAGGTATTGTTTTGGTTTCATGCAGATTTGGAGCCATCTGACATGTCATAGGAGAACCTCAACTTTATCCTTTGCTCCTCATTTGAGACTGGACTATCAGGCAAGGCTCAGGCTTTGGCCTCTTTGTGCCCATCTCCACATTTAATGCCCAAGGCCAGGCCCATGGAGCTCTGTTCTAGCGCCATCTGATTCACTGTAGGATGGCACAGGAGTCTCTGCAGAGTGTAGTCGGGTACAGCCCCCTGCTCTGGTGCAACCCAGTTGGCCTCCAGGCAGCAATGCCCTGGGTTAGCTCATGAGAGTACCACTGCTAGCCCCTGGACCCCATCTCCATCCTCTGCCTTCTCTGCAGTGATCGCTTATCATAATATCATAGAATGGTTTGGGTTGGAAGGGACCTTAAAGACCATCTAATTCCAACCCCCCCACCACAGGCAGGGACACTTCCCACCAGACCAGGTTGCTCAAAGCCCCATCCAACCTGGCCTTGAACACCTCCAGGGATGGGGCATTATCCCTGGCTGTGTGACAGTAAGGGCAGCACTACACTGGCAGGAACTTTTACAGACAAAATTTTATCCCTGCAGAGAAAACACTGCTTATTTTGTGCAAACAGCCCTGCTGTGCTGTGAATGCCACCCACTGTAGATTTCTGCTCAACATACAGCGTGCCAGGGGTGGGCAAGGGAAGTGTCCCCCAGCAGCCTGAAGGGCAGCCACCAGCAGAAGAAGGGAGCCGAGAGGCCATGTGTGGTTCACACAGCATTATCCCGCTCAGTTGTAACGTAGGGCAGTAAAGAGCCACGCCATCTAGCCCTAAGAGTGAATGTTATGCTGTACAGATAATACGTCCTCTTAGAAACGGTTCGCCTGAGGTACAGGCTGACCCGAGCAGTTCAGAGACTGTACGATCACTTTAATCTATTAAGGGATGTTGAACCAGACTGGAAATGTCATGTGCTTAAAGCTGTATGGGGTAAAACGCTGGCTGAAATATGAAGGAGCTTTTTTCTTTTAGCTTTGCATAAAGTTCCCAAGTTTGAAGTTTTGCCCATTCTGCACTCACGTCCTGCCGGGGAGGGCTGGTGCAGGAGGGCTCTTCGTGACAGCGCGTCTGCTGTCAAACCGAAGGCAACCCTTTGTTTGAGGGCTCCTTGGGGTGACTCAGCAGGATGCGAAAATGCACTTAAATAGGAGCTGTATTGTGTAAGCACCCAACCACAGCAGCAATTCCCCTGTAGCAAAATTGTTAACTAATACGCGCTACAAGACATTTAATGCCGCTCCAGATACTGGCAGGAATTGAAAGAAAGATGAAATAGGAGTTTTTGGCTTTCCTCCTTACATAATTTCAGCATTTCACATGGGCAGGAAGACTACTAAGAACTGAGGGATACCCAGGAGACCTAAATGCAGGAACCTGGCCACGGGGCTTTTTTTCTCAAATGCTGCTGAAGTTGGTATGAAACACAGTCAAGATTTTCAGATTTGGGTGTCTGAATATTGTGCTACTCTTGATTTGGAAATAAAGGTACCTCCACATCAGCAGAAATTTGCCTGCTCTGAACTGAAATCTGTTTAAGATGCCTAAGTACAAAGCTGGATGCTCAGATTTAAAGATCTAAGTTGGAAACCTCTGGCCCACTGGTCCCAGGACTGCAGTGTCCCCAGCATTTAGTGACTTTTGTGACTCACCAACAGGCACTGCTCACCTGTGGAGGGCACCGCTCACAGGCAGGTTTGCCAGTGCTGCCCTCATTCCTGGCAAGATGTGCTGATGGCAACAACGACAAAAAAAAAAAAAAATGCTTGCTCAAAGCTGGCCACCTCCATCATTGTACTGCACGCGTAAAAGGTCTGACAAAAGTCTGCCCTGAGGAAACTGAGACATTTTGTCCAGGAAGGAAAATCTGTGGCCAAAAAGCGGAGCTGAATTTTGCACCAAATTCACATGCAAACCTGAGAGTGCTGTTGACAAACCCCTGCCTTGCAATCCAAGCTGTTGATTCATGTGAACAAAATGCCTCAGTCCTGCGGTTCAGTCAGAAAAGCCTACAGGGGGTTCTTATGGACTCATTTTCCATGCCTTGAGATGGAGCGAGATTAGTGAAGAATTTACAGGCGAAGGAGGCAGCTCGCTGCAGTATGTGTTTGTGGCTGCTCCGCTTCGTAACAAAAGCCAACCAGTTCAGGCCCTCTTTAAATGAGTGGGGCTCACCCAGCTCACCTAGCACTGATGGACTTGAAGAGCTGAGGCTTTGTTCCTCGGGGAGCTCCAGCAAGGCCAGGGCACAACACTGAGGCTACCCCAAGCCCTCGCCATCTCCCATCCGCGGAGGGCAGGGGCCAGAGCTGCCAGGCACTGGACCGCAGCCCCCCGAGATGCTCCAGGGGTGCCTGAGGATGGTGCCCAAGCTGCTCTGACACAGGGGCAGAGCTGTTGGACTCACACAAATCGCTTTCACACCGCTGTTGCCCACATCCCAGGTGTGCTTGTGCAGGACTTCAGCTCCCTTCGGCCACCACCGGGAAGGTGCGAGGTGGTGAAGGGACCTGCAGGTGAGGCGGGGGTGCAAAACTTTTGCCTCCCGGAGTCGAGGGCACGAAGAGGAGGTCAGGAAGGCAAACAGCAGCCCTGCATTGCCTTCAAGCCTCATCCCAGACAAATTCCATGACCTGCCACAGGACGCTGCGAGGCCTCCTGCCTCCAGCACCAGCGAGCACGGCGACCCCACGCCCACCCGGCGGCGCCGGGGCAAGGTCAGTCCTCCCCAAAACCTCCTTAATTTACCCCAGAACCCCCTTCCTGCCTCTTCCCAGCCTCTTTAAGGTCCCTCCGCCGCGATCCACCTTAAGGCGGGCGGGCCCACAGCGGGGCCGGGGGGTCTGGGCACTGCCGCCCGCTGCCCCCGATCCCTAAGCCGGAGCAGCCGCCCCAAACCAACCCCAAAATCCACTCCCCGGGAGCCGCTGCCAGGGGATGCCGGGGCCCCGCCGCTACCCCGGAGCCCTCCCTCCGGTGCCTGGCGGCCCGGCTCGGCTCGGCCCGGCCCCCGGCGGCGGGGCCGCTCTATTTATAGCAGGCTCCGCGGCGATATAAGCCATGGCCGGCCAAGGGCTCCCCCGCCGCGGCAGCCGGGGCGGGAGCGGGCGGCGCTGCCCGGCCGCCTCCCGGCGGGCATGGGCGGGCTCTGAGGGCGCGGCGAGGCCCCGGTGAGCAGCGGGGAGGGGGTTTGGGGGGTTTTTGGGGAACGGGACGGGCAGCCTGGGCGGTAGGACGGGTGTCCGGGGGGGTGTCGCTCCCCGCCGGGGCCCTTTCCTTGCCCGGTGGGGGGGGGAAAGGGGCGGGGGTCGCGGGGCCGCTGCGTGCCCCGGGGGGCTGTGTGCCCCGGGAGGGTGAGGTTTGGGGAGTGGTGCCCGTGGGGTTGGTGCTGGGGTTGGTGCTTCTCCTCCTCCCGAGCGTGTGGCGGGGAAGGAGGGGGCTCTGTGCAGTGAAACCTCGCTGTCGGTTGAGGGTTTGGTGCGTTTCGTTGGGTTTCTTTTCTCTCTCCCCCCCCCTCCGCTCCCCCTCCCTCCCCCAGCGGTTTCAGCTGCAAGCTTATCTTTTACTTTCCTCCCCTTCGCATGCTCTAATCTGGGGATTGCGAGATCGCTTATCTTGCATTAAAACTGCTTTTGGACCACTAAGTACTTTGTGAAAGCTTCCAGATTCATTTGTTCGAGCGTTTGCTAGGCTTCTTGGAGAGAGATGTAGATGCTATCTCCCCTTACAAAGAAAGAAGGAGAGGAGGAGGTGTTTTCTCTTTCTTTCTTTCTTCTTTTTTTCTTTTTTTTTAATATTTCTTTGCTTTAAGAAAACCAGCTGAAACACAGCTGAGAGACTAGGCGTTTTCAGCTCATGTGTTTGGGATTGCAGGGGATTAGAAAGAAAGCTTGCAACTTTTTTTTTTTTTTTTTCTTTTTCAATCCAGCGGCTCAAGATCTGGAAGCGGTGTTTGGAAACCCTGGTGCCCAGGCAGAGAAACTAAAAGCCAGGCTGGCCGAAAGTTGAGGAGCAAGCTAGAGTTAGGCTCTGGGCGGACCAGGCTCAGCATCCTGCACCTCGGCTCCCTGGAACCCCTCTCTGCGGATCTGATGACTTTACACAACGCATCGGGACCTTACCCCGTGGCGGCTCGGGGTGGAGGCTGGGGTTTTGTCAGAAGAGCAAAGCAGTGAGGAGCTGACCCCCGAGCGAGGCTGTCCCAGCACAGGTAACTGCAGTGCTTCTGCACGCATCAGCTGGCACTTTTCTGCATCGATTGCTTGATGTTATGGAAGTGTAAAAGGCTAAGGTATCAGCTCCTTAGTTATTGGGTGAGTCATCTAAAGTTAGGATTTTGGTGGCAGGCTTAAAGGGATGCTACTGACTAGAAGTATGTACACCTCATCTGGAAACTGTTGTTCATGCAGTAGTTGGCACTGATGCATCAACTTTGTAGTCATACCTGGGTATAGATGTGCTTTGTGTTTGTTTAGCTCAGGCCCTTTCTGCAGAAGAGAGATAAATTTCAAAGGCCTCAGTTTGCTTGGGTAAGCTGTCATGTTATTTTCCTATACGAAGGTGCTTCTCTGTTGCTCAGAATCTGTTAGGGCCGTTGTAAAAATGGGGTCCCATTAGTTTAAGAAAAGCTATGGGAAGGTAAAAGAAATGACAAAGGTGTGTCAAGGAGATGATGGAGTAATAGCTTTTTTTTTTTTTTTTAAAAAAAAAAAACAGACCTCTCAGTGGCATGGCTTTGGACTGCCTAACAGAGATGGGAATTCATTCTGTATACTGCAGCCTGGAAACACAAAGGTGACAGCATCTCTTTAAAAATAATTGTGTAGCTAAAGAATGGGTGTGCTTCATATCATAGGTCTGCATCAGTTTGTTTGATTTGCTTTTATGTTGTTCCTCCATCCTAAGAGATACCTCATACAGTGCAGAGTGTAGCCCGGGTTGCAGAGGGCCAAGCACCCCACTAGCATGACTCCCAAATCAGAGCAGCTGCAGCAGGATCGGAGCTGGCCCAGCATTTGTTTTCAGAATTGATGCGAAAGGCGGTTACTGTTTACTGAAGTTTTTGGTGGGTGTTTTTACCAGCTCAAGATTCTTTGTAGAGGAACTAAGAATTACAGAAACAAAGCTTGCATTTTTCATGGGGAGAGTTCTTTGAGGTTTGTGTGTGTTTGTGTGTTGGGTTGGGTGGTGGCTTTTCTTTTTTTGTCCTTTGTTGGTTGCTTTTTTTTTTTTTTCTTGAACTGAGGCTAACAAGAAGAAGGAATAAAACTGCATATTCTGACAGTAGAGAGCACTTCTTTCCTTCTCCCACACCACCTTTGGCACATGATAGAGACCTGCTGGTATTTCAGGACTGGAAGCAGCAGCAGCAGGAGGAGGAGCAGCCCTATACCTGAGCTCGTGTTGTCATTGGCAAAGCAGTACATGAGGGCACTGTGAGGATAAGTGAGTATAGGACAAATGATGATGAGCCATTACCATTGCTGCCATCGTGCTGTGGTTCCTTAGTGCTCTTCTTTAGCCGGTACTGGCATCGTGTCCTGTACCGAGACCTGTGTGGCCCTTCAGCTTGCATCATGTGCTGTTGCTGGCTGCCTGGGGGTGTTTCACTGTTGGGACCAGCACAGCACAAGCTCTGCTCTGTTCTGCTCTTAAGTTTGCAGGGCTTCTTAAGGAAAGCTGTTTGGCTTTGTTTCTGCCTTTTTTTTTTTTTTGTCTTCCCTCTTTGGGTGTGAAATTCCTCTGTATGGCTGGATTCAAGCCAGGAGTCTCTACGCACCTCTCCTGCTTGCAAAGCCACGTTCCCCTGCTGACCTGTTGCGTGCAGGTCAGGCAATTCGTTAGGATGAGTTAGTCTGCTCTATGAAAGCTTTAGGATCTAGACTTCAACTGGACCAGTCTTTATTTGGATTTGGCTGGTTTATTTGCTCTGCAATGCTGTCACTCCTGTCTTGCTCAGTCCCTGTGTCTGTGCTGGGGCTGTGGTGTGGTGTGCTGCCACTGTGTGTGGGAGCTGCTCTTGTCCTTGCCTCAGTGTTGTAACTTGTGTGCAACTGCACCTCCCTTTACATCCCTTACCTGTGTAGGCTGGAGGAGGGAGGATTGCACCTTAGTGTGGCAATGTGCAGCCCTGAGCGCAGAGGGGACTCGAGCTCTGGCTAGTAACATTGGTCCACAAGAACGAAGAGGCACAAGAGACTGGTATTTGCATAAGCCTCACTGCCACAAATAAGTAGATCAGGGCTGAGGGGACAGACTGAATATGGAAAATACGGAATTCATTTTCAGGCTTTCAAGATACTGCCGTAGACAGGGTTGAGGAAGAGAAGTGGTCTTAACAGATATGGAAATGTGCCTTGAAAGTGACCTTTCAAAAATCAATGATATTATTCTTGGTGTGCGAGACATCCAAATTTAATAAAATGTAAAGCAGAAGGGGTTGGGAGGATTTGGTCCAAGTAAAAACAGAACAAGCGTGGGACTGGCAGATGGGAGGAACATTAGCCTGCTCCTTGGTGGAGTTGTTGCATCTTCCTGTTGCCTACAGAAGGGACTTGATAGAAGTTAGTGGGGAGAAGTGTACTGGCTGTTTACTCTATTTGAATGTCACTGGATGTATTTTTTTGCATAGGGAAGTGAAAGTCCAACAGTGCAGTGGGTCATATCCTGAGTGTTCCTAATGTAAATCCAGAGCAAGTCCATCAACTTCAGTGACATCTGCAGTAAGCCACGACTGGCTCTTTCTGAACAGAGGGAAGAAATGAGCAGCTGTATCTTAGGAGGCTGGATTTCTTGGCTTGGATTTTTTTTTTTTTTTGAGATTTATGACTCTTATTTTCTGTTTGAAAATGTAGCGGAGCAATTGCTGATCCATGCATGTATGTATGAGAAAATGTCAGCGGAGGAGTAATGCATATGGAAATCTTGCACAGAGATGGCAAACTGGCCACCTGCTCCTAGATGATGAAATAATTATACAAAAATATATCTACTGAAGTCATCATTGAGGGAAGAGGTGGGGGTAGGTTTGGGGAACTTTTTTTTTTTTAAGCAGTTTGTAGTACTTACTGCTGACCCTCCAACCAGCTTTACTGCTTCAGACACTGCTTCTGCAGTAAGTGGTGGCTAATGCTGTACAGGTTTCATCAGAGAGAGCAGTCCCTTGGTTCAGGGCTAGGTGGGGAGGTGGGAAACCTGCCTCCAGATGCCTTCTCTGTCACAGACTGCCTTTGGGGGCAGGTAGGCTGAGATCTCGTACCCTTATACATGGATATCTGGAACTGTGAATCTGCCTCTCATTGGACCCACTTTTCTTCTTTCTAATGCAGTAGTTTTGTTCTTTGTGGGGTGTTTTGGGAGCATAAATGTAGCAAATGCTGAGATACTAAAGAAGGCATCTCTGTATCTGAGATACTCTGGGACTGAAATCTCCATTCTGCTGCTTATATTCTGGCCAGAAATGGTCAGCAGAATTGCTTCTACAAATAAAGCTGCTTATTAATTTTTGGCTAAATACTGACCTTTTTTGTTTGTGTTTGTCTCTGAGAATTTGCTGTTGATGGGCTCGAGATTGAAATCTCAAACTACTTTTTTACTTTTTTTTTTTTTTTTTACAACTAGTGTAGAGCAACTTGAAAAGTATGCTGACTCCCCTTCACCTTCTCCCAGATAACATACTGCTTGTCTTGCCATGCCTGTTCTTTTTCTGAAGGTCTGCTTCTGGAAAGAATGTTGTACCAAAGACATAACTTTGTGTGGTGTGGTAGAAATGGTTTTATCTTTCTTCACCATCTCACCCTTCACCCTCCTCCACTGTCTACCCCTTCTTTGTGGCTCCAAATTCCACGTAATTTCATAAAAAGCTAATCTTTTGAATGTACAACAGTTCCTATATTAACTTGCTAAGCTTAAAGTTGTAAAAAAAAAAAAAAAAATGTGGGCATCTTATTTTGTGGAGGGGAAAACAGTTGTGTTTTCCCAAATATGGGGGGAATACCCCCAACTGGCTTGCTGAGCAGTGTTCTCCATGTTTGGTTATTGCTCTGTCTCCCAGCCAGCTCCTGAATGCATCTGCCTAGCTCAGGGTCCAGAGATGAGTGTTGCTGGGGACTGTTTCACATCTGAATGGTAACTAGTAGTGATCAGACATGCTGGACCAGCTTGCTGGTTGATGTAGTGACTGATGTCTGGCCACTGAAGGCTAGGCAACTACTGCAAGCTTCCATCATCTACAGCAAAAAATGAGTAAAAACTGCATCAGCTCAGAACAAGTTTGCCATAAACCTGCTCCCTGGGTGTGGGTTAACCTTGCTGTGTCCTGGAGTCAAGTCTGCTGCTCTTGTATGTTAAAGTAAGTCTTGGTTTGCTTTCTGATTTACTGGAGTGTAAATAAAGCAAGAAGGTCTTTCACGTACAAGCTCACTCATCGGCATATATTAGTAACGCTCATCAGCTTTTGACTGGAACTTTGATAGCATAATTACTCTAAAAGGGTAACATATTCAAAACTACCTGTGTGACTTTGGGAGTTGGATTCCTGAGAGTCTTAGTCATTATTTTAAATAGGAATCAGCTTTCTAAGCCACACATACTCCTGAAAGTTTAAGAAAGGGCTTCTGTTATCATGTCTTTGAAAACGTCAGTTTCTGGTACAAGTGTGGCAGCTCTGCCACTCTACTTATTTCAGATATTAACTAAGGAGCTTGAAGTAAGGATTAGATTACTGAGGAAAATAAATTCTCATGGGTAATCTTACATTTTTGCAAATTGGACTTCTCTTGTATGTTCTGTCACCTGACAGCAGGATGGATAAAGATACATATTTTCTAATGCATCTTTAGGACAGCTAAAGGATGGCAGATATCTTGGCAATCGCTGTAGACAGTAAAGCATGCATTTCTTCAGATGCTACTTGGTGCACCGAATTCAAACAGCATGCGATGGAAACAGTTCAAGTCACCAGGATAAACACAGTTATCAGAGCAACAGATAAACTGAGAAAAGTCTTCCGTACTCTAGTATTTATGTTTGCGTTGTTAAGACTTAATTTGCTTTCAGTCTTAGGTTTCTTTTTCAGCAGTGATGGATTACTCTTGGTACTTGTGGTGCAGTTTTTTAAAGCATTCCTGGAACACTAGTAACAAAATCTATTTATTTTTGCAACATACCTGTGAGATAGAGACCTGCTATTTATCTCACTTCTGCAGCTGGGGAACTGGAGCATTTGCTGAAGCTAAACACAGCGCACGGGATTGTACACAGAAGTCTGCAGGAGGGTGCTGAGACTGGATCTCAATTCCACTGAAAACCACCAAGCTTTGGTCCATACTCTACCCATTTGATTCTTCCTTGATGCTTCTGAGGCAGTCTGGGACATTTCCTCAGCTGGACAAGGTGGGGTTTATCTCCTAAGGAGGAAAGGTCAAGCCTGGCAGGCAGGGAGGGAGAAGATGTGTGTCTGGGGCGAGGTGGGGAGCAGGGAACATCCCCTAGCTGGAGCTGTCACCTGCTGCTTCAGTGAGCCCAGCTTCTCTGATTCTGGCACAAGCTGCCTCACAGCTATCAAAACTTTGTTCCTCTGGACAAATCAATTTTTCCTGTGCTCAGGGCCAATTCTGCTGGTGTCCCCTTTTGGATAGAGTTGATGTAAGCGGCTGGGCTGGCTTTGAAGCCGTTTGCCCAGCTGCTGCCACAGTGCTGTGTCGCTGGGCTGCCTGGGCTCCTAGGCAGAGGACGTCTGCCTTCACTCCATCTTAGCCTTGCAAGGAGCTCCAAAGTGTTTTGTGCGGGGGGAAGGAAGCTGATGTAAAGCTGGAATCTTCTGTTTTGGTTGCATGGTGAACAGTAACAATATGAGTTTTAATTCTCTGAATGCATTCACATTTATAGGATGCTATATTTAAAAAGGAGAAAAGAATGAGTCATGGAGAGCTGTGCTGATGCTCAGTATTTGTCGTCTAGTTGTGAGGCTGAAGGCAGCAGGAGTTGAGTAACAGTCTTGTGAAGTACCTAGAGGATTTAAGCATCAAGCTGAAGCCTGATGAAGTCAGCCTTAAGTCATGCAGTGCCTTGCTCTGGGGCCCTATCACATACCCGGTGCTGCTTACAGTGAAGTACTCTCCTTGAAAACTCTGGAACCGCTCGGTGCTGTCAGCTTCCCTGCACTTGGGTGTGAGTTGCAGGGCTGTGCCTGGAGCAGCTGAGCAGAGGTTGCTGCTGCTCTGCTGGGAAGTCATGGTTGTGGGTGGTCAGCAGTGGGATGTCCCTGTGTGCCTCAGGCGATGCCTATGGCACAAGCTGGAACCTGGACCCTGAGTGGGAGCAGGCAGAGCCTGGGCACGTCTTGGCCACTGCCTGCACCTGTACAAGAGCTGGAATGCCAAAGCAATAAGGCTGGGTTCTGCTGCAGCACAGGCTGCTCTCCTCTCAGAGCCTGCTGGGGGCACAGGGGTGCCAGGGCTCAGATGCTTTCTTTTATGCATGCCTGTCATGACACTAATTCAGTTAGCTTACATTTAATTATGAAGTGCATGAGTTCTTTCTTTTTTAACAACAACAAAAAAAGCCTCTTAATCTTAATGAAATACTGGTCTGTTGGAGAGTGCCACTAAATTCAGCTTTCCAAGAGTGTGCCTGCCAGTGTGGCTCAGCTCCAGCTGCAGGTAGAGGAGACTCAGGGACTGAGACTTCTTTTCTTGGCCTACCCAGAACAGAAAATAGGGTTACTCACTGCACCAAACTGTGTGAACAAATCCAGGCAGCACGGTGTGCCTAGAAAATGCAGATTTGGTAACAACAAGGTGCTCTGCAGCTCCTCTGGTTTACTCTCTTATTTGAGAGGAAGAGTTGCAGAACTGAGCAGAAAACAACAATTGAAGTGGAATCTTTTTGGATTTACTGGGCTTTTTGTTTTGCTTTTTTAAAATCTGTCATATCAGTGTCAAAATGTTTAAGCTTCCTTCAGTACGTTTTTGAGGGTTATGCTGGAAAAGAGAGAAGGCTGTAATGCCATAAGGCTGGTTTTGGTTTGTGGAAAAATCCTTGCTCATCCTGCAATGGAAAGAAAGGTTGAAAAGCTTTTGAGTAGGGATCTGTCATTTGCATGGTTGGTAGCAATAGCAAATGTGATATATGGTGTCTGGAACACAGACCCACCTAACACAATTTAAAAGGATGATGATGGACACTGGCATAGTGGGAACCCCATTCATTTTTTCTTGAACTGACCTCCCCACTCCAAGGGCTACTAAAGCATCCGTTGTAGCGCGTCTCAAGGCACCCAGTCACACCAAACGAGCATTTAGAGAATTTTCTTCAGCAAGTTGTGAACCTGGGATAAAAGCTCCTTTAACCGTTGGTTGTTGTGACACAGATTCAAAAAAAAAAAAAGGTATGGAATGAGAAAAAGTACATAAAATTTAAAAAGCACACAGAATTTAATCTTTTAGGCACATCCAGGCACTGTGTTATCAGATCTGTCATCTGCACTTAATGTATCCGGATAACTCATGAGTAGTCTGCATAGGCAGCTGGTAACTAGGTAGAGATTGTGATCTTCAGAAAGGATGCAACTGATGTCTTGTGTAATACTTGGTATTAGTGTCCCCAGTGCAAGTGCAAGACTGGAGGGGTGGGGGACATCTACTGTGAAGTGGGACTTAAAGGAAAAGCTACCCAGTACCCAGTGCTCAATCCCAGAAGGAGTCCTTGAGGGTACTCAGAGCCAGTGATAAACCAGGAAGGGGCAAATTGCTGAAGGAATTCCTTTGGTTCAGGACTGGTCACTGCTGATATGCAGACTGGAGGTTGGTTTGATGTCTGCTGGCTTCTGGTGAGAGCAAGAATCTACGGTGAACCTCAGAGGAGGAGGAGACATGCCCCAGTGCTCTGGAAAACCCCAAACTGTTGAAAATTGTTCTCGTGAAACAGCAATGCAACATCAACAATTGGCATCCTAGCTCTCAGAGTAGCATATGATCTCACAGGTACTTCTGTAACCAGAATTTGTATCAGATGTAATCATCCTTGGAAAAAAGTCAGGTATCACCTCAGCCCATCCTTTGCACACCGTGCTTCTTTTCTACCTGAAGAGACCTTGCTGGTAATTGGTGAAGGATTGTAGCTCTAGGTGAAAGGTCTGAAGATTATGATGAGCCATAGTGATGAGATGGACTCAGATGAGTGCTTGCAGATCTTCCCTCAGAAAATGCTTCGTAGCTCAAGGGCAGAATACTGGGAAGGACTTCTGTCTTCTCCACGTGCTCAAAAGCTGTGAATGTTTTCAAATTCGATCTGCAAGCAGACACAGATGCAAGCATAAGGAGCAGAATGGACCATTTGCTTTTCTGGATTTTGATCCAGTCTGAAAAGATCTGTAACACTGTGGTAAAATGTTCTTCTGAGCATCATTTCCTCTGCAAAATGGCTTAGTGTGGCACCGAGATGCTCATAGGATGCTGTATCGCCTCTCTTCTGTGAGTATTTTGTTACAAGATTTACCTATGGAGTATTAAGACCATTTTCAGAAGTCTGACTTGCACTGAATATATGTGGGACATAGCAAACTTCACTGATGAACATGAAAGACTTTGTAAGGGAATACGTAATTTCTTATTCTTTTTGCAGTATAGCAAGTCTGTCTAATTAAGCACCTGGGATTTGAATAATTAAATAACAGAAGTTTCAATCCACTTCTGTGTTAGTAAAGATCTCCAGCAAGACACTTTCATTCCTTGGATTTTTAAATGAGGGACCTCAAACTGTCTGAACCTCAGGAGGGTGACTTACTGGGTCCAGGCAGGCAGAGAAATACAACTCTTTTTCCAAGGCCTCCAGAGCACAGCAAGTCACTCCCTGTTGTTTACATACCAGCCTCGCAAGAATATGGGAATCAATGCTAGGCTGGCAAAGCGACGGAGAAAAGCTGTGTTTTCGGGTGTACGCTGCATTGAAGCATCTGTTTACTTTTGTGCTGTGTCAGAAGAAATCCTTTCACTGCATGAAGCGCTGGGAGCAATTCTCTGGTGTGGAGGTCAGATTGCCTCATCCATTTCCGGTGGTGGGGGAAAGAAGGAGGGAAAATAACAATAGTTACAGTTCGTGTGGGCTCGGGAAGGCTTGTAAAGAGAGGGACAGATCTAGCTGAGAGGTGGGAGGGAGCTGGGCTGGCAGGTGTGGAAATGGCTGAGGTGGTGCAGGGCCGCCTGCCGCTGTCCCCACACAGGGTGCCCCTGCTTGCAGTAGCAGGGGGGCCCTCGCTGACAAAACCTCATGTCACCAGTAAGCTCCCTAAATGCCCCTGACCTTATGCCCTGCAGGCTGTCCTGACCCCAGACTGCTGTGCTGTCGGTCCTGTGTCAGACCCATGCTCTTCGAAAGCTCTGTCGATTGGGGCGGGTGGAGCTGATGACCCAAAATATCGTTTCCCCTTCCTAAAGCTGGGTGTGTACCAAGCTTGTGTCTCTGTGTGGTAAAAGGATACGAACCAAAAGTGCTGAGAGATGCAGTGGTTAAATTGAAACATGCTGTGGCAGGATGAAAGTAATCTTGTCCCTTACCAGCCCTTAATGCTTTGGGGCTGTTTTTTTTCCCCTCCAAGTGGCTGTGATCCATGCTGTCTCTATCTATGCTTCTGTGTAGAGATAATTTTATATGCAGGAACATGTCAAGGCACCGTCAGGGTAACCCATCTCGTGTTACGTTATAGCTCACGAGGTCAAGATAAGACATAAGGATATCTACGGTTATCTTTCTGATCAAGTTTTTTTCTTCTCCAGTGTCCTTGAATGTACTGGAGCATATGAAAACGACCCCGTTGTGGAACAAATCTCCTGTAGGGAGAATCCAACCCTTCAAGAAAGTGTCAAATCCCAATTTCTTGTTCTTTCTTTGAGCTTGATATTTAAAATATGGTGCACAAGAGCTGTGCTTGAGTTGTCAAGACTAAGGCTGTCAATCTCTTGTCATGGTGTTCACAAATAGTGGCACTGTGCAGGCACAGGAATGGCACATGAGACTACCTTGTGTTTAGGCTCAAACTTTGTCCAGTTACTTTGGTTTGTTCATGGTTTTGCTCATGAAGTGACTCTTCTCATTGCATGGGTAAAGCAGAAATCCTCTATGCATATGGGAGTTAGTGCTCTGTATGTTGCACCTATAGCTGCACATAGTGCCACTTGCATTTAAAGAAAAATGAGTGTGTCCAGCCCCAGTAAATGATGTGAAATGTGATGGTATCAGTTTTATCCTCTTGTCCCATCACAGGTCCTTATCCTCCCCTTTGCCAACACTGAATGCTGTGTTTGCGCTCTGGGTCCCTGTGGGGAGGGAGTGTAGCCCTGCACATCTCATCCCTCCAGGACAGCGGTCCCATTGGGGGTCTGTCTGAAGTTTCTGGAAATCTGCTATTTCTGACTAGACAGAAGACATCATCTTTGGTGTGGGGCAGGGCTGAGTACCCTGGAGGCTGACTTCTGAAATGGGCCTGACCACGTGTGCTATGTTTCCTTGATGCAAATGTTAGAACCTGAACCTGTTTGTAGTGCAGAAGCAAATGTTATTGTTTGTGTGAAAGATGCTTTGTGGCGATGGCAGCAGAGGGTGTGTCTCTCCCTTTTCCTTTAGCTGGGGAGAGATTCTGCTCTTGCTTTATGGTTTTATCTTTTTTTTTACATCCAAACGGCAATTGATTTTTGAGCCGAGTTATCTTTTCCTTAGATTGCAAGTGAGTTTCTGATGTGATTGCACAGAGGTGGTGGTGGAGTCCTGCTGTTGCCTTGCTCATCTGAGGTGCTTCAAGACAGTACAGAACACATTTGAGGTACAATTTTCCATAGCGTGTTAATCCAGTGAAGTGCTGTAGACTCGCTTGCTGGCACAGTTTAAATCCATAATGCAGCACCACCTGCCAAACCACGGGGCATAATGGAAGTGTTAATGAATGTACATATAAACCCTCCCACACTGCAGCAAATTGAATAACTTAAAACTCGAGGCAGAGACTTCAGGCTGAGCATAGAAGGAACAGGCTTAAAGTGCCCTGATGCAAGTCTTCGCTGGAACTGGGGGTGGCCATAGGAGTCTGAAGTTGGGTCAGCTGCCCCCATAGGGTGTTATCAAAGCTATGTTGGTTTTTGGCTACTGCTCTCCAATATGTGGAATTGTCCACTCAATGGTGGATACTTGAAAAGAAACTTGAATGCCCAACAGGGAAGCATAGCCACCAAGCAGCACAGGCTGGGACCATGGCATTTCCCTTCCAAAGGGCTGATGGTGCTGCTGCCCTGCGTCCCCACATTTGCACCCACAGCATTGGAGGCCAGTCCCAAGGTCTGCCCAAACCCCTCCAAACAAGCCCACTGGATTTGTGAAGTACGGAGTTGCCTCCTAAGCATATTGTACATAAATAAGAGGCACCTGCTCTGGGTACACATTATAATGGGACTGGAAAAATATTATAATGGATTTGGGATCTCATCTCTGGACCATAAGTTTGTATTAGTGGCAGAGTAATGACACAGACCTGGGAAATGCCTAGCAAATAGCCTCACATGTGGTTCTGGGGTCTATAGTCATTAAAATCTGTCTGAAATCTGCCAACTGCCTATTTGTATAAACCTGGGAGGTGATAGGAGGTGGCTGCTCCTTCATCTTCTGAAGTCTGTGTTGACAAAGCCATTCTCAACCTTCCTCATCACAGACTAACGCATGCCATGCTCTTCTCTACCTATAAATGAGTGTTAAATGAGCTGTGGGGAACCAGGAGGGCCGTCCACAATCCAGGAGCTTGAGACAATGGATGGAGCCCTCCCTACACAGCCTGCCCTGTGGTATAGAAGTGGTGCAACCAAATCTGCACTGCTCTGTAGCTCACCGCTAGTTCTGAGGAGCAGAGGGAGGACAGGCCAAGGCCATCTGTCAAGCACCCCTTGTTTTGGCAGAGGGCTGCAGGACCGTGGTGAGGAATGCAGGGTGGAGCAGCAAAGACTGTCCATGCTGGGCAGTTTCTGGCACTGCTCAGGGTTCCTACACAGTTCTGATATATGAACTTTTGGCACCAGAGCTGTTTCCTCCAGCCCGGGTCGTGCACCTCTGGCTGCATCACCTGGTTCGCTGCAAGCCATGTGTGGGCAGCAGAGAAACCGAGAGCTGCCGTGCTGCATGGGCTACTGCTTGGGAAACCTCGCCGAGCAGTGAAACCATCCAGGGCAGTGGATTTGGGGTCTTTTTATTGGTGTGTCAGCAGGCTGGGATGTGTAAGAGGGAAGCTGCCCATTTCCAGGGATTGTGCTAGCAGGAAGGGCAGCTATTGGAATTTGAAGCCGCTTCCTCCACTGCAAATTTGTTCTTTTGTGTTATCTCTAGCTGGGCAGGGCAGGGTAACATCTTGGCTATCTGATTCTTTTTGCTACAGTATGTTTAGGTCAGCTTCATCGTTTCCATGATAACATAGGAGAGGCATTCCTGGCCTCACTAGCAAAGAATTTGCAAGAGTAGTACAGGAATCTGTCATCCCCCGATGTCTCCCGAGAGCTTTGGAAATAAGAGTAAGGAAAGGGATGCTGGACTTAAATACCCAAGAAGCGATGGAAGTAAAAGCAGCTGAGCCATCTGCTTTGTCAGGCCCCAGCCTGATGGGCAGGGATGCACTCATCTCACATCTTAGCTGAAGGGTTGGAACAGCCTCAGGTGGACACCTCTAGACTGGAAACTGTAGTGTTAATCCTGGTCTGAGAGAAGAGGGAATGGCTCACACCTCACGTATCTGGGTTCTCCTACAGAACTGCTGGCGGCAGTGCTGCAACTGTAGAGATGACCCAAATCCAACTCGTGGTCTTATTTATTTATATGGAATATGAATCTGGCCTCTTCGTCTGACTGCTGACTTGTCAGAGTGACAGGAATCTAACATGCTTTGAAAAGGGCACTAAATCACCAAGAGGAACACGCTGAAGGTTAATGGAGTTGTTGTGGGAGGTGGAGGAGGAGCTGGGGGAGGGAAGTGGAGCTGTTTGGGATGACATTCATCAATGTGACTGACATGTGCTGTGCGGCATTTGCATACAGAACAGCAGCAAGCACATGCTTAAAGGTAAATACAAGTGAGCCCCAAGCCCAGCCTGGCCAAGGGAAAGCTGCTGCCATTTGTCAGAGCTCAGCGTTACTGCAAGGGCTCCTTCTTATTGCTCAAGAATTTCTGGAGGGGGGGAACAGAGGGGGCCGCCTACGACCCAAGCAATTTCCAGTGACGTGGCTTTTTATTATTATTATTTGTTCAGGCTATAATTCCACGTTTCCTGAAATAACTACCAAGTATTCATCAGACAGCTACTGCCTTTAGCTGCCTTTTGTGTGAATCTCAAGTGGTTCATTACTCCCCCGGTGAGTTTTCTTTCTCTTACAGTAAATCTGAGCAGCATCTGTGCAGTGGGGGAGGTGATGTGATCTTGGGTTGAAAAAGAGAAAGGTCTAGTTGGCAGGGAAAGCCAGTGAGGAGTTCAGGGAGTGCAGCCCTCAGGGTACAACATCATTTTCATACTGGAGGAGAATCTGGGAGGCCATTGCAGGGCTGCAGCTACATCCCCCAAATCAAAATTCAACACGTGATGTGATTGGGTGGGTTGAGGATTTTATTTTTAAACAACAGTTGGTTTATGACTTTTTTTTTCACCCTCTTCTTTAATAGCAATCTGATAACGCTTTGATCACTGATCCAAAACGAAATGCCTGTAATTTCCTGTGCAGGTCTTGCCAGGTGCTGGGCTCCATCCGATCTCCTGGAAGCTGGTAGGAGTTGAGAGCGCTCTTACCTGGCATGATCCTTCTTAGAAAACCTCCAAGAGTTGAAATATAACTTGGGCTTTGAGCAACTTGATGCTAAAGGGTGTCAAGCTTTGGCTTCCCACACAGTTGGTCTGTTCTGTAGTAACTTCCCACTGAAGACTTATCTTTTTGGAGGCATTGACTGGGCAGGAAATCTGTAAGGCTGGAGGAAACCTAGCTAGGAGTTAAGCATCTTTATTTAATAACGATTGGTGGTGATTGTTCATACACCTGAAAGTCCTCTGGCTTTTAAAGGTTTGGGTTCAAGCCAATTTGAGGGAGAATTTCCTAAAACTCACCCAGTCCTGATCAGCATGACTCTAGGGAGACAGCTACCTCCGAAAAGGGCACGTCCCATGTTTCAAGAGTTCTCAGTAGCTTCCAGTCTGGGGGATTGCATCCAACATGCAAAGCTGAACTATTTTGGTACCTGGCTAGCGTCTCTGGGTGTGTCATGGTGGTTGTGCGGCTGCAGCCTGCGAGAGGAACAGAGAGGGAAGTGTTCAGATCTTGCAGAGTTTCAGCCCTGGAGGCATTCCATGGAGCTGCTACTGCTTGCAAAGTGACTGGGTAAAAGGGTGTAAGCGAGTAAGTTGTGGCTAGAGGAAGAGTTATTAATTGCAACCGTAGGAGTAGCTGGCTGCATCAGCGGCTGATAGCCTTCCTTGGCCCCAGGTGAGGTTGGTGTCTTCAGGTACGCAGAGCTCTGGCAGGGCCTATGTGAAAAGTTACCCGTGGACCAAAGCAAACCAGTGACAGATTCCTTTGGCAATGGGCTGGTCTCATTGGTCAACAAATATATACACAGAAGTGAAATCTCAGCCTATAGCAGCCGCAAGCTCCCTGAAGTTGTTCTGGGGGAGCTGCAGCGAGGAGGAGGGAGCTGGCCGTTCCCACACAGACCCTGCTGCAGCTTTCTTGAGATTTCATAACAGAATTAAGTAATTTGTCGTGTGTTGCCATGGAGACCGTAAATCACTGTCATGCTGGGCTTCTCTGTCAGGGAGCTGATGTCTTTAATTGCACCAAGCTCTGCTGCGAAGCCAGGGCTTGATTCTGAGCTCGTTGACTTGGTGTCGTGGCTTTGCCCCAGGAGCTCTGCCTCCGGGAGAGCAGAGCTGGAGCCAGGGACAGGAGCACTTGCACATTGACTGTCAAACATCTGGGGTAGATTTCACTGTTGTGGTACGTGGCCACACCTCTGCTCCAATGAGCAGGAAATTATGATGATCTACACAAGCTGAGATCTGCCCTTCTTACATTCAGGGCAAGTCTCCCCATGGGGATGGGGGTTAGGTGTACTGCATCCATGGGGTGGTGACCCAGTGGGGCTGGGTGGCCCAACTGCACAAGTGAAGCTGAATTTCTCTTACCAGTATTCGCGTATCCCTTGGCTGCTCCAAGACATCCAGACAGGTAAATGGGGTTTTACACCATTCACTCTGCCTCTGTACCTGACAAAAAATCCTTCTTGCAAAAGAGAGCACCATCAACTTCGGTGGCACTGTGGGGTCACCATTTCTTTTCCTCCTTGCCATCCAACCCAACAGTGGCCATGTTTCCAACTCCCTCAGCATTATGGGCTTATGCTGGCAGGACACGGTTCTTGCTGGTGTGTGTGAGGGCAGCCATGTAAATCGGCCTCCTTCCAGTGACTTGCACAGAGCCCTGCCAGTGTTTGTCTGCGTAGGGTATGGATCGTTCTCTTGGCTCCTTCAAAATAAACAACCGTAGAAATTGTAAGATGATTATCATCAGAGCTTATTAGTGTATTACCACATGCTGCTTTGTATTCAGACAATAGATAAAAATGTCTGCGCTTCATTTTTCTCAATCAGATATATAGCAAACGCGTTTATCCTTGCTCCCTTCTGAGGAGGACTGTGTCAGTACTCTTGCCAAAAATGCATGAAAATCAGCCCAAGCCTTGTACACTTGCCTGTAGCCATGTAACCAGCCAGCATGAAGCTCTGTGCACCTTTGTGAGTGTTTAATGCTTTCCAGGAGCATTAACATGACATATGTTGTTTTCAAGGTTTGATTTATTGGATGGCTGAGATTATAATCTCGTCAAGGCATGAGCTGTCTTCTTGCTTTGATTTTTCAGGGCAGATGGAGGTACAGAGGGGTGGAAGTACTTGGATTTTGAAGGTTTTGTGTTACGTACTTGTATGTACTTATGAGCATGGGACTTCTATGTCCTTATTGCATTATGTACTTAGGAGCATGGTACATGCTATCTCAGTAGAAAGAAGAGTATTTCTGTGAGCATTGCTGGTGTCTGGTGAGATGTGACTATCTGGCTTCAGACATGAGTGTCTTTTGGGTTCAGAGTGCACAAGGACACTCCATAGCAAATACTCGAGGGATTAGGGCAGTTTGGCTGTCATCACCTCGGGGGACCTTCCTCAGTGCGCTGAGGATGGCATGTCTGGGTAGCATGTGATGGGGCCCTGCTGTGCTACTGGATGCTGATGCAGTAGAAACAGCTATGTGGAAACATTCACTCTTGCTGCCTTTTGTCATTACGGTAGAAGTTTTTGTCTGTTTATGCTGACATCACCTAAAATACGCCTTTTGTGGTCAACAAACTAGATTGCAGTGCCTGATACTTTTTGGGTTTTATTTTTCTAGTTCCATTCTTGTTCTCCACAGGCTGCCTTCTACTCAGGTAACTTAGACATGCAGTATAACAAAACTTCTGGAAGCAAATGCCCTGATTTGACCCTTTTGAGTGTTGGACAAAGTCCAACACTGGGGCTACAGTGGACTAAATATTATCATGGTACTTTGGGAAGGGTTTCATTCAAGATAAGCTCAAGGCTTCTTAGGAGGGAGTTAAAGGGGCTGGTACTGAATGTCAGTGGAAAAGTAATGCTTGTCTGCTGAGCAGTAGCTTGTGGTTTTGTGATGAGGTCAAAATTGTGCACAAACCGAGTATGGTTTTCACATCTGTGGCCTGTCCTCTGCCATGTGAGTAACAATTGGTCTTTCATACGGCCCATCCGGAGACGCACAGGGTGACTGACTCCTAGGCACTCCAGTGTAAATAAAGAAGGGGTGAAGTCGTGGCCACAGGCAAAGCAAAAACATTGTTGTAAAATGTGAGGGGGAAGGGGATGGACAGTTTTTTAGACAAGGTCTCAGTCCTAAGGATCATCTGACCCTGGCAGGATGATGCTAAAAGAAAGCTTGGTCTTCCAAGCCAAAATGAGACACCTAGTTGAAAATTCATAGATTCCTGCAAACATGCAGCCAAGCATACTGCTTGTTGATGGTGTGATCTTGTAAACATGAGAAAAATCACTTGCTCTTTCTAAAACAAGGGTAAGAACCTTTCACTTAAGATTATGGTGAGGAGCTGAAATTAGAGTGGGTGAGAGCTCAGCTGGTGCTTGGTGTCCTTCTCCCCGTCCAGCTGCTGTTGCTTGTGGCAGAAATGCTATTCTCAAGAATTTCTCCAAAGATAGTTCAGAAACAAGCTGACTTGGTCATGTTTCTTCTTGCTCTGAAAACGTTGGCTTGTCTCAACTTGGACAAGAGGTCTTTGTACTTCCTTGTAGCCTCAGCAATCTCACCTCTGTGATAACCCACTTTGTCCCTCTGGCAGGGTTTCTTTTTAGAGGAGAAACTAAAATGGTTCCTACACATTTGATTCAAGGAGAAATGTCCAGTACGTGACCTTAATTAGAGGCCAAGGCATTATACTTACACAACATACAGTTTATGCGTATGACAAGTTATTCTTATATTTGCAGAAGCCACCCTGGCATAAGGGGTTCCTATCATACATAACAGGGTGTTGGGGAGAAAGGAGAAGGGAATTTTCCCTCCATTAAAAAATGGGGGGAGGTTCTCTTTTGGCATTGAGCCGTGACTGTAGCTGGTAATGCAACTCCCAGAACTGTGTCCTGCTGGCAATAGTTGGATTATAGTGTGGTAATCAGAGGCAAGAAATAGCAAAGAAACCTTGTTCTCATGTCTACTTTGCGGACAAAAAATGCATACGTGTACAGCACAGTGAATCATTGATGTTTCATTGTGTTTGGACTCTGCTATGATTTGAACAGTGGTATCACTGCATGCTTCAGGGTTGCCTGCTGATGCTGTTATGTTTTCAGGGATATATTTTAGATTACAGCTTGAATTTCACAAGCTTCTTTGGCCTGAGAATCTCTTTCCCATAAGTAAAAACAAACTCAAACTTGAATGTTCACAACTGTTTTTATTTTGCCTCCTTTCCTGTGATTGCCTGAGTGCATGTGAAGTTGGATATGTAATGGAGGGAAAAGCTTGCTAACAGAGCTATGAAGTGACTGTGAAAAGCCCTTAGTTAAAGGGTAGGGTCTCCACTATACGATAAGGAATATGGGGATCCCCAAGCACTCTGGGTGAAAAGTGCCTTTACTGTTCAATAATTTGGATTAAACTGAAATAATGCTTTGGCGGAAGAGGACTAGAGAAACAAGGAACTAAACTTGGAGGTTAGATACCTTCTTCAGTGTGATATCAAACCATTTGGGGATTATGTTCTTAACTGTTTGAAAAATAGTCCAAGTTGGTTTATGACCCTATTTGCAAATGAAGAATCAGTGTTTTGTTTGAAAAAAAATATCAAATTGAAAGGACTTCCAGAAGTTTCTTTTCCTATACTATAGGTTGAAATAAAACATTACTGGTCGGTGGCTCAGCTTGTGCCGTGCAGTCTCAGCTCCTGAGCATGAGCCAGGCCAGCCTGCAGCAACGAGTGCATCAGCACCTCTCTGTGATCTCAGAATGAAAAAGCTGGGCAGTACTCTTCTTAATTTAGAACCCCCCCGCCCTGCAGTTATTGAGACACAAGCTTTTGGAGGCTTAGCATCCAGATCTGTATCCCCACTGACAGTTTATGGGGCTGTGAAGCACTCTGTCCAGCACAGTCAATTCTGACTGTTATTATTTTTTCCCCATTATCCCATTTAATATGTTAATGAGTTGCGCACTCCTTCAAAGAGCAGTGAGGGCCAGGGACCAGGCAGCTCTGTCTAAGCAAGCACTTGCTTTTGCAGCTCACCCAGGGAGGCTGAGTTTCGCAGCTGGGCCCTGCTCTGTTCAGGCATGCCCTGTCACAAGGGCTGGGTGTCTGAAATAGTCCTTGTCAACCCCCCCAGTCATCCCTGACCCATGTGAGAGCCGGCAGTGCAAAGCCAAGGGTGACAAAGCAAGGCCAAATGGATCGGAGCAGGTGCCGGTGGTTGGCTTCGTCTTGCAGACGCCTCATCCAAAGTGGCTGCCGTGCTGTGTGAGTGTTACAGCAGGCGGTGCAGCAGGTGGCTGCCTCTTCTCCTTTCTCTGCACAGTTGTGCACACATGAGTGTGCTGTTGTCCAGTTGCACCCAGTGAATTTGCCTTCTGTCTTGAAGAATCAGTTCCTCTGCGGTCGCCCCAGGGGACAGGAGCAGTGCGGCCACACAGCAGGGGAAGCTGATCTCCTGACTCCCATGGCTGTGTCATAGCCACAAAACCAGCCTTCCTGCCAGGGCAGTTTTTTAAAAAGAGCAAAACAAAAAACACCTGTAGTTCCTGGCCTGCTGCCCTCTGTGTGTTTCTTGTTTTTATTTCTCAGACTTGAGGCTGAGAGAGAAGAGAGCAGCTAAGGGCATTTTTCTGTCAGCGGGGCCAGGCCTCTAACCCTCGCTTCCTTCACCACCACAGCTCTGTGAGCTCTGGCTGGTGGTTGCTGTGCCATGGCTTAAGCAGTGAAGAAGAGCACAGCCCTAGTTTCTCAGTGGAATTTGGTCACTGGCAACTGGAAATTATCTGAAACTCAACATCTGTGTTGACCCAGGGTGATTTTGGCACAGGTGTGTGGGCCTGGGCCCTATAGGAAAGGTACTCAGATGATAAAACTTGCACACAGGCATTTGGTGGCAATTAGTCATCCCTTTAGACAGGAGAAGGAGTAAACGAGCCACAGCAGTGGGGCTGTCTGCATGTCTGGGGTATGACAAAGCTGTTGGGGAGGGCAGGTGCCCTGCTCAGGGCCAAAAGGACCTTGAATTCGGATTTGGGTATGGAGGAGATAATGCTGAGAAGATCCCCTGGTGCCCTGTTGTGGAGTTCATCCTCACTTCTCAGGTACCAGGTAAAAGTTGCCTTGTGCATGTTTCCCTCTTTGTTGCTAATGAGTGATCAGAGGTGGTCTCTTTCTCCAGCAGGTTTAGCACCCTGGAAGCATGGCTACAAGTGCCGTTCCCAGCGAAAACCTCCCCACGTACAAGCTGGTGGTGGTTGGAGATGGTGGCGTGGGGAAGAGTGCTCTCACCATTCAATTTTTCCAGAAGATTTTTGTGCCAGACTACGACCCAACTATTGAAGACTCCTACCTGAAGCACACAGAAATAGATGGCCAGTGGGCAATCCTTGATGGTGAGCAAGCTACTCTCATGGCTCCTTTTCCATTCTAGCTGAATATGGGCACAGGTAGACCTCAATGTCTTCCACAGCATATTGCACTTTTGTGTCCCTCCCATGCTGTGGGCTGCCAGGAATCTTATTGCCAGCTCTCCTGTGAGCAGCAGTAACTGACCTTCAGCAAAGCTTCTGGTTCCAGTTCTGTGCAGAAATGCTTTTTGAAGAGCATGAAAACCTTGTGGGTTTCTTACATGTGTGTAGATCATTTTGTATGGTGGCTTTCAGGCTACTTGGATTTGTGGTGTATTGGCAGCCTTCAAAATGACAAAGGGGTGCCTATTTCAGTCCTCTGCATTTAGCAAGGAGTGTTTAATAGGGTTGCATGGACAGGCTGTGAGCCACTGTGGCAACCTCCTAGCATAGGTGGCCTACACAGTCTTTAAGGAGGATGCTATGCTTCAACAGCACTAGGAAGAAGAAAAGTAGCGTATCACTTCTAGTTAAATCTGTTTCCTCTTGAGTAATGATGAACTGCTGCACCTGTGTGCTGAGAAACTCCCCCCTTTCCTGTTAACATAGTGTCTACGCTGTTTGCATGAAGATGTGCTGTAGCTGGCTATGCCACTCAAAGACAAGCTCCCCACAGCTCTGCCGACTGTGAACTTCACAACATGGAGTTCTAAGGTGTCTGGGCATGGTTACACCATGCTGCAAATGGCATTTGGGGTAGGCATCCCTGGTGGCAGAATTATACCACAGGGATATTGATGTTTCGTTGTGGTTAGGCTTATCCCCTGGGAAATACCAGTAAGAGGGTATCTGAATGAGGGTTATAACCAGAAGGATCACTTAATCAAAACTGTCATCTGTTGACAGTGAAGAATTGTAGCACCTCTCAATTCCCATCATTCAGGCATGACGTTCTCATATCTAGTTACCTGTTTTATTTAAATACATGTTGGGTAGAAGATAGGAGAGCTGATGTAACCAAGATTTTTTTAGTTCTCTGAAGAAAAGGGGGAGGGGGACAAGAAAGAAAAAACAAAACACTTGATTTTTGCATGTGAGAAAGAAGCCTTCTATTACCTAAAACTGCAACTCTTCAGTCTGTCATGCAAGAGACAGACTGACCAGAGCTCTAAGGGCAATCTTAATGCTACAAGTTTTGTTTGGCTTTATATGATGATTAGGTTGTACATAAAGCAAACAAATATTTTGTACATTAGTTTCCTAAGCACATGTATATGGCCACTGACAGAACTGAACCAAATTCAGTCTGACTTGCAGTAAGCTTCTACCTCTGGCCTCTTGTTGCATTCAAGATCTTTGGTGTCTCAGCATTCACAAAATTGGTGTGCAGGGTCAAAAACTGGAAGTTGGCATCAGTGATGGAACATGGAGGGTTTCAGGCTTTACCATGAAGGCTGTAAGTTTGGTCTGACTGAGGTCTTAGTTTTAAGGAAATATCAGATGCAATTTAGTAAGTACAGATGGCCCCCAGGGTCTTAAAAAAAAAAAAAAAAAAAGCTTTACCTCAGTATTTCTAAACATACTTTAATCTTGCCAACTTTTGTCATGGTGTCACTTATATCAGAGATACTTGAGATCCTTGCTTTCAGTTATCTGTCCCATAACGTACCTGTGTAAATTTGTGTTTTAAATACCAGTGTTACATTAAAAAAGTTAAAGATTCTGTTGTAAATGAAATTCATTCTCTCCCATGTATTGCTTGTTAGTCCATAGTCCAACCCTCTAAAATGAGCAGCCTTTATCTTTGCTGGTATTTGCCATGGTCTGATATAATAGCATCAGCTGTTGTGCACATTGATGTCTGAAACAGTCTGTTTTTTTGTAAATTATTTAGAAGACAAAGCATCCTTCACTAAACACTTGATATCGTTGTTTATTCAGAAGGAAAATCAAAATCTGACCTGGGGAAAGAGGTGGTTTTCCAACAAGTAGGAACTTAACCATACGTTTTCATGTAAAAGCCTTTTTATATTTGCTCAAATGAGGTTCAGTGGCTGTACTTGGGCTCAACCAAATTCATCTGTGCCTTTTGATGGCATGCAGGGAATCCCTGAATTTCAGAGTTCTTGCACCCACAGAGGTGAAGCTGCAGCTTCTCTCTCTTTCGTGCCTCTTGAAATTTTTTGAACAATCAGAATTTTAGAATAACAGCAATATTCTTGTATGGACACACGTAAGCCTTTACCATCTTCACAGTAGAAATGGGGCATAAAGACTGACTGTCACATGTCTTATGCCACAGCTTTGTGTCATGGGCTTTTTGGATCTAGGACATTCTCAGAGATTGCCATATACTTGAACAGCTGTTCTTGTGGTAACACATGGTTGCATGAATCACTTAAGGCATGAAATTAGGGACAGTCGTGATAGGAAGGGTAAAGATGCATCATGATAAATTCTGGACTTCTAGTTGTCTTTTATGGCTAAATTCTTTACAAGCTGATGTGTGGGGCAGCTTTTTTTTTTTTCTCAGTGCTTGTTGGTAGGGGGAGGAAGGGAATAAACAAAAGCCTGTTTGCCTCACCCTGCCTACCTCCAAAATAAGAACTAGTTCTAGAAGTTGAGACTACCAACTGTGTGAGGGGCTTCATAAGTTTAAGTGCGCAGAAATTGTTTAAAAATAAAATATATGTTGGCACCCAACAACTTAATAAAAATATAGCCCACCCTCTTCCAGGCTGTTGCCTGAGCAGTTCTGTACAAAGCATCTCTAGCATGTAATATCTGCACCAGCATTATGTTTAGAAAAAAAAAAAACTTGTGCTAGCCAGCTTGCATAAAGCATTTGGCTTCCCTCCATGAAGACCTCCACCCACATTTATTTGATAGCACTAACTGGCAGTGTGATGTAGTGCTTGACTGTTTTTTTTGTTTTCCCTTTGCTGAAAACTCTCACTGAAAGTAGATGTAATTGCTTTTTTTTCAGATCTTAGACATTGGAGACAAGCCTGAGTCCAAACTCTTCTTTTATGTATTTGCTCTCTGGCATGGGCAGGTCTCTATCTATGTTCTTATTAAAGAGTCAATGATTGTGAGATGTATACTTGATGTGTTCAAGTCCAACAGTACCCTGGGTGCTGAGTGCCAGAATACTTTATTGGTGGCCTTATGCCAGTTTTCTGAGATCCAGTGTTTGGAGGACAAGTGTCATAGAGTAGAAGAGGGCAGTTAACTTGGATAAGGGATGCACCATTTGTGGCTAGCCCCTGTTTTTAGGTTGCTGCCTCCCCAATGAGGCTTTCAGATCAGCCTCCGATTTTCTCTGCATGTGTTATCTTCATTTACTCCCTGCTGTTCATACTGAAATCAGCACAGTGATGTGCTTGGTTAAATGCATTCACACGCAGGTGCTGTGTAGGCACATCAGGTCAAAATTAAGTGGGGACCAGGGTTAATATGCTTTGATTAACTGTTGCTCCAATCGAGTTGCTATCATTAATTTTGCATGCTTCTTTCTGCATGCAGGCTAACGTGGCAATTAGCAGAGGATTGTTTTTTGACGTGGCTGTAAAGTGCCAGTCTGGAATTATTAATCTGGGTGTGAAACCAAAAGCGGTGTCTCAGTACGGCAAAACTTCCCAATGGTTCAAAATTCCTTATAGCTCATAAACCAAACACAGATTTAAAAAATGGTGATGAAGAGAAGAGGAAGAGATGACCACAAACACATGGCTTAGGCATGGTGATGAATTGGGCTAACCCCTTAGCTGTCAGTAGCCTGTTGATACCAGTGAAGGAAGGAATTGTGCTCATGTACTGGGCAAAATGAGGTTGTGGTCTCTTCTGTCCTTCCACCAGCATCACTGAGACAAAACTCCCACTGCCCGTAAGTTGTATTCCTACTGCTGAGTGTTTGTTTTACTTCTTACTTCTCGGTTTTATTTCCCCTCCTTCCCACAGTTCTCCATCTCAACCCCTGGATGCTCTTGAATCAGGCTGGACTTGCCCGGTCCTGGTGCATCACTGTGGAATAGCAGCAAGTGGGCTCCTGCTGGGCTCTCACTCCCTGCCCAGAGTGGCAAGAGCCACGTCTCCCATGCATTTCTTTCTGCAGAGGGTTTTTGCTGCTACTCATCTCAAGACAGGCCGTCTGCTTTTCTCTTCAGGAAGCTTGGGAACAATTCAGCCAGGAGACCAAAGGGAGATCAAAGGTCACTTGAGACTTGAAGGCAGAATGGTTGCTTTGCAGCTCTTCTTTCTTTTTTTTTTTTTTTTTTTTAACTTTGGGTAGTGTCATTGAAATAAATCGTTTATACTTTCATTCTTTTTAATTCTTCGTGTGTACAGTATTTTCCCTCCCTTAATAGCTTGGATTTTGCAACCTTGAAAGCGTTTTTTTTTTTTTTTTGTCTTGGGTTGTGGGGATTTTTTTCCTGCCAGGAAAATTTTGATGTTGCAACACAGAAAACAGAAAGCTTTGAATAATTGCCCTTTGTTAGAAAATGAGCTCCTTTAAGAGTTCACATCTTTATTTTGTGTATTGATGTGGAAGCCTGTCGTCTGAAGGCTCTTCTTTTTCCTTAAAGAAAGGGCAAGAATTCAAGTACTCGGGTTTTCCGTGTTATAACATCTGTGTATTTAGTTAGGGCACAGAAGGGCTTGTAAAGCCCCATTGTTTTCCCATCACGTGTTTTTCCCTGTGAAAAGCTTTCATGCCAGGGGCAGCGTGGCCATATCTGGGCAGGCCAGTGACAGAGTGACCAAGCAAATCACTTGCCTCTTCTTGCTCACAGCGTGGGCACCTCTTCCATATCTCTGCAGGGTGATTTGGGGTGTAGGAATACAAAATGCAAGCTGGTCCCTGTGCTCCATCTGCTCAACACCCAAAATACCAGTTCCTCAGCTGAAGTAAATGGGGGCTGCCCATATCCTGCTGATGGAGGGAGAATGAAGACTGGACGTGGTTTTCCTCAGCCTGAGACTGTTTCGTTTGCCTTGTCAATTCAAGTTAGGCTTTCCCTTGACCTTAACTATGAAGCCGTGGGGTAGCTGGGAATGGAGGCTCTCTGGCCCCACCTTTGAAGCAGAGCTGCTGTGCAGAGAAAAAAGCAAGACTCAGAAGTGCCAAGAGGAGTCTGGCTCCGTAGCCCATGATGACAGCGCTCCCCTGACAGTGCCACATTCCTAGCTCTGCTCTCTGCTCCAGGGACTTTCTGTATTTTGCATTAAGAAGTTGAAGAGGCACAAAATGCCTGGAGTCAGCCTTCTTGTTGCTGCTTCTCTTCCTGGCACTGTGAACCCAGGTTCCTGTCTGCCTGCAGACCCGTCCAGCCTCTTCAGGGCTTGCACACATGCTGCATGTAGGTAGCCAAAGGGATGTCACTGCACTGCTTGCAAAAATCAGGTCATACACATTGTGCTTGCCTTTCTGAGCAAGAAATGAACGTGAGCACAAACAGAGATGAGCTTTGTGGTGCCTTCTTCTGGAAGGCAAGGTGCTGTGAGAGCTGCTCTCAGGTCCAGCTGCAGCAATGTGCAGATGCCATTGGTGTCTGATTTGGGATGAAGGACAGAAAATGGCTTTAAGCTGCTTGTCTGGTCATCTTCTGGTCCCTGAGATGCCACGGAGTGGAGAAATTCTTGTGTTGATCTGTCTACCTAACTGCCTGGTAATATGCAGGTAAAGGCATAGGAGGCAGATCTGCCTAGGCATGGAAAAAGAAGAGCTCTCTCACACAACCAGGTCTGAGCTCCCTCAAGGCTGGGAATGCTGTTTTTGAGTCTGCAGTGAATCCAGCCTAGGCTCTAGCAAAAGCAGTGCCATATCTTGGATTTCACATAGTCCGTATGTCTCTGCCCTTGGCTTAGGTGTACATGCCTGTGTCTCTGGATGGGCACTCGGAGCACACCTGGTTATAGAGGTGCTGCCACACAGAAGGCACCTGGACACACTGAATGCTTTTATTTTGGGACATAGAGCCTCTCAGGCTCCCAAGTCTGCTCAGAAGTGCTTTCTCTGAGCAGCCACCCTCTTGCCTAATCCATCAGGACTCACAGGAAAGTGGTGTGTAAAGCTCTAAGGACCCCATTAACGCAGAGCTCATCCTAACAGTTGTGGTCGCATACACTGGAAGGCAGAAAAGGCCATCTCTTTGCTTAGCAACCTCTCATCCTCAAAGCAAGGAGACCTCATGCTGGGCTCTCACAGCCTCATTGCTCCTAGTTTATTCTCTAGTTGATTTGCATGGTAGGTCTGTGAAATGCCTTTTGCACAGCCGCCTTTGGATGTCCCTTCCTACTTCCGACACAGTCGTTGGCTTCTCCTCACTGCTCACCCCGAGGCTTTCGTTAGTGCTCCTCCTTGCTTCCTCTTTGGTCAAGTTTGTGGGAACTACACCAAGTTTGTGCAGCACTGGGAGAGGGACTTCCGACAGCAATCTATGAATTTGACTTCAGTTCTTGGAAGAATGAGGTAGGGGAAACCCGCTGAGCTTTCTTCCAGCCTTATTTCCACATGGGCTTTTATGTGCTGCCAGGGTGGCAACTGCCAGTAAGAGGCAACTGCTGATTTTAAAGAGTACCAGGGGACGAGAGCTCACAGTTCTCCTCTGTTCACGATTATTTCTGGGTCTTTTGGGCATCCTGTTTGTAGAAACTGGGATTATAAGGATGTGAATGTTCCTCACTCGGCTGGGAAGCAAATCACCTCCCCAGTTTCACCTTTCCAAGACTTCGGCTTGTTTCCTCATTTCTTTATGCAGATTTCTGTATGCAGTGGTCCTGCTGAAGCTTTTGTGCCGAGACATTGCACTAGAGGCAAAGCTGCTTGCATCTGGCCCTTATTTGGAGCTGGTGCTTTCCAGGATGTGTCCCAGTTCTGCCTACAAAAGGATACCAATCAGCCTTTCACTCTGTTTTTTCACAATTTGTGCAGCACAGACCCATTAGGATAGGGTGGCTGTCTCTAAGAAGAGCACATTTCAAGTTAAAACAAGGACTTCTGGCCAACCACGTGACCCTTGACTTTGTATGAATAATCCATTGGACATAATTTTCACCACTGTGTCTTCTTGCTTGGATTTCCGAAGTGCCATTTTAAATGCTGCCTGGACTTGCTCTTCTTTCTATGAATGCTGCAAGTGAATTCCCTGTAAATAGTAGCTGCTGACACAGCAGCCCTGCCTATGTTTAGTGTGATGCCATGGCCAAGATCCAGGAGAGGTAGGAGTAGCAGGAGCCTAACCCCTGGCAGCTCACTGGGGATCCCCACAGCCACCAAGTCTCCATCCCTGCCCTCTCCCGGGGGATAAGCAGGGCTTTGGAGGGGACAGCGGCTGGGCATGGATTGGTGGGTACAACAGCAAGAGGGGGGCTGGATGCTCCTCCCAGGAGGTTTGCAAATGTGTCAGGGCGAGGGGAAGTCTCTAAGCAAATTGCCATGCAGGATGCGGCACATCCCTCTCCACCTTCTTGCCCTCGGCTTCTGCTTGGGCACCTGCCCTGTGCCAGGGGGAGGACGGGCAGGAGAGCCCAGCCCGCTGCACCCCACAGGTTGGGTGTGCAAGAGGGGAAGGGAGTGTGTGTGTGTTTGTGCATACGTACACGGGCTGTCAGCTCTCAGCCTTGCCCTGACATCGCTTCCAGCTGGTGCAGAAGTCAGCTGAGGGCAGCCCAACCTCTCCTTACAGGTCGGGTGGATAGGAAGGATTAATTTCCTTTTCCGTCTCAGCCACACAGCCCTGGCCTTATTCCATGGAAGCTCTTCTGCCCAGGGCATAGAAATTCACCAGTGCATGGAGTGTCATTGGGTTGTTTTTCTTTTTTTCCTTTTATCTTTATTTTCCTCCTTTCTTGTTTTTCCTTTTTTTTTTGTATGGTCCTTACAAATAGCCTGGCCGCCTTTGAGCTGAGACCCTTGTTTCCTAGACTCAGGGGAGGGAGGTCGGATAAAAGGCTATGAAAGGACACCCGTGACTTTCTAGCAAGTTCCAGCTTCTCAGCAAGCAAGCCTAAATCTCGGAGTCTTTGCAAGAGCTTAGAAGCTCTTTTCATCATACAGGTTTCTGGAAACAGCCAGTCAAGACCAGGGAGGGGAGGCAAATGAATATGGCTGAGGATCTTTAAAGGGTCTACTATCAACAAATATCTCCTCCAGCACAGCTGCCTTTCCTCCAGCCACAGAAGAAAGGTGCAGGCAGGTCTTGGGGCATGCTGTGATGTGCAGCGTGTTGAGCGTGTCCCTGTGTGGCCAGCCCTGCTGATTCAGCAAGTAATGCTGGCAGTGAAGTGGGCTTTATCCTAGCTTCATCTGGAAATCAGGACAGCTGGAGTACTTACCCTGCAGGGAGCATCTCGCTAGGACCGTGGGCCTGCTTGGACTAGAAAAACCCGTATCGAGCCCTGCTGCTCTGTCAGCAATATGAACCTGCCACTGTCTCCATCCAGCAGTGCCCAGGGCTTTCCCTGTCACTTGTGGGCAGCAGATGCTAACACTGTGGCTGTACAGCGGAGGTGGAAACAGATTTCCCACCCTGCACAGTTGGCTGGGATGTGAAAACATTCCTAATCTTCACAGAGGTCTTGCGTTTGCCTCTAAGGTACAGCGATGCACGTGGACAATGACTTCAGAGCAGCCAATGCGTTTTGAACTCACCCCTAATTTGTGTTGGTAGCCTAAACTGCTGAACCCCTTTCATACCTTCCTCCTGCCGGCCAAAATCGTGGCAGCGTACTGAGCTGGAGCCTGAGAACTGGCAGTGCTAATGTGCATCACTGTGGGGTGTTTACCCAGAAGGCAGGTGTAGGGCTTCTAGATGTGGTTCAAGAAGTAGCTGATGGGACAGCCTGGGAGGTGAAGTGCCAGAGAGCCAGTAGGTTCTGGCCGCACGGGAGAGGAGATTACTCTTGGGGAGCAGCAGCTGGATTGCTGCCACAGCCAGAGATGTTTTAGGGGATTTGAGCATGGATCTAAGCATTGTTATTGGCTGCCCAGGAATGCAAGCCCACACACGGCAACATGACTGCTGAGTATGATACACAAGTCACTTAAAGCTTTTCTGCCTGTTATAACTCTTCTGAATATCAAAACATGACTTGCGACGATGTCTGTAGGGGAGTTCAAGGCTGTACCATCTTGCTCTGAAAGCGCATAATTGTGTACAAATAATATCCAGGCACTGAGAGAGGGAAGATACTCACAGCTATCACTCTGGATTATCTCCTAGCTCTGCTGCACCACAGTCTGCAAATTGTCCCTGACATTTAAATTGCCATTTACTTGCTCTTCCAGTCTTGGATTTTTCCATGCAGGGATCTGAGAGATCTGGAAGAGGAGGAGGAGATGGAGCTCTTCAAAATGTGTTGAGCCATGTCTTGGCAGAGGAGAATCTCGCTAGGTTCAATAACATTTGATATTTTGAAGGAAAATAAGATCCCTATAGTCTTCTCCATCCCCTTGTCCCTCCAACTTGCTTTCATGAAATCTCACAGCCTTTGAGAGGACCAAGCCCAGCAGAGGCGGAAGGGCTGGGCACACAGCAGTGATAGCTGCAGTTTCACACAGTAACTAAAAACTTTAATCTCTTTTGTCCTAGTTCTGGATACTGCAGGCCAAGAGGAGTTCAGTGCGATGCGGGAGCAGTACATGAGGACTGGAGATGGCTTCCTTATAGTCTACTCTGTGACAGACAAGGCCAGCTTCGAGCACGTGGACCGCTTCCACCAGCTGATCCTCAGAGTCAAAGACAGGTGGGTGCTGGCGCTCCCCAACCCCGCTGCAGGCTGTGCCAGGGGTGGCTGCATGTCCTCCCCACTTGTGACCTCCTGCATGTCCCAGAGTCATTCCTTGTGTGCTCCGTGTAGGTTTGTAGATCTGCATGAGGGGAATGAGAAATAATTTACCTCTTCTGATAAGCACGTAGTTGGTATTTTCAATGTGGAAAAGCTCAGTGAGTCCTATGATGAAGTGAAAATGGTTTTGGAAGGGAGAAGCTCCAGCCGGAATGGAGCTAACAAACCCTAAAAGGTCTTACGTGATAAGGGCCTGGAAGAAAGTGTCTTGAAGAGGAAAACACCTCAGGTTGGGAAGAGAGATTCCTTAAAAAGGCTTTAATGCAGTTAACTCATCTTACTATGCAGCGATGAATAAAACATCTCTGTGTGAGTGGGTAAAAGCAAGACAGGTTGCCTGCTCCTCTCCTTATGCACGCGTGGGAGAAGGTAGCGCTGCGGGCTTAGTCGTGGTGAGCGATTGCATCCTGGCAGACTTAAAGGAAGCTGCCAGGGCTTTATCTTGCAGATAACTCCCTCTTCCCGTCCCGCTTTGAGAGATGATGAGTCCTTTCGCACTGGGTGGAGTGTGAATTAAGCTCTTATATGTCTGCAGCTTTGAAACACTTAGTTTTTTCCACTCATAATGGCTTTTAATTATGGAAGTCATCAAGAAAAGCCACCAGAGGGTTCAGGCCTCGTTGCTGGCTTCCTTTTGCAGTTCTGAATAACTTCCCCACAGGAAGGGTGGACGCATATCATGTGAGGTTCACAGCTGACAGCTCTTCCAGTAAAGCATCCAAAGCAGAGCCCACGAGAGTGAAAAGTAAAGGAAAATCCACCCTTTGATTTCATCTAAATGAACAAAAATGTCAGTCACTCAGCCTGCCTCTCGGATAACAATGGTGTTTCCTTCACTGCCAACTTAGCTTAGGGCAAATTCAGCCTGTTTCGGAGAGCTGAGGAAGACAGGACAGTGTTTCCTCTAACCTGCTACAAACAGACGTTGTTTTTATTTAATTTAGCTTCATGAAAATAAGATGTGGCGTTCATTGTTTTGCTCTGGACTGAAACTTCTACCCCTTCTTGTGCCATACAAACACAGCGGCGGCGTGTGAGAACCAGGAAGTGAAACTGCTTTTGTTTCCCCGCGCTGGAGTGCATAACACCAGGAGTAACACTTCATCCAGAGCCTGAGATTGTTCATATTGCTGTGATTTGCTAAACAGCACAAAAAAAGAAACTGTCCTTCCAGGCCTGTGCTTAGCTAGGAGCAGGACATCACCCAATTTTCAAACCAGCCGCCAGTTTTGAGGGTTCAAAATCCAAAGGAATTGCAGGCTGCTGCTTTAGCAGAGCTGTTCAAAGCCTCTGTCCCCTTTCTTTCCATAACCTTAATTACAGTAAAACTTCCAACTATAGTAGCTTTGTCGAACTAGTAATCGTCCAGCTCACAACAGGGAACAAAGTCCCCACAGAGTTTTATGCCTGATGTAAACAAGGCAAATGAGATGCTGTCCAAACGTAATCCCTCTCTTATCAATGTGCCACAAGCTAAAAGGAATCAAATAATTCAGACGAGCAAGCGTTTTGCTCCAGAATAATCAGAGTGAAGATGTATCAGTGCTCAGGTATTAATGTTAAATCAAATCCACATTATCAGAATGAGTAACGGTAAGAACCATTTAAAATGCAGAGTGCAGTACAGTGTATTTCCAGCCAGAGCAACGGGGCAGTGTGCCAGGGAGAAGATGGAGCCCTTATCGTCTCAATGAAAAATGACACAGAAACTCTGTTTGAAAATCCAGGAAAGTCTTTTATGCAGCAGTGAGTGCGGCCAGCTGCTCCTTACCCCAGTAAAAACAGCTCTGTTACAGCAGAGAACATTGGAACTATTTTAAGAGTGTTTAAAGCTAAATAATGCTGCAATAAACATCAGTGATCAGAAGTTACCTCCTCCTTCCTAGCAGTGGGTAGAAGCCACGCAGCACAGCTTTGCTCTCTGTAATGCAGCTGGGGGAGAGGCTCTTGTGTGGAAGGTGGAGTGGGATGGAACTGCACTGCCAGCACCACTCAAAGCATGAACTGGCTCAGTTCAGTCACCAGAGCTACGAGGACTCTGCCAGGGTAGAGGATGACCCACACGCCTCGTCAGGAAGCCCTCACACGGGGCATGCTGTGGATGAATGGGTCTCTTCACTTGTGATGTCTGAAGACAGTCACTTACGCACCTGGCAAAGTTCAAGAAATAACAAGCAGTATTGCAGAGTGAGATGTCCTTGGTACAAAAGGACGGTTGTTCACCAGGCTTTTGCTCTGGGATTAGAAGCAGGAGATGGTAGGTAACAGCATCTGGAAACACAGCGAAGCTCTTTGTTTCATTTCAGCCTACTCCCAGCTACCCCTGCCAGTCTTTCAGTTGGTGTTGGGGTAACAAGAGTCATTTGGCCTCAGTCATTTTCTTCCCAATATGATGTGTCCCTAAGTGCCACCTTCACAAGTCTGTCTTTTCTTCTTCATAGGTGCTTTCAGTGAATGAGCATTGTTCTGTCCACTACCAGGACATGAACTAGTTCCTCCAACCTCTTTACCTGGCAATGACTAGTAGCTGCTAAGATATGCAGTTATGAGATGCCTTAACTGTTATAAAAGAGTCCTATTTTCCTGTTCAAGATCTGCTTCCATGCCTTAGTTAATTTCCTTCTATAGCAGCAGACTAATTTTGTAGTTCTTTAGCTAGTTGGATCTTCAGTCTATTATCAAGTATTGCAGAAATGATGGCACTTAAGTCCCTGAAGTGCCTGCAAATAAGGGTGGATGTGTGCAAAATGTCAAGATAAATTTTTATGATACAAACGTGCATAGTATGCGTAGCTCAGTCTGGTGGTTGATGCCTGGATGATCTTTCTTTATATGTTATGTGGTATATCGTAGCCAAAAATGCTCGATGATATCAGTATTAGAAAGAGAAACTCATATTCAGTGTTTTGTGTTGTAGTCTGCTATTAATTGTTCTTGTTGTTTGTTTGTTTTTCCCCAGAGAGTCCTTTCCAATGATTTTGGTGGCGAACAAAGTTGATCTAATGCATTTACGGAAAATTACAAGAGAACAGGGAAGAGAAATGGCAACAAAACATAATGTAAGTTTGCAGGATTGTGTAATTGCTCATTGTAAGTCCCATTACAGGCATTCAAAATGGAATTCTCTGCTCATTTGGAGCTGAATTAAAGTATTTTTCTTACAATCGAACATTTACAATTGCACTTCCAACTACCACAAAGCAGTAGCTATAGAGTTCCCTTTGGGTGGAGTCAGTTCATCATGGAAACTAGAAGCTCTGCAGCACACCAGGCTATAGCAGATCTGGGGCCATCATGAAACCATGTGCACAAGCTGTCTGCAAGTGATGAGAAACATGAATGTTCAAAATGAGGGAAGAAAGCACATCCTCTTGGGGTGGAAAAGCAGTCAGGAATTAGGAATTATACCCAGGTGTCCATAAGAAGTAGACTTGTTAAAGATAATGAAGTTACAGGGCTGTAAAGCCTATATAAATCTGGCCTACCATCTTAGATCTGCATTATTCATACTGTAGTTTAGCCTGGGAAATTGGTCTTGGATTGGTGTAGATCACGTGGTACTCCACTAATCACCTCTAAATGCCAGAACATACCCAGGGGGAAGCAGCAACTCCCATAGGAGGAACTTAATGGAAAGGTAGAGGCAAACAAGCCTGAGACCTTTTGGCAGCTTGCTGTGCCTAGATGGCAAACTGTGCTGTGTTTCTAAACAAGGCACAATGGGAGTTTGTCAGGGCAGGTCCATTCCATGCCCCCTCCCCAAGGAAGCTCACTTTTATAGGAACAAGTACACCTTGGCCTTACGACACAACACAATGTACTCATCTGTAGGTACACGCTTTGGAAAAGGAAGTGTATGCAAAAACTTTATCAGAAGGCAATTTTATAAATCTGCCAGAGTGCTGGACAAGCGCTCTAGGAGGCCCCATCTGTCTGTCAGACTTTGAAGATCATTTTAAACTGAAGGGGAATTGTAGTCATGAAATATTCATGCAGTAGTCCTAATAAAACGTGGCAACCAAGACTTCCTGGCAAATGCTCATCTTTCAACAACCCTTGTCTATTTTCATGTCTGCAAGCACAACTTAGGGGGAGAGAACATCTGACTACATGAAGTCTATGATTACTCTTCCCCAAATCTGAGCTTTCTGTGAGCATGAATGTGTTGATAGCAGTGTCATGACAGCAGTTTGTTTACTGGTATTTCTCCAGTCTCTTAGGCACCCAATTTCTCTAGCCTGTAGGGTTTTTCATTTTGAAACTAGTTTGCTCCCAACATATTAGCTGTTACAAATCTCTTTTGTCATGTACTTCTCTCCTTCAGATTCCGTATATAGAAACTAGTGCCAAGGACCCACCTCTAAATGTTGACAAGGCCTTCCACGATCTCGTTAGGGTAATAAGGTAAGCTGCAAACACTTGGCTTAGTTAGTGCCTGTAGATGGGACACGCAGGAGTCCTGGTCTTGGAAGCCAGGAGATGACTTTTGGGGGCTAGAGTGTGGTGGTTTGGTTGGAGGTGGGAGATTTCTGGGTTTTATTAAGCTTCCTTGTTTTGTATGTGCATATAGATGTTACTAACCAGTAGTTTGCCTTTGCAAAATATCAGTATTAGGCGGTTTGACAACTAGTTGTGGCCATGACAAAAATATGTTAGTCACTCAGCAATGCAAAACTTGCTGTAATAATTGGCTTTAAAAGGCCAGCATTAAAAGCTTTGGGCTAGTAATGTGGGTTTTCGTAGCATTGTCATCTCAGGGTCTCATGTTGCTCTAAGTTAAAGGGACTGGCTCTAATTTTGTAGGTAACTTTTTGCTCATTAAATGGAAAAAATTAAGCCATTTTATATGAGAAACAGCATGACCTAATGGCGAAGCCACAGGTTTCCTCCTCAGACAGCAGAGGTTTATTCCCAATTTTGGCACGAGCTGCTTTTGTTCGCTTTGGCGAATGCCTGCTCTCCGGGCGAACCCGGCTCCTGCTGCTGTCGGCAAGGTGCTGCCGTCCAAAATCCTGGCTGCCCCGCAGGAAAAGAGCTGCATGCACATCTCAGCATCTCAGCTGATAACCTCACATCTCTGAGAAGATTTGTTTTTTTCTGACATGGGTTGTCTGCCAGATTTTTTGGGGCCTTCGTTTCTCATGTTTTGGGAGGGTGCTGAGCTGAGATAATGCTCCTCCCTGCCATGCAGTCAAAGTGCCTTGCTCGGCAATTAAACCATGAGGCATTTATTCACAACGTCTCTGTACTTGTGAACATCTTAGCACAGCCTCGAGTCAGCCTCCATCAAAAGCAGATGGTACTGCCCACTCTTCCCACATATCTGAAAAGCAGGGGGCAGAAAATCTTTGGAGAGCTGCAGAGCTGAGTTGGAAATGTCCCAAGCTGTTTCCCAACTGTTCTGGAACTCAGCATTAGTTGGCCAGATACTCCTTTTTGTTACAGTGAGCTCTTACCACAATCTATTCTATTCTGAAAAGAAAAAAAAAAAAAAAAAGGAAAGAAAGAAACACAGCAAAAATAAGATGGTAAGGCTGTTTGCTTTCTCTATATAATGTGGCTTCAGACAGGCACAGGCTGGATGGAGCATTTTAATGATCCAACACTGATTTTTAGCCCTGAAAATGCACTCCATAATATCACAAATAGGTGATCTATTCCTCAGTTCCTGAGTAGTTGCAAAGAGTTGTTGCCAGCCATATGAGACCCCTTCTGAACATGTATGTTCACAAGAGCTTGAACTGTGGTTGAGACTTACAAGGAGCAGCTGAGGCCCCTTGGTGTGTTCAGAGCAGAGCAGGCTGAGGGGAGGCCTCATGGCAGCCTGCAGCTCCCTCAGGAGGGGAGCGGAGGGGCAGGCTCTGAGCTCTGCTCTCGGGGAACAGCGACAGGACCCGAGGGGACGGCATGGAGCTGGGACAGGGGAGGGTCAGGCTAGGGGTTAGGGAAAGGTTCTGCACCCAGAGGGTGGTCGGGCACAGTCACAGGCCCCACAAGGCTACGTTCATGACGCCAACCCTACTGGAGTTCCGGAAGGGTTGGGACAACGCTCTCAGAAATATGGTTTGATTTTTGGGTGGTGCTGTGCAGAGCCAGGAGTTGGACTCAATGATCCTGGTTGGTCCCTTCCAGCTCAAGCTATTCCTTGATTCTATGGTTCTAAGATGGAGAACAGAGAGACATTGTGTGATCTGGTTATTTGCCACAATACAACTTTTCCTGGTCTTTGGACATTGCAAACTGTCTGCAGCCATACGTTGTTATCGCCCACGAAGCACCACTTTTCCTAAGTGAGCTTTACCAAATAAAATGTAAATGTACAACTCCCTAATAAATATGCTATTCCTGGAGTGCTTTAAGAATTCACAAGCTCCTGAGAACCTATGTTAGTTTGCAGGGTGAGGACTCATTCAGGGTTAGCACGCTTTGTGCTCCTTGCACTTGGCTGATACCCACTTCATGTAATTTTTTTTTTTTTTTTTTTTGCAATAAACTATTGTCTGAAAGTAATCCAGAAAGGATTGGGTGACAGAGCTTGCCCAACAGATCTTTAAAAATTCCTAATAAACCTTTCGTGCTGCACCAGAGTATACACAAGCACCATCACAGCAGAAATCTTGAATGGGTGCAGTACGTGGTTTTCTGGATCTCTAAAACCATTCAAGAATGCTTGTGGCTGCTCAGTGTTTATTCAAATTGAAGTATTTTCTTATTTCTGCTTTCTTACTCTGAGCTTTTAAGTTTCATGTTTTTCGTGCCAGCAGCCTTCATACTTGCTGAAAACAAGTCTTGCTAGTCAAAGCTGAGTTGATTTTTTTCAGATTGTTGCAAACATTTGAGAGTTGAAGCTGTAAGAAAAACATCAAATAAAGCAACAATGATTTGTCTCCAAACTTTGTCTCATTCTGCTCCAGATAATGTGGTCTAAACACTCAGCTTAGTGCCTGACATATTACACAGCAAAAGAGGCTGGTGTTGAGCTATTCAAGCTCTTAGGTTTATTATTTAGACTCAGAGTCTGTGGAAGCTGCCTATGTTCATATGGTTTATCTTGCTATGAAATCCAAGTCTACAGCCTGCCTGTCAGGTGTTTGAACTACAAAGCCTTCTTCTGTTGAATTTGCAATGCTGGGCTGACTTGAGTGGCTGGTGCGAACAGGTACAGCTCCCCTGAAGCCAGTGCACTTTTTGTCACTATTGCAGTGTGACAAGACTGGGTATAGCTGATGGCGCAGAAGTGTCTGTATAGCACCAGGTGAGGATCTGAGTCATCATTTAACCATCAAGCCTCTTTTAAACAATATGACTGAGCAATATCTCATCTTTAATGAAAAGGGAGAAGCCATCAGCAGAACATCAGATGAGATGGAAATAGTATTTTAGAGGTTGCTTACAACCCACCTGACTGATGGGGGCTGCTGCAGCACAGTGCAGGAGGGCTGGCAGCTGTGTGTTGCTGATGGCTGATTTCAGGCAGCCAGGAGCATCTTCCTGGGGCCAGCCCCAGACAAAGGCTTAGGGCTTGCATCCTGCTCCTGGTGCACTGGTGCTCATCACGACTTCCAAGAGAAGGCCAAAACCTTTTTGGCAGCATACACTATTTTTTGGAGAAGGGGAAAAAAAAATTATGAAGTCAACATCAGTGCAGTTGGCTGGGGGCAATTCTGTGTGAAAGCAAATCTTTCCAGGAAGGTCTGTTTCTTTGTACACCCTGTATCAATTTTGCCACCTTACCGTAACGAGCACTAGCAGCAGTTTGGTGGATGAGCTCTGTTTCCCAGGTGAGCATCCGTACCTCCCAGGTGAACTGAGCAGCACTCTGGCAGGGGAGGAGAGGCAGCAGTTCTCCCAGGACAGCTGGACTCATAGTCCCCTCTCAGGACATACGTCCCTGCCATTAGCCTTGATGTTTGGTTATGGCTTCTTTCCTCACAAAGGGCGGTGGTTGCTGCTACCTGTGTGGTTTGAGAAACCAGGTGGTGGCGGAAGGGTGTATGGAGATGAGTATACATGCCGATATAGAGAGTCATAGAATGTCCTGAGTTGGAAGGGACCCCTAAGGATCATCAAGTCCAACCCCTGGCTCCACACAGGTCTACCCAAAAATTCAGACCATATGACTAAGTGCACAGTCCAAGCACTTCTTAAACTCCGACAGGCTTGGTGCTGTGACTACGTCCCTGGGGAGCCTGTCCCAGTGCATGACAACCCTCTCAGTGAAGAACCACAGCTATGTATATATGCACCCTAAGGTGCCTTTCTGCTGGCTGCCCAGGGTTCTGGATGGCAACACCTGAGCCAGCCTGCTGGCTGCTTGTGTCTCACCTTATTTTCTTTCCTCCCTCCCTCCCAAAACAGGCAACAAATCCCGGAGAAAAGCCAGAAGAAGAAGAAAAAGACCAAATGGCGAGGGGACCGAGCCACAGGCTCCCACAAACTCCAGTGTGCCATTTTGTGACAGGAGCGCCCAGGAGCGCCTTGGACGTCTCCCTCCTCCCCCCGACCCACGGCGAGGTGCAGCGTGAGGCCCCGCTGGGCTCCCAGCAGCAGCTCTGGCTCGGAGGAGGCAGCTTGAGGGGTCCGGACCCCGGGGTGATCGGCCGGAGGGGGCTGCGCCTGGGGCGCCGCAGGAGCTGCGCTAACAGGAGGCGGAAGGGAGCAGCAGGACCTCGACGCTCGAACATCCCCAGCTCCTTCCAGAGGCCTCCATGGTGTTTGTTTAAAAAAGAAAAAAAGAAAAAAAAAGAAAAAAAAGTGTTGGTTTTATCTGCAAACATTTCTCCTTGTGACCCGTTTATGAACAGCCATGAATAGCCCCCTGTTTGGTACAGTCGTGAGTGTATGTGTGGGGGAAGGGAAAGGGCTTTTCTCTTTTTTTTTTTCCCGTTGTCCTCTTCTCCTTTTTCGTTGTTTGCTCAGCAAGCATTGGGTTGCAGAGAAACATGGCTGGGGTTAGATTTTTTGCACTGAACTCTCTCCTATGCGGCAGTGCCAAAACACGACTTCATATGAAAGTGCATAGATTTGAAGGAAGAAAATGAATTCCAGCTGCTCTGGGTGCTCCAGACATTGTGTCAGACTCTGGAGGGCAGCCAGCTCACAGACCATAAACTCCAGCTTAGGAAAGGAGGTTTGGGCTTGGATATTTTTTTTTCTTACCCTTTGTCAAGAGGTTTTGTTTCTGTTTTGTAACTTGGGGCATGTCAAAGTTAAGATGTTTTGTTAACCTGGAAGTATTTAAATTAAAGTAATTTACAAATGGAAGGGTATGTCATCTTTGGGGGAGGGGGAAAAACAAAAATTGAACTGAATTTGTTTTCTGGGTGTTGAATTTCTCCCTCATAAATGTGTGTAAAGTGGTGCGATCTAAATCCCTCGTTAATATTCCTTAACCTTTCCCTGCAAAGCCACTCTTGGGTAGATGGATTGTTTTGCTTTTCCCAGGCTCATCTCGTGCAGAGACAAAAAAAAAAAATCTGTTTATGGGCTTTGGCTCAATGTTTCTTCATTTCTTCTCCCCTTCCTTGAGAGTTGATGACTTGAAAGGAAGAGGTGTTTTTAATATGGCTCAAGTGGGATGTGTCTCTTCATAAGCTTCGTGTATCTAAAACTTTTCACTGAAAACAGCAGAGACTAAATATCTTTATGCTTTGTGAAGAGGAAAGGCAATAAAAAAAAAAATCTGCAGCAATTCAAGCTGCCAGAAATATGATTGTGCGCATCCTGGAGGGAGCACATCTTTTTTCACACCTTTACTGGCACCAAGAATTGTAATGGCAATTTTTTTCTTTAATTTAATGGATTGTCATCTGCTGGACTGAAGCCATCAGTTCCATTCACGGGGTCACCAACCTCCTTTGAAAGTAACGACTTGCTTTTCATCAACTTGAATCCTGTTCAAATATGCTTTATGGGCATGACTTAAAATATTGGCAGAGTATAAATACTTGAGAGTTGTGTGTCTGAGCACAGAAAATCATAGCACTGGCTATTGAGGAGCCATACAAGATGGTGGATCATCACAAACTTAATTGTGTGTGTTTGTCTTTGCAATCTGTTTGCTGCTGGACTTCGTTTCTTGCCTCTTTGCCAGGTCACCTTGTAAAGTGGGAGTTGGCTGCTGATTATGTTTCAGGTGAGTGCAGCTAATGAAAACATTTTCCTCATTTGTCCAGTCTTCATCACGGCCAAAATACAGCAAATGTCTGCAGCTATCTCAGCAAGCTGCTTAGCATCGTGCTGGCTCACCTGCCTCTGCCCTTTTCTCTGTGATGACAGATGCTGGGGATGGATTAGCGAGGGGGATATTGGAAGGAAATGTTTTTCCTGGTAAAGTTGCAACACCCTGTGTCAACTAAGACCTGGCTTCAGACCATCACAGTGTTTCTCCTGCTGTAGTTTCCTCATTGCCTGAATTGTGGTGGCTGAAACCTTCTGGGCCAAATTCTGGCTCTTGAGACTTGCCATTATCTTTGGGGGGGGTGAAGATCTCCCTGTAGGCATCTCTCTCACTTGTTCCACCTTCACACGGTGTCTGATGCTTACAACCAAAACAATTTGCTGTAAACCCATTGTTGCATTCCTGCCTGAATCCCTGTCTAGTCTGACTACAGGCTTTTTTTTTTTTTTTAATTACAAACAAGTAATGCCATGGGATCCCACACACAAGAAGATGATGGCATTTTCAGGGAGCTCTGCTAATACCCCCCAGAGCGCTTCCACTTAAAAATAACCTGATTTCTGCAGAAACCCCTCATCCTTATTATTTTTATCTAACCCCTTGGGAATGCTTGCCTGAAAACAGCATGTGTGCATCTTGAGTCACATCTGCTGGGTACTCAGCACTGCATGCAAGAAATTATCTGCTTTTTCTGAAAGCATCTTAATTGTTTCTTCAGCTTCTTTAGCAACTAACAGCTACTGCAGAATAACGTGGGGAGGAGGGGAAAGGAACAGATTAACAACTAAATATGCATAATGATAAAAGGAGGAGAGCATGCTTCGTTTTTTTATGTTAATTAAACTGTTAGAGCAAGGAGTGTTTTCCAGCAGGGACTGCATCTCTAATGAGTCTAGGGTGCACATGATAGGGAAGGGATATGAAGCCTTTTGCCATCTAACTCACCCTTTTGTATTCAGGGCTGTTATCAAACCAAGAGTACTGTTCTTCCGTGTGCAGCACCTGGGACCTGGGTTGCAAGACACTGGCTGATGGCACTCCCACCACAGAAGGCACCCACCCTGCTGGTGGGTAGTTTATTTTTTGTATGGCACGTCCACTGGAAAGGGACTTTGCTGGGGTCAGAGACAGTCGGGAGAAGGATCCTGTAAGGGTATGCTTGGGGGCCATTTTGTGAAGGTCTGGTGGTTCAAATGACCCAATGTCACAAAAAATAAAAATAAAAAATAAAAAGCCTACAGGTGGTCGGCTAACAATGAACTTCTCTTAGCTGTCACAGACCTCTCTTGGCCATCTCAGGCAAGGCAAAGATGCTGAATAACAGCCTGGGTACATCTGAACAAACCATGGTCAGATGATGGTGCTGTGCAGGAGAGCAGCAGCGATGGAGGACAAGAGAACAGCAAGAGCTTACTGGGAGGCTGAGCTTGCTGGGTTTGGATCAGATGGTTCAGTTTAAGAAGAGGCTATTGCAGTACGTTGCTCTGTTCCTTAATCTGTCATAATTAATTTTGGCTGGCTCTTTAAACCTACAGCTGTACTAGAATTTGTAAATTGGGCTAGGCTGAGGGTTTTAGACATACATTATGTGTCTAGTCTCAAGAGGAAATGAGCAGACGGCATTGTTAGGCATGGAGAAGTCAGCACTGAAATACTGGCTCAGACTTCTGCTGCTGAAGTGCTTGGGAACGAGGCAAATGCCCCAGAGCTATACAAGCAGAATAGAGACTATATTGTATAAATAAAAATATAAATGTATTTTTAAAGAGGCATAACCTGTGGGCTATGCTGGTTACCAGAGTTCAGAAACGTATTTATTCATGGTGCTGAAAGAGGGATAGAAAGAAGTTTGGCATTGTAGGACCCCCTCAACCCCTGTGACAAATGTCACATCAACTGGTATGCCTGGGATTGGGCAGAAGAGATCTGTCGGCAAACCCAAGTCCTTTTAGCTGGGGTTGAATGGACAGTCTACTGTAGGCTGGGCAGAAAGGCAGACCTTCAGCACATGTGTGAAGTGCTGCAACACATCTACACATCCAACACTGCAGAAAAAAGATGAACACGGGGAGTGTTGCAGTACTGGGATGTAGCTCCCTGAGCATGGATAGGAGGTGCTGCAGGGCATCCAAGGCATTTGCCTGGGACTTTGAGATGCACCAGAGAGTCTCACCATCGGTGTGTGAGGCCCATTTGGTCACTGAGCGCTGGGGCTAGCATTTGTGAGAGTGCTGTGCATGTCCAGAACTGGTAGGGACAGACAAAATCACCTCATCTTGCTCTGATTTCCAGCCCTCCCCCTGGGGCTGTCCTGCAGCCCAGGGCCTGCACAGAGCAGTGCCAGCCTCGGCCTGGGCACCTGATCAGGTGCTGGAGCCAACAAGGAAGGACCCGGACACTGTCCTGGATTTGCTTAATGAGAGAGCAGGAGGAGGAGGAAGGCACTTGGGGAACTGGGGCTCCGTCCTACAGAGCCAAAGCCTCTGTGGGTCTGGGTAGGAGACACCATGCCATGGTCAGGACAAGCTCTGCCCAGAAATGAGCCTGGCTGAATGTGTTACAAGCCGGCCCTTTGCCTGCCACAGGCTGAGGAGATTATGGGGCAGCTCCTCAAACAACAGCATCTCTACCTGCAATAGTCATGCCTAACCAGCCCCCCAGGGCCAAGGCAGGATTCGGCATGCCTCTTTGCATCTCAGTAGCCCCCCTGTCCCCTTAGAGTGGGAGCCTTGGCGCTGGGAACCTGCTGAGCGGCCTGGGCACAGGCCGGCAGGGCAGGGCATTCAGCAGGAGCTCGGCAATGAGAGCTGTGCTTTCAGCTGCAGGCCCTGGGACGCGAAGTGACAAAAAGCAGGAAATTTGAAGTGAAGGCTGATGCGCCCAGCTCTGCTCACACAATTGTGGCGGCCGAACAAAGCACAATGGTGTGAGCTGGGGACAGGGTGCTGGCCGGCCCTCCCGCAGGAGCTTCCTGCCTTTCCCTCATCCTGCTTTCCCAAACTTTCCAAGAGCTTAAGCTGTTTTCTGGCATTGAATTTCCCACAGAGCTGGTCACAGGGCTTTCTTCCCACGTTCTTGAGGTCTCCTCTGGCACCCTCTGGCCAGAAGGGTGAGGTCCTCTGGCAGGGGACAGCCTTGGCAGGAGGTGTTTCATGGAGGAGACATGCAGCAGGTGGTGGGGATAGCAAGTATTCGTGATTGATGCTCTGCTGGTGTTTGGGCAGTGTGGATGATGCTCTGCTAGGGCTTGGGCAGTTTTACTCTAGAATGGAACAATTATTGTAGGAATATTCACCCAATAACTGCTGCTGTCTGAACAGAGAAATTGGCACTAGTGATTTTGCAATTCAGGACCTCAAAGCGTTTTTCAGCCATTCATGAATCAGTCCAGACCACTTTGCAGCTGGGACACTCGGAGGCAGCAGATCTTGTTCCATAGGTTGCAGAAATGGGAGCACAGAGATCTGAAGTATGGAGAAGGAGCAAGGTGCAGCTGGTGAGGTGCCGGAGCACCGCACACTACTGGGACTCATGCTCGGTTCACCTCAAACTGAGAAACTGCAACTAGTATATACTTAGCTGAAGATAAATACTGAATGCTGAAAGAAGGGGTCTAAGGCCATCTATCCTGAGAGATTCAGTCCCTGACACAAATGGTAAATACCTACTAGATAAATACTTCTAAAAATGGTGTATTTGCCAGTATTGTAATTGATTTCTCTTTCCTAAACAATCTCTCCTTCCTAATTTGGGATTCAGATTATCACATTGCGGAGGTAAAACAAGAACAGAAAAGGTCACAAGTTCTATTTCATATAGGAAAAAAAATGTTTACTCTTTGTAAAGCACCTTTTGGGTTTATTTACATGACTGCTTTGGTTTTTGTTATAGAACAAAAGCTTGCATCCTGCTTGTCCCACGCAGCCCCCAGTACCCGTGACTGCAGCAGTGCTGCAGGACAAGCAAGCAAGCACCAAGCTGCAGCACAAGCCAGGAGCCCACAGCTGAGCCGAGGTTTCCTTTCCAAGGGGCAGAGGCTAATTCTTGCTTTTAATGGAGCAGGTCCTTTGGCAGTGTTGTCCTAAGGCACCAACAAACAAGTGCTGCTACCATTGCTCCTCTCAGCATCCAGACTTTCAGAGCTGGCCGTATAAGTAATGTCATTAGTGCCCGCGCTGGATAAAGTGCCTCCTGTTTATCAGCCTGACCAGTGCTACAGGGAGGAAGGCTGTCTGTGTGTTTCCTATATTTTATTGCCAACTAATGCCAACTTGCAGGCTTATTCAGCCCTAGCAAAAGTCTCAGTTGGGTTTCCTTTTACCGTGACCGGTATGGGGCTTGTAGCATTGAAAAATCCCTGGAGAGCCAAACAGCAGAAAAAGCTTCCCTAATGCATTAGTCCATTCTCTGTGGAGGTTGGGAGTAAAACTGCCCTGCAAATGCTGCTGAAAAAGTTGTTGAAGGGGGAGAATATAAAAGACAACCCAAGCAGTCTCCACTTGCATTTTTGGAAGATGCTTTTTACTATTACTGTTGGCTAGTCAAACACTTACTGCCCCCCCCCCCCCCCCCCCAAAAAAAAAAGGAAAGAAAAAGCGGAGAAGACAGCTTCAAACCAGACAATTTCAAGCAGCTCACAGACTTTTTCAAATTGTATTGATCTTCCAAAGCCTGTTAGTTAGACTTAAACCATCATGACACAGTGCTTACTGAGTAACTAAAACCTTTTGAGAGTTCACATTTTATTCTCCAGGAGATCACCGTAAAACAAAGGGCTGAAAAATCCCATTTGGATGTGAATCTTTAATACGGCTGTTTGGAAAGCTGCTGCTCTGGCATTAATTTGGGCAGATAATCAAATAAGTATTAAAGCACACAATTATGCAAAGATAAAATTAGCACAGAAAAAGCTCTAAGTTAAGCCAAAAGAAAATGGTTTAGAGAGACCATTTGACAATGGCCTTTCAAACAAAATTAGAACAGAACACCAGGGTTACTTTATATTCAGGATTACAGATTGGCAGCTGTGCTGGTGGTACCTGGTATGTAAATATAGGGCGAGCATTTGTTTTATCCCTCAGAGGCCCCTGTGGCTGGTAACTGGAGCCTTTCTGTTGAGTTTAAGCTTTGAGTTGGGCTCCATCACCTGAGCGGGCAGTCCCCAGCTCTTTTCATCAGCAGCTTGCAGGAGGCGCAGGAGCAAAGCTCATAGCAGAACCGAGCTCCAACAGGAGCTCCGTTCAATTACGCCCTAACATAAAACTGTAGCTAATGCGCTTTTACCAGATGTCCTGATGAAATACTATTAAGAGCCGGTGCATTGCATTAATTAAAGTGAAATTTCGTAATGAATTCTTCTTGCGAGGCAGACCGGGGATGAAGTAGTGACCTACATAACCTCCCTTTGCTTCAAAGCAGCTTCACAAAATGTGTCCCCGGCTGCAGCAGGAGGGTGCTGGGCATCATGCCGGGGGCTGAGTGATGCCCTGCGGCACCAGGCCAGCCTGGGGCCCTGTGCAGGCAGCACCCCACAGCAGCAGCAGGGCCCTGGCCGAGACAGGACGGCTTTCCAGGCGTAACAGGCGGCTTTTGAGCTCTTCCTGGCCATTCTCGGCGAGCCAGCGGTCTGACCCTCTGCCGTACAAACAGTTAAACGTGCTTTCATTTGCATGGACGAGGCTTAGTCTGTGTCATTAAAATATAATCCACGATGCACAACAAAGGCACAGCTGGCAGGCTCAAACCCGTTTCTGCAAGCGTGTTAGGAGAGTAAGCTCTGCATAGCTCGGGCATGGGGGGAGAGAGCAGGCAGAAGGGAGCCCTCTGTTCCTGGCATATGCTTTTAAAAGAGAAAACATGCCTGTGAATTCTGCTTATGCCTGCATTAGTACATTTTTATCCGTGCCTGTGGTTTATAAGATTAAAAGCTCCATATAATGTCCGTACGCTTCAGTGTATGCTGCATGGCTGCAGCAAGGCGGGACTGTGCCAGCACATCCTAATTGCCTGCAAGATAATGGTGTCATTAAAGCCTCGTGTCCCTGTGAGCCTTGTGCTCCTCGACAGCAAAGATGCTTTTACTGCTGGTTTCATGAGAGCCCTCAGCCACTGCTGAACCACACGTCCACCCAGAGGTGCTGGCAGGCTGCGCTCTGCTCTTGCTTTATTTCCCTGCTTCTTGCTTCTCAAGCCAGTGGAAAGGGGAGGGAAATGAAGGAAATGAGGGAAATGCAGACAACTGTTGATTTTTCATCAAAAAAGCCAGAATATAAATCATATCTTATTCAGTTAGAAACTGTGAGGGAAAAGCGGCTGCAATGCTTCCAGCAGCAGGACGGGAGTGTGCTTCTGGGAAAGGAGGTACATGCCACGGAGTGCCAGCTTTGCTGATGATCCTCAACTCGGGAATTGTTTCGGCAGAAAAGCTGTGATCTGCTTCTTTATTCATACAAAAGGCATGCAGCCCTGCAATGACGCCTTAATTCACAGCACAATTTCAATTAGGAGATGACCTCACTTGAAAACATTCAATTCTGCTATGTAATTTGTTCCTCCCTGCCTTGGTAACACCTCTACAAGGCAGAACAATGTTTATGCAGGTAAACTGATCACATGCCAGTTCACGCAGGTGCGTTATTTCTTTTCACCTGCACTCCCAGCCCCACTGCGCTTGTGCTTTGGGAATTGTCCTTCTGCTGGCTCTGCCCTGCTCAGTTGAGGATTTTGTGTTCACTGGGGTCAGCAATAAAAGGCCAGCCAACAGTGACAGTGACATGCAGTGGTGGCGTGCAGAGATATCTGATTAATAAGTGTTTTCTGCATTTTTGCCATACAAATGTCTAAGAACTAGTGTGAGTGATGTCTGCTAAGCCAGTACAGTGAGCTGCTTGCCTTGCAGAGGGCCTGCCGTCCACCTGACCTCATAAAATCATTGCAGTTAAATGTACTCTCACTTATGCTGAAGAGACTTATGGTAAGCCATTACAATATAATTCCAAGTGCTCACCAAATGCATGCATTACGGATAAAATTACTTTGCAGTGCTGGTGCAGGATACTGCCGAGCAGAGTGCTTGTACTTTGCAGCACACGAGTAAACCAGCACTGCACGAATGTGTGCCCAGATCATGTTTCCTTTCACATTTTTCTTCTTTTCTGCCCCTCATCCTTTTAGCCTTTGCTCCTCCATCACTGGCCTTCCATCTCAGCCCCACGGGGCTCAGTCAGGACCCTGGTGCAGGCAGCTCCCAGCCGCAGACCCGTAGCCTGCAGCACACGAAGGCAGAGCTGCAGCCGGTGCGTTCACAATAGGGGATGGTTTTCTTCTTGTTATAAAGGAGCAAAGCACAAATGGCAATAAATCCATGAGCCTTTTGGCTTAATCCCATCTCTGACACAAGAAAGAAAACCCTGCCTGACAGCCACAAGCTCTCTGTGAAGAGTCGGCTCTTCCTATGTTTCCCTAACTATAATTTTACTCAGTCATGTGCTGTCATCCTCCAATCCTTCTCTAGTGTCACTTGAAAAAATCTGTTGTCGATTATAATGACAATGCACTGAGGATGGCTTGCAGTGGAGAATGGCGCTTTATAGCAGCCGGCTGTGACAAATTTGGGCTGCCAGAGAACATTGTGTGTGTCCTAGAGATTATAGCTTTTAAAATAAAACCCTCATTCTTGTTCCCTGGGGCTTTTTAATGAATTGCCACATGTAGCAATGCCTTAACTGAAGCATCAGTGATTAGCCATGTACCCATCTGACTGTGGCTCGCTGCGAGGTATTTGTGAAATGAAATCAGGGCCAGCACCCTGTGCAATGCAAACCTGCTTGAAGAGCTCTGCTGATCTGCTGGTGCTAAAGGTACCCCCAGCTTTAAAGGCAATGATATCGTAGTCACCAAAGGTGCAATAGCTTTCAAAGAAGTGGGACTTCGGTGGCTGCCCCACGCCCTGAGCCACGCACCAGTTGCACCACAGCCCAGGAAGCGGGCTGAGAGCAGCAGGTGCCACCCTGACCCCAGGATTATTCAGACACCTGGACAAAGGGAAATCATGGTTCACACTGCTGGCAGGAGCTGGTGTGAGGCCAGGAGCAGCAGTTCTGCCATACAACCCAGGGGAAGCAGTTCCTGTTGGGTATATGCCCGTGAGGCTGACCAGTGTCCCCTCACACAGGGCTCCGGGTGCCCAGCAGCCCAGGCTGGCCGATACTCAGCTGTCCGTGAGCTCAGAGCTGGCAGCCCGGCACGATTCCTTGCTGCCAGCCCCATGCCTGTCTCCTGTTGCTTCTGGGCTTGCTGGCAGCCAGGGTAGATCTGGGTCAGCGTCTTTCCGCAGTATTTCTCTTCCTTTCCTGTCTTTGCTGGCAGAAGGGGATGTGCCAAGACAGCACTGAAGGGCCATTGAGTGGTGAGGAAGGACAGACAGGGAATGGCAGGTTTTGGTTTAACTATGTAGGATCTGTGCACAAGTGCACGGACACACAGAGCATGAGCAGGCAAATTTCAGTAAAAATCAGAGCCTGATACACATGTATGAATATATTCTCAATGTACTGCACAGATCCATTTGAGTCAGTGGGAAACTCAATGTTTGCTTTTCTACTGTGGTTAATAGCTTCTCAGTTTTTCATAATTTTAATACATTATTGTTAATACATGTAGCAATCTAAGGGTAAAAATGTACTTAGAACCAACGCAACTCTGACTGTTGGGAAGTTCACAGAAGAAAACAAACAAACAAAAAAATCTATCTTGTCCCTATCCCCTATCTCAGAAAACATGCGGGAGAACCGGGATGAGTAAAAGCTCTTATTAGTTCTCTCACGCTTTGCTGTTAGTAATTGGTTGATATTTCGGGGATGGAATAATCTGTGGAAGTTACTTTCTGTAGCATGCGTTGCTAACCCTGTGGTTTCTTAAGAAGATCCTTTTGAAATTAGACACAGCTTCTGGAATCTACCCAGATGCTGCTTTTCAAGCCAGCGGCTTTGTATAAGCATCATCAATCATGCCACTGGCTCTCATTGCTACTGTACATCGCCTTTCTACCTGGTTTGAATTCCTAATTGACCCGGCCTCACCACTGACCGCCTCGAGGAGCACGGTGGGGCGGGCAGGGGGTTTGGGGCTTCCACAGCTGGAATCTGGAAGCTTTCTTGCAAATTGCAATGATAAAGTCCATTTCCTGGAGAAAACAGACACTAAGCAGTTGGTAGCAGGGTGAGTAAGAGTCGGATGTGGTGGGGTATGAGATGTATGAAAGTATGTACGGCTGGCTCCATTATCATCAGACCAGTTGGCCTGGCAGCTGCTTCTATCATGTGTTTCAGGCTCATGCGCTGTAACACAAGCACATGAGAAATTGTTTGGACAGGAATGGAGCAGATTATTCAAGAGACAAGACTGATTTTCTGATCTAGGTACAGAAGAAGCTCTGTGAAATGTGATTTTTGATGAAGGTTTTCTCTTTCTCTGCCTAGGAAACCACTGCTGCTCTCCCTTTCCTGCATCTCTCATTTTACACCTAACTCTTTGTTACAGTAAGCAATGTTAAGCGGGTGAGAGCACCCCATGGGCTGGTAACCCGAGGCACAGCGATGGACCAGCAATGATGGGCCATGGCCCTGTTCAGCTGCAGGCACAATAAAATCCAAGGTGGCTTGGAGCTACCTTTCCGACTCAGGTGCAGAGAAAGCACAAATAGGAGCTCAGTTCACATATAGAACATTTATTACACATATAAGACATTTATTTCACTGTTTTGCATCCCCTGTAGCCCCCACCCCACTTACATTAAGCACTTACACATGCTGCTGGAAGCCAGGGCAGCTGTACTCATCTATCAAAGCCTGTCAGCTTGAGAACATAGGCTCTTCCCATTAATTAAGCAAATGTAATGTGATTAGCTAAGGCTGTAAATGTTTCACTTAGAAAGCTACAAAACACTGAGCCTCACAGCTCTCATTTTCACACACTTGTGCAATCTTGGATGCTCCTCTGGGGCTGAGAGGTTTGTTCTCAAATTTCTGCATGAGAGAAAATGGGAAGATGTAATAGAAAGCATTGGGGATGGGTCTTTGTATTCTTTAAATAGCTGTTTGAATTATAGGAACCTGAAGAAGAAATTAATTTCAATGCTTCTTAAAAAACAAAGCAAAAAAACACCACTTCTGTCTACCTTTTAAAATGGATGTAACAAGATCTGCTGGAAACTAAAATTTTGGTAAGAACGTATACCTTTTTTAAGTTTTCTACATACTTTGATGAAAAATATATATTAACATTTAAAGATCTAAATTGGGGTACTTTCAGCTGTCAAGCTGAAAGCACGTAGAACATTCAGTGAAATCTGGATGTAGAATAAGAAAATTCTTGGAGTTACAATAGTATGAACAAGACCTACTTAAGGACTTAAAAACCTAGTGCAGGATAAAGGTGTCTAAATCCAATACTATGATGCTGAAAAGCCTTGCTTTAGCTTTTGGCAGGCTCTCAGGATGTGTGAAACCTAAAGGGACCTCTCTGTTTCCCCAAAATGTTCACCATCATTGTAACTTCTTGTTCCCATCCTCAGCATGTAACAGGCATCCACAGTTCTTTAGGATCCAGAAAGTTAGCATTCCTTTCCCTAAATCCCCATAGTGGCTCAGCCTGGCAGGCATGCACTAAGAATACCCCAGACAAAGTGGCTGTGCCTATGCAGACAAATCAGGGCACTCTCAAGCTCCTAAGAGGGCTCCTACCAGCTTGCATCCACACGTGGTTCACTGAAAGTTAAGCCCAGTGCCTGATGTCTTGCCCTCAGTGCTTGGGATCAAAGTCCTGGTGCATCCCATGCTTTCATGTGGATGTGAAAAATAGCCTGGACTCAAATCAGAAGAGTCATTTCCTGAAGCCAAATGCTTTTAAACAAACCACTCCACCAAGCCCTGACATACTATATGTAATCTTTTTAGATGACCCAAATTGCCAATTTTGTTTCCAGAAATCTGCTGTTTTTTTTCCATACAAGAAGTTATCATCACAGCAGGCAAGGCAAGAGTGGTGATGTGTGCCTGGTGAACTCCTTTCCTTCAAGACACAAAGCTTTATGGGCGCTGCATTAAGGCTCCACAATCGCTATGTCATTGTTCACAGAAATGTCCTGAGGGACACTGAGAGGAAAATGTTCCTTGAAAGCCCTTTACCTCCCTACCTGCAACTGGCCAGAAAGCTGCAGAATTTCCCTGCAATGTAATGCTGTGTTTTGTTTTTTTTTCTTTGCAAAGCTTCCCTGCTCTGGGCTGGCAGCAGGGAAGGGGTGGCAGTCGGCACATCATCCCCCCTGTCAGGAAGAGGTTCTGCCACACCACCGTATGCCCTATGCTTTCTGTGGGCTTGGTATCTTAAAAGTACGCTGCCTGCCATGGCCTTTCGCCAGGGAGCACTTCTGACAGCCAAGGGGAAGAGGGCTGATGTTACAACGATCATCTCCTCTAGGTGAATGTGGGACTAGATGTCAGTTTAGGCCTGCAGTGCTTGAGACCAGGCCGGGTCTCTGTGGAGGCCTGTTTGTACAGACAGGGCCACGAACAGGGCTGGGCTCTTCTCTGGCAGCCGGCCGTCACAGCTGCTGGAAGGGACACAGCAATGCCACGTCTCGTAGAGCTCCCTCATGCTGGGATCAGCAAGAAGCAGGAAGCCAAGTGTTAAATTGCTTTTTGGCTGAAAGGGATTGAAAGAGCTCTCCCTGTGGAGACAGTGCCTCACACAGGCATGTGTGAGCTGTTGAGTGGAGGAATTCCCCATCTCTCAGAGACTAAAAGTGGAGAAAAGGACTGCCAGGCCTACATGCACTTGCAGAAGAGGACACAATACTGGAGTTTCATGTTTTGGGCCTTCACCTGGCTGTTAGTGTAGCCAGGAGTCCATAGGACTGATCAGTTACTGCAACACCTCCCAGCAAGTGGCTGCAGTTGTCTCCAGCCCACCAGCAGCCGCAGGTTGTCTTTCCTTATGCTGTTAGACCCAAGTCCTCAAAGGTGATTCCAGTGACCGTAAGTTACTGAAACAACTCCAGGAGCCTACAGATCAGTACCTTTCAAGAACAAACAAGCTATCCACCTGATTTCTGAGGGCACATCAGCACCGAAAGAGATGCCAGGCAAAGTAATGGTTTTGTGACAAGCTCTTAGGAACCTGAATCTAGTGAAAAATGTGTTAGCCTGATGCACAGGATATTGTGAAGCTCTACCAGGTGCCCTTCTGCTTCCCCAGGCAAGATCATCTGAAGTGTTGATGCCTCAGTGGCATTTAGATGGCTGAATGCTTTCAGAAATTTGATCTCCACCTTCCTAAGAAATGGGAACTTTTCCCTGCAACTCATGCTACTGAGGTTTAGCCTCCACCAATAATACCAGAAGCCTAAATATTTCATCCAGAGTACCCAAACAGCCTATTTTGTACCTCAGTTTGATGCTGTCATTCAGTTAATATTAATGTAATAGTTCCTTTAAAAAGATTGTAATTATATTTACCAACACAGTCACCAAAGAGCCATTCATAACTTGTATATATAGTTGCAATCCAGCATGTGTTGTGAGTATTTTATAGGGTTAGTCCTAACATCACAAGCTAATAATACTGAGAGCAGGGAGATGGGTAAATCACAGGGGACGCTACACTCAGTATATAGCTAACAGTGATTAAGTAGTCTGCTTTCAGAAGAAAGATAAGGGCCAAAAAGAATAGGTCCCTCGATAACATCAGGTAATTCTTATATATGGTCCTTCACGACACAGGCATAAATCACAATAAGACCCATCTGCAGATCTAAGGGGTGAAATCATAAATCCTGCTTTATAAATGAGACCTGCACATCTGATAGTGTGCACTGCTCCAGATTTACAGCTGCTGTAAATGATGTACCAAGGTTCACAAACCCATTTGCACTCTCTGGCTGGGAAGAAGAAAGGAGTCGAGATTTTCCAAGGGAGGCAGATATATTTCAAGATATACTCAGAAATGAGAGGGACCGTGTGTGCAAGTGAGAAACTGATGTTTTACACACACTTGTCATATCTTGACTTTACACTTGAGCCGCTCTCATCTGGCTCTGGTTCCCTTACAGCCATAGTACTCAGTTGTGCCTTCCCTTTTGCTCCTAGGCCTGACGGGTAAATGCAGCTGATAGAGCCAATAGATAAGAGCTTTGGCTGGTTGCTGGAGCACACTAGATGCAAATAAAACCTTTCATGTTGGTCAGGAGATCTGGCTGTAGCTTTGCATGCCATCTTCTTCTGCTGGGGTAGTTCAAAAACCAAGTGTTCATTTAAGCAAGTGCAGGGCTGGGAGCTGGATGCTCCAGCACCAACACTACCTGGGTTATGGTCCATCTGCTGGACAAAGATGGCCAAGTCAGCTGTTGTCTCCTATGGGCTTTGGAGGGTGCATAGTCCTCAGGACAGGCTCATCTCCCTCCATGTTTGGAGGACCTTTGGAACATCCTGAACTTCCTAATACCTTTACATTTGGTGTCCATTAAGATGTGACACACCCAGACTGCTGGTTTAGGCAGCTAGTGATGGGGCACTCCCTGCACGGGCTTTCACTGCAAAAACTCTTCTCACCCCTTCCTTTTATGTAACTTTACTGCAAACTTCCAGCACGCTTTGCAGCTGAGGTTAGAGCAGCCTGACAGTGCTAACTTCTCTTCCTGTTATGGTATTTCTGCAACAGCAAATTTACATTTCTATATAATTGAGTCCAGCAGCTTTGCCTTTTTCAGAGCAGCATGGAGCTCCCAGGCGTGATCTCTCTGTGTTTCCAAATGTCATCTATGTAAAGTTCAGTACCTCCTAAGCAATCAAACATGGTGCTGTGTTTTCCTCCAAAACGCCTCAGGGAATGAGCATAACTGAAATGTCAGCCTGAGGAAGAAGTGTCTCCCAAAGGGTGAATGGAGTTTGTGGAAATATGTACATTGTTTCTTTAAGGGCACCTGCCAGACATCTGATGATGCATATAAAACTATTTTCTATCTGTCATCTCCCCAGAAATCTTTCTTTTGAGGCTAGTAAAAAAAAAATAAAAAATACAGATATTTTTTTTTTTCAGGTATACATAAATACAGTATTCCAGTTCTGTAACACAGGTCCCTAAGACAATTGCATCTGCGCAGTCTCTCTGCCTGCCTGTGGTAATCTGAATTTCTTGGCCATAGAAACACATGAGGCAGATGGATAGAGGCCTCCAAGAGAAAAAAAAGTTTCCATAAGCTCAATGCAAAAATCCATGACTGGAGAGAAGAGAAAAATTTTAATGCTGCTAGTGAGGGAAGAACAAGGGCTACCCCTTCTGCTCAGTGGCAGCTGGCAGTCGGCTAGCACTTGTACCAGGCTGGCTTTTGGACTGCCAAAAGGCAAAAAAAGATGAGGGAGGAACCTGGGAAGCTAGCTTAGAGGCTACGTTGAGCTTCTCATTTTCTATACCCCTTTCTGACAATTAGCTGACTGCCACAAAATGCCAGGTGGCACCTGTTTCCTTCCTGCTGCCTGGGATGCTGCACCACTCCTCATCAGCCTTTGCACCTTGGTTGAAAGCCCAAAAGCTGGGAACACCCCAGCTGCTTCTGTCACCTCCTACCTGCTGGGAGCACCCAGATTTTTTCAGAAAAACTGGGGGAAAAAAAAAAAAAAACTACTTTTTTTTTCTTTTGCATTTAGAAGGTTTATGATGCATTTGACTCTTTTTCACACTCTCTACCTCATTTCAGCATTTCCATGGTGTAGTTCATAGCTAGCCCCTTTGCCTGAGTCAGCTGAAAGCTATTAAAATCGTCAAGCAATTCAGAACCAGTTACTGTTACAAGTAAAGCTGCTTTCTGACTGTCTTCTTAATTAGTTTTGCTGGCACTTGCTGCTAACAGGAACAAAATAAAACAGAGTTTAAACCAGTTGTCTTCCTTATTTCCAGAGTTTCAAATCTAGGAGGGCTATTAGCTGCTCCATTGTTCCACTCAGACTATCATCTCCTTTTATTTTCTCTTATTTGCAAGTACTACCAGGTGTTTACTGAGGGCCAGTCATGTGGCTGAGGCTTGCCTTACTGCCTGAGCTGTTGCTTGTCACAGTCCTTGCCCAACATAACAGTCAGCCTCAGTTTGCTTGCTGCAGTGTCCCTGGAAGGTCCCAATAGCTGTGATGCTTTCAAGACAACATTTCATGATTGAATTTTACTCATTTTATCCAGCTGAATACAGGGTAAACTTATCAGGGCTGGTGCAAGCAGCATAGTGAAATGGCCAGCAATTGAAGTGGGGTTGCTCTTTGGTGAGGAAATATTTATAGTAAGCACTTGTCATGGCTCCTAAGAGCTAGAGGAGGTAGGAGATGTGTCCTGTGGATTTGGAAGCCTGGCCCTGTGGAAGGGGGAGACCAACTACCATGAATAACAGCAGCTAAGGGCTGTGTTTGCAGAATCACAGAATGGCTGAGGGTGGAAGGAACCTCTGGAGGTCCCATTCTTTAACCTTTAACTCCACTGGTGGGCATCACCTGTGCTCCCATTGGCACTCATCGGAAATGGTCTGCTTCAGGACTTCTTCACCCACTGCCCTCTCCATCCATCTGTCCCCACACAGTTTGCTGGCAGGGGGCGGTGTTCACACCCCCAGCCAGGAAAAGCCGGTTGGAGCTGGGACGCATTACAGTTTCAGATTATAACTGATCTTCAAAGAGCACATTTAACACTGCTAGCTCGCTTCCAACAGAAGCTGTACCTTCCAACCACCCTCCTCCATACCATCTGATAGCTTTCTGATGCTGCTGCTTTCCCTGATGACTAGTGCCACAGCCTTATAGATATGCTGCGTATCTAAACCCTGCAGGACCTCCAGGGTCACCCGACCTTCAGATGTCAGCTGCCTGGGACCCTCTGGCTTGGTTCCTGCACCCTGCTTTGGTGAATCTGTTCAGCTCTCCCCTGGTGCCCTGGATACGGTGGTTCCTCCCGCTATCGGAGCCGGCCAGCTGGGGAGCGAGGGACCTGGCAGCTGGGGCACCACGGCCATGGTGGAGCAAACAAAGATATTTTTGTTTCAGAGTCTGCCAGGCTGTCAGACTTCAGCCAGAGGAAGGATTCTTCACTCTTTACCTCCTGCTCCTTAAATGAATACAATTCTCCATTTCAAGTGTGTAAAACTCACTCTTTCCCCCCCTCCCACCCCCTACGAGTGAGCATCTGGAAAGTTAAAACAGGCTCCTCTGGTAGAGGAGAGCAGCTTGATTAGTTTTATGGCAGCAAAAGTGGGTTAATCGTGAAAACTGCTTCTTATGCTGTCATGGTTCAGATAAACGGGTTTAGCACAGCAAGCAGCCAAAGGGCACGCATTAGCGGTTCGTTCTGCAGCAAAGGGAGAGAGCATGCTCAGAGGACACCCCTCCGAGGCATCAGCCTGCTGCCTGTGAAGCTGGTGGCAGACTTCCCGCTGACTTCAGTGGAGCTGAGATTGTGCTGTAAATAAATATATCTGCTTCCAAAGGGTACAAGAGACAGATCAAACAGGAATGAGCTTTTCTCGTGCCTAGTAAGATCTTTTCTTCTATTTCCTCCATGGATTTCAACAGCATTAAAGTTTCATTAAAAAGAAAATGATTTGAAAATTGCATTTACCTAGAGCCTCTGACCGTATTGCCACGTTCAAAGCACACATGTTCTCAGCACCTATTGGAGCTAAAGCTAGCTGTGTTGTAGTTTTGGCATGTATAGCACCCAAGTTCTGCAAAACCTCTGGCTCCACCTGCGTGTGCTAGCATCAGACCCAAAGCACCAGCAATGAGTGGCTGCCTGGTGGCTGTATCAGTTCCTACAGGAAAACTCTGTGCATTGGATGCATTAGGATGGTTTTGTAACTCTGAATGCAGGTCTTAGACTATGTTGCACAGTCAGCTGTAGCCTGATTTGTTCACACAGCTTTGTTGCAGCTGTAAAAAGGCATAACAGGTAAAGGGGAGAAATGAGGATCACCTACCAGGCAGCAGGGAAAAGTGCAAGGTATGGTTTAGCCACTGGGGTCTGGAGTTTGGCTGAAGCTTTGTGGGTGAGGAGGGAACTGTGAAATATAGAACAGTATGAGATTTTCTGATGGCCAGCCTAATGTTGGTGTCAGGTAAAGCTGTTGTACAGTGTGGTAAGTTGGTAGCTAGCTATTAGCAAGTATTATGTTACATCAGAATATGAATTGCAAGCTCTTCAAAGGCAGTTTCATGTTGTATTGAGTGGTCAGAAAATGTAAGGTGGTTTTCCATTTCTTGAGTGAATAACTGCACCAGTTTCTCCAGAACAAATACGTATGTATTGGTATTACTTGTATTTGAATAAGATTGGATTTCTGACATTTCATGTGCAACAGGCATTTGTTCCTGCAAAACAGTCACTGTTCACATGAACTGTACACAGAGCAGAAACTCACATCATTTTGGTGCATATTGGTTTCAGTATCGATTTCTATTGTGTTATGTTGTTTATCCATTGCTATGGTAAACTCTCACCTAGAAATAGCCCAGATGCACAAAATTACTAAGTGGTGATTCTCATCTCTGGTCAGTTCCCCACTGTGTCAGCCACTGGCGGCCCCTTTCCAACAGCCTGCTGCTCTCTTTGGAGGCTCTCCAACCAATTTTGCTCTTAACCCTGGGCATCTCACAAAATCTGGACAGACGGCTTTTGTGCAGCCTTCCCTTCTTCAAAGAAAGCAAGAAACAAAATCCTTTCCTTTGGCTGACTGCAGAAAATGAGCGATTTTGCGTGTGTCACCCCGTCCTCGTCCCCTCCTGTCGCAGCGCGGGTGCTGAGCGGGGAAGTGCTGGGTGTAGGCGCTGTCAGAGCAGCTCCTGCTGCTGGGAACTGGCAGATGGCTGGCCTGAAATGTTTCCAAAAGAGGAGAAAACAAGAGCCTCCCAACCCGCTGTGAGCCCCCTGGTACAGCTGCATGGGTATGGCAACGTGCTTGAGGGAAAAGGGGGAGCAAATGAGGCAAAGAGAAGAGTTGGGTTCAGGCACCGAGGTCTCAAGTCAGAGCCCTCGATGCAGACTTGTGTGTAATCTAAGTTTCCTTTCCCTTCCCTGGGTGTTCAGCTGTTGCCCATTTTGTGAGGGGAGCAGATCCAAGTAAATACAAAGCAGGAAAGCCTTGGGAATTTTCCTCAGAACTGCTGTTTCTCTTTCAGCCACATTATTTGGGTTTCTTATTTCTTTGTTCACTGCCTGCTGGAAACATGGTGGTGTACCCCAGCAGCCGGCACAGGAAATGGGGAAGGCCCCGTTTCTGTGCTTGCTGTGTGACCACCTGAGCTCCGGTGCTGCTGTTGGATGCCTCAGGTGTGACACAGAAAGGTGACAGGGACTCAAAGAGGTGTCACCAGCATCACCAGCAGCTTTTATGAACCCACATGTAAGAAACACAGCCTGTGCTCTGCGGCAAGCAGGACAGGCCATGGAACTGGGGCCTTCCTGCCTTGCCCCGGCCTGTCACATAAAATGGAAGTCAGAGAGTGGAGGTGAACTGAGGTAATAAAACTACCAAAGGGGCCAGAAGCACCAGCCAGAGATAGGTCTGCTTCCTCTATAGGTAGCACTTGCACTCCCTGGTGTGTGTGTATTCCCTGTACCAGGCCAGCCCTAGTGGCCATGGGCTCCTCCAGGAACGCGTGCTTTGCTGTAGCACATGGCTGCAGAGGGCACAGGACAGTCTAGCTGGGAACTCACTCGTGTATGCAACATCTGGGCCTGCTGCAGTAGCGATTGTGTGGATGCTGTGAATTAGGGCTGGTATGGCTGCTTTGTGGCAAGCATCCCATATCGTGTCCACCCTGATGCTGTTTTCAACCTCTCCTCCATGCTCTTCATTTTCACTGTTCCTACTCATTCCTCCCCTTTCGTTTCCAGGGCATAATTATGCTGGATGCATGCTAAAGCTCACAGTGAATCCCTTCCACTCAGCTCCCCCCATGCTGACCTCCCCAGCACTGTCCCTAAGGCAGCCCTGGCCTCCTGATAACCCCTGCAGTGCCAGGACCTTCATCTCACCTGAGATGAAGGAGGTGCTTTAAAGACTCCAGGTCTGTATGGAATGGTTTGCCTGCCAGTACGTCTCAAGCAATTTGGAGCTATCATAGCCCAGAGAAAAGGATGTTAGTGTGTTAGTAGAGATGGTATTTAGTTTGTTTTTGTTGTTGGTGTGGGTTTCTTTTTTTTTTTCTTCTTCTTTTAAGGTGCAAATATCAAAACATTATTCCTTTCTAACCCTGGGATATCCAGAGATGTCACAATTCCCTGGGAACAGCATTGCGCCACAGAGAAAAGCTACTTTAGCTTCTCTTTCTCATTTTCTAATGATATTAAATAGCATTCTTTCTCTGTCCTCAGGGGGTACATTCTGGCAAATTCGTCTCACTGTAAATCAAGAGCACTTCCACTAATCTCAGCAAAGACTGACTCAGTGGAGAGTCAGATTTTGGCCAGGTAATTAGGGCATGAAAAATAGCATGGTCATGAGGCTTCAAAATGTCTCTCCAATATTTTTCTCACTCCACAAAGGTGATCCTGCTCAATAACTACAGCCATGATCCCTCTCTACATAAAAGCTTTGTTGGTACCCAAATGAAACAACCTAAAGTCACTCTCAGATTTGGTGCTTTGTTACATGCTGATATTAGTGCTGATAAAAACATGGTCTGCTTCAACATGTTTTTGTGGTACTTATCGTCAGAGGTTTGATGATGTCTTCTGATAATTAGCATTTTTCTGATTAAAAAAAAAGCGTGTGTGGAGGAAACAGACTGCTCAATTTTTAGCCACACTTCCTTTTGAAAGCAGGCTTATGCAACAGTACCGTCTGTTAACTATCCCCTCCTCCTCCCAGTCCCATCACTGTCAGACCCATCACCCAAACTTCAACCCGTTGACCAGAGGAAGGAATTAGAGACCCGAAAGGTATGAAGTGTCCATAGATTTTATGAAATGAGTGAGAAGGAGCTATTAAGGACCTCGGGCTGCTGCAGAGGGTGGAGGCAAGGGTGGAGGTGACCCTTCCTAAGCCTGGCTGAGCCCATGCTGGAGCTCTGCCTGGAGACATGAACCCATGTCTGTGGTTTTATCACTCAAGCTTTATGTTGATGTGAGTGTCACTTGTTGATGTGAATGATGTGATAACAAGTGACACATCAAGATCTCTGGGCAAGACTTTCTTTCCATCCTGCTTAGCTTCAGTTGTTGAGGAGGCATCCTTGTATGTGGGCCGTAATCTCCAGTTTTTCTGCAGGTCACCAATGGGACCATGTCCAAGTGAGTCCCTTTCTCTGGGTTCCCCAGCTATCCTCGCCTTTGACAGCAGTGATGACAGCCCTTTCCTCCCTTCCTACCTCACAAGTGCTGAGAGCAAAACCACAATGAACATGGTGAGCAGTCTTTATCCACCACCTTTCTCACCTTCGATCCTGAACACATTTAGAGCAGAAGTGCCCAAATACTCTTTCAACAGAAGCCTCATTTTAAGAGGCAAATTGTCTAACAGTGCCTGGAGTAGTATGCACGTACCTGCACAAACCAAGTCCTCCAAGCAGGTACGTGCATATGCTATGGGCCTTTTGGGACCTATCCTTTACTGAGCAAGTGCATTTTATGTAATGCTTATACATGTCAGCACTTCACACTTCCTCCCTGCCCCCCTCCCGTGCATTACTTATTTCTCGTTGGTAATTCACCATTGCTTTGACATCTGGCAGTACAATCAAACCAGAATCTCACTTACTGAGGCTGCAAGGCAAGCTAATCTGTGTTTCCTTACAGCTTTGTCACCTCATCCTGTTTCACAGCAGAAAGTTCACGGTACCCCCTGTGGCAGGGCTCTTCTGCTGCTGAGGGTATAGTTGCGTGTTGGGATTTCTCCAGCAGAAAAGCCAGTGGAAGAGGTTTGTCTGAGCTCACGCCCCCACCTAGGGATGCTTCAGCCCTTTCAGGTGCACTAACTTCACTATTTCTGTTGTTATGACCCCAAACTTCTGGATTTGCTGCTGGAGAAGTCTTACTGTAGCATGTCACACAGATCCAACTGCTCTTGCCAAACATGTAGATGTACCTTTTACTGAATGCTATGAAATATTAATGGATGGAGTGGAATCTGGGCTTTAAGCATAATTACAAAAACAAAACAAAACAAAACAAAAAAAACCACATGGATAGAAGAGGGGCTGATCCAGCTTCTGGCTAAATTAGGGTTCATTCCAATGCTTCTTACTGTATAACAAAGTGTCTTTCTTTCCAGACCAGAATGCCTACACAGGAGTTCACTCTGCCAAGCTCAGATTTGCCAAGCAGAGAGGAACAGGGGAGGATCTAACAAGGACCTAGCTCAACCCTTCTCACTGTGCCTGTTAGTTCAGAGGCACTAAGCCATGAGAGGCAGCTGATGTCTGGCTTTGTCCCCTGCACAAGCACCACCAACCCTGCCCGGGAGCTAATCCTGTCCAATGCCCCCAGGCAGGCAAGCCCTTCGCAGCAGGACAAGACCAAAAATTCAGTGGGAGAAGGAGGCAGCTTGTAAAAGTTACACTTCAGACTTGTTGGGATCTGCCTTCACTTTTACTGCAAATTAAATAGTTACACTTTTGTACTTTGGCAATAGCTGATCTATTAGACTATCAAATAAACAAAAACAAACAAACAAACAAAAACCCTTGAAATTATGGTATCAGAAAATCGAAGCTAGAGAGAAATTTTAAATTTCCTCCATTATCAGTATTTCTTGGGATCTGGCTAATTTTAAGTCCTTTCCCTTTCCCACCCACACAATGTCTTATTTCAGTCCATTGAATATTGAGCAGTGTGGTACTCCCACGAAGAAAGGGGTGGGACCAGGCTCTTACATTTGCTGCAAAGCTGTCAGTATTGGCTCTGTGTTTTACTTGCCTGTCATATTATCTGCAGCTCATGCTTTGGATTTCTTTTTCCCTCTTTGTTCCTAAATGCTGCAAGTATAAACCAGTTTTCTGTAACCTTACAGTCACTCCTTCATTTACAAAGCAGGCACCAACACATCTCTCAGATCTGTCTGCAGCATCCAAGGAAAAATCAATTCCAGACATATTGTATCAATTTCAACACTTTGTAGGAACTGGCAGAGTTGAAATCTCTTCGCTCTGGATGTCTTCAATCAAATTTGCCTTTCTTTTGTGTAGATACAAATGCAGAATAATCATCCTTACTTTGAGGGAGTTTAATTCCAGTGTGCATCTGTCTAAAGAAATTAAATAAATATGTTGCTCCATATTTGCATACTTCTAAGGGAGGGGAAAGATGTGACTGCTTGCTTTTGGAGGCCAAATTTTGATCCTTTTAATAAGCACCAGCTAACTTTACTCCAGTCTCACATTCTCCAAGGGAATCACAATGGAGCAAAGGCTTAATCTTGTTCCCATTCATGTCAGTAAAAAATTCCCATTCATTTAAATTGGAGCATGAGTGATCCTAAAATATGAGTCAGAATTGCACAATCCAGCTTCCACTGGGGCAAGCTTGAAGGGTCTTTCTTTAACCACAGTCCAGTACATACTCACCCAAGCTCCCTGTGTGCAAAAATATTGGTTTACAAGATTAGGCCTCAAGCCCTGACTCATTCCTTCCTTAACCAAACTTCCACTGCAGTACTGTAAATATTATCCAGGGAGTTAAGGATTTGTTCTTTTGCCCCTATAGCACCATCACCTTTCTCCTTCCTTCCCTTCACTAAGTCTTGCACTCTGCAAGCCCCCATGTTTTGCCTTGTGCTTTATAGAAACAGCAGAAGCAATAAACTTTCATTTCCCTCTACAAACATTATGAAACTGCTTAATTATTAAAATGTCTGTGTTGTTTCACTGTAGGGAAAAAGTCAAGCCCTGCATGTTCTAGTTGTTTGTTTTCTTCTCAGTTTCCTTGGCATAGGGTTATATCTTTTTTTTCATTTAAGCTTAAGCAAACATTTCTCCAGACTCAGCATTCAGAAAGTTCCTGGTGAGTTAAACTGGTTGAGGTTCACAAGCTTGAATATTTCAGTGGAGATGCGATGAGGGGAGGTGATCTCATTTCATGGCAACATCTTCATAGGACATCTCCTCTGAAACTCTGGGACCGGAAGGATGCAGATTGACGTGTAAAGCCCAAGAGTTACAGGCAAAAACCGTCCTGAATTGTAGCTGAGCTATAAGCAATGTGTTGCAGAAAGTATTTTCTAATCAAGACTTGGCTAATGCTGTAATAAATCAGTACTGCAGCCTTCAGTCTGGAGCCACAGACCAAAGGGTACCAGCTGTTACCTGTTGCCCTAAACCACTCTTGCCCCATACTGGGACCTAACCCTAGGAGCTGCTGGTGGGGGAGAGATCTTGTTTCCCTCTCCTGATCATAAAACCATAGAATCACAGAATATCCTGAGTTGGAAGGCCCTCACAAGGATCACTGAGTCCGACTCATGGTTCTGTGCAGGACCACCTAAAAATCAGACCGTATGTCTGAGAGAGTGTCTAAACTTGGCTGCTTGAACTTTGTGCTGTGACCACTGCCCTGGGGGGCCTGTCCCAGTGCCCAACCACCCTCTGGGTGCAGAACCTTTCCCTAACCCCTAGCCTGACCCTCCCCTGTCCCAGCTCCATGCCATTCCCTCGGGTCCTGTCACTGTCCCCAGAGAGCAGAGCTCAGCGCCTGCCCCTCCACTCCCCTCCTGAGGGAGCTGCAGGCCGCCATGAGGCCTCCCCTCAGCCTGCTCTGCTCAGGGCTGAACAAACCAAGTGATAAAATCTGTCTGCAAGCAACTTGTAGCTGAATGTCTTTGGAGTGTGCCTGCCCTTTCTCATTTATGAGGGCTGTGCACTGGTGGATCATGCAGAGGATTAATGAAGTGGATCTTCAATGCCTCATCTACCTGAGGTTTTGTTAAAGCTGAGTTGTTAAACTCGATTAGCTGTTGGGATGTCCAGGTAGGATTCGTTTGGAACTGGAGATAGGCTGGTAAAGAAATGCTGTGTGTGCTTCTGCTCCTTTGTCAGGACTATGAGTTGAGTTTTGAGCATTCAAGAATGGGGTCACTTCGTATGTGACAGCAAAGCCTGCTCTTAGAGAAGCAAGTGATATTCCTGGACAAAAACAGTTCAGTTTCTGCTTTCCAGGTCTTGCTGTTATGCAGATATTAAAGCACAAAGGAGGTATAAGATACACTGCTTATTGTGCACTGCAAAGAAGCTCTTTCCAGTCATATAGCTAAGTGTAAAGATAAATTCAAATGAAAGGCAATTTATTTGAATAGAGAGAAATTAAAAGTTGGAAAAGTAACACATTCTGAACAAAGCTGCTGAAGCAAAGATTTCCTTGTCATCCTTAGAAGTAGAATGGGCACTGGGGAAAGGGCAAGTGGAAATGAGTGAAGAAGAGTCTGTCCCACAGCTCTTCACAGGGAGCCTGACCAGACTCAGCCCTGGGGTGAAAATGGCCAGGGTCAGAGTACTGCCAGCTGTCTTGCCCACAGGGGAATCCTCTCGTACTAGAGCTGAAGCCTTTCTCTTAAGAACTATCAGGTGGAAACTGATTAATGGACCACGCTAAAGTCTTTAACTGCAATTAATCAGATTTTGCCTTGAAAATTTTTGCCTGAAATTTTGCCTTATTATTTCAGAGCTTATATTCTTCTTATACTTGATTGAAATCCCACTAGATTCCAAAAAAAAAAAGTTTCCAATTCTTTTAGGCTTTGGTTCAATACCTTTGCCAACAGGCTGACTGCTAGCATAATGTAATCAAAACAAGCCTTGCATGTGGATGCTAAATAGTATTTGTGGGCAGCAGGGGCTCAGCGCAGACTTTCATGCTAGAGAAAAGCTCTCTAGGTCACTCCTGAGGTCCGCTGGCAGGGTAAAGACAGTGGCATGACTGCTTAGCTAGTGGTGCTGGTCAGGCATGATTTGCTTGGACAGACTGATTCTAAAATGACCCGAAAACAGCAAACTTTCCCCTAATAAACCCATTCTGATATTCCTTGCCTGGACCTGCAATAACCTGGGAATACAGCTTGTTGGAGCAGAGGCATGTAGTCTCTGAAAATTAGGAAGGGTTTCTTTTTTGTTTGTTTGTTTGTTTGTTTTTAACCAGGTTTTTACAGCCATTTAAACAGATGAACTCTACGAAGTTGGTTGCTCTATTATTTTTCCTCTATTTTAATGTATATCAACTTACTCCCTGCAATCCCACTGGAACAGAAATCAAGTCTCTCTTCATTAAAATTCAGAGCTATTAATTTTGGCATCCTCTGTGCAATAAGCAGCTTTATTTCAGATTGCACATTGCCTACATTTTGCACCACAGACAGCTTTGTAGAAAAGAAAAAAAAAAAAAAAGAAATATAGCAGCTAATAGTAGAGACAAAGAAAAGGCAGAAGGATTAGGATGAACGTTTTGGGCATTGGCTTTTTGGGAGAGCAGGAGGTAGGTCAGGACTCCTTTGTCCCTGTGGTTGCTGTTATCAGGGTTTTCAGGTTCAGAGTTTTTATTAGACATTTTCCCCCTATACAAACAATATTAAGCATACAAGTGAACCTTTGATTCTTGTGCAAAATGACTAATTAGTCACTGACCAAATCCTTAGAACTGGGTCTTAATGCTTATCAAGTATGCATATTGAAAGGAAACAACACTCAGGTGACCTGGATCTTGAGGAGACTCATATAATTACTTTTGGGGGGAGATTTAAGAGAGAGGGGGGGGTTACTGGTAAGCTGAGTGTCTGTTTTAAAAGAAAGGGAAAAATGCAAATAAGAAATTACATGTTTTGTTTTCTTCTCTTTTGCTGTTTTTTCTGCAAATGAAGATTTTCTCACTGTTATTGGCTTACTCCATTACGATGGATAGGGCTAGAACACAAGGAGGTGGGGTATTTATTTATTTTTTTTCTTCTTTCTTGGCTACAGCTTCTGTCTGTATGTTCCTATACAAGCTGTTCATTCTAGCTGCTCCTTTGCATGAAGCAAAAATAAGCGTGTAAGGTTAGCAAATGTATTTAGAAATAGCCATCCTGGCTGTGCCCTTTAACTCTTCGGTGGGTGAAATACTGGTATGTAAGTGCAGCAAACTGGAATATCCAAGTGGCTTGTAAACTAACATCAGCTCTTACTGGTTAAAATGCTCTTCACCTAAGTGTGTTTATATTACATTAGCTTGTTTAGTAATAGAGATTATAAAAACTACTATGTTCATGCGAGCTTGGAAAAGGTCTGTTGATAACTTTGCAGCTTTGAAGGTTGCTTAGGGCTCTGGCTTTCTGTTCCCTGTAAACCTTCCGGGGCTGCCATACCTCATGAAGGCACACAGACTAAACAGTGCTCTGCCTGTTGTGGGGCCAGCAAAGCCTGCTACCTATTTAATCTTAACTGATGGCTACCTGGTTGTAGGCCAAGGATGACTAAACAGCAACCCCTGGCTCATGATGTGGCTCCTGCTCTATGTACCACCTCCCCAAATCCATCAGCATCATCCCAAGCTAAAACATCATATGCATGACAGCAAATGTTTTTGGAGGTTATACTGCTTTCTTTTATGGCCATTCCTGGAGACAAAGGGCTTTATCAGTCACTTCAGTTATTCTTTAGGACACAGAAATTGTTATCCAAATAAGCTCGGTGTTTGCCCATTGACAGCTTCACAGCAGTAGCGTCATGTGTATGTGTGACCATGCAAGTTATCTTGAATGAAGAAGCGTATCTGTTCTGGCTGATTAGCTTAAATCGTTCTTCTGTTAACTTTATATGAAGAAGCCATGTGACAGAAGTAGATATATTTATTAAACCTTTGTTCCATTTTTGGGCTAAGGCCACCATGAGTCATTCTCACCTGACTTTTAGATGTCATCACACATCTGTGAAGCCATTCTGTGAAAACAACTTAGATATTGGTTCTGCTTGACATGGCTGCTCTCAGCCTTGCTTTTAGCACTAAACTATCAATGGCAAGCTAGCAAATAAGGTAGTTATCTAACACGTGATAACTTATCCTCTGTTGTTTTTTTTTTTTTTTTTTTTTTTTTGTGGATAACATGGGCTGCTCCTCCAAATGCAGGTTCTAGCTTTTTGACTGACTCTCCAACTTGTTAGCTCCCGTGTGATTCTCATATGACAGGTGAGATCAGTCGCTGTTGTCAACCCCAGATTAGTAAGGAGATTATTTCTGATGAATGCAAACCATTCCTGGTATTTAACGTTTTCTATTTCAGAGTGCAGACTACACATTTCACAATTTTCTGAAGTGTGATTTGTGATATACAAACGCTAACTACTGTGATAACAGGCTTTTGCAGGCATGCTCTAACAATAGCAAGGTTCCTGCCTTGCATATTATTTGTCACAGTATTGCGCACCCGTGCATCTGCACATAGTGTGTGAGCCTGACCTCACTCCATGGACCTTCTCAGGCCCTTGTTTTTATTCTTTCCTTGGAGAGTATCTTTAATTGGGGGATAAACAATCTATTTGGGGTTTGATTAACGTCTCAGGACATTTGAAGAGGGTGTAACACCCTCTTGAGGAGAATGTGGTATAAACAATAGCCTCTCTAAAACAAAACTGTTTCCTGCAAACCAACATACATTCCTCTTCAGAGCCTGTAGTCTGGCTTGAAGCTTGCCTCACAGATTTCAGAAAAGTTTCTCCTCAGGCAGCACTATTTGGTGGATATCAAAGAATCCAAAAGTTATTGTTTATACTATGATCACACTGTATCATTTCCAGTAATGCTGAACCTGTGGTATTTCACTTTCCAGCTTTCTGGTATTCAGACCTGGAACGTGACTGCGGTTTTAGGCAGCCCTTAGAGGATGGCATATGAATTTGTTCCTGAGTGACAATAGATGGTAATCGGGTTCTTAGATACTGGATCAGCTGTGCAGGTCTTCAGCGTTTATTTTGAAATGTGCCCACTGCCTTTTTATTTTGAGCTTCCGTTTGTTGATGAGTGCTTATGCTTTGAACTAGCTCTAGAGAACAGTGCATAGCATAAACTTCATCAGACATCACCAGCATCATGCGATTGAGTAGGAGAAGATGTGAAAATGAACCTGATATTGTGGTATCCAGATCTCATTTTGGCCTAAAATTATCCTGAAAAAGCAATTTATCTGGGAAGCTAGTATTTAAATGAAGTAATAATCTAGCATTTAAATGCTGATTTAAAAATGTAAACAAACCTGTCTATTTCTGATCAAACTTACTGCTTAAGTGGGCATGAGCAATTTTGGATTTAATCACTTTATTTAGACTTCTGAGAGAGGATCCCTACAAAGCTTAATTCAGGAATGCAGAACATAGGGGTTCATCCAGTTGCATTTAGAGCTACAGGACATCTAGCCTTAAGGATCCATGTAGTCCGATAAACAGCTCAGACATGGTTAGTAAAGTACTGTAGGATCCTGAAGTGACTGATGTGATAGAAACACAGACTGCTTGGTGGCCAAATGCCCTGCTTTTCCCCAAGAACAGAGTCAGTGTGGGACCAGACCCCTCCCCTCCTACACACAGACACATACCATGTTGTCAAAGCAGATAGATTGCACCTGGTTAGGCAGAGCAATTGGTTTATAGAGAACAGCCTTGGCGTACTGTGGCTGCTCTCTGCTTTATACACCCTGTATCAGACTTGAATCTGCTCCCACACAGAAGCTGTCCCTTTTCTTCAGTTAAATGCGCTCTCCAAGAAAAAATGTGGGTCACAGCTATGAACAATCCCATCTTCTCACAATGACTTCTTAAAGTGTTTTAGCTAAGATTTTCTGACTAAGGAAAAAAATAGAAAAATAGATGCAACTTTGGGCAGGGGGAGGGAGGAGATGGGTGAAAATAGGTACCAAGATACAACTTATTTTTAAATTACAGATTCCACAGGTTGGGACTGGGGGTGTCCAGCTTTCCAGGTAGTACTGAGCAAGCTGGCCATCTGTAGGGAAACAAAAAGAGAATGTTGGATTTTCAGTGGAAACAGAAAAGTATTCCTGTTCTAAGGAGTTCTCACTTCAATATACAAGTTTGCATTTCCTCTGCATTTAATCCATGTTTCTATTGATAAACTTGTCCCAGATTTGGGATGTCTTTTCAGCTGACTTGATTCAGGGTGGAGTACGTGGGCTGTGCTTGTGCCAGGAGTACACAGAGCCCTTTGTAGGCTTCAAACGTTTGAAATCAAGAATTTTCACTGAAGCTATGGCATCTCTGACCTGAATCCTTCATCCAACCTCTCCTGGTATAATCTGATCTTTAGAGTTTAAATACTGGAAGTAAGAGACACCTCCTTGCACATTTACACAGTATGCATTGCTAAAAGACTCCACGCTTGCATGTGTGCTTTACTGAGGTTATGAAGACAACTTCTTTCAGGGACTTTACTTTCTGCTTTACCCTGTAGGTGCTAACAAATTCTAAGTTTAATAACAGTGGTTTGTTTGTGAAATGTGGCCTTAGAAGATAATAGTGCTCCCCTTCTTGGAGTTTTTGCTGAAATCTGGCAAAATTATTGAGAAATGAGTCTGAGTGAATGAAAACTTCAGCAAATCAAGAAGATGACCACCTGATTTTCAGACATGGATGGTCATAGTGTTGGCAAAATCTTTTCACCATGGAGCAGTGCTTAGTGAGGAACTAGGCTGATCGTCTTAGTGAAAGAACCCCAGTTTCTGCTTCCTGTCAAATATCATTAATTTTGGAGTAAGACTGTCAGGAAAGGTAAGTATTATGGAGGCTAGATAATTATGATTAAATATGTTAATTATTATAGCGTTGCCTCTAAGAAATGACATCCTTTCCTTTCCAAGACAGGCTGCTTCTAATTCTGAAGGGAAATAGTGCTAATTAGCTGTATTATGAAGATATGTGACACTTATTTTTGCTATAGCTACCTTCCTTTCACTATAGCTAGCTGATTGCAGGACCAAAACTCTTAAAGACAGATCCTATATCTGCTATAGACAATGTGCAACTGTCCTGGGTACAGCAAGTCTGGCTTGTATGGACTGGCTGGAAATCCCAGGCTAGATGATCAGCTTTTGTTTGTGAGTTTTGTTCTGATTTTGCCAAATGGTATCACGGTGATGTCTGTAACATGACTAGAATCTAATACCACTTAAAATGCAGTCTGGTATAGCATCTGTCTGCACAACGTGGATAGACCCAAATCAGTTTTAAATAGCAGCAGGCTACTTGAAAGACCACGGAGTTCAGCATGAATTGATTTGCCCAGAATCTGTAGGTGGTTTTCTCTCTCAGCGCTCTGCTTCCAGTATCCGAAGTTTCCACCAGAATCCATGTTACATGTCTGTTAGCTTCAGGAGAAATTGCAGTGTATGTTCAGATCAGGATTTTTTTAACAAATACAGTTAAAATGTCTGATTACAGAGAATATCATGAACCTTCCAACTTCTTTATTTCTAACCAGATATACTAGGAGCTTGTACAATTGGTCCCAGCATCTGAAAATGTAAAAGCTAAGCAATAAAAACATGCATGTTTTTCCTTTCTCACAAAGAACCCTCTTGAGTTTTAGGTAGATCCAGACCAGCAGAGGAATACTGTAAAGTATAATGCCAAGGGTGTTTGAGTGGAAACAAAGTCAGTCGCACAGTTTTGTTGCTGGCAAAATGCCTCACAGCCTCTTTGCTACCTTCTAAAACACTGTTAGCTTTTGATCCCTGACTGATTCCAAACTGTTGTACGTGGGGAAGAGAATCTCTTCCCAGGCTCTCTGTAGCCTCTTTGTAGTACTTTAATTACTTTGATCGATATACCTGCCAACTCCAATGGCACAATCTTTTCATTCTTGAATACCAGGGTTTGAAGGTTTCATCTGAGACCAGAAGTGTAATTCCCCATTCTATTCCCACAGTTGAGTTTCTGAATGCGCACTATTTGCTATATATCACCCATCCTGAGAGGCAGTACAAGCTATGTATTTATCTTGAAGAACATACGTACATCCCAGGAATAAGATAAAGAGTTGGGCACAGATCATCCTTTTCTACATGAAGCACTTAACAAGGAGACAGGAACTTTTCATCCTACTACTTTTTACATATGTCTTTGATTATCAGCATAAGACTGGCAGGGCTTCTGGTATTCCAGCCAAACCTTAATGAAAGGGAAAAGGTGGATTCTAATCTGTGCTGTCTGAGCCCATAGTGAAATCCTAGAGTATGGGAGCGCAGTTGTATCCCACACAGCTGGACAGTATGCACGTGAAGATTACCTCATCACTATAATTTTATTAAAATTGTTAACAGTTTCTGCAAAATGTTTTTTTTTTTTTTTTTTTTTTTTTGTGTGTTGTTAATCTTACAAAACACTACTCATTGTTATGCACTGAAGAAATGTTGCTCTCAGACTGGTGGACATTTGTTAACTGACCATATTTTCTTTAGAGATCACATTCACAGAACAGAATGTGAACATACAAGCATTAAGGAGTCAATGAGACTCGGTTCTGTACTTAAAAATCAACATTTTACATAATGTAGCAACAAGGCTTTACACACAAAATTGTAAACTAGAGAGCCAGGTAATGGTAGGCGTCTTTCTTCTGGTAAATCATCAGACAGAACTGTAATTTTGGATGAGTAACTTAGAGCATGTCCTACAGCACCACCTAGCAGGCTAATTTAAAAGTGGTCTGTATCCCTTGTTTCCTGACTAATGATGTGCTTATACAACAGAAATAGGGTGCACTCCAGCCTTCCTTCTCCATTTTGTAGCAGCTCCTGCTTGAAACCAGAATCATGCCAACGTGCTGCTTAGTGAATTTGGGGTCTCTACTTTTCACAGTCGTAATTATTATAAAGCATTTAAGAGAAAGTATAGTTTGAACGTAATACCAAACCAGCCTCTAGAGTTTTGCATAAGAAACCATTGGTCTCCAGACATCTCTAGCTGGTACAGAAGGCAGAAGCACCTTTCAGAAAGAATGAGCTTATCGAAACTTGATCCAAATTCACCCCTAGGGTAAGTCTTAACTCTCAGGCTTTCAAAATCCATCATCACTCCATGTGTTTTGGTTAGTGTATAGTCTAGTCTCAAGAAGTCCCTCATCTGCATGCATTATTTCTTTGTGCTTCTGTATGGAGGATGAATGTCAATACCTACTTACAAATGGTAAATTTTGGCAGATGATGAAGCTACACACTGAGGCTGCAGACCCATGGCTATTCAAGTTCTCCTCTGATAAAGGGGGAGATGAAGCTCTCCTTCCCTTTTTTTTTCTGGCTGCCTCCTGCCTTTTTACAGCCCTGGCACTCTTCAAACTTTTCTATGATCCCATTCAACTCAATAACCTAGAGGAAAATGATTGTAGGTGTGGGCTTGTGTTTTTTTGTTTGTTTTTGCTTTTGTCTGTTCTCCTATTTGGATGTTTTCTGCTGATAATGAGTTAAAAGTAGCTCATAAGAGGGTCTAATGAATGCCAGATCTAGGAAACATAAGCGGTTCAAAGGGAGACAGAGAGGTGGGGAAGGTAAGATCTTTTCCCTGACTTCTCCCTTTGGGTGGCAGCAAATTGTTAATCTGCCATACTGCATAAAACCATAACCTAAGGCTAGAAATATGTCCTCTCACAAAGGAATGTGTTTTCTTAGCAATTAGCAACTTGTTCATTGGAAGTTAAAACCAAGGTTGTGCCTAACAGCCTCTGTTCACAGCAGGGAGAGATGCTGGCTAGGCCTGGCTGTGTCTATTTAGCACTAGCATTTCTGTAGTGCTGGGGACACGCAAATCATCAAGTAGAGAAAAGATCAAACTGACATCTTTATTAAGATACTTTCATTGAAGTTGTGGCAGAAGATCTCAATTTGAATGAAAACTCCTAGGTATTTAGTTCATGATATTAATCTTTTTATGTGAAAGCAAATCTCAGGCCAGAAGTTCAGAGAGCTGAATCTTTTCTGATAAGAGATGCCTTTATCAGGTGCTGCTACAAAGAACTCTCAAAATTAATCCAAGTAGATAACAGTGGGTTGCTTTTATTTTTATTCTGCTGTGTCTCAACTCACTGAAAAGCATTATGTCCACTTGATTTGTTAAAACTGACCACACTGAGCAGTCAACTAGGTAAAGGGACATTTTTAAATGACTGTAAAGCACCAATGTATATCTTTCTTGTAGATGAGGCAAAACCACTTTTCCAGTGTACACCACCCCAATGAAATTCGACAGAACACATCCTCTGTGTTCTTGTTTTGCAAGGACCGTACAACTGAAGGGCAAGGCTGGCCTTAATGGAGCCATGTGCTCAGAAGCCACATCTTAACGGGCCTTAATGTGCTACTCTCTGACCCACCACCCCTGACACGCCAGCAAAACTGAGCTTTCAAGGAAAAGGCAGATGTGCTCTGGACTTTCTTAGAGTTTCCAGGTTGTAAAACGAACTCATGAAGGAATATTGAGAAACTACTGGCTGCCATCTGCTTTGAGCAAATCATAAATCATACAACAAATAAGAAAACACTGCATGTGTTCCTGTTAGGCATGACAGGAAAAAAAATCATATGCGGCAGATGTTAGTTATGCCACTATGTTCTTACTATGTGTTCCTGTACTATCACTGAATCACAGAATATCCTGAGTTGGAAAGGACACACAAGGATCATGGAGTCCAACCCCTGGCTCCACACAGATCTAACTAAAATTCAGACCATGTATCAGAGCATTGTCCTAACGCTTCTTGAACTCTGGCAGGCTCGGTGCTGTGACCACTGCCCTGGGGGACCTGTCCCGGCACCCAACTACCCTTTCAGTGAAGAACCTTTTCTTGATAACCAGCCTGACCCTCCCCTGTCCCAGCTCCATGCCGTTCCCTCGGGTCCTGTCGCTGTTCCCCGAGAGCAGAGCTCAGAGCCTGCCCCTCCGCTCCCCTCCTGAGGGAGCTGCAGGCCGCCATGAGGCCTCCCCTCAGCCTGCTCTGCTCGTGGCTGAACAGACCAAGGGGCCTCAGCTGACCCTCATACATCTTCCCTCTAGACCCTTCACCATCTTTGTTGCCCTTTGTTTCCTCTACAGTGGAAGGGATCTATTGATAACATATATAAAAGAGATGTTTAAGCAGGAAAAACACAAATTTCCCTTATGTGACACCATGGGGATGGCTCTGTGCTAACACAAGGCTGGGGGGTTGCACGATTGCTGCTTGCTGCTGTGCTGGACGGGGTTTGCACAGCTGTCCCCAGCGTGCCAGACCCGTGGCTCTTCCAGCTGGCACCACCGGCCGCTTCAGCAGCTGCTGCGGGTTTCTGAGCCCCAGGGGACAGCAGCACAGGGTCCTGTGTGCCTACAGGGCTGGTGGGGCCAGCAGGCTGCGTGCCCAGGGCACCAGGTGCCTGGGGTGCCTGAGCCCTTGCTCTTTGCCTCCATGCGGCAGGCAGGGAGCGGTGGCCGGCCAGATCTCCCCCAAAAAGCTCCGCCAAAAGCACGAAATTCCCCACCCGAGCCCACGAACGGCTCCCCAGCCGCCATAGCGGCGCGGCCCGCCCCTTCCCTTCCCCTTCCGCCCTCTTGACGGTAACGGGGCGGCCGCTACCCGGGGAGCTCCGCCTCGGCCGCGGCGCGGAGCCCCGGTAGGTGCGGGCGGCGGGCGGGGGGAGGCGAGGCGAGGCTGCCCCCTCGCTGCCCTTTTTGGGGTGGGGGGGATCGCCCCGGGGCTCTACGGGGGGCAGGACGGCCCCGATCCCAATCCCGGCCCCAGGGGCGCCATGGCCCGGGGCCGGGGGCACTTCAGGGCCTGGCTTTGGGCTGGGATGCAAGGCATCGGCCCCCCCTCAATGCTATTTCGTAAAGTCTTTTTTTATTTAGCACCCTCCCCCCTTTTTAAAAATTATTTTCTGTAAGGGAGCCTGGAAATCCTGAGCCCTCGAGGCAGGTCGAGGTTTCACTCTATTTCCTGACCGTGTTTTAAATTGGGCTTACCCCGCTTCTCCATAAAACTACAATAAATAAATAAATAAATAATAATAGCTCCATTCAAACGCCAGGACAAAAGCTGCGTGGCTAGCCCACGTTTTGAACTTTAGCAACTAAAAGTCTCACAGAGTCCAGTGAATTGGCTTGAATGAGTGCCCGTAAAACCACAGTGTGCTAAGTAGTGTTTGAGCCCTTGGGGGAAGCCAGCATACAAATTCTGATGTGACTTTACCAGAGCTAACTAAATTAATAGGAATTTACAGGCTATGGGCCGTATAAATTGCTTTGTCGTGTCTGGTTGCCTTCCTTACAAGTAAGTTGAGCAGAGTTTATGGGTAAAAATGCCATCTGCAGCTGGGGCTGCAGGGTGTTTTATTTGCATGAACAGAAAACTGCAATGAACCCAGGGGAAGATTTGAAAGCACAAGTGCTAACAGCTTTTGAGGACATTTTTTCTTTTATTTTCACGAGAATTGACCATCACGAGAAATGAATAGGCTGATGGCATTTCCATCTTATTCCTGCTTTAGGTTGCTGGCAGGACCATAGGGTTTAATCCAGTCAAATTTACAGCATGGGCTGCAAGGGGGCTGTTCACAAAGATTTGAAACCATACCTGCACAAAGTGTAATTAAAAAAGGCTTAAGAACTGCTAGAATTTTTCCAGTCAAAGCAGGAAGAAACCTAGTTGTGCAGGGAAGCAGGTGTTCATGCCTTGTGCCGTGGAAGTGCATCCATCCCCTTGTTGTGGCTGTTCAGGAGAAGTGTGCAGATAAACACAGTGCTTCCTGGCCCACTTTCCTGTGGTTCACCCAGCTGTCCAGGTGTTCCTCAAAGCATGCGAGTCACTGACCGTGTGGTATTGAGCAGGCCTTGTGCTTGGCAAGCACCATTTAATCATACAAGAATGGACACCGCTATTTTTCAGTGGGTCTGGCCTTCCCCACACTATACATGAACTGAGGGAGTAATTTTTTCCTTGCTCTGTTTCTGATCTTACAAAGGTCTGTTAGGCAGCCTGAAAGAGAGCTTGCTCTCTCATGTGAGTGGGAGAAACTTGGGAAGTTCTTGGCTCAGCTTCATATGTGGGTCAAGTGCGAGTCTTCATATAATCACATCCTTTGAAGTGCTGCCCCCCTCGTTGTAAATGGCATGACCTTTTCAATCAGATCTAGACTACCAGTCTAGATTTGCCAAGAGGTCATTAACTCCCAAGAGGTTGTTTGGGTTTAATATTAACATTTTCTGTTTTATAGCTCCACTATCAAGGATGTTAACTCCTGAAATAGTGTTTCACCCAAGCGTTTGTTGCTTTAGCATGTTTTTCTTAAATAACTTTGTCAAACAAATCACCGCCACCCGTCTTCAGCAGTGTTGGAATACCACTAGTTATTATACTAAGGAATACAAATTAAATTATTGTATACTTACATGAACCATTGTTTTTAGTAAGCACTTGGTATGTGTTCACTGCAGTATAAACATTAAACAAGGTTATTCTTCCCCAGTGAACTTAACAGTTTGAAAGAGCTTCATAGGAAGGAGTAGTAATAACATATCATTAAAACACCGCCTTTAATTTAATCCCTTTTTGTTTCCCTGTGGTTAATATTCATTTGCTGTTGATCCTGGCTGGTGTATCCTGGCATATCACGCAGTGCTGGTTTATGATGTTACAGCCCCCAGTTGTCCACCCCACCCTCTGTGGGAGGTTATTGTTCAGCCCGAGTGGAAGAAAAGAGCAAATGTCTGTGTTTCAGCTGCTGCAATACAAAGCCCAGCAGCATAGCTGAAGCTCACCTTTGATGGTGCTCTACGCTAAGACCTTGGTGGTTGTATCAAAGCACAGTTTTCTTCTGCCACCTTGGCTTCCTGTAAGGACAGCTGGTAATAGTCATGTCTTAAACAGCTGCAGCAGGATTCTCCGCAGCTCACGTGGTAAAGCTCTGAGAGAAGAGGCATTGCGAGATGCAAATGGAAGCAAGGGCACCCAATTATCACTGATGTCTATGGGACTTAGGTGCCTAATTAGCTTTTATATCTTTATCATAGCATCATTTTAGGAGAGAATTCTGTAGCCTCTGGGAATTTTTAAGAGACTGGAGCTTTCCTGGGCAGAACACATCATATGGCTCGGTCCATCAAAGGAACTGATACTCACCCAGGGAAGCAGGACTCTTGAACTGGAGGATTTAGCAGGTTTGAAAGTTTCTGTATTTATCTGCTTATTTAAAGAGTTATAGCATAGTCATCTACCCTGAAACAGGTTCTGTTCTAGTTTATGCTCTGAATTGCATGAATTATTTGTCAGACAAATTATTTTAGAGAAAAAAAATGTTGCCATTAAAAGCATGGTTTTTTTTGGAAATAGCTGTTTGCTGAGTAAGCTAGAACCATAGCCAGGTAGTTGAAATCTGAAAAAAAACTAGAGGAAACTCATACTGTTCTTTATTTTTCTTTTCACATTGAAGTGGATTATCCATTAGAAAGAACTCCAAAGACATATTCTGTCTCCCAAAATTTTCAGATGAAGATATGATCCCATTGTGGATGTTGTAGCCAAGCTCAAGTTACCAAGGTTAGTGTTGAGGCAACTAAGTAAAATTACGATGTACTATCGAGGAGGTTAGAGGTTAATTTAATTATTGGCTCTTTCTGGCCTTAATATCTACAGTCTGTTGCTGTAGTGGACTGCAATGAGAGGACTGTGATGGCAAGGAGTAGATATGTGTGTTGGGTAAATAGAGAATGTGTATTGATTGCTGGGGGAAGGAGTTCTAATGGTGGCTTTATTATTGGTTTTACGGCAATAAATTGATTTACTGGAGGAGAGGGAGAAGTTAATTCTTTGTATCAATTATCCTGTGTTGTTCAAAGGCCCCAAAATTAGTGAGTATCACTTTCTCTGTAGAAGTATTTTGTGTTTTGTTAATGTAAACTAATGTTCCATTGGTTATTGTACTCTGCTGTTTCTCATGTTGTTTTGTTTTTAAAATGCTGCATAGATGAGGAACACATTTATGCATGCTTTAATTCCTGGTTTTGTGTTACAAACAGGTTAGGAGTTGACTATGGGAGTGCAATTCCTGCGGAAGGCATCGGTGTGGGTAAAGAAGCGCAAGATCACTTTGTTGGCTACTTCTTGCGTGGGACTGCTTGGCGCTAACCTTTCGTATCATGTGTTTCCTGAGCAGACGTTCAAACTGTTGCATGAGTGCTGGTCAGATGGGCAGCCAGCTGAGCTTTCACAGAGGCTCAGTGGTGTCTTTCAGGATGTCCTTCAAGATACTGCTGTGAAGTCCACTGACTCCTATCGAGCTTTTGCAGCTTCTGGCTTCCACCCAGTCAGTGCTGGAATCCCCTGGCTGCCTGCGGGTTCTTTGGTGGGCATACCTCCTAATTTTGATAGCACAGTTGAGGACAAAAAAGGAATAGTCGACCACGTTGTTGTGATCAATGGCAAAGAGGTAGACTGGGAGAGCAATGAAGGTGTTGCTTTGAAGGAAGCTCTGACATTTTCACCTGAAGCACAGAAGTTTGCAATTGCCAGAGAAGTTGTGTATTTGCAGAACAGCAGCCCTTTAGCAAGGGCAGTTGTGGCTCCAGTTTGTTTAGCTGGTACATGTCTTTGTGGGGTAGGTATAAAGATAGCGCTGGGTTTATCTACTGGCCCCACGATATTTCGTGGCATCTGTAACCTCACAGTTGCCGCCGCTGGACTGATCTTCTACTACGTTTGTTACGATGCTGTGACCTATTACCTAGACTGCAAGGCCGACAGAAATGCAGCTACTGTTTCCAAAGACTATGCCAGAGGAGGGGTGGAATTTTATGATAAAATCTTGTCCCGCAACAGAATTCTTCGTGCTCTGATGGGCAAAGAAGGGATGAAAATGTATGCCCCAAGTGGTAACCTTTTCCCAAGGTACTGGTTCAGAATAAAGTATACCCCGTACACTTACCGAAGAGATTTGATTGTTAATATTTTAAGAGAGCTTCAGGCATAGGAAGGGAGTGCTTGAATTTTAAACTTGTGAATTATGTATTCTCTTGGAACACTGCTGTGCTAACTTTTTTTTTTTTTCTTCTGTATCTTCATTAGAATTTTGGGGTTTATTTTTGCATATAGTTCGGAAAGAGTTATTGCACATTCTGTGAATAAAGAATTCTCTCTTAAAATATTAAAGACTTGCTTCAAAAGTGCTCTGTTCTGTGTGCATCTTAAATCACAAGACCACTGAGAAAGGGAACTTCTCAGATGCTGATCTGGAAGTTCTGCTGCTCTGCTCTGCTCTGCTCTGACTTGCTGCCAGTTCCAGGCTGGAAAATGGAAAGGGTAAAGTCCAACAGAGAGTCTGGGGAGCATTACCATTTAAACAGGTTTCTTTCAATGCATTTTTGTCATTCTTCCTGTGGTACAACCCAAAGATGTTTAGAAGACTGGTCAGTACTGTTAAGTAAATACCAAAACTCAGTGCTTTTGTTCTGTGTAAGTTCTTACACTGCATATGCTGCAATCACCATTCTTTTGTAGGGAAAACTAGTTATGCTGCTATTTATAATAATACAGCTAGTTTATTACCAGAACCTGAGTGATTTTGGTTAAATCTAGTTCTGTTTTCTACACATCACTGTGATTGCAGTGGGTGTATCTTCAGTGTTCCCAGCAGTGACAGTATGTAACGACCAAGATCAGTCATGGGTTGGTTGATGGTTTTCTCACAAGTGGGATAAGCATCTTCAGGAGAGGGTTTTCTATTTGCTTTGGAATGTTTTTTGCTTCATTTAAAAATACAGGTTCATGTATATCAGCTCTTATGTCAAGTAAGTCTGGCATGCGGTGCAGGAACTGGTGAGGTCTGTGATCAGGAGTTGCCAAAGGAAATTAGACTCCTGTTCCAGACTAGTCCCAAGTCGGTTTTGTCTGACAGAGGTGATCTTTGCCCAAGGATACAAATCTTCTGGAGAGGTCTTTGATGCATGGGTAGCATGGGTTTCTCTACAGCCTCACCTTGGATCTTTTACATGAGCTCCAAGATAATAGCTCTCAAGCTTTGTAGTTCCCCCTTTTCTGCTTTTCTGTAAGAGCCATTCCAGCAGCCCTCCCTGCTGACTTCACAAGTTTTCTTTCTGATCTCCACTGTCATTCCTACAGGAAACTTTTATTGTTTTATATCTTCCCAGTCGCAGATGTACTGAGCATCCTCTCTGCTCTGATCTAGTCCCTTCTTTATCTGTCACAACAGTAACTGTCATGTCAGTGTTTACTCAAAGCATCACTGGGTTCTGTTTTCCCTTTGAATCACGTATTGACATAAAGTAGATATACTGGCTGCCAAGGCACGGGCGTTGCTTTGCATTGCTGAAGCCATATATTTAAGTTGTTTGGGTTTCTGCTGCAGTAATCGGTGTGATGGGTATTTTTCTGCACCACCACCAATCACTTGCATTTGCCCTTGAAGCATCAAGTCATGAGATGCCTTTTAGATGCTTTCTGGCTATGGGACATAAGTTTAATGTTCTTGTGACCTTTGTGAAAGAGTTTGGCAAAATCTGGTCTGTGGAATAAAAAGACTACTTCTAGGCTGCAGGCTTTCAAAGCTTCAGTCTAAATTTTATTTGTCTTCTCTTCCAGGTAAATCCAATATAAAAGGTCAAGGCAGAGGTTTGCTGGTTTAGTGATATAGTGGATCAAGGCTGGAATATAATTCCTGCTTTATATAGTCTGTGAGTTTGATTCATCCTCATGCTACTCCTTCAGACACGTGGGAACTTCATTAAATGCTATGGGAGAGAGCTTGGCCCACTTGTTTTATATGGTTTAAGGAGCTGCTAGTACATAAAGAGTGCAGGAAATAGAGTTCTTCTTTGAGATTTACAGCAGTAGCAGTTTCAACAAAATTCAATTTAAAAAATCTGTGTGCCTCTTAATTGAATAAAGGATGAAGTATGAGGAGAAAATGACCAAATTGAGTTTCTAGTTTAAATTTATACACAATCTTCATTAAAGAAAGATTTCCTTGGCTGATTTATTTAGGATATTATCCTGAATTTCTAGATAACTGAAGAGAAAAGAATTCTTGTAACTTAATTTTTATATAAATGTAATGCTTGCTGCTACAGAAAGCTTTAGTGGATAGTGCTGCAAGAGACAAGAGCCACCTTTGCTCAGAATTCCCACTGGCATGCAAGAAATGTCCTTAGAATTGTGGTTCCCTGTCGTGGAGATGCCTTCAGCTCATTTAATGTTCAAGAATGTAAAGCTGTCGAAAGTAGGGCAAGACTGAGAGCTATTTGGTTTTCTGAAGGACGGACAAATTGTAGAAATCATCTGATTTAACGTCATTTCTGAATGAGCTGCTGTGGTATCTCACCTCCTCTGGTAGTTTACAGGAAGAAGCCGCTTCAGAAGTGTCTTCCATGAGGGAAATCTCCACGTAGGTCGCATGCAAATAAAGAATGTCCTCCATTGTGTTGCCACAATGTTGAAGTGCAATGCCAATTTAGAAAACAGCACCTTTTATTGCAGCAGAGTGCTATTATCACCCCCTTTTCACATTAAAGTGGTTTCCTGAACATGACAGATAGGAGAGCTGACTGCTAAGCTGTGGAGCCTGCCGCCCTACAGGGTAAGCTGGTGGTGTTGGGAAAGTGGTGCTGGGAAATGAGGCTGCTTTTCTTTTGCCCTTAGCCGTAGCAGTTGTGAAGCATTCACAGTGGCACAGTGTGGCTTGGGTGGGAGTGAATTATGAATCAAATCATCACCCTTGCTGAATCACAGGCTGCTTTCAGTAAAGCAACAAATGCAGAGAGTCCATCCCGGAGTGAGTACTGCTGCACACACCAGTTGTAGGCATCACGAAAACAACTGCAGGCATCTCTACTATGTGGAAATGCAATTCCTAGCAAGCAGCAGACACTGAGACAAGTATGTAGGCCATATCCTGCAACTGTTTTCTGCTCTTGTTCATTAAAAGCTTCATGTAGCAGGTGTGATTGCATTAATATAAAAATGATTGCAGACAACCTGCCATCCCTGCATGCACCAGCTCCTCCGTGATTTCATTCATCTCAGCTGGAAATGTATCTGAGAAAGGCAGAATGCACTGGAAAGTAGAGGAATGCTAATGTAGGAAGACATAATTAAGCTTTCGGAAGAAAGATAACACAGGGAGAAGGAGAAGCTGAATTTGGTTGTAATCAAAATTATATTTAAGAACAGAAAAACAATGCACTAATTCTCTAGGAACTGACGTGTTAGACAAATTAAATCTGAAGAACATGAAAAATGGATGTTTATGGATGTTTTGCTGGACTTCTTTTTCGTTGAGAATATATCAGCTTGTTTAGCTAAAGTGAATATGTTCAAGCTGCTCAGTCTGCCAGATCTGAAAATTGGAAAATGATTAAAGTTTGGCTAGAAATTAGTCTCTGTTTCCCATCTGGGAAGAAAAATAAAAAAATAAAAAAAATAAAAAAACTAATTTTTTGGACAAGGTAGAATCTAAGTTTCATAGCCAGAAATCAAAATAGTCCAACACTTTACCCATCCCTGCAGCTGGGCGCGCTCAATTCCCCTAGTCAGATAGTTTGCTGTGATGTATCCTGATCTCCAATATTGGGAGAAAGAACGCTCTTTAAAACTCATTTTGTGTCCAAAAATGCTCTTTAAAAAACACCCATCTCAGCTGTATCTTTCTTTCCCTCTGCTTTAGTCTGCATGCTTCTTCCTGCAGGCACTGTTTATGATGTGTTTATGATGCCATGTGCTGGTGCAGGACTTGCCTCTGCTAAGGCCTAACAGAATAGCGACGTGCTTTCTACATACCACAATAAATACATGGGGGGGCATAAGTTTTGAAAAGAGAATTATTCCCCAAATCATGCTTCTAGTGAACAAGGCCAGTGCATCTTCTGGAAGCTGGGCCCCTCTCCAGGCCAGACCTGGTTGCTCAGTCACCAGCTGCTTTGGCCTTCAGGAACATCACTGTGTTCGCAGTGTCAAGGTGTTAACAAAGTCTTTGAATGTAATCAGGTGAAATCGTGTCCTCCCCCATGTGTGGCCAAGCTGCTTCACCTGGGTAGGTGTCCTGCAAAACCTCAGGTATCAGCTAGTTCTGTTCTTGGCTGCTTTAGGCCAAGTCTCACCAGCAGGACAAGCGGTGTGATCCTTCCCCTCAGCTCAGCCTTGGTGAGGCCACACCTGGAGTGCTGTGTCCAGTGCAAGAGGGACATGGGCACACCAGAGTCCAACGAAGGGCCACTGAGATGACCAAGGAGAGCACCTCTCCTGTGAGGAGAGGCTGGGAGAGCCGGGATTTTCAGCATGGAAAAGGGGAGGCTCAGAGCTATCTGGTCAATGTCTCCAAACACCTGAAGGGAGGGTGCACAGAGAACAGAGCCGGGCTCTTTTCAGTGGTGCCCAGTGCCAGGACAAGAGGAAAGGGGCACAAACTGGCACACAGGAGGCTCCATCTGAACACCAGGAGGCACTTCAGTGCTGTGTGGGTGGCTGAGCACTGGCACAGGCTGCCCAGAGAGGTGGTGGAGTCTCCTCCTTGGAGATCTCCAGAAGGTGCCTGGCCGTGGTGCTGGGCACCCTGCTCAGGGCAGCCCTGCAGGAGCCCAGTCCCAGGTTCACAGCTGCAGCAGGTGTTACAGAGGGAGCATTAGAAGAGGCCCTGCAGCAGGCAATCAGCTTTGCCCTAGTAACTATCTGGTGGCATGGGGCAGACCGGCTGTCTTCTGGTAGGTTTGCTTCTGTCATTTGCCGAAATAATTTTCCGGTGGGAATGTTGTTTCTTTATTCCCCGTTCTTTTGCATTTCCCCTTGCTCTGCTACTCTAATTACCTCTTCTGCCTGCTGACTCATCTTGAAAGCTGCTGAAGCTCATTCAAAGGAAATTTGGGAACATTTTAAGCTCACTTGCTACTTGCATTTTGAAGTGCGCTACCTACTTGCTCCTACAGTGCTTACTAGCTAAAGACCACAGCAGCTTGAACTTATCTTTTGTTTTATTGGGTTTAGACTACATGGTTTTTGCAATGAAAAAAGCCTTCGACTAACTGAAAAATAAGCACTGTGATTAGAAAACATGTTTTGGCCACGAAAAAAGATATATTGCTTTTGAATTTTCCATTTAGCATTACTTTTTGAAATATGCATTTCTTGTTTGCAGTTTCTGGCACCTACTAGACTTTTGATCTTAATGCCATTTGCCTCTGCCAATTTTAAGTTGCTGCTATCCCCTCGGAGCCCTTAGAAAATGCTTCCTGTTCCCAAGAACTGCAGGAAACTTCGTGTACCTTTCGTGGTTGGGTGATGTATTGTGACTTGAGAAATAATAACTAGTGTTGTACCATTAGGTGCTCATACTGATGTTGATCTTGCTCAGGTGTGTCCGTGTTGCACTTGAGTGCAGGTGTTGGGTTTACAAATGTTTTAATTACCTGCCACTGAGCAGAAGCAGAGGGATCTATTGATTTTAGTCTAAAGAAAAAGAATGCTTACTTGCTTTTGACAAAATAAATAAATAAATAAATAACAAGTGACTTTGAATGACATTTGCAGTGGCAAGTTGTTTAGAATGCAGAAGATATGCCAAGGCAAAAACAAGGAAAATAATCCCATGTTCCTTAAATTTCCTGGTAAGAATTGCAGTAGACTTCTGTTGCCATCTGCACCTGATTTCCCTTTAGTAAGTTGTCTTTGCAGCCTTGGCAGCAAGCACAGATACTTAGCTGCTCCTGAGCAGTTTCTTCATGACCATGAAATACAGTAACGCTCCCTCTGTTCAGTATACCTTCAGGTAGCCCACCTTTTCCATCATTTCCCAGTTCTGTGTTTGCAGCAGCTTTTTGGGTGCTCTAGGTAACAGGCATGCACCTCCAGCTTTAGTTCTCCTGCCCTCACTGACCCCTTGTCCACGCTCTGTCAGGCTGGAGACAGACGTTGCATAGCCACCAGAGACAGCTGTGGAGGAGCCTCTGATTTAGAGGAATGAAGAATTCAACCTGATGGTTCCCTCTTCCACTAGACTTCCACTAAACAACATGTGACAGTTCAATACCATGCTGTCTTTACTAGGTCTGCCGATCTAAAAACCCATGCTGCTACGTACTTCAGCCTGAGAAAAATGGAGTTTTGCCAGGTTCTTTTGCCACAAATAAAATTTTCAGTATCACACTGTATATCATCTGAGACTGAAGCCATAATTTGTTATATAAAAAGTAGAACTGGATGATATTCCCAGAAGTGAAAACTAGTAAATGACTCCACTTCTAAAGAAATTTAATGAATATGGAACTAAAGATAAAGCTATAATCCATTTTACTATTGTAAAGCTGTATTCATTCTTAAATAATGAGTAAATTACAATGAAACACTGGTTTTGTTTTTCAGGGAATATTGAAAATTAAGATCAAGCTATGTTGTAAATACTGATGCCAGTTTTGAAACTTTTTTTTTCTTCCGTTTTCTGACTAGACCAGAAGCACCTATAAATATTTTAGAAAACAGAGCAGTGGAAGAGTTACTCTGCAGAAAGTTATCCTTGTAAGATCTTTTCTCAGATGGGATGAGTTGCACTGCCTCAGTGACTGTGTTATAAAAGCACGTTATATAATTCTCTGTAGATACCAATAGGCAGATGTATTTATGGTTTTAGGAAACTTCATGTAATTTAGGCATAAAACTTGAAATGTGTTTTATAGTTCCTCATTAATAATAGTTGAGAATTATGCTCATCTAAGGCAGCACACATAAATTCTTAATGTTCAGACATTCATTATATGCCTGTGATGGTTAGAAGTCACCATAGGAAAATAAAAGCCAGTGTTCCCCAAAGTTTACATATATATATATATATATATATTCTTTTTAGCAATTTGGAAAACTGCTAAATCCCCTAACACTTCTTTACCCTCCAGTTCCATATTTTTCCACTTAATTTAAAGATACAGTAGCAAATGTTGAAAAAAATCAAAGAAGGAATGAGAAAAACTTTTTATCAATAAAGTTTTCAGTGAGCATGCCAACACCTTATACTAGGAAATGCTGAAGCCATCATTTTATGGAGGCTATAAATCCAGATAATTTTTTGCAATATCAATTTGTTGATCCTAATAGTGAACACACTTGCATCGTATGTGAAGATGGCTGTGGCATAGTTGCAGGTGGCTCGTTGAACACACAGTGTTTGCATGTGGACTTTAAACCTTTGAAGCAGGTGAAAAGGTAAAAGTTGTTTTTTTTTTTTCTTTCTTGCCTTCCTGTACAGAACATCATTTGTGTTGAAAATTAAAGTCATGCTTTCACAATAGCAAGTTGAAGTATAAAAGCATTGTTATGGATTTTTTCCTAAATTTCCAGCAGCTGAACTGGATATGTAGAGCCATAAAAATGCAAGAACTTCTGTACAAGAATAGAACTCAATAAAAATGAGAGTAATATTTTATGGGATTTTCTGTGGATCTGGGATTTCCTTAAGTGAGTATTAAAGGAAAAAATCTGGGCTAAAACTTCAGAAGAGATGGATCAGGAAAGGCAAAATTTTCTTCTAGAGTCATGGGATGACCAGGGCTTTTTTTCTGCTTATGCAGTGAGTGGGAAACAGAAGCACAAATGTGGTGCCACATTTGGAAAAGCACTTCAGTGGCACGCGTACTTACTGCTTTCTTGACCCAGATACAAAAGTGCTTGTGCTGTAGAAGTGGTACATGGTGAACACAGACCTAAGTTTTCCTGAAGCGTGAATTTCCCAAGTTACATCATGGCTGTCTCTGAAGTCTCTTTTATTCTGAGACTGGAAATGGGGCCGATGCAGTTTTGAACTCTGCAGGATGCTCTATGCGTGTGTGTGTTGCGGGAATAGATGTGTCAAAGATCTTTCCCCTTTCACTCAGCGTTTTCATCCTGAATTTTCAAAGCTGACATCTGGTATGAAAGAATTGGCTCTTACCTGGCCTTTCATCATGGGTATCAGATGTAGGTTGGCTTCAGTTAAAACTGGGGGAGAGAAAAGCCTCTGAGGAAAAACCAGACCTACAGCACTCTGGTTTTGTTTCATGGTGTCACTCTGGTTCTAATCTTGCAGAGCTTTGCCTCAGATGGCATAAATAGAGCCAATATTGATGGCCAAATCCAACAAAGGTGCTTGCCTAAAACCAGCAGCAGGCATAACTATGAGTAATACAAGTTTGTAACTACAAATCAGTACACATCGCCCAAACCCGAGCACCTCTGTTAGCTGCTGGTCAGACCTCAGGAAGGGTCTGGGTGGCTGTGACCCTGCTGATGGATCCCAGGAGGGGATCGATCAGTCGGTCTGCTCTGAGCAGCCCAAAGCTGCACAGCTAGGGTCAAAGCCACCCCACAGGGCAGCTGTGATGTCCTTCTAACACACGGCTGGAGGAGGCCACGCCATGCTCACTGTGCTGCATAACGTGCTTGTGTGTTGAGGAGGCTGAAGACCTATGTTAAATCATCTCTTCAGGTTTCCGATTTGTAGGTTTAAGCCACAATCTCTTTGAGATTAGTGTAAGGATGGTGTTGTAGGCAAGGATGCATGAGGGGAATCCCCACATTTGCGGAGTTGTGTCATGGTGTCAAAGGAAATGCAGGAATTGTGGGGCCAGAAGGGAAGATGCAAGGACTACACCGGTGAGTTAATAAACAGGAGGGAGCCTCAGCTGGCTATGTCACACAATCCAAGGAGCATTTACATCATATTCTCATTATAGCTAATGTGGAAAATATTTAAGTCCTTGGGAAGTAAGAGACTGAAGCCAAGTAATCCCCCAAAGTGGATGACAACCACAAAGCAGTAACTGCCTTCTCTTTGGATGGATTGTTTTTTCAGTGTGGAATTGCGTCCTCTGCCTACTTCTCAAGTCTTATTTCATCTTATTATTATTTTAATATTGGTTTCCAAGGAAAGGAAAAAAGACACTTTTATTCCTGGAAGAGTTTAACACTACAAGAGGTTAAGGAGAGCAAAGAGACTGCTGAACTTTTCATTACGATCCAAAAAAAACTTTCCAAGGACTATAGCAAAGACGTATTATCACCTCATCTGTCTTTTACAATTTTCCATCTTTACAAGTTGATTTATTAGCACTCTGTAACTTCCTTTAAGTTAGGCTCTATCCAGGCTACCAAAGAGCATGCAGTACAAATTTCCTACTGCAAAAGTAGGTTTCTTGAAAACTCATGTGTAAAATAAAGATTGTGTTGTAGCTGTTTTATCTGCTGTCATTTAATGCGTGCATCCATCATGCCATCATAAACTCATCTGAGCTTTCTAACTCAGCTGTTAAAAGGTCTCCTTCCCTACAGCTGGTGGCTGGGTTCACAGGCTGTTGGCTATAAAGTGGAGATTCCCCAGTTTAAAACCCAGCCTATTCTGTTCAATGTCCCTGTAAGTAATTTAAGGAAAATCACACATGCTGAGGTTTCTCCTTGCCCCTTTTCTGCTGCTAATAAATGATTTTACGGGTCAAAGAGCAGCGATCTGTCAGGCAGAGAACATCCTAGATAAGAGTGAGCATCAGATGTGAACTTGGTGTGCCTCTTGGCAGGCAGTCACTCACACGAGCATTGGCAGCAAGTCAGTGAGCATATGTGCTTGAGAAACTCCTGCCCAGTGGGGATACCACTTGACATTCTCTCTGAAAGATAACTTTTTTTTTTTTTTTTTCAGGAATTCAGCAAAGCACATAGATTTGGATGGCATGACTGCTTTTTGTGGAATTAGTGGGCTGTGTTGAGTTGCAGTGTGAGATTCTTTGGTTCAGCTGATGTTACATTGCCGTTCGTAATCCTTTCTGGCTTTTTGAGTGCCAAGACCGTGCTGGAAGGAAAACCAGTGGCTAGCCAAAGGGCTTGATTAATGGGAGCCTAACCAACTGAGGAAAGGGGAGACTGGCCCAAGATTGCTGTCAGCTCTTAATAAGACCAGAATGAGTCTCCACGCTGCAGCAACTATGAATTATTTAGTTACCACAGATGGACAGCATACCATTTGAGTCAATGGGATTTGGCCAGATCAGAGACCTGGCTTTGCTTACAGCCTGGTGTAAGGCATATGCAGCAGGTGTCTTACCAACTGAGATGTTTTCTTTTGCCCAGTGAGCTTTGGCCCTTGAGCAGCATTTCAATTCTGGAAAGAATTGAATGACACTTTGGTAGTAAGAAAGATTTTTATTTGTGCCAAGTTTGCCACTCAAGGAAATAGTGGCAGAGAGCTGACCATAGATCCAAGGTTTCTACCATGGTCTGTCCCTGGCTGAGACGAAAATCATGAAAAATGCTGTGATTTGTGCCAAGTGGCATCCATTCCTACAGAATCCTCTCTGAGCTAAGTACAGCCCCTTCACAGCATCCCTTCATCCTTCTGCAAGGCTCCAACCAGGGGCTGAGGCCGACCAGGGTACAAGGAGCCAGCTGCGACAGCTTTGCACCATTGGAGGCATAGGGCTAGGATCCTGTTGGTGCAGCAGGAGCTTATAAAGGAGAGGCTGGGATGAGAAATACCCTTTGAACCAAGTCTAAAATTTGTATTTGGTCAATAATGAAAGTAACTGATCAGCCTCATATTGCTGTTGCTTTGCGGTATCTGTTGGCCAAACAATGGTATTGTAGGCTTGATGATTGTATTATTTTCAGGTAGCTCTCAGTTTGCGTTTACTTTGTATTATTTTGGAAAAATACGGTTTTATCACTTGTCATAGGAATGACCTCCACGTAACACAGGAAATTTCGGTGGCATGGCTTTGATGAGGACGATATAAGGAACAGATGGGAGCACAGGAGCAACCTGACATCTCGGCCAGCGTGGTCATTTTTGGGCTAACCCAGTCGCATGGGCCAGGCCATGGGTGTGACTGCAGGCCCTGGAGAGCAGGACTGCGGCCTGGGCTGGTGCCTGCTCCAATGGCTTCCCCAGCACAGGGCCCTGCTCAGCTCAGGGGGCTGACCCAATGCTACAATATAAAATTCAGTCCCTTGAACTCCAGAGTCTCCTTCACCTTAGGTCTTCCTTATTCCCCTTCAGCCTTCTACATACAGGGACAGAATAAACGCCATGATTGTAACTTGCATGGATGTGGCCCTGGGGACCTCGCAGGCACAACATGCCTCACTGATTTCAGTGCTTAATAAAAGCTCTGTGATAGCTTTTTATATTTTGTTAGAGGTGCTAGGAAGAGGCTTAAATCATTAGAGAAAATAAGGCATGATCTGAAAAGTTTTCAACTACTGTTGAAACAGATCTGTTATGTCATTGCTGAAGGTGTTGTCTGCAGAAGTTAAAAGTGTTTGTAACTTCTTTGCCCTTTCAGCATCACTTTGGGTGATTCTTGTCTGGACTCCTCTTTCTAATCTAAATAGGCAAGGTCTCTCCTGATATTCTCAGCTGGAGATGCTATTTGTCACTTCTTGGGCTCGCCTGTTATGAAGAGGCCATTAGGAATTGCCTGATGTTGCTATAGAGGTATCTCATTTTTAAGGATAACAAAGTGACTTCTGTCCTTTGCAGGGCGTAGGCTCCTGTCCTTGTCACTGATAGAATAATGAGAGGTTAGCAAACGAAAGGGACCAGACTGACTGGTTTTGTCAAGTGTAACTGCTACTGAAGTTACACAAGAGATGACATATATTTTGCCAGAACTCCTTTTGAGCCATGTGTTTACCACAGAATCCTCATTATATTTAGGATGATTTTTTTTTTCCATGTATTGGGTATTTCCTCCCTCAGCCCATCCTAATACTCAGAGGGATGAAGTTTAAAATCTGTCATTATTCATTGATGTAAAGTTCTGTAATTTTTCACTTTCTTTCTGCTGTTGGATGGAGATTGGAGGTAGTTACATGACAGCTTCCCATGCGTTTTGGGAGGTTGTCCATCAACAGAGAATACCCAAAAATGTGCATGTGATTTGGGACCTCTCTGTCAAGAGGGATGATGAGAACTTGGAAGGGTCCAGCAGGAGCTGGCTCCAGTTAAAGATTTGGGGTTGGATCCCACTTAGGACAATAATGTCAGACCCAGAATAATTGTCAAATGATACTGTTCATAATCAAAATTGGATGACATAAAAGCAATCCTATAGTAATTTCTAAATCTATTATCGTGGATGAATTCCACCTTTCAATTCTGCCGTGTATTTTCATATATTTCTTTATGGTGATTCTCATCAGCAGACCTGCCCTCTAGTTTTGTTGAACTCCTCTAAGGTGTTTTTTCTGTTACACTGACCATCCCAGCTACAGAACTTTGCCTTTCACTTCTCTCTGATTACTCATTCATGAATTAATTTAGCAAAGCAGATTGGTCTCAGTATGATATATAGGGGTGTTACACAATCAACATCAGGTGAAGTTGAAAAATGACCGAATATTTCTATTTGTTGTTTTCTGTCTCTGAGCCAGCTTCTCATTGATTGGTATTCCCTGACCACTTACACCTCAAAAGCAGCTTTTTGCCAGGAGAATATCAATTTCCATTACAATCATGTTGTTCATTTTCTGTTCACTGTTTCGTTGTTGCAACTTAAGGAATCATGGAAGAGTACACAAACGTCACCTTCTTGTCATGTAATCCCAGCCATAAACTTAATCTTTTTCATATCTTTAGGTACTGAAAACTAGCATAACTGCCCTATTTTTGGTGGGATAATGCTGACTTGTGTCCAGTGAGAATCTGATTTTTTATTGGCAATGACCATAAATGGGTGGAAGGAATCTAAGAGGTGAGACGGGCATCAGAAAGGACAAGTGGATCAAGTATCTAATTTTTGTCCTGTTTTGTGCCACTTAAAGAAAAGACGCATGTACTTTTTCTGAAAGTTTTTCTTGTTCTAACATGTTCTGTTTCTTATTGATGTTCTGAGAACACCATCTTTGCACTAGGAAAATAAAATGTTGTGCTCATGGCTTCCCACAGCCAATTAATTATTCAGTATTTGAGAACTTTGAGATTTCTTAAGTAAAAGTGATAGGAATGAAGAAAAGTCACAATATGCGGTAACACAACTCATGTAAACACAGGCATGAGGAGAAAAAATATTTATTCAAGAAGAACACAATATTCATCCTTTTATGTTTTGCACATTTATTGGGATATAGGATTATCTGTAACTTTTATTTTCTATTAAAATACAGAAATTACAACCATGTTTTCACTTTTGTGTGTGTTAGAAACAAGTCATGGATTTTAAACATGGACTAGAAACTCTATTGATATCTGTGAAATCAGCAAAGTTCAATGAATTTATACCATCCCACGTTTTGGACACGTGTATTTTAACAGATCACAAAGTGGTAGTCAGTTTGACTGTCCTGAAATCAAAGGTAATCTAAACAGAATGGTTTACAAACTGACAAGGAACAAATAATGAATATTTTATGCATATATCACTGTTTCTTGGGCATGTTCAAGTCATTACACAAGGTGGCTGACAGGTTTATATTCAATACAATAACACTTCCAGTAGATGTCCTTTTTTTCTTTCCAAAGCAGCAGAACAGAGGCGGTGGCTGTCACTGCAGGATAGCACAGGGAGCAGTAACCACATCCTGATCTTGGCTGCTGCCTGAGGAATTTTGGAGTGCTGTACATGGCTGCCTCGCATGGGATGGGCAGAATGACAGTCACCAGTATTGCCCCTGACCTCAGGGCATGGTGTTTTTTGTTTATCATCAGTCTAAAAATAGTGTATTTGATCCGTTTTGTTTGCTTTATTTCTGTGTTAACAAAAATAAATCTTACAGGAAAAGCATTTTGCCTAGTTAAGAGAAGTGTTTGTCACCGAGCAGGCTGCCACCAGTTTCAATGTGTAACTTCACTCCTATGTGAAGATGAGGATGTCTTCTGTGTGGGGATGTGTCTCTAATGGCTGCCCAGCTTCTTTCATCTTTATAATTTCACAGAGGACTATTAACAAGGTGTAGTTTTGTAGATGGACAGAGTCCACTTTCTTTATGTAAATCTGTTTTTCTGAGTCACTTTAAAAAAAAGCAGAATGGTTGTGCTGGGAAAGGGTTAGCTCGAGAGCTTGCTTACAGAAGGTTTTTGCTGCAGAACAGTGAGAGAGCTTGAGACTGTCTAAAACTATAATCTTTTAATGTGCTAAATCTCTGTTCCCTAAATGCACAGTCTTTTTATATTATGGTAAGGTTGTCATAACTTGCTGATGTAGGCTGGTAAATAGTGCATCTTATGTTAGTAAATAGGAAAAAAAAATAAATTAAACCTTCCCTGTAGAATTTTTCCAGTATGGTACTTAAATTTGCTGGAAAAATCCAAGATGGCATAAAGTGTCAAGTGCCAACACACAGCTAATGCAGTGCAGGTTTTTCCCGTGGATGAACATTCAAGGACATTCTAGCCTTTTTGCTGAAATTCTGAAAAAGATGTAGACAAAGTAAATATCAGGGCTGTGCTCTGTTCTTTTCTTTGCACATCAGGTATCGAGGCCACTGCCAGTTTTTATTTTGGCAAGCCTGATTACCAGGTTCGCTTGCCAAGGCTGTAGAGAAACATCCTTTGTTGGCAAGATGGTCTAGATGACCTAATGCAGCTAGTTGTTCCTTTCTACAGCTTTGCTGGTTCTACCAAAGATTGCAGCATTGTGGCACTCTAGTTTTGACTTACTGAAATCCTGTCGTTGCTCTTACTTGATTACTAAAGCTCAGTATATATGCCCATAACCATGTATGTTGTATTTGAAGGATACAAGGCATGATTCAGTGGCTATCAAAGCTCTGTCACAGGGTTTTAGTGCCTGTTGGCCAGATTTTCAGAGGTATCTAAGGGTGTAATGAACACCTAGTGAAACTTGTGCAGTGTCTGAGAAGCTACATGATAGGCTGCTCCTTGAACACAATCTCACAGTAATGAGCACTTCTCTGTTGAGCGAAAGGACTCGGAGGGACAGATTTCCCCTTCTATTTTACTAGGTGAGAAAAATCTATTAGTCTCTCTTTCCTCTGCAGGAGAGCTATAAACGCAGCAAACTGTGAAGTTAAATGTTTTTTATACCTTGTAATGACAAATTGTCCATGTCACAGTCCTTCCTTTAAAAGCAGGAACTATGTAAGGCACTTCTTCAAGAAATTGGCTTTCTCCTCATTAAGCTAATCTCTTTCCCCAGAACACAGAATGTTCCACACGTCCACGATTGCTGAAACATGCTCACCATCAAGTCATTAATGAAGGCGGCTAAGTAAGAGATACCATTTGACTCATTACCTAGTGACAAGAAATAAAATTATTCTGACATCTTATCTCGTAGGCTCAATTCTGTTCTCATTTGGTATTTCATTATCAAGATAAGAATTAAAATAATAAAGCCAGGGCTTAGAAAATTTGTTTCTGATTATGAAGCCATGCAGTCCCACTGCATGATGATAACTGTTGCAGACTTCACATGAGTAAGGCAAATAGCAGAAGAATGGCAGTAAATAAAAATGTGAGCGCATTCTTATGGTTATTACCCTAGGCTAGAAGGCAAGTAGGTGAATGCAAAATTGCTCAAACTAGAAGTGGATGAGCACCATCTGCCTTGGGCGTCACTGGGCCATAGTATCATCCTGAATCCACTCTCTCTGTGACAACAGCCATGGGGAACAGACCAGGCCAGGAGCTCTGCTGCCATTATCTTTTCCTTCTCAATGTACTAAAATTTTCTCTTAAAAGTATTTACAAATTAGATTTTTATATGTACAAAAATGGCAAAGTTATAAATATCTGACTTTGTATCTGATCAGAGACCAAGACAGAGACACTTTATGTAGCTGGCAGAGTAGACAGATCCCGTTTTATGACTTTGGTTTCTTGTTTTTTTAATTTCAGGACAAAGGAGAGGTATGCAACAGGTTATAATCTGCATTACTTTTTAAGCAATGTGTGCATGTGTTTATGTGTTTATTTTGTTTTACTTCAGCATCAGTAACCAGCAAACACAAGTGCAAAGCGAATTGAAAATCTGTAGAGACAGGTATGTTGTAACATTAGTAAAGGGTTTGCTGAAGCCTCATCACTTGGATCGAGCTACAATGCCAGTTTTCAGCTAGAACCACTTTTACAAACAGCATTTCATTCTAGCAGGAGGGAGCTGGATATGCTGCAGGAGAGTAACGCTGAGGGTGCCTCTGCACCAGCATTTTGGTTTGGTTCAGTTTAGGAGTGCACTTTTGGAATGAATCTCCCAACTCTGCCACCTTCCCCCATTTTAGGATGCATTGCAGTGAGGTCTCCGACCACACCAGTTGCTTTCCTGAAGGATGTGCTGTGAGAGGCAGGTTTGGCTCCTGTTACCTGCTTGTCCCATGCCACCCACAGAGTCCCCACGTTCCCACACACCACGCGCCAGCCCAGCAGCAAATTCATGGTGTAAAGCTGCTCTGGGGAGCTGCAGCACAGCCATCCTGTCATTTCACACAATGAATTGGAAAAACAAAAAACAAACAAAAAAAGGTTCTTAATATGTTGTTATTATTACCATTATATATAATAGTATCTCACCACAACAGAAGTCATCATGCAGTGTAGACCTGTCTAAGAAGAAGCTAGCCTGATCATTAGGAGCACAAGCCAGCCTGTGCCTCCAAGAGCTGGGAAGCACTTTCTGGCTACATTTTATTTCACAACATATGCACCTATTCTGTAATTTGGAAGAGGATATACTTTCTTTGAAATTTATAAATTGTAAGCTATCCATAAGGTCAGGCACTACAAAATACCGTGATGGTCTTGTTTGGACTGTGGGTGAAAAGGTGAATTTTGTTCAGAGTGACTGTGTGTTGATACTTGAAAATTAAAGGAAATAAGACAAAAGCAACATGTGCAGCCTTTAAGTTTGGGTCTTGAAGAATATTTGCATGGCTGTAGAATTACTTGTGCATTTAGAGTCCTGCAAGCATAACATTTGTTCAGAAATTGAAGACTAATTGCAAGCAAATACAAGTTATTCAATGTTTAACAAATAGACTGGGAAAATAGTGAGGGTGAATGCTTTCAGGAATTAAAAGAAGAAAAGGGCACAGAAAGATCAAAAAACATGTAAAGAATGGCAGTCAATGGAATAAGGGCATACTAGCTAATGTATAACACTATTTCATGTTTGTTATTCTTGACTCATTTTGTTTATTCCTTTTTCCTATGTTGTCTCCATTTTAATCCCAGAAGTACTGTGGTAGCATAGAAATCCACTTGCATGCAAGAGCTTACATGTCTGAAGCTAAGATTATGGAAATCTGGGGGCTAACACTGTATCTTTTTATTAGCCTAGACAGAATCTAGCTCAGTAAATAAACACCAATGGCTTATCCTAGAGAAATTGATGTGGAAATAATTATTCAGTGGAGGAAAGTACCAACATTTCAGTGCAATATTTGCATGAAATATTATTTTCAGAGTATTACTCAAAAAGCTTTTGAGGTACTGCATAAGGAGAATATTTATCTGTAATAAGTGTTTAATACAAAAATATTTCCCAGCTTTGCAATGAATAATTCAGTCTGCATTAGTATCATGGGCATGACTGCGCACATTATACATATCTTTATAGATGTTATGGTAAATTGCTACAGGTTAATACATACTTAAATCCTTTTCTGTGTAGAATGCTACCAGGTACAATTTTTCAGAGGAGCTGAGCCACCCAGAAGTTTAAATATGGTAATGAGTTGCAGAGACTAAGTGTGTCTGGAAATCAGGCCACAGAAGTGCTGGTAACAGGGAGCCTATTTGGAGCTGGCATGAAGGGATAAGGTAGTGAGCTGAACTTGGAACATATTCTGTAGGTCTGTGGGTACAAAATTCACCCTAAAAACTCTTTCTTCCTCCATACAAAATACATATTTAAAATGGATACAACTAAGTGTTTAGAAGCTGATTAGAAACAGAACAGATTGCTGATGGAAATAGCAAAAGATGGATTAAGACTGATTGCAGGACACTGTGATGAAAGATGACAAACCCATGGAAAAAAACAAGACGTGGCAATCTAGAAAGCTCACTACATAAAGATCTCTCTGCCATGTTTCTACTTCTGTCTCATTATAATTGACATTTAGGCAGGCAGTGGGAGTCAACTAATGTAAATAGCTATGAATCTGGCATCCCGTTGTTAAGCTCTGGACAGGCATTGAAAAAAACCATGCTCCAAGCCACAGAGATGTGTATGAGGCGTGTGCAAGAGGAAGAGAGAAAAACAGAGTATGAACCAGTAATAACATTTTCTTTAGATTTAACTTTTTGCACTGATCCAAAAAGCTCGTCATTCTAAAGCAAACTGGAGCTGTTTGATACCATAAAATGTGTGGTTTCTGAGAGGATTTAAAGCTAAGCTGGTTCAATTATTCACCCTTTGACTTCAAAAAGCTCTCTAGACTGTATCAGCCCATATGTCTGCTTAAAACTTCGCATATGTTGTAAAGCAATTTTGATAACACAGCAGCAATATTGCCATAAACAACAGATATTAATAACAGGTATTACCAGAGCATTATATCTATTTATATCGCTCCCTCTGTCTCTGTTTTATCTGTGTATACATCCTACTAGACCATTATTTCTGTACAGCAGACTGGCCAATGGCCCTAGGACAGGGATGTATGCATGGCTAGATTGTGCCAATAAAATGTTAACCACATCCTGAAGTCTGCTGAAGAAAAGCAGGGGATGTAGCAAAGGCACCAAGAGTACAAGCAGAAGATGACAGCAGAGGCCTTGAAGGGACAGGCAAAGGACATTATTGGAAGCCTCAAGCACAAATTGCAAGTAGTAAATTACTGATCAGAGGAGAAATGCAGTCTTGAGAGCTGGGTAGAACCAGTTTTAGGGCCTAACTGGGACATGTGTTGTGTAACCACTTGCAATAGCCAACTGGCAGCACAGGTGGAGACACCTTTAGATTGTACGCAAGATTGCAACAAAACCGACTAGTTGCACAGGAACCTTATTTCAGAATTGGGTACGTGAATTGATCATTCTGATATCCTGTATTGATACATAATATAAATACTATGTCATCATCGTATTTGCTCTATACTGTATAGCTTGTGCTTGGTTTGAGGCTTTGGTTGCAATTTGGATGCAACATGAAGAAAAGGACTTTTGGTTTTCTTGTAAGAGAAACATCAACACCAACTGCTGCGTTTCTTAAAACGCTATTATTTAACTCTAATACAAAGCTTGTGGACCTTCATCATGCCGTATGATGCCATTCTGTGTGTTCAATTCTAGCATGATCTGGCATTGTATGTCTGGAAAAGAATTCAAGTAGCAGATCCATTTAGATAGAAAATATGGGCTTAGAGCCTATACTGTCTTTGCAGAAAGAAGATTATGATCTTGAAGTTAAAGAAAACTGATTTGCCATATAGGTCTGCTATTGTTTTGTGCTGCCGTAGGCTGGTAGAGCAAATAAATAAATTATGTTTACACAGAGCTGTACTAGAATCATGTAGGTTTTATAACATGGTCACACCTGAACAGATTGGCAACATACATTATGTAAATCAAAGATGTTCCTGGCACGCAAAAAGAGGCTGTATGCTGTAAGTGACAAAGCTGAATTAGCTGTATGATCCTGCGAGTTTGTTAAACAGCATCCCTACAGAAAACAGTAGTAAATGTCAATCATCAGCCACGAATATCACTTAGTGGATATACTGTAAGAATAGCCTTTGGGCACAGGTATTTTTTTTTTTAATGCAGATAATTCTGAAAAACAGTACCTGTGAAAAGTTTCCTTACCACAGACATTTGGTACAGGGCTGGTATGGCAGCTTTTGGATTTGAGGGTTTGAGTAGGAAGGAATGTGAGTGGCATCCTCATCCACCATACGCAGATAGCATATGACATCCCGGGGGTCACAGGAAGCCAGCCACCTCTGAGGTCATGCAGAGCTCTAGAGATTATGATAAATCTGCTCTCCTCCACCTCCTCTTCCTCAGGGACAGAAATTTCAACCTGGCGAAACCTCATAACTTCATTCTTAATCTCATATTCACACCTCTCTGCTAGAGGCATTACTCTTTCCTTTTCAAACTTTCCTACTGCTTTTCCAGATTTGACCTGCTTTTATTTTTTTTTTTCTTTTCTTTCTTTTTTTTTTCTGCAGTTTGGAGAATTAGTGTTACAGTTCCTATGCTACAGGAGAAAGAAGTACCCTTGTACACTCACGAAGAGAGGACCTCTCAGGTTGTTCTTTTCCTATGTTATGCCTGGTGTTGTCCACAAGCGCTCTGCATTTTTGGAAAGCCGTTGATTGTTGCTGTATCAAATCCTAGCATCTCACTTAAGGGCCAAGAGTTTCAAGCAGACAGAATCCTCTCCGCTTTCCTGTTTTCTTTGATATCCTTGCTATGTGGCCTCAGGCTAATGTGTTTTGGCTCCCTGTGCTGCCTCCCTTTCCTCAACACACTTCATTCTGGAAAGCTTTACTTCAGCAGTACATGGCTTCCTCTCAGGAACGGCAGCGCTTTGCCTTTCCTCTCACTCTAGGAAAAAATGAGGTGCAATTGGCAGCTCTCAGGAATAAATAGCTGCAGCTTTCGTGTGGAGGCAGGGGGACAGAGTGCCTTTAGGCCAAGGTTTGTGGTAGCTCACACTGTGGGTCTGAGCAGGTTGAATTCTGACGTGGGATTGTGGGGTTACCTGGGCCAAGTCACGTTTCTGCATGTGGTTTTACAATTAACACTTCAGTAAGTGATGGTTTAGTTGGCTTAGTCAGAAGTTAGTAACTTCAGATGTAGCAGCTGTAGGCTGCATGATGTAAATCCACAAATGCATCTATTTTGCCGAATGTCTGAGTGGCTGTATTTTATATATAAGTTCCATTTATATTTTCTTTTGAGGTGATATTCCTGCAAAAATTACCTGGATCAGTTAGTGCTGGAAAGACCTAACTTAGTGCCCTTTTTCATCTTCAGAAAATATGTTTAAACTTTATTCTAGCAGGATCTAATTCTTTCTTTCACTAAAGCAAACCCACAATATTCAGGCTGTTAAAAACAAAAAGAGGCTGGCAGTTTCAGCAAAAACAGTATTGAATGATTTGTTAGCCAAGACTTCATTACTTTTAACAGATACAGCATAGTGCATTTTAAGTGTTATTCAAACTGACCTTCAGTTGTCTAATTAGTTAATAGATTTTTTGAGACATTTGGCCAAAACTTTGTCTGTCAGGGCAGACCCTGGGCTGCCGTGGTAGAGCTCGGCCCAGAGCGGGGAGAGCACGTCCTGCTCCCAAGAAGGATTGCGGGAGCTAGAGAAGATAACGAGGTAAGTTGTAACAAAGGCAGTGCAGTGTTTCTTTAATGTGCTATATAGTAAAGGAAAGATAGTGAAAGCCTGTTGAGTTTTTGTATCATGGGGTCAGGCTTTATGAGAGCATGCATTTTCCCTTTGCTTGTTACCTGAAAGTGATATCCCTTATCCAGACTTCCCTGGGATTAGTTTTACCTAAGATGACAGGCAGGCATTCTGCGGTTGGGATTTGAGGGTTAGTGAGATTTCTTCAGTGTCAGCAGGATACTGCTGTGTGACCGAGGGCAGCACGACCCATTGCCTGCAAGAATGTCCTGCAGGAACAGTAACTGATTTCATAGGATTCTAGAATGTGCTAAAGGGATGAGCCCCCAAAAGATGATTTCCTTGCTTTCAGTAATTCCTACTGATATTTTTTCCAGTGAAGCACATTTTTTAATGTGCTTCACTGGAAAATGTGACACGTTTTTGTTGCAGTTTCTTGTTTAGCACTTCTACCTGCCGGTTAAGTGGTGATAACGTTTGGCGTTTCTCCTGACAAGTGACAGGAATGAGCTCCAACCCAGAGACCTGGGAAAGCTAACTGCTTCCTCCCCGCTTTTCCTTAGCGAGCAAAATTTCTCCACCCACAAATGCTCAGATGCTGTCCAAAGAAAGAAGTTGTCAGTAGAGGAAAGGTAACATGGAAATATTGTTTTGTTTCCCTGTACATGCAGACAAAGAGCAGTACCTCTCTGCACCCTCAAACTTCTTTTAATGTTTGCAGTGCTCCATCCAACCCTTACTCCTCCCACCTCCACCACTGGTAGGAGCGTGCCACAAAAAAGTTTCAGCAGCACAGGTCTGCTGCTGGCCACCTCGCTGTGGAGAGCTCTGCTGGGGCTGCCCACTTGCCGGGACTCATGTCTCACAGGGAGACCCCAGAGCAGTTTCCATACTTGCAAACATCACTGCTCCACCAGCATCCAGAGGGCTGAAGCCCTCTGTCTGACCACAGAGCATGTGTATTTTGAAAAGCAGTAATGCAAACCACCTGCCGTGCTGCCACGTTCTCCTTTCCCTGCGTTCTGTGCCCACAGTAAGCCCCCGGCTTGGCCTGGATGTGTCCTGGTCCTTATGGTTACTTCCTGGCCTGACCTCTCTGTTGGAAGTCTGCCGGCAAAAATTAATTTGAGGTGTAATGGTGTTTTCATGAGATGCAGCTGCTTGTCATCTGGGAACGTGATTCGATCCCCAGCTCCAGTCACACAAGAGCAGTTTTCAGTCAATACTGAGCTGCACTGGAGATGAGGAGCAGTCGGGCAGAGATGAGGAGCTCGGCAGAGCTCCTGTGTGCGGTTCCCTTTGGTGTGCAGGATCCCTACCAGTGACAGATCCCTGATTTCCGAGGATCGGTATGAAGCAAGCTCCATTTCATGCAGGTCACAACCCCTTGTTTGATTGCTTGGAGAATTGTGACCTACTTCATGACTGGGCTTTTTGTTTGTTTTTAGCTCTTTGGATGGAGAAACCAGTAAGTAAGCTAAGTGAGTACCAGAGGACAAATGTTTACTTTTCATGCTAGCCTCCCAGCTTAACCAACCATAAAATATTTAGGGTTCTTTTTTACAAGTTTAACTGTTATTAATTCTGAATCTTCGTCTTTTTCTCCCGATCCTGATGAAGTCTCTATATTTCACTGTAAAGTTTTAAGTGAACTGCTGCCAGAATGAAATATCTGGCCTGAAACACAGTAAAGAGTCCATTGCTTAGAATAACATTGTGTCTTCTCACTGGCTAAACTGATTTAAGCTTTACCATATCTACCAGGGAGAAAAGAAAAAAAAAAAAAAAGAGATCCTCTCCCCTGCCTCCTTAATCCACCTTTCTCTGTACTAATCTGAAGATGAGCTTCAGATCAATAAGAAGGCCAGGGCTCAGTGACAGTCTGCTGAGCATCTGGTCTAGATCCCCAGCTGATGTATATCACATATATTTTGAAGCTCATCACAGCAGCAGCAGGTTGGGTTCCCAAACAGTAAATATTTACTTCAATAAGGCCCTGTGTAGTGTTAACAAAGCATCATTTTCTGTTCCAGCTCTTGTCCCAGAGTAAGCCCAGAGAGGCAAATTTAAACATGTTACAGCAAGACAGGCAGACAGAGCAGTGTTTTGAAGCCATATTTTGCTGTTTGTTTGTTTTTGGAAAGGAAACATAGCACTGATGTTGTACCTTAACCAGATCATATTGAAGTTTCCCCAGATTTTACTCTTCCTACAATAATAATAGTGCTAGTAATTGTGCTGTAGCACACATTGTGTTTCCAAAAACTGCAGCTCATGGCAAGTCTTACATAGTAAGCAGACCTTGAGGAATGTGGGGCAAACCAGGACCTGATAGAAACACAGTCCTGATACCTTATGTCACTAAAGCAGTGTCTGAACCTCAGTTTGCTTCGTCTAAGTAACTCCTCCAAGACAGGCTCTAACGCATTTGTCCGATAAACTTGTCACACAAGAAGGGCTGTGCAGAAGTGCCTGGTCTGTCCCACCTGTGCTGAAAGGTAAGAGGATGGCAGTTTGTTTACTAGCAGGTATTGCACAACTCACAACACAGGTTAGGAAACAGGCTGGCAGGCTCTGTGGGAGCCACGCTGCTCAGTACTTCCCCAGCTGGCTGGGTCAAAGACTTGCATAACGGCAGGAAAAACAATGTTTATCTGCGATATTATTTGAACTGTAAATGTCATTAAAAATATCATGTACTGTGATTTTTTTCCAGTTAAGTATACAGTTTTTGATTCCTAAGATAAAGCATAAAGGGGTGGAAAAAAAAGACTAACTAATTGCACTGGCATACATTGTTCACTAAATTTGAGATTTTGTGGCATGCTCTTGGTATACCATTTCATACCTTAGGTAATTCCCTGGTACAGGTGCACGAGTAATAACATCAGTTGGAGCAGACTTGCCTTATCCCTCTGCCACACAGCTCCAAGTAAGATGCGGGATGAAGCCAGTGCAGTTACTCCAGTGGGAGACACATTAGTCTCATCTTCACACCATGCAGATACACAGACAGAGCAATGCTATCACTGCTTTGTTTTAAACACTTTATTCTGTGCCGAGTCGTCAAATTTATGTTATTTGACTCAATAAATGTTTGATGGTCTCAGTGTAGCATCTAGTGGAGAAAGGGTAAATAACAGAAAAAACGAAAGCAGACACGTGCTGTTAACCCTTGCGCAGTGCAGGGAGGAAAATGAGAACCACTGCTGAGCAAGGAGCAAACAGTCACTGCCCGAAATCACCCAGAAAAACACCTCAAGGGTTACTCTGAAGTGGCTGCAGTTCATGGGGTAAAATGAGGGGCTTGTACTCCAGCAGAGCAGGATGGTACCCCTGGCGGGGATTCAGCATGAGAGTGTCTCTGTGTATGAATGAAGCAGGGCTTGCTTGCTCTTGCTGCCTTTCCGTAGGGTTGGATTTTTTTCCCAATAGGCTTTTGAGACATACCAAATCTCATCAGGTGCTGAAAAATGGGGTCCTACATGTAATTATTCACACAAAGTTTATAGCTCAGAGATATTCTTTTAACATTTTACTTTATTATTATTATTATTAATAATATCATGATTGTATCCTGTTTACAAACAAATTAAGAGTAGAAGGTTTGTGGCAAAGAAAAGAAGAAAGACTCATTTTCAATAGCTGGGAACTTAGAGTAAATAAGAGGAAGCTTGTTTTAAATTATTTTCTTCAGATTTTATTGGGACTTTTTCATGTGCATAATGTCTGTGCTGTTGCATGGGGAGGTGAACAAAGGGAGCACAAATCCATACACCAGGATCTGCCTCTAGGCACAGATGATGGTGGAGAGTCCTCCAGAAGCACCACTGCTGCAGAAGGGATACGGCTCTGAAATTAATGACGGGGTTGCGGAGCCAGTTCCTTATGATATGGCATGGAAATATGCTGCCTTGGGCAGAAATACAAAGTGGATGGTAAATATGTGCCTCATTAAGGGTAGCTCCAGAGTATGCTGTGATTAATCCAAAATGATCAGAGATGCAATTTCCTTGCAGTTCACAAGGACTCAGTATGCTGCCACTGAGTCACAGAAGCATCTGTACCAGCCTGGTGGCACCAACCTATATGTAGCAGGAGGTTTGTGGGTTACCTATTCTGTATTTCCCTTGCTAAATGTTCTATGCAAGATGGTGAAGATGATGGTCATTGACCTGTCTTGGTGCAAGGAGTGTGGCTGCTGCTGCTGCCCTTGAGCAGGGAGGCTGCCAGGCTCATCTCTCAAAGTGCCTTTCAGCTTGATCTCAGTCACAGATCAGCCCCTATTTACTTGATGTTTTCTGCTTTCTCTGAACTGCTGATGGTACCCCTGTTCCTGTTTTCTGAGAGCATAGGAAAGAGCAGCAGACACCAGCACGCAAAATTTATCCACAGTCCAGCCAGCGACAGTGGCTGGATCTGGAGAAACAAGCCCCAGATTTTTACTTTGTGTATGGAGACAAATTTCTTGTGTGCTTTCAGCTATCCTAAAGGTGGCTTGGGAGGACCAGCCAAAGCCAAGCATTCAAAGAGGAGTTTGTTCCCAAATTTTCAAGTACAAAATATATTTGCATTTTAATCTGCATTCTGTTTTTTTTGTTTTTTTTTCTGAGTTTTTCAACTTTCTTATTTCCAAGACCTCACTACTATTATGACTAGAAATGTCATAATTATTCTTATCATCTCTACTATGACTGCTCAAAACAATAATACATGAAAGCTAAGATTCGTAGATAATAAGCAAATCTCATGAGCTGTGGGCAACATTAGAGAGCTGCTGTAAGAATGGAGAGTTCAGATCAGATAAAAGCCACATTAAAATTGGAACTAATTGGAAGCCTCAATGCTGGTGTCACCGGAGAGATGAAGGAACGAGCCACTGTGTCCTCAGTGTGTGGTCCCTTTGTGGTTGAGCGAGGTAGGTGCAGGTAGAATAGCAGTGTAAATGCACTGCAGTGCTGTTATCATTTTTAATTTGGCTATAGTCAACAGGGCTGACATGTCACTGCTGGCTCCTCTGTTTCCCAACTAACCCAGAAGCCGTCACTGTGCCTGTGCTGAAGCATCTTTTCGTGGCTTTACCCAGGTTAACAGCAGTCAAATTGTTTGAAAATTTCCATCGGCTCTCTGGTCCCGTTGTCTTTGCTGGCTGTTTCTGAGGGGCGATGTCATCTGTGCTATTTTTAGTTTACATGTATTTTTAAATACAAAAGGAACACACGCAACCTTTTTGCAGTCTTGATCTGAAAATAATTTTTTTCACTCAATTAGAAAATGCAGAGAGCTGAATTTTGTGTGATGATGCTTTTTATTATAATTAGCCTGGCTAATTCCTATACCATCAGTCCAAGCCTTCTAATAATTTTTGCTATTTATAATGTGAACTTTGGGACTACTTCAGTAAGCCAGAAAGTGAACGTTCTATGAATTGAGAATTCAGAACGAGCTGTACAGTTCCTGGAAGAACTTAACCGGTCAAAATCTCTCTTGACAATTTTAATTACTTTGTAGTGGGGCCAGAATGTGGGTGTACCAGGAAGCAGTTTGCACATACGCTTTGTTTAGCTGAATTGCTGCTGTGCTGTCTTTTGTGTCTTAGGAAAGGTCAAATTTGGCTGTTTTCTGTACTGTACATGGAAGTAGATCATTAATGCAAGGTAAAAGCAAACCACAACTGTCAATAAACACTCTTTTATTTTTCTCTTTAGAGACATTAACTTGTAGAAAACATTTACTTTTGAAATATGTCACGTTATACTGCAGCAAAGAAAAACGCTTTTAGGACTGGAGTTGCATTTCTGGCTATGGTTTACCATCAGCCTTTCACTGGTGCTCGCTGTTGGCAGACAATGTAGACCTCAAAACCTCAACTGTGAAACTGCCGAGCAGCGAGAGGTGACATATGGTCTCCTCTGTGCTTCAGATGAGTGAGTACTTCTGTGCAAACTTTCATAAAGGCGCCTGCAAAAGGCCAAAGAAACCGAACACTGCAGTGTTTTTTCTAACAATAAAACGTGAAGGGATGACCCAGCAGCCATTTTCCCTGCCCCTCTTTTAGATGTATTTCTGTTTTTCGAGAGATTTCCTGATGTCTTACTTGCGACTGAGCTGAAATGTGAAAACTGCCCATCTGGAAGCCTGAGCTCATTCCAGTGCTTTCCTTTCAGAGTAAGGACATAAAACCAACAAAAGCAGCTTCTTTACAAAGGTGCAATGTGTATTCCTTATCTACCCGGGCTGCATCAACTTACAGGGTAAAATCCTGTGGCCTTTGCTCGGAAGTGGAAATCTTAGCAACAGAAACGCAAATAGCATCGAGCACCCAGTGCAGCACCCTGGGCTCGCACGCCATCCTCATGGGAGTCGCTGCCCTGTAATGTTTAGCTCTGAAAGAAACCCATCTCAAATTCCTGAAAGTTACCTAGAGTTCAGCCAGATCCAGGTCTGGAATTTCTCAATAAAGATACTTAGAGAAAGAAAAAGGAAAAAAATAAAACCTGTGGACCTGGAATCAGCATGTCTGAGTTGCTCATTTCAGAATACTCTTTTTTTTTTTTTTTTTTTTTTTTTTTTTTTTGTCATTATGGAAAGAAATCAATAGCAGAATTGAGCTAATTCGTTACAAATTGAGCCCATAATCCTCTGCTTTCTGAATGTTTCTTTCTCTCCTCTCCAATATTCCAGAAATTTTCTGACAAGTTGCAAAGCCGGGAGGCTTTGGTGGCAATCCGCAGCTCGATGGTTTACTGATGGACCTAGAAAAGGCAAAAGCTATTTTAAAACACAGCATAGCTCAAACCAAAGTTATAGGCTTGCTGCTGAAATTACTGGGTGAGGTTCTTTGGGCTAAATCAAACTGGTGGTCTAACAAAATGGTCATTTTGGCTTTAACTCTATGAACGTAGTTTGCCTAAAATAAGACTGTTATGGATCTCATCTCAAAACTTTGATCAAATGCCTTTGAAGGTTCTAAAAGTGTTCATTAGACGTTTCTTTCACTACAATGTTTTACCAGGCTTTCTCATGTTCAATACCCACATTCAGGGATATGCTAGGAAGCAAAAGGTCTGAGACAGATGTCGTTCTGTCCCAGCAGTAATATGAGAAAGGCTGAACTGAGTCACTCCAAAGAACCAGATGACCTGGCACCCTGTATTTGGTAAAGAGCACGAGCATACACCTTGCAGCAGAAATATAAGGACACAGCAGTTACAGCTTCATTTTTCGTCTTATTTATCATCTCAGTTTCTGGTGATCTAAGAACAGTATTGAAGGCTAAGTCTACCTCTCTGCAAAGCAGCCTTTTCTTCCATTAATTTGTCTAGTTACTTCTTGCAGCCCTTAATATTTTTGGCACCTTAAATATCTCATCTCAATGCGTTAGCAAAATTAAGCGGATGTTGTTTAAATAGTACTTCGTTCTGTTTGTTTTACACCTCCATCTGAAAAAAGCATGAGATTAATCTGAATTCTTGTAAGAAAGGAGTAATTGTTCCCTGTTCACCTCTCCTGTGTCAGTCATGATTTCCGATATCTGTGTTATATCTCCCAGTTGTCATCTATTTTCTGGGTAATCCTGTGGTACCTGATCTGCCTTACTCAGGAGGTGCTCAGTCTTTCCGATAACCCGGTCACTCTTTTATCTGTCTTTTCGTATGTTTTTCTACTGCTTAAGAGGCTCCTGCATGTTGAGGTGCAGAACTTTGAGTAGTATGTAAGGGAAGAGTGTACTTCCTGAGGGTTTATGGAGTAGCATTATGTTTTATGTTTGCTTTTTAATTCTCTTCTTTCTCTATCAGTCTGAACTGCCTCTTTGACCACCACTGAGATAACGTTTTCAGAAAACTAACCACAGTGACTCCAAAATACCTTGCTAACTGATGCAAACTAATTTAGAGACTGCCATGTTGCAGTCTTGGTTTTAGTTATCCTGAATAATCGTGAATCACCAGAAAATATTATCTCACTGTTCAATCCTATTACATTTACCCTTTGTGAACATGTTTTAAAGCGTGGATCCGCTGGGAATCACACTGGTTGCTCCCCTTTGCGATCATTTACCCTTCTCTTCCTTTCAATGCAGTTACTAATCACAAAAGGAGTTCCTCTCTTACGCTTTATAAAAATGCTTTGGGCAACCTATATACATTATTGCTTAATCTGGGCTGCATGTTAAATGTTCTTCATGTCATGTGTAGAGTCCCCTTATTGCTCGGGCAGGGAAGATCCCTGGAACACACTGTGCCTCCCCTCTGTCCCATACATTTGGATTTCCTTTCTGTGGAAATCAGACTGAGGGCAAAGGCAATCTGGGAAGAGAAGGAGCGGAGGCAGGAGACGACAGAGGATGATATGTACTTGGTCCTCTTCCAACCGGGAGTTGGACTGTGGCTGAGAAGGACTCCGAGGTCCCAATGTTTATACAAAGCCTGTATAAACCAGTCCCCTTTATCAAAGTTTGCTGACGTTTTCAAAGCACTCTAACAAAGCCGCAGTTTCCAGCTCTTCCCATTATATGGTAATGAACCATGTGTTAGCCTGACTGGTCTGTCATTTCCAGCTTTTCCCTAAAGCCTTTCCCAAAAGCTGGTATGGGTATGTCAGTGCTCCTTTCCTCCAGCACAGACTTCACTCCGAACTGCCAATTACAAAACACAACTAATAATACAGTGTGCTGGGGGTGGCTCTGAAATCTCTTACGAGGATACCAGAGTTTGGGAACTTTTTTTCTGACTTCACCCTTTCAAAGGTTTTGTTGTAGCAATTACCTCAGACTCCACCATAATGAACAATGGCAGAAAAATCCTACTTTGATTTTATCCTGTGGGTTTCTTGAATGCTCCTGTTATACCTGATGCTTGCTGGTTCCTCATGTTCCCTGGCAGTTCTCCTGTTCTTGATGTATTTGGAAAAGTTTTTATGCTGCAAAATATTTTTTGGCCTGCTTTATATTTAACTCGCCAGAGTGTATGCTATTCGTCTTTTGGACAGAAGCAGAAAATAACAGTATTCCACAAGCGAGTGCACAGACGACGTTCACAAAAGGCTCAGGTATTTGCAGTGGGTATCTAAAAATGCAGTCTTGGGGTACTTCAATGCATGGTGAAGGCAGGGGAGTTTGGTGAGGGCTGGAAGGAGGAAAAACAACTTGGCAAAATGTGGCCCAGGGACTGTATCTATTTACATTTCCTTCAGCTTTCATTCTCAGTCTGCATATTTATCTTTTAAATATATTTTAAAGAGAAATTCAGACAGCTCCCAAACTGCACAACAGCTGTAGCAAGCTTATTAGCACAAATTATTATTACGCAGTATTGTAGCAGCTCACGTTGTGGAGCCGTATTGCGCCAGGTATTGCACAAATGTGAAGTGAAAGTTGGTCCCTGCCCCAAACAACGAACGGGTTCTGTCCCCATAGCTTACATAGCACATTGCTGAACAAGCACTCTCAGTATTTATGACCCTACCACATTTTAAGAGTGATCCCAAGGCCATGTTCAAGCACCAGCTTGCCTGCTGTTCACACGTCAATGGCACGCTCCACGTGCGATTTGGCCAATCTGGATTTAGGGCTGTGCCCGCGCCCCTTAAATTCCAGTAAGCAAGGCATCTAAGTGTTTTGCTGAATCAGGATCCCTCTTTGTAGAAAATGTATCTGCTATTAAACATACATTATGCTTGCTCTTAGTGTTAAGTGCCTCGTGTCCTGCCCCTTTCCCAGCTAACCTCCACCTGTGGTGAGAGCCATTCATCTTGAATTGCTTTAATGCAGTGTTTAAGTATGTCAGCTTGGCAACAAAGCAGTTTGCATGGTATTTCAGTGAGAGGTTTAAAATCCCATTCACATTTTTAATATATGTTTCTCTCACATAAATTATCCCAGCTTGGTTGGCAGGTCCTGCATGAGTAATAAGGTTGTTGGCACAAACACATATCACAGATCTATTAGGAAAATAGAATCTTTTGTTTGTTCCTACACTTATACCAGAGCTGTGAGATTTAACTTCTACAAAACAGTTTAGATACTAGTTTAAAACACAGATACTTGTGTTTTCCTAGCAGTATGTTACTACTCATGAAGATAACATATCCCCTCCGAAAGGTATCAGCAACAATAGAGATAAATCCCCATGCACAAGTGTGAATATTAAGCTCATGCTATGTGACCTAGCTATGCAAAAGGCAGCTTTCATGGCTTCTGCAGGCAGGCAGACTGTAGCCGAAAACTTGCTCTTACATAAAAGAGCCGCTACTGAAAGAGAAGTGAGCTGAATGCAGTTTTTACATATGAAAGGAACGTATTCCCTTTCTGGTAAATAATGACAGAGTCACATTTCTGTTTGCTTTCTCTCTTTCATTCATAATTCTGAGAGGTGGTCACTCTGTGTTTAACCCACAACAAATCACAACTCTGCAAAGTTAAGTTCTCTGCTGCTTATGCTGAAGTCCACGTTATAAGGCCAGAGCAATGTCTGTACACAAGTATCCTGCAGTGCAATTTTGCTCCATTTGTGTTGTAAGATCACGAGCTGGAGAACTTTGTCTCAATATCTATTTTTAAAGCATTCAGAACTCTTGCAATGTAGGCCTGACCTGAACACACAGTGGGAATCTTCCACTGTGTGGTATTTAGGGCTTTGAATCAAGCCTTCTGTAAACAATGAATTATGGGGCTAATAAGGTATTGTGAGGAAACTGCTTTGAAGTGTCTAGCCTTTAATATCTGTATGTCTCACCAATTTTGTGTCAGATTAGGAAAACATATCCTTTCATAACAGCTTACGGTTACAGTTGCTAAATAAACGTTGTGAGGTTCTATAGTCACATTGAGTGGTTTGAGTGTTTCTTTATTACACTGTATAAAATATTAATTGTTGTTACTCTCAAACTGAAGGTAACAGTATGTTTGACATAATACAGGCACAAGTAAAGAAAATTATGCGAAAACGTGAGAGGCACACTTTGAAGCTTATGTGCAAACGGATTAAAATGTATCTATGCAACTTGTGAATAAATTCATCATGATCTGAAAGTGAATTATCAGGAAACCAAGGCAACTCTGCAGCTATGGCTTTCTGTAATGCACAGAAGAACGTATTTCATCCACTGCTGGAGAGGCTGGCAGCATTTCAGAAATGCAGAACTCGGTTATTGGATGTCTCTGGATACAAGCACAATGAGTTTGTCAATATAACTACGGAAATGTTCAAGCGGAGCTGGAGCAAGACACAATAAGGAATGGCATTACTGATGCTGTGTGTGTCATTCCACGGCCTTTATGACGTCCGCCTGGGAATTCGTTCAGTCCAGGACAACTGTTTACACTTCAAACTTGGTAATTTTATTTATGGACTTTCATTAACAAAGTTTAAACAGGAGCAATTTCTAAGTGCTTTCCAGTAACAATCTTTGAAAAGTCTATTAGGTAAACGTGCTTCGCAGATTGCGCATTGTCTAGCATTCCTGCTTGACTGCCTTCCCCAAACTCTCTTCCACCCTGATTCATTCAACGTGGTCCTGAGAGAGGAGAGCTCAGCGAGGCGATGCTGTGAGGCGATGCTGTGCGCCCCGACCCTCACGCAGACCAGATGGAGGAGGAGGCCAAGAGGCTGTGTGGGTAATTTAACCTAGCAAAATGAAGCTGTACGGCCTGTGAAAGCAAACCGGGGGTAACCACCACCCAGAGGCTATTTAAGCAGAGGAACAAGGCTGGCACAAATGGCTGTAATATGGCCGTGAACAAATTTAGGCTGGAAGCAGGTTTCCGAACATCAGAGGAGTGACACTTCGGGAAGCCTCCGAGCAAGGAGCTGTGCGAGCTGCCTCAGCGTCATCCTGCATCTTGCTGCGTGGGGGGTTGTGGAAGCCCAGAACTCCTTCCCAGCCGCGTTATTCCGCGTGTCGAGGGCTGATTACGAACGGCTGTACTTTAATAATTCGGGATTCGGAATAATAACTCGGGATTATGTAAGGGCAGCGGCTGTCACCCGCCGCCGCGCAGCCACCCCTCCCCTCACAGCCCCTGCCACAGCCGCCCCGCGCCCGCTGAGCGCTGCGGCCCGACCCGCTCCGCTCGGCGTGACTGACAGCTCAGGCAGCCAATCCACCGCCCCCATCCTTTGATTGACGGCACACCCACCCAATCAGGCTACGAGCCGCACTCCGCCCTGCCTCCCACCTCAGCGGGGGGGCGGTGCCAAGCGCCCCTCTCGCGACGTTTTCCCGCTCCCCCCCCCTCCAGCCCGCCGCCGGGTGCCGGCGCGGCCGCCATGTTGGTTGCTAGGCTGCTGCGGCCCGCGTGAGGCGGGAGCAGGCGGGGCGGGGAGGGGAGGGGAGGCGGCGCCGTTCCTCCCCCTGCTCCCCCCCGGGCCGCCGGGCGTCAGGCGGCGCCGTGCCCCGTGTGAGGGCTGCGAGGGGGCAGCCGCGGCCCCGCCGGCTGCTCAGCTGTGAGGAGAGCGGGGAGGGAGGGGCGGGAGAGGAGCCGGAGGGGGCTCCGCCGCCTTCCTCCCCCCTCCTCCTCCTCCTCCTCCAGCCCTTTTCCCCTCGGCCCAGCCGCCGCAGTACGATGCGGGCCCCGCTGCCGCCGAGGCCGCGGCCGGGCCGGGCGCTGCGGGGGGACTGAGGGGCGGTGTTGAGGGAAAAAAAGGGGGGGGGGGGGGGGCGGGCGCGGCGAGGAGAGGCGAGGCGAGGAGGGGCGGGGCCGGCCCCGAGCGCGGCCCCGGGCGCGCCCCCGCCTGCTGCGCGCACGGGCACGGGCGCGCGCGCGCGCGGGGGGTCGCGGGGCGGCAGCGGCGAGCGCAGCCCCCGCGCCTCTCCCCTCCGCGCTCCCGCGGCCGCCCCCCCCCCCCCCCCCACAACCACCGCGTCTCCCCCGCTCCATCGGCAAGGACGTGGCTGTTATATGAAGGTAAGGGGGCGGGGAGGGCTTGGGGGGGCCGTGACCCCTCTCGGAGGGGGGGATTTTGGGGCGAAACCCGGCTGTGGGGGGGTCCCGGGGGTGTGTAGGGTTGGTTTGCGGCAGGTCGGAGGGGAAAGTTGGCGGCCGTGCGCTTCCCAGGGCTGCCCAGGCACACGCACGTTGCCCTGGCTGTGGCCGGGGAGAAGGGGCTGGAGCGGCGCTGGGCAGGCGGCGGGTCCGTCCGTCCCCCCCCCCCCCCCCCCGGGGGGCTCTCGGTGCCCGCCTGCCCGCTGGTGTAACCGCCTGGGGCTCCCCGGCCACCGCGCACCTGGGGCTGGTGCCTCGCCTCGGCTGCTGCCGTGCGAGGTTTGGGGAGGGAGAGCCGGCCCCTTCCCCTCCCCCAAAAAAAAAAAAAAAAAAAAAGCCTCCCGGAGCTCAGCTCGCTCTGGCGGCGTGGGTGAAGCGCGCCCACCGGCGCCGAGAGCGAGCCGATGGGATGGGGAAAGCACACGCGGGTGAACTTTGTGCTGAGCCTCCCCGATTCCAGCCTTTTATTTATTTATTTAATTTTTATTTAAACCGTGACACGGGAAATATTCGTCTCGCTGGTGTATTACAGAAGTGCTAATGGCTTGCGGCTGAACCGTCGTTGTTAGCCGGTAGCCTGCACATGCATTTTCCCAGCTGCGGGTATCGCTCGCCCAGAGCTCAACTCGGCTGCATGGCACCGGGGTCTTGTGGCTGCTGCCGGCATCGCTGGGAGCCCCCCGGGGGTGCTCGCACACATGCAGGCATTTATGAGCTCGTTACCTTATAAATATGGGCTGCAGGAGCACACCGGGGAGATTAAAACCGGTAAAAACGTCATCTTAATAGACGTCTATATCGAGGGAAAGCTTTCCAGTTCGTTGCCTAAATATAAAATATTCAGTATCGTAATCTTATGGATGCCATTTTCTTGACAATGGATTTCTTGCTTCGCTGACCTAAAAAGTTATTTTTACGTATTGGCATATAACTCAGGTTTGCACCATGTTGATAAAATATTATTCCCAGTGATAAGCTTACAAATACGTACGTGTGTTTCTACACATTTCCCAGGCACGTTTTTGCTTTATAAGCTCAGAAATGTAACTGTGGGTCTGATTTTTTGAAGATAACTTTGTTGTCATTACAGCCTCTATGTATTTTTAGATTTTTGTTCCTTTTTTTTTAAACTAAAGCAAACATTGAAATATAAATACGTTTCCATCAAAAGCAAAAATGTTGTAATATTTTACCTTTTAGTGTGTTTTCTTTGTGTCTGCTGTTAAGTTTGTTTGAAATCAGATTCACATCCTTAGGGTTTAGTTTGGTGGTGTTTTTTTTTTTCTTGTTAATTACAGTTTTCCATGAAATGTCTTATTTGCTGCCATGCTTTATAATTCTGTTGTCCTGCTGAAGCCCTGTTGAGGTTGTACATAGCAGTATTGATTGAACACCCTTGCTAAAAATACTGTCGGGGTTGGGTGTGCTTACAGTGTCGTTGCAGGAAAGTTAAGTCTGCCCTGTTTTTCTGTGAGCAGAACGAGTGGCTGATTATTAGCAGCTACGTTTGTCAAAGCCCCGAATAAAAATCAAAATCCTGTGATCTTAGGAGTAATGCTGGTTGCTCCATTGAGTGGCCGTACTCTCTATTAGCGGACAGAGTTCATTAAGGGCTATTTACATGTCGGTGCCATTAGCATATTTTGAATATATGGTAAGCCAATACCCAGGGCACATCATTTTGGCTCTGTTCCTGCAGTGCCCCCTGTTTGGCCAGAAGGATCCACCTACCCCCAGCTCACGGCAGGAACTGAAGCTTAACCACTGGCTCTGGAGGCACGAGGCCGATGTTTATCGAGAACATTTGCTGCGTGTGAATGTTTTGCGTGTTTTGTTGTTAACCTCCGTGTTTGTGTGGCACGTCGTACAGGCTTCAGTGCTTGCAAAGAGCTACATGGTTGGCACCCCGAATAACAGCTGAATGTGAGTGTGTGGCAGGGTGATTTTGTGAAAATGAAATATTTTCCTTGAACTTGCTTGCCTGTTTTATCTGATCAGGGATCCTGATCAGTATTTGGGGGCTGTGTCCCTCTGGGGCCTTGTTATCCTTGGTGGGTTGTTTTATGAAAGTTTTGCTGAATGTACGTGGAAATTTTGTGCGTTGTTTTGTGCTTACGTGTAAAAAGTGGACTGTCTGTTGTACAAGCGTGTTCTGGAAAACTGAGTGGAGGTTGCAACTTTGAAAATAGTGGAAGGGAAGATACCAGGATGGTGTGCTTGGTCCTGAAAGCTAACCTGTGCATAGGAAAGAAAGCTAGAATGGCTTGCTGGTGGCATTTCAGACGGTTGGATGAGGTAAAGGGATTGCGTTAAGGGTCTTTTGACAATTATGATGGACTAAAAATTCTGTGCTAACTCTTTAGTTTATCTAAGCAATCAAAACAAATAGTCACATGCCACGTTTCATTTGGCACTGAAGTCACCATTAGATTATTTTTCTGAAACTGCTAAACAGTGAGTTTCTGTGGCCTGTTTTCCTAGGTCTTCACGCTGCTATTAGCTACATCCTCTGGTACATTGGGATTCTGCCTCGTCCCTCCTCTGCTCCCCCCCCCCCCCCCCCCCCCCGGCCAGTCTGGGTTTAAATTTGGTACAAGATCACATGAATCCCATGCCTTCACATCCTGTTTTTGTGTCACCTCACTTCCATTCTCACCAATTATAAAAATGGTCAAACAAGAGAATCTTTCAGCAGATGGTTGACTGTGTATCTTTTTTTTTTTTTTTTTTTTAATACCTCGCTTTCACTCTGGTGCTGTCACTTTTCATAAAATGGCCAGGCAAAATTCTCGTGAGTTTCATTGTGATCCAGCCTAAACAGCTGTAAAAATGGTTTGTGTGTGTGTATAATGCGGGCCTGTTTGTAGTCGGAAGAAGGAACGGTGAAGGTAGAAGAAAAAGGGAAGGGGAGGATAGTTTGGGCAGAAGGCAGACCCAGGAGGAGAGCGGCGTGGTAACGTAACAGCAGCTCTTGCTGTCTGGGCCAGCTGTTCATATATGCTCATTTGGGAACAGAAGCTGTTTTTCCTCGAGGACTTGTAATCCATTGAAATAGCACAAAATAGTTCTGTGTAGGCTTCTGAAAGCCTTTTGAATTTCCAAGATTTTAAAATTTTCTGGAAGTAATCTCTGCTATGTTTCGTCACAGAATTACATAGCAGAATCTCCTTTCCCAGTTTGGAGAATTTCACAATTATTAGGAAACTCTTGCTGCTTATCACTTATACCATGATTTCTTCAGGCATACAGTAGTTACTGTGCTCACAGAAGTCTCACTGACATGTCACCATACAAGGCTGAGATGCCCAGATGCAGCTTACAGGAACGTGGCTGTTTTGCAGTGGTCTGCGTTACTCAGCTCAAGTCTGTGCTGATCGTGTGTGCTGTGGCCCAGCGTGTCCTACAGAGCATTACAGCTTGTAGGCAAATAGTTACTCAGGTAAATCAGACAGGCATAACTAAATGGATTTTTGTTTGAAATGTGGGAGTTCAACCAGCTTTTATTTTTCTCAGCTTTTGCACCTTGGAAGAAGAAATAGGTGATGCAATTAGACCTCTGTTTGCACGCTCCTTTGTCTTGCACTGCAATTACTTTTTGGACAAGTTAAAGGCGACTGTTGAATGATAAATGCAAGTCTCTGTGAGTGGTTTATGAGATACAGCCATCTCTGCAGTTCCACGAGGAAGGGAGAAATAGCTAATACCCATTTATAAATAAACTGTCTTTTAATTATAAGTACTTATGCTCTTTAATGAAGAGTGCTTTAGGAAATATTTTCACCAATTGGAGATTGAAATGCAGTTGCTGGTTAAGAGTTCTCAGGCCATCCGTGAGAGATAAGAGATAAATAAAATTGATAACACCCTTAGAGCATGTGTGTTCTCACATTTCCTTTCAGGCTTCCTTTAACTTCCCTGGGGTTAACTGCCCGAGAGAACGACTGAATTATTCTGCGTGACCAAAGCCCAGACCTTCACATGAAAACCAAATGTGTTGCTAGCAGGGATTCATGTTTTCATACATATAGTTTTTAAATTTAGAATTGTGTTTATTAGAATGAAGGAGGATATTCCAGTACCTTCAGTATCTTGTCAACTTTTTTATTTTTTTGGATACCAAATACTTAGTTATTTTGAATTTAATGCAGAAAACTTTCTTCTAATGTGCTGCTTTTGGGATGTTGCTCCAGTCTGGAGGCCTTACTTACATGTAATTTTGCTATAATTTTGCTATTTTGTGGTAGTTTTCATCAACTGTTTTAAAATTTAAGAGTAAGCTCTTAGCATTACTTTTGTGGAGTAAAATTTATTAGGAGTAACAATGTCAATTGATTTGGGTTTATGTCCATTAACTGTGTATGGGTTAAACATATGTTCCTTACTTACTTGGCTCTAAAGGAATATTAACTTTTAAGGAAGCTGAATGGCATTTAAGCACTTTCTGAGTGCTTTGGCCATTTCATTGCACTTGTGTACCACCATCTCCTTGCCCTACAAGAAAAACAGTAACTAATCCCCCAAACAATGTTGTGTTTCTCTTGCAAAGGACAGGCATGGAAAAAGGCCTCTGTCAGTGCAGCCCTGAAACTGAGTAATGAAAGTTATATTTCAAACTTTTTTCTCAGATCAGAAAAATATTCTCAGATAAGTCTTTTTTTTTTTTTTTTTTCAGTTTGTAGTTGTGTTGCTGTTATTATTTTTAAAATGGCATCAGTCATTAAAACCAGAAATTGAAACTGTATCTGCAGCAGATAGCTCTCCATGTAAACCAAAGCAGCAGCTGGTAAAAGATAAGGGCCTGCTGGGGCTCCTTTGTCTGGGAGAGATGTGCTAACATACTTGGTCTTGGAAGAAGGTTAACAAGCAAGATTCCTCTGTTTTCTTTTTGCAGCAGAAGGTGGTATTTGCAAAACAGTTAAGCAAAGTCAATAGCCAGGATTTGATGCACTGGAAAGCTGCTGGTATTTATTTATTTATTTATTTTTAGGAATAAATTCAAGTGTGCCATACCAGAAGCTTGTGCCCCCTCTTGTCTGTGCCAGTAGAGAGCCAGCGCCGAACTAACTTGACTGAAACGTACTAGAGGTTTGGTTCCTGCCTCTGTCTCCTCAGGTTGGGAACCTTTTCAGGAAGGGCACACAGACATGCAGCAGTCACTAATAATGTTCTTTGGACTCCCAGGTTAACGTTTTTTGTCTGGATGTGCTAAAAGGCAGTTTCCTGGTGGTGGTTTGTCAGTATATTATTACAAGTCTGAGAAATGTGTTTGTTGTAAGGTGAAAAGTTACTTCTAGAAAAAAAACAAGACCTTTAAAAGTCACTCCAAGGAAAAGTGATAAACCAAAATGGGATTCCCTTCTCTAGGGTCAGGAAAAGATGCTTCCCAGATCTCACACCAGTGACTTGATGCTTTTGCTTTAAGAAACAGAATGATGTCACTTGTGAGGAAAATCCCCATAGCAAAACTGATTTTTTCACTAACCTTGTAGTGAATTCATCATTTTTTTTGTGGGTGGGTGGGGGGTGGGGAGGGTTGAGGGGTGGGTAGAGGGGGACCTGCAGTTTTTCCGTGACAGCTTGGCTTTGAAGAGAGTTAAAGTGAACATCTGTCACTTTGTGCATGTCTGCAGTGATGCTTACAACAAGCTCTTAGTGCCATCTGAAACAGTACCATGACATTTTTCATCTTCCAAAGCAGGAGTGGGGGCAGATGACCAGTGCTGCTGGTGGCCCACAGCCTTGCCTTCGAGGTCATTTTCTCCCATGCAGGTTGTGCATTGGCCACTTCTGTGTCATGTCCATAAGCCACGTGCAGCCTCAGTGCTGTTCCTGATATGTGTTATTGAGTTTGTGTGGTGCTCTTATTTAGAGAAGATGTTCTTCAGGAAAAGGGAAGTGTATTATTTAGTTTGACTTCTCAAAAATTAAGTTTTAACACTTGGCATATGAATTTCAAATCACTGTGGCCTGTAACTTCCAAGCTGTGAGCTTCTATTAAAGCTTTCCTTGGAAGAGGTTTTCAGCTTTTTGGGGGAGGCAGGTTGCTGTTATGATTGATGCAGCAGTCTGTTTTACTACTTGTGTGCAAATGAGAGTGTAGGTTAGTCTCGGGAATCCTAATCTGCAAATAATTCCCCACTTAGTACGATTTAGGTTTGTGGGTTGGCTCTGCAGGAAGATATTGCAGGCATCCTGCTAGCTCGTCTGGATGCACGTACTTTAGGTGGAGTGCATCTCTTCTAATCTAATGTTTCGAAGGACCTTCCAGATGTAATGTGTGTTAAGAAGAGGTGCTTGGAAGCTGAAACTGTGGCTACGTCCTTAAAGCTGAAGAGAGGTATCACCTTGTCTGAGCCTGGATGAAGAACAGGGGAGAGGGGAAACTGGGAAGGACGGCTTTCCTGCAGCGCTTATGGAAGCTATAAGGTTTAGGAAAACAAAATTAAAAAGGAAAAGGGAATATATTTTTTTGTTTAATATCAACAAATCTCATTACCTCATGGGAGGCTTCTGCTGAAGTAACTGCGGTTTGCACAACCACAGGAGGTGGAAACTGAAACCCAGAAGTGGTATTACAGTGGAACAGATCGATCTGCTGCATGATTGGCTCCTACTTCCAAAATTTTTTTGAGCATTTCGTTGCTTCTTTTGTTCCTGTGATCTTGGTTAGACGTCAGTGATTTGGGTGTTTCTGTGTATGGCAAATACAATGACTTCTGGTTGTGCTGCTAGAGTTTCTTCTCAAGTTCGCAATGTGCAACTGGGTAAGGAGGGATAGAGCATTAATGGTGGTAAGAGTAAAAATAACCTTTCACTATTAATCTTTTACTCCTATTTTTGATTATATGAATTGAAATATACTGTACTAGCTATACAAACCATCCACTTTGGAAGTAGCTTGAACTTTTTAAACTTCCTGTCTTCCTATGAAGAAATAATTTAATTTTGGTGATTTTCTCAGAAAAACTTACCTGGCTTTTGCTGTGCTTTTCTGTGTGTCCTGACCTGCTTACAATGCTTCTGGCACTTGCCCTTAACAGATCTACTCTTACCTTAGAGATGTAAGGCACTGGTGATACTGTCATCTGTTCCCCCGGCACCTACTATGGATTTGAGTCATTTGTTCGCCAGCTCTTAGATCAGCTGGGGGGAGCACGTTTGGTGACTGTGCGAGAGGCAGGAGGCTGCAGATGCTTGCTGTGGTTGTTTTTAAAACAGTTTCTGGCTTCTCGCAGTCCCTGTGCTTGCAGGGGCTGGATTCTCTTCTAATTTCTCAACAGCTACGTAAAATTTACTGGATTGAATAATAGATGCATTAAATACATTAATTAAAATATCTCTGCTTTTCAAAACCATGCCACACTAAAGGCTAAAATAGATACAATAAGAAAACGAGGACTGGGTAACCACAATATACAGTTACACTTGGAACAGGGTTCCTCTGGAGAAGACTAAAAAAAATAGGCTGAAAATTAACATCTGACAAAAAACCCTCTAAGAGGAAATTCCTACAGGAGAACTTCATTCTTGAGATTAATTAAATGAAAGATTAGAAATTCTCTAGATGGCTGTAAGCTATTTAATAAAACTGAAGCAAGCAATTAAAATACTCAGTTTTAGTTACCAGCAGAGGCATTGCTCCTTTTTATGATCCTGGTGTTGTGTCGCTGTCCCCCCATTGCATATGTTCTGCCTTTTACAGGAAAGCTATATGTGCAGCTCATTAATGCTAGACATTTTCTGCAGAAGGATTTTCATTAAGAAAAAACACAAAACATGATGTAGGAAAAAAAAAAGGTGATGTAGATAATAACTTCTTTGGCTTTGAGAACACACACGCAGCCTTGAGAAAACAGAAATAAAAGTGCTTTGTAGGAATTATACTAATGAAATGTATGTGAGACTAGCTTGAAAGAGAAACTTGATTAACATCTGAAACTTCAGCTAACATTTAGCCACCTCTTGGTAGCACTTCCACTGCCAGTAAAACTGCTCCTGCTTTCTCAAACCTCTGGTTTCTTCCATTTCTAAATTATAACAATTCAAGTATTTTTCAGTCTGCCTCTTTACAATATTTTTTCCTATGTCTTCCAGACAAACTGATTATTTCTAACTGTTCTGGAAAATAATTGTAGTTCCCCTAGTATCTGCAGAAGTCATTTTCCACTTCAGCCTTTCATATTCGCTCAGAATACATTCTGCATTCTGCTGCACCTGGTGTGCCCTGACAACTGCGTGTGCTCCAGCAGTTGTCTGTAACAAACTGCAGGTCGGGGCTGTGCTGTATCACCACAGATCCATCCCTCGTCTGAGGGCACTGTGTGATAGCAAATCGCATCATCACGGGAGGGAGAAAATGCCTAACTGTAAGTTGCCAATGGTTTCTGGAAAATTGAAGTAGTTGCCATAGTTCAGCAGAGTTACGATGCCACAAGGAAAATAGGAAAGATAGAAAAACTGCATCTCTTGTATGCCAAGTAGTGCTATTATACTAAGTTGCTCCAAATTAAGTTCCTGGCTGTGTAAGTTGTTAGAGTTTTCTGTGATGAGATTTCTTCAGAAGTCCTTACTACTTTCTGCTGGCAGTTCATGAGCAAACAGATGTGATCTTCAGTGAAAATAACGATGGATTAGTACAGAAGTTTCTGAAGATGACCTTCTTAGCGCTATTGTATTTTTCAGTTGTAAACAGAAAACCACATTCTAAAAATCTGCTTTCCAAACTTAAATGACTATAATTAGTGTTCCGAAGAAGCAACAGTCAACCTTTTTCTTTTGGCAATGCATAAATATATTCATTTTTATAACATTTTACATAAAACACATAATCCATTGTCAGACTTTAATGCAGAATGTTAAAAAGGAAGAGCGTGGCTGTTTATTCTATTAATAATGATTGTGTGTCTAAGTTAAAATGAAAAAAGTGTTGACAAACTATTCCTGAAACGAATCAGCTTTATTTTTATTGTAGCTCCCAAAGTATGGAAGTGGGTTTGAAGCCCACTTTGCTGTGTACAATTAATAGAAAACAAATCATGCGTTGAAGGCCTAACGTTTCTGTAGATGGGGTTTCTTTTCAAATAACAGACCCATGTCCTTCCAGTTGCTGGCATACCCAGCTGCCCTGAAAATGCTTCAAGGTGTCTTAAGAATGACATAGAAGTAATGAGTGCTTATGAATGAAGGCATTAGGGACCCCAGGCCCCCAAGCCTTTGGTGCATTTCCAGTACTTGCAGATAATATCATTGTTATGAACACATATTATAAAACGTGAACTAATGTGTCCTAAAATCAGTAGGGGATTATAGTTAAGAAGTGTATTGGTTCAGGGTCTATGATCTAACTAATGTATATTGCATACTTCAGATACATCTGTGCATGTGCTAAATAAAATACCTTCACGTTGGTGCATAGTGGACAGCAGGCTGGAGTGATAACGCTTGAAAATTCCTTAATACCAAATACACATTTTACTGCAGAACATATTTCAAGAGTATGCCGAGAATTTTTGAAATAATAGTTGAGAAGCAAATCCTGACATTCATGCTTCCCCTTCAGGAGTGACGGAAATATATTTCGTATATTGTTTTTGTGTTAGACTTAATCATTTCCGCCAAAGCGTCTTACATGCACTTCAAAAAAAAAAAGTTGAAATGTTCTGTTGACTTTTTGAAACTTTTTTTGGCAATGTTAGGCTCTCCATTTATTTTGTCCCTTGTTTAACAGTTTTTTGTGTGTGTTTTCAAAAGCACTTCCATTCACCATTCAAGGAATTCAATAGAATTCTAATAGGAACCGCACATAAATAACTACAGAAATCAATGCTCCAATTCAGCCAAGAGTTTTTTGTGACTTCAAAAGCCACAAGAGCATTTATTATTAGAAACATACAATTGACTTTTCTTGTATTATCATTTTGCATAGTGATTTGGTTTTTACCACCACAACAAGATGTTTGACAGTTTCATTTGAAAATGATGTATTTACATCCTGCGTTCCACAACAGTTTAATTTTTATCAATTCTGTGAAACCACATCCATGGCAATTTGCATGTTCAGCGCTGGGCAAAGGTTCGGTGAAATACTCACTCAGAAATTTTTCCTCAAAGGTCAACCGAATGCTAAGCCCAGTCTCCCGTTCCCGTATTGTAATGAAAATATAAAAAATCTTTTGATGTGTAGGGTTATTGGATTAATTTTCATATATACAAAACTCAAAGTAAAGCATCTCCCGTCCCTTGGAAATGTTTCTGAGGTGTCCTTCTGGCTGCAGAGGTGAGCTGCTATAGCCCAGGGCTGTCCTGCATGTCCCTGCAGTGTGCAGTGGTCTCACTGCCCCCTGGCCACGTCTCCGCTAGGAATCCTTCTGGTCCCCAAGCTCTTGGCCGAGCTGGAGGGAGGGAGCTGGTCTCCAAGGAAGTAGCTTCAGCACTCTACGAGCCTTGGCAAGTCGGTGCTTATTTTGGTAGAAAGAACCAGAGCTTGATAACAGGATGGTATGACCTGAAATCCAGCACCCTGACTGCCTTAGTAATGAGCTGCTGGAGGCTTTGGGGCAGCTCTTGTGTGCACTTTCGGGTAGCTTTTAGTGTAGTCTTACCACATAGGGTGGAAAGCACACCCAGGAGGAAACAGAGGTTTGACAGGAGAGCATTTAAATGCTTGTCCATTTTTTTGTGTTTATGTTTTGCTTTTCACAGTTCAATTTATTTTCCAAACTATCTGCAAGTTACTGGCAGGGGCTTCTAGGTGCCAATAGCCTTCCCCCAGCCTCCTAATTCCTGCTCACTAGGCAGTCTGATGCTGCTGCTCTGAGGAACTGCCTCCTGGCATTTTGTTTTGGGAGAGACCTGGTGCTGAGACTTCCCTGCATGGCCCCCGAGTTCCCTCCAGATGCAGACCGGCTGTGCCATCCTCCCACACCTCGCTGCGTGAGCAGGTGGTGCAGCGCTACATGCCTGTTTTGGTGCTCGGGAGCATTTCTGTCAGCGGGGTGGAGAGGAGAGGAAGCAAAGCCTGTCTCTAGTCCTCTCTCCTAACAGTTGTTGGAGTGGAAAGGATACCCAGGTGAAACTTCTACTGCAACTTGAGAAAGGTTTTGATTGTGATCAGGGGGAAGAGAGGCGAGAGTGGAGCATGATGAAGAGCAAGACTCCTAACACAGTGTGGTAACTGCAGCTACATTAATGTTCAGTGGTTCCGCTATCCCTTGGAGTTACGTGAATTTAAGATTAAGTGTTAAGATTAAGTGTTGTCATGGTGTTATCTTAAATAACAAAGGAAGTGAAGTCAGACCTTCTTTTGGTTCTTCAAAGTTCTTCCCCATTTCCTTTGACCACTTCTGTCTAATTCTGGTTGTATTTGAGTCAGCTGCTTTCAGCTTGACACTTAGGTCACTTAGGCATCCGCAAAGTTAGTATATGCTAATGTCTGCGTTTCTGCTGACTGACAGGTACACGAAAACCTACCTTACTTCTGTCACTGCAACACGAAGCTTCTTTTAATTCACCTGGCCATTCAGCATTTACAGAAACAAGATACTAGAATGTCGCTGGCCTAATTCGCTCACTAATTTGTTAGCCTAATGTCTGAGATCTGCTAAGCAGGGTTTAATTACTGAAACATTCTCTGACCCTTCCTGGGTTCTCATAGATAGGTGGTGTTTAACTGGTATCTGAGCTGGGGTAGAGAAAATAAAAATGGGGTACTAAAAATATAACAAAAAATATATAATATTTTTGTATTTTTATATTTAGGTGAGCCTGGTTCTGTTAAGGGGCAAAAGAGGCTCTTTAGATTTATCTGAAATCAAGCATTCCTTTTTTTTAATGTTTGTGTGGATCTGCTTCTTTGTGAAACCCCATTTTATGACAGTAAGCAAGACACAAACCATACAATTCATGCTGTTCTTGAAGCAATTCTGAGTGTTACCCATCCCCTCTTGCATTGCTTCTCTTCTCTAGCCAGTCCCAAATGTATGGGGGAAAGGCAAAAAAAACAGCTGGAATTTGTTTTGAATGCAAGAGAAACAGAAGAGAAAAAGAAACAGATAAAACATGGGGAACACTGGGAAAGAAGCAGTATTCCCAGCCCTTGTAGGTAATTCCCAGAAAACCTGAAGCGGAGTTATTAAAATGTTGTTATTTGTATGAAGCAACAAAGACTTTATTGCTTGATGCCAGACACCGCTCCATAGCTCCACTCTATCATGTAATCCATTTTATTGAACATCGTTTCAAACTGACTGAGGTTCCTTAACCAGCCTGTTTATAGAACAGGTGGTTAGAAATTTACTTCAGAGACAAAAATATAGTCCTAAATTTAGACTAAATTCTTCCCTGACCACTTCATTTACTCTATTTTGTACTTACCATTCCTATTCCAGAAGTGCTTTCTTCTGCCTGCGCAGTTTGTCTGAGTGCTGCTGTCCCCTGTATCGTTTATAAAATTTGGCGTTATGTTTTGAGCTTCTTAATAAACATTCCACCAGCTAAATGTGGAGAAAAAAATAAATAATGTTTCAAAATAATTACAGGCTATTACACCTTCACTCCCAATTTTACAATGTCAGATAAAGCAGCCTGTTTTTTTTTTTTTTTTTTCTCTCTGTATTTCATCATTATTGGGCTTTTTTCATTTTGATAATGCTTGGTGCCGGAACACATCTGTGTATTTTTTGAGGCTCCAACAGCTAATCCATTTGAGCTTTTGCAATACTGAGCAGCATCAGAGGGGACCTTCATCTATGCCCGACTAAGCATCCTCATACAAGGAATTCCCTCTTACAACAGCATGATATAGCTGGCTTGTTTGCATCTTATGGCCTGCTAAAAATATTTTCTTTCCTTCCCACTTACCTTCTACAATCCTCCTCAGCAGAAATGGTGTCTGACCAGTTTGTGTGCTGGTCAGTGTTTTTGTAGTTGGTTATGCCTGCTTGGCAAAGTACAGATGTTGTCCGAATTTACTCTAAATTTCAGTAAATCACTGAATTGGGTGCCTATGAGGGGTTATTTAAAAGTGAAAGCTATTGGGATTAGTAGAGAAAACAAATTGGATCAGCAGCTGACCATATAGGTGACTGCAAATGGCTATACTGTAAGAACAACTAACAGGATGGAGGGAGATTATTAGTCATGCTCTTCAAAAATCAGTCTTGAAATTAATTCTGTCTCATTACATTCGTTAATAACCTTGGTGCAGGAATTATGTCTCTTCTTATTAAAAGCTGTAGATAACAAAGTTCAGAAAATTGAGTATTTCAGACAACGGGATTATTCTGTAAGGAAAATAAGGAACTCATAGATCTGAGCACTAAAAAACTAATATGATTTAATAATACAAAATCAAGTCTTTAAGGCATCAGAGCTTTTCTTTGCTTTTAGGAAAAGCACTGGTGGCAATTTCAGTAACTGTTCTCAATATGAAGAACGAGCAAGGCTAACCTGGCACCAGGTATCAGTGGCTCGATGTCAGGGCAGAGCATGCCTGGTACTTTTGTGCCCTGACTGGGCTGCCCAGTAGTTTTGGTGGTGACGTGGTGACAGAAGAGAACTGGGGACACGCATCCAAAGTTTCACCAGCAGCATCGAGTTGGGATAACTGCAAGTATGTTGGGGACCGTTTCGACATAGAATTTGTACGTGTTGTTTTTCAAACTTGTCAAGATAAGTTAGGGTGGAATTCGTTAGCACTTGCAGAAGATAGAATTAGGGTATTTTTTAATGCACTCAGAAAATTATCTTCTAAAAAATGCACTATTTCTTTTTTAAAAGTTTAGAGAGGTTCTCTCAAATGGTTGTTTTCCAGACTTTCTTTAGTTTTGTATGGGGACACACCTGAAAACAAATATCATTCTTTGAGAGTTCTGAAATACTAGTTTTTATGGGGAATTATATAAATGGGATTCCAATTCATTAGACACGTTTACAAGTTAAATATGAATATTAGAAACTTCCATTAGCAGCAATGCATGCACTATAAGCAGATCGACTGGTTTACTGAGATTATGCCAACGAGCTGAAATAATGGCCTCTTACTTCAGGAGATTTGTGCTGAAATCAGCTGAGGTCATAAGAGAAATTCTGGTTCTGTCCCCGTTTCTCGCAGAAAGAATGCTGCTAGTCAGCGCCGCAGCGGGTCAGACAAAAGGCTGATCAGCGGGAACATCTGGATCTCGCTGTCAAATGGCCCAGTGTAGTAACACAGCTAATTGCAGCTTGCTCTTAACCTTTATGTCCTAATTCACGTTTGCAGTGCTTGCAATAGCATTATCAGACTGATAGGCTTTTTTTTTTTTAATGTTTGTTTAAAAAAGGAAAAATCTTTCTTACTTTTGAGCAATTGATGTGATTTTAGTGATTGTGAGACAAGTAATGTCCTTTAAAGACTTAATGCATCTACTCTGTGGACTGGTCTGGCTGTTCTGAAACACTTTTTTCAATGCTGACAGTGCAGCAAGGTGGGCTGGCCATGTGTTTCAAACCCTAAGGAAGTGCCGAATGCTTTTCATGCTTTATATGTCTTCTGTACGTTGTGTACACCAACAGGATCTCTCACAGATACTGCACGTTTTAGTTCAATGCTGAACTGCCTTTTCTGTACAATCTCTGTTCCTGCTTGTTTTTCATCTCATCAGAGCTTGCTTGGGTCAAAAAAAAAAAAAGCTAAGAATAAACAGTACAGGATTTGTCTACATAGAAAATAGTTGTAAAACAAAATTCTGCTAACAAGCAAAATCATTATTTCAAACTTATTTTACTCATGGGCTTTCTCATTCAGTATTGAGTGTCCAATTGACCTTTGGTTGAATCCTTTCCTGTAGAGTAATAAAGGCAGCCTTACTGTTCAATAAATGGGTTATGTTAGGGAGAGATGCAAAGAGAGAAAAAAAGAGAAAGACGTGCTGGATTTTCAGTGAACTGGACTGAAATCTGAGCATCTGAAGCTTGAGCTTTTGGGGAAGGCTCCTTTTATTTGTAATTCCCCCAGGAAAAAGGTTTTGTGGACTGTTTCCTGGATATTAAACATTTTAATGATCAAAATATATTTTGACCATTAAATTAGAATGGACATGAAGTTCATATTTCATGCGATTGTTCAAAATTTTTTCTTGATGAGCTCCAAAGCACTTACAGCAGCTTGGGAAAGTAAGCCCCAAAACATTATGTAATCTCTGAATTCAAAGATTCAAGTAGATTTAGGATGAATCTAAAAAATACTTGTCTTAATAGTATCCTCAGTTACACTCTGGCTGTGACGTACATGTTTTTGTGCTGTAGCATTTATTGTTCCAGTACCTATACCGATGCCTTGTGTAGACGTTTTCCCAAATGTTTTAACAGCCAGAGGGAATTAAGCCTCTGTCCCCTCCACACTTGCCTTGAGCGTAGCAGTAATACATCCCTCCCTTGAGCACAGGAAACCCTCTGTAGCACATTTCTTTGTGGTTATACAGATTTCTAAACATGAATTATAAAGGAATTGGTCTAAACTGTATTAACATGCAGCCTTTCCAGAGGAGCGTATGGATTCGTGGGCATCGTAGGTTCTGATGGATTAGCAGAACTCTTTTCTCAACAAAAATATCATGTGAAGGCTTTCACTTACAAAAGTCTGACCCTTACTGTTGAGATGCTTATGGCTGATGCAGCTCCCCAAACCTGCACAGAGCCTGCCATAGTTTCTAGAAGCAGGTTTTCATGCCATTGAATTGCCTTTCCCCTTCTGATTGCAGTGCCCCCATCTTGGCTTGGCAGCGCAGTGATCTCGCGGTGGGCGGGCAGTGTTGGTGTCGGGATGCAACTCGCTGAGTAGCGTGGTGCAAGAGAAGGGGCTGCGTGGAGGGGTCGAGATCTGGGGTGTTACATTCAGGTAGTTGTAAGCAGCAGCTGCTCCTTGTATAACAGAAGTTTGGAGGGGAAGGAGCAGATCCCGCTTTTTTTCTGCTGTTTCCTCTTTTCTCTTGCAACTGGGCTTTGGTGCACGTCTTTAGAGTCCATCCCTATTTGCCCATGTGGGATTTTCAGGTAGGTGAAGATGTTTTTATAGCTTCTTGATGAGGCAGCTTGGCCTTGCCTACCTCAGCCCTCTGCTGCTTGAGTTGAAAGTTTTGTTGCAATCATATTCCATGCGCTGATGTGAAACTTCTCAGTGGAACATCTTTCATCTTTCCTGTATCATCATAGAGCAGAATGCCATGTTTTGTCTTTTCTTAGCAAAAGTGCTGTTGATCATTTTCAATACGCATTGATTTATTAGGACTTGGGCATCTGGAAGAAAAGAAGAGTACTTTTGAACTAAAATTGTAGACTTCAGCAATACTCTCACAAATAGTAAAGCTGAACATACTGTAAGAAAGCGATGAGAAGGTTTCTGCTAGAGGCTAACTGCAGGCACACTTACAGGCTCTGGTTACAGCAGGAGGGTCTTTGTGGGAAGGTCTGCCAAAGTCATTGATGAAGATAAAATCCAGTCTTTCCCAGGGTGTGTTGTGTGATTGTGTGCCAAAGATGATATGCTAAAGGGATCATTATGCCAAGTTCTGTGGGATTTAAGGAGGGCTTGTTAACTAAAGGAAATTTTTTTTGAGTTGCATAAATTAACCTTTCTTCTAACAATTTATCTTTTGTTTATATATTACTGTTCCTTGTTCATTTGTACTGTCATCATCGTTTTTTTCTTTTTCCTCTCATGTACTAGTCCGTTTTCATACCATGGAGAAAAAAAATTCTGCATCAGAGCGACTGGCACAACATGCCCTGCAGATAAAGAAGTCCAATGTCGTGTTGGATCAGGTTAAAGGTTCAGAGCTCAGTGATGCTGACAGTGGTTAACAGCACGGAAAGTATAAGAAGCAGGCCCTGGATGATGTGAGCCTTCCCTGATGTAGCTACATAATAACCAGTTATAAATCAGTTTCCTGGTTTGGTTTGGTTTTGACATTGTAGCTACTGTTGCCAGTAACTTTTATTTTGTATAGTACATAGTTGTTTCTCAACATTCATGGGAAACCTGATGCATTATCTCTGTGTTTGAAACAGTGACGTGCTGGACTGAAAAAGGAGGCAGCCAGTATGTTAAATAGCGCGTTGTATAAACTCCAGTAGTCATTATCACAGCAAAAGTAAGAACGAGCATAAATTTGAAATTGTGTGAGGATTCTGTTGTTAATACATATGGCATGTAACTATTCTAAAAGCCCTTATTCTAATGGCAGTACCTGATAAGAACAGCGAGATGTATGACCAGTGTGGGCTGCTGCCACTGACTCACTGTGTAATGACAGGCAAATTACTCAGTTTTCAGCATCTCATTCTCCTCCTTTATAAATGAGAAATATTGTTTCCCAGTAAAACTCTTTGAGATCGTTGGATAAAAGATTTTCTTTTTGTACGCCTACTGAGGATATAAATTTGAAGTGAGAAAGTGCAGCAAATACCAGGTTCTGTGCAAGAAGTCTCTTACCAGTACAGACACAAAACAGTGGAGTCTTGTTGTTTGTAATGGATTGTACTAAAGCACCTCATGCTTAAGAAACCTTGGTGTAGAGCACAAGCAGAGAGGTGTTCAGGTCCAGCTTATTACTTGAGTTGGTGTTCTGCTCAAGCCTTTTTATTATCTGCATAGCTAGGAACAGCTTCGCTAAAACCTGTGATGTGTGCATTGGTATCTACTGTCCAGTTTTCTTTGAGATGTCAGGCACTGTGCCACCTTCAGATGAAATGGTGCAGGGAATTAAATTAGAGAAGTTTTCTGACAGTCTCCATCATCTCTTTCACGTTGTCTTTGGCTGTGTTTTATCACTAAATTTAGATGATATTTTGGGAAACTTGACCTTTCCAGAATGATCTACATTAGCACTATAGTCTTAATCTTTCCCCTGGCACCTCCTGAAACAAAATACAAATTAATGATTCAGACACCACAAAGCAAATCACATGCCACTTGTTTCTTCCCAACTATTCTTCATTGTCATTGTTTGCTGTATTGTATGCATGTCCTTGTGTATTCTGTGGTGAAAGGGACCTAAATGATGTAGGGGGTTTTAAGGGGGTTGGTAGCAGATGAGTAAAGAAATGATGCAACTGTTTCAGGTATATACAGAAGAAGGTTTAGTTAAGCATAAAAAGAACACCGTTATTTCAGCACTGACAAGCGGATGTTAATTTTGGCTTTGATGTATGGTTTGGCTTTTAATGAATTCAGACTTATTTTGTGATAGTCCATAAATAGCTGTGGAAGTGGTGGAGGATACATGAAATGTCTGGTCTCTGGTGCTGCAGGGAAGAATATGCTGTTCTCTCTCTCTGTAGATGATTGACCCTCTGTTTCTGCATCTTTATCTCCTCCAATTCAATTTATCATCATTCTTCATCCCATTTAAATTTGCTGACATTCTTAGACTTCCTTTGCAAGAAGCATTTCTCTTACTTCATAATTAAAAATAAATAAATAGAGATAATCCCATCAATTACTCTGGTTATAACCCTATTTTATCCAGCTGTGTTCTGTCCCAAATTCAGTAAATGCACAATCTAAAATTTCTATTGTAGATTTTTGTCCTTTTACATTTTTCCTCAGCTTGTCACTGTTGTCTGCTCTTTTATTTTTCTTTTGAAATTGCTTTTACCAACAGGACTGATCCCCACTCGGCTGTGTGCAATACCTTCTTTGCTCTGTTTTACTTTTCTGACTGTGGCTCTGCCCGAAGCAGCTCCACCCTCCCTTTGTGGCCTCCTCCTGCCTTCCTGTTGCTGCCATAGTGCTTATGCAGCCCCAGAGAGAACCATGTTGCAAAGTGGTGTGAGCGAGGAATAATTTTGCCAAAATGTTGTTGTTACTTAATTCTCCACTCTGGTTTACCATATGGCTGTACAAATGGCTATGTCAGCAGCGGGGAGAGGATGATGCAAGGCTGGAAACAAGAGGCCAGACACAGGAGTAGGTCAGGAATGCTGCTTTAGCAGTGCTGGGCTATGGCAAAATAACGAGTTCATCAGAGTAAAGCCTAACAGTTGCTGTCATGATCACGTCTTCTTGAAATCCTGATCTCTGTTGCCTTTTTCCTTAACCTTCTTCCCTCTCCCTCACATTGTTTAGTGCATTTTCCACAGTTGCTTGTTCATCTCTTCTCATTAAAAGTGATCAATAAGGACATCAGCAGAAGCCTGTATTTCTCAGCATGCACAGGTGGAGCATCCTCAGGGCAGGGTTGAAACAAACACGGTTAAACCTTTTGGGTGCGCATCGTAAGTCAAACCTGTACCATCATTTGGAAATACTTGTTAAATAATTAAGATAAGGTTTAGACTGATAAGCTGTTGGGAATGGATACAGTTAAGTTGCAAAAGAATATTTAAATCAGTAGTTTTCCAAAGCAGCACAGTGTGATGCTCATTTAGTATGAAATTTTAAAGACCTAAGCCATTTTGATTGGCAACAAAAGATATCCTATAACCTCATCTGCTTTCATAGTGCCTTTCCAGCAGGGACCAGGTACCTTCCCAAGCAATAATTTTGTTTTTCATGTCCCTGAAATCACAAGATGTCTGTAAACAAGTGCACTAAAATTCCACCCCTTTCCTTGGTCTGCAGAGTTGCTTTTACATTCGTCTACAGTTATTAATAACTAAGTTATTCATAGCAGCATAAAAGTGTTTCTTTTTGTGGGGTTGGGGTGTGCTCTACAAAAAATGATTCTGAAATGTTGAAATACACATTTGAATTTAAATTAATTACAAAGCTGGATATTTTCAAATCTGAGCCTAGGTTGAGGCCCACAAACAACATGAAATTACATCTAGGTCTAACTCTGCACGGGCAGTGTCAGGTAAATGTTCTGGCTGGATCTAAGACCACATGTAATAGTGCATCTGCATGTGTTTAAGTATTAAAATGTTTCAGCTAAAATAAAAATATCTTTTGTTCTTCAAAATTCATAAATTGCATTTCTTCTGTGTCTTTATTTACTTTTAACCTGGCAAAACAAACCAGGAAAGTCAGTCTTGAACAGTGTGATATGCTCCAGTAATACGCAATTTCTGCAGCTTGGCTTTGGTATTCAGCTGTGTACACTCTTTCAGGAAGAGATGATATTAATTACCCTCTGGTCAATCATACGAGCTATAGTTTATCATGGTGTCCTTGCCTTCTTTCTGGCAATCATAATCCTGTTTATTGACCTTCAGAATTTCCCTTTGTTCTAGGACAGAAGCATCAATCTGCTTCTTTCAAAGATCAAACGCTGAAGTAAAACAAAAATCTAAGCTTAACACAGAATGCTCACTCAGACCATAGGCTTCAGTATTATTTTTTTTCAGTAAATAGGTCATTTTCCAAACTTTAATACCAGCATTTGATGCACTACCTTGATGAAAATGAATTACTGAGTACTGATCTCTTTAAGTATATCCCCAAAACAGAAATGGAAAACTCTTCTGTGGGAGGTAAAATATAAATAAAGATGACTTCTTTTGTGGCTTTATGTCCTATCATCTCTACACCTTCTCCCAAAAGATTTCTCCACACCTTCTTTACACCTTCTGCTGTGCTGCTGGTACCTCCCGATAATGTGGATCCTACTGTGAGTTCTTTTCCATGAGCCCCTGAACACTGTTGTCTTTCCCCTGCTGAAAAGAAGCCATGGTCTTCATTCATGAGCTGCTCTCTGCTGGTTCCTGAGGTAATATTTTTCTTGATTAGAGATGGTCATTGTGTTTTCTTCACGTAAACATTACTGTCAAACAGTTGTATGGTTCTTCCCTGCTGCTCTGTCTAGATTTTGTGTACTTTCCACAGATGTCACGTTTTTATCTGCAGCTATTCTGAAGATTGGCATTTAAGTGAAGGCTCTCTATCCCCCTTAAATCCGATCCCTAAACCTGATATAGGTATATCGGAGAGCATTTTTGTATTCTCTTAAATTTCCTGACCATATTCAATAGCAAACTGAAAGAAACTTCTTAGAGAAGCCAAAAAAAATGAAAAACAAGCTGAGTACAAAAGTGAATTTCAGATAAATGTTCAAACAAGTATAATTTTAAGACCTTTCTCATCACTTGTGGCTCAGATTAAAAATTCAACATGCTGTGGAATTTCAAAATGAGATGTAAAAAAACAGATTTGTGATATTATTGAAACTTGCAATGTAAGGATGGCATGGCTACTCCTACTCCATCTTCCCATACCATGTTTCAGAGGAGAGTTACAGCAAGCTTACAAAATGGCTTATGTGGTGTAAAGTGGCAAAATCATTTCTGCCTGTTCACAGATGCCAGTTACTTTGCTGGAGTGACCACCGTGTGCCAGAGATGTGCGTGGAGCATAACCTACATATTTGTTAAAAAACAAAGCCTACCACAAAGAATGTGTAAACTGTGGGCTTGGATGTCTGTGCTCTTCAGTTACTTATTTTGGGTTTCTTGAGAGCTAGATGAGATTTTTCTGCACTTCCATGAGCTCTGTCAGCACTTGTTCAGTCTAGTTGGCACCTCTTCATTTCTCTCTGTTTTTTCAGCAGATTTTCTTAGGGAAAGGCAGATGATCTAACACTGTGAAGAAATTCTAATTTGTGCTTCTCTTTATATACTTTCATAGGACAGATGGACATGTCTGTTATTTAATAATGTTAATGTTACTTTCTTCTTAAAGAACCAGAATAGCTTCTAGCAGTCTGCCTGCCTGTCACTAGCAGACACGAGCTTCTTGCTGGTCTTGCACTAAATAACAGGGATTTTTGCTCTCTGGGTTCCAGCTTCCAGAGTTTGAGAACAGCGCTTTTTTGGATGGGTATTGCCAATTCCTCATACTCCTGGCTGGTGAGAAATTCTTTCTCTGAGCTTCTGGTAAATAAATGTCCTGTGCTGGCCCTTGAAGAGTGGGAGCTACTTTTCAAAGGAATAAGGCGGTGGTGGTGTTAAACTTCTTACCATTACCGTTGTCTCTGACTGAGACACTTAACAACATGCTTGTTATTAAGAAATTGCCAGAGCTTCCTGACATCATCGACTGAATTTGGAAAGGACATGCTTTTTCATTTCTTTCCTCTCAGTTACCAAAATTGAAGAACAGTCAAAGATTCCTCTCCTCCCTTCTGGGCTGCCCCACTGCTATCAAAGGAGCAGCATGCTGCATGGCACTGCCTGACCCTGTGTCACTTGGGGTGGGTGGATAGTGCCCATGGCAGCCCCTTTGCTGTGCTCAGAGGCTGAGAGATCTGTCTGGAATCGCATCTCTTCTGTTCTCTGCCTTCCCAGACTCCAGTTTATGGACCTGCAGAGGATCCTTTCTGGCCCCAGACAAATTTGGGACTTCTCAAATGTTTCCTGGGCTGTGAGAGGACCCATGGATCTGTGTGGTTTTGCTCTTCTCGTTGTTTCTGGAGCCACAAAACCCCTTCTAGTAATGGGATGCCTTCCCTGTTGTGGTACAGGGAATCAACTACATGCTGTTGTCACACATTTCCACAAAAAACATCAACAATTTCACAGCAGGCCAGGACGTTATCAGTATTTACTCAGTTTCTTGACAGTTCGGAGGCTGTGGGAGAGCTCTGTGATGTTGGCAGCCCATTCCAACCACCTTTCTGTGTAGTCTTGTCTAGATGACTAGTCAGTGTTCAGCACACCACAGCCAGAGAGACTTGCCGGAGTGTACTGGCCCTGTGGTCAGTGCTGCTGGTGCCAGGACAGTGCTGCATTTCACAAGGTACAATCTGAACATCGTCAGCTCAAGTGCTCCCCAGAATCTTAGCACAAATAGTTTGTATTCAGCTCTCCATTGTGTGCTATTAATCTTATTTCTGTATCTGCTTACAGGTTTACTCCTCTGTAATGGGAAAAGGATCCTCCCTAGCTCGTGGGTTGAAGTTACTTGCCTCTTTGTGATACACCAAGCTTGTTCATCCCTGCCAGGGATCCTCTAATTGTGTCAGGAAGGACTTCACTGGGCTAACAGAACTGAGGGCTAGTGGTTTGGTTTTGGCTTAGCTCTCTTTGAATCTTTGTGACCTGAATTCTGGGCTGCCTCCTACATCTTTGGTAAGGTGGAACGTGGTGCTGACTCAGGTTACCAGTGTATTTTTGGAAATACTGACGTTTCAAAGGGTCTTACTTAAAGCACTTCTTGTAGTGAGAGAACTGATGCCCCAGTAGAGCTGAGTCTGATCGGTGATACTCTTGCTATTTAGAAGGAGAGTAATTGCATCTTGTCAGCAAAGCTGGTCATTGCTTGTGTGATGCTTGTGTCTCTGTTTTGAGAAAATGCTGCTTCTGAACATCTGCAGCACAATGTGCATGTGAATAGAGACGGGGGAGCAGAAGAACCCAGTTACTTGATTCCTTTCTCAATATGCGCATTCTATATCCTGCCATATGGCCCTTTTTTAGCCTTTTAATTCTGGGATGATAGAGTTGATGCCTTCAAGAGTGCTTCAGTAGTGTTAGACTGCATGCATGTTGTAATACTCAATTATAGCAAAGACCAAATTTGTAGAGCTGAGGTACTGGTACAGGATGTACATAGGAAGGCACAACTTAAGAAATTCAAATAACTCCTATGTTCAAAATTCAGAAATATATTTTGGGTTAATGTTGGTATTAATTCAGCATGGAAAATTTAATTAAAATTGACCAAAATCAATAAGACATTTTGGTTTTATACCCTATGGCGGTATTAGATAAGAAAAATCCAGTTTTATTTAAAGCCTGAGAACCTATTTTTACAGCAGCTGGGAGAAATAATATTTTCCATAGGCAGTATAAACAAACTGTGCTTCTGAGATAATACAGCTTAGCTATTAGTGAAAAAGCTTTTAGTTTACCCTATTTTTTTTTTTTAAGGATATGAATTCCAGATAATGAAAAAAACTTTGTAATAAGCAGCCTGAGATGATTACTGATGCGTTAAAATAAAAAGTCACACAATAGCATTTTTTTTTTCATGTTGTGTTTTTGCCTTTAAGGGCAAAAAATAGTGGTTCTCTGTAAGAAACAGAAGTTTCACTTTCTGTCACGTAATGCAGAAGGTGGCAAATAGATTGGGGAAGCTGAGAGGATCGTTAGTTTAATTATAAGAGTGCCTAGAGAAGGGGGTGTAAGACAAATTGGACCTGACTGTAGAGGCACATGAATGAAGAGCATTTTTAAACGTAGTGCCCGACCGGAGCGGTGGCGGGGTGCCGGCTCAGAGCTCGTCTCCTCTTGGTGCCATATTCCTAGATGCATCTGTACGTGGTTACGCTGGTCCTTCTCAATGTGCTTTGTGCAGTAGGTCCACTTTAAAATAAAAAAGAATATAATCTTTTATCTTCCGAGTTGATACTGTACTAGTATGTTCTTGATGCTGGTACAGGCTGTAAGTTTCTTTTTTTTTAGGTATCAGAAAATTGTAGCTGCTGGAAAGCTACTGGAATCTCTCCGTACCTCAGCTTAAATTCTGTGAAACAAAAGCCATTTAAAGATTTTATTATGCTGTGTAGGCAAAGGTGTTGTATCCATCCTTTCCATTTGTGATCACGTGGAAAGCGTTTCAGTAGTGTCCATAAGGCAGTGTTACTCTAAATCTAGGTGAATGTGGCATTACCCTTGGATGTTTGGAGCAGATTTGGGCATGGTTTTTGTCTGGCTACAGTTTCCCTTCTTGCCTCCAGGTGGTATGCTTGGTTTTCTGTGGTCCTGGGGGATGTTCTGATAATTTCTGTGTCTGTTCCATCTTCCGTGCCCACCCCAAAGGAGTAGGGAGTGGTAAAGACAAAGATGGAGTAGGCCAGAGAAGAAAAGTTGAGAGGTGATTAGAGAAATGGGTATGAGGTAGAGAAGGATTTGAGTTGTGAAGGGAATATAACAATCTAAAAGGGGTTCGTTACAGCCTTGAGAAGTAAAGGAAGGACACGGAGGAGATCTGGAATACTTGAAGGAAGAAAAGAAATGGTACAGAGCTGATGGTTTCAATAATAATTATCCTTGTCGTTCTAGCATGACTGCTGCATCAGCTTGTGAATCTGTAACCTATAGGACCCATATTTGTACCTGCCTTTCTGGGTAAGCAACACTGAGCAATAGACAGGGTACTTTAGGATTACTTAATTAGTATATTATTTAAATTACCTAATGATGCCATAACAACTTTTAAAGTGTGATTAGTAGCCACATTTAAATATCTGAAAACCAGAATATATAAACTTATGTGTGCGGTCCAGTGTTGTTTATTATTTCTCTCATATGTTAACGTGCGTTTGTCCAGACAAAAATTTTGCACTTGCTGTCAAATATTCACAGAACAGTACTCTCAGGAGACACCATATCTGTACTTATAGAATGAGAGGTATATCGAGAAATAATCCGTTATATTATCAACCTGACAGGATTTTTGTCATCTGCAATAGCATTCATAAAGTAATTTAAATATTTGTTGTTGTAATTTATCTTCGTTCTCTGCAAGCCTGTTCTGATATGTTTGACTATAAAAGCCATAGCCTTTTTCTGGTGACTTTATAAAACAGAATTTTAGTGCGAAATTTTAGAACTGTGTTTTCCTTAAAATAAAACAAAATATCTAAAAGAGCTTACTCTAGGCATTTGTAAAACTAAGCAAGGTTCTTAACAAAATTTGCTTCATTTTCATTGCTTTTGAGTTTTGCTTATTGAGTTGATCTCACAGGTAGAGTTTGTTGTTCATTAGGGTGTTACTTGTGTCAAAGCTTTCTTCTATTGGTCTTTTACCTGTTGTAGTAGTTGATTGACTTCCTTGTTTGTTTATTTTGTTAATCATTTTATGTACTGTAGTTTTTGGTTGACACAGTTGGTCACCTCCATGTCATGCTATGGAAACTTCATACGGGAGGAGGACTTCTGCCAGTGACTATCAACGTGCTCAGAGAATTTCTTAGAACACCCCACACATTAGAGAAGGCATTAATTACTGAGAAAGTGCAACTTAATGTGTTTTTTTTTTTTCTGTGTAATTGCTGTGTAAGTTAATAGTGCTGGATCTAATTGAATCACACCTGATCTGGTCGTGAACTTTTCTCTAAGGACTGCTTGTGATTTTGGGATGGCCAACACCAGGACAAGTTCTGGATGCACCGTTCCCCTACCATCAACAGTCTCTTGCACATGGTGTTATTCAGAGACACGAACTCTAATTTGTGCTCTGCATTTTGAGAGTTTGTTTTTTCACAGTAGCTTCTGTTCCCTTTTAGAAAAAGGAAATGAATCTGTCCCAAAATGTTGACTGCTTGGCCCTTGAGCAGAAAGAAAATACTTGCTGGTAGCCTCAAAGGAAAGGTATTTAAGGAAGTGATGACTTCACTTGCTGGCAGCTTCCCTTCTACTACTTCTGTAGAAAACTGCGAAGACTTTCATTCTCACCTTTGCAAAAGGGACAAGATGCCGAGAAACTTGGGTTCATTCTGCCCATCTTTTCTTCATTAGGGACACTTGCATTTATTGTTTCTGTCAAAAGACTCAAATTATTTTGGCTCCACAGTGTTGGAGAAATTTCAGTTTGTCAGAGATTCACATCTCCCCATACCAGTGCATGCTGGAAGTATGGTCATTTAGTAAATTTAGTCATCAACACCTAAAACATTTACTGTAGTCCTACTAACACTGGCATCCTACTCTGAAAAGAGAGCGTTACGTTTGTCCACGGTGCTGAGGAGGATTTTTTTTTATTTAAAAATGTTTGTCAATTCTTGTACCAATGCAAGTACATATGCAACTAAGAAGTTAACTGTTCTCCTCTCTAAAATAATCTGAACTGCCAGTCAGAAAGCCTGCTGTCCTTTACTGATTTGGCAAGGACCACAGGTGTGCCTGAGGGTGTAGTTACCTCCTGGGTATAAACACAGCAACATCGTTTTCTTCCTTCGTTTGTGTGGTGCAGTTATCTCCTTGCCTTTGATTGGGGCTTTAGCTAAATGTCAGCTCTCTACGTACTGCTTTGTACTGAATTTCCATATATTAAAGGTTTGGGATCATATTTGTTCTGTGGAGAAGCTCATCAGATGGCTTCGGAGGTGGAATTTCTCCACTTGTGCATGAGCAGTGAGTCCAGTGGCAGGGAGGTTTTACACAGGCTGTGTTACAGTTCAGCAGGGTGAAACGTGAGTTCCTTATAAGTATTTGGAAATAGTTAGTGTTATGAATAAGTATTGATTTATTTATTCCCTTGCAGATCTGTGTTACCCTTTTAATTTTGACTATGAATTCCCTTTCTGGTATTAGTAGCACAGCCACCTTGCTGTAAGCACGCTCACTGAGGCTGGCGCTGGGGCTCTGCTCTCAGTTTTTCATAGCCTGCCACGCGCTTCACGTGCTTGGCACTTCTGCTATGGGCTTGGAACAGGTAGGCATTTGGGGAGCCTGCCTAAGGGCAGGGCTGTGCTTTGTAAAGGAGATCTGGCCACAGCAGAGCTGCAGCAGCCCTCCAAGTGCCTGCTCTCCAGCAGCCCAGGCACTGCACAGCATCTGTTGGCTGTGGTGTGCTGGAAGGGGCCGTCCAAATGGTTTTATTGCTGAGTGTTTTGTGAGGCTTCTGTATGTTGGAAGGCGAACTACTGGGGACTGAAGGCTACTAAACCAGGCTGCTGCTTCAGTCCTTTGGCTTCAAAGAGGAATGCAATGCTATATCCTTATTCTTTAAAGCAGTGGAAAAAAATAAGGAAAGGCTGCGATGTCACATACTCAGTTGAACATTAAAATAGCATATATTCATTCTTTAACAGCAAACTTTTGGACGTGAGTAGGGTGAACTTCACTGCGGCACATAAAGCTAAATTAATCACTTGATTAAGACTTCTTCTGAGGTAAACTTTTATGGTTAGGTTATTTTATTATCTGTGTTTCATTTAATGGAAATGTAGTGACTAGGTATCTAACCACCTCTGTCAACGTGGCTTTCTTAGAGTTAGACTTTGTTTAAAAAATAAAAACAACAACAAAAATTTGGTCTGTTCTTTCCTACCACGAGTTTGAACAAGTTTGCTGTCTTGATGTGTGGGCTTACCTCCTGGGCTGTGGCCACGATCCGGCTGGCATTGCTGGTGCTGGTCAGGGAAATGACAGAAAACCTCGCCCCTGCCTCAGGGCTGAGCAGCACGGTGAAGGGACTCGGTGAAGGGACTCGGGTTGGGGTTTGAACCACCGTATGGTTTTAGAGGCAGAGGATAGGTTTTAGCAGGGCAGTTGCAGACTGATGGCTGTTTTATGAAGAAGGTTAAGAGGTAATTTAATTACAGTCAAGGTATCGTCAGAGGTGATGAGCTCTTCCCTTGCTGGTTTGTTGCAGGAGGTGTCTGCTACCTTTTATCAGGAAATCGATTTGGCCAGATGAAACTTCCCAGGCGCAGTGTAGAAGTAAGTAAATGAAATTGAAGACCCTGTGTTATACAGGCGATTAAACTGCGTTCAGGGTGGTGTTCTCGATTAAAAGCAGTAAATACATGAGAGAAACCATAAATAGTGGTGTGATAAATAGTAGTGGGGCATAAGGCTTATAATAGCCTTTTATAATTTTGTAGAACTTTCTCCTTTTAATAGCCTATTGCTTTTTAGCTTCATCACATGCTCACTCTGCATGTGTGTTCACTTGCCCTTCTCGACTGTTTTATTCCAGTTGGAGCTGTGATCAGTTTCTTTTATTGCTTAATTTTAAGGTTAACTGGCTTGTAACTTTGTTCTGTTCCTGCTTCTTTTCAGCGGGCATGAAACTTCATATTGAACAGAGCCAATGTGACAAGCATTAAAGTCTGTTGTGTTGCTGAATGTGCTTCTGAGGAGCAGCTGTTTTCCTACTGGAAATTCTGTAAATCATAGAATAGCTGAATTATTTCATCTCAAACCAACAGTATCTTGCTCATTGGTTTTGTGCTGATTTTAGAACTTTTCCATTCCAAGCAGAATGTTCAGATAATTTTTCTCAATCAGATGTTTTATGAAATGCAATGGTAATAAATATTTCTAGATAGAAAACATATGCCCCTCATCTGGGAACTAATTCACTGTTATATTTAGTTGGAGGTCAGATCCTTTTTATTAATGTCCGAGATTTAATTGTCTGGGCTGAGATGAATAGTATGTAAGTACAGATTTTATCACTGAATTTTATTTTCACTTGGGTAACATGGCGTGACTTCATTTGGTGGGTTTGTATTAAAAATTCTTTCTAGGTTTTGTGGCTGTTTGTTGTATGCATGCAACTTTGGCCTTTACTTTTAGGATGTGGGATTCTCGTGTGTTTTTTTTTTTTTTTTTTTTTTTGTTTTGTTTTGTTGTTTTCAGTGTCTTCAGAGTTAGCCTTGACAGTGTGCTGTTGCTTTCCACTCCATTAGTAATTACTGTAGTTTCTGTTAATTTTGTGGAAACTTCAAACTAATACTATGCAATTCTATAAAGAACGAAGCTATAAGGTACAAAACAGTGATATTCAGAAACAAACAAAACCAACTTGATTTTTTTCCAAAAGTCTACTCTTTGATAAAGCCATACAGCCTAGCAAGAATTATTTAAGTTTTATATAAATGTGGGTCTCTGCCATCCTCTTGTGTTATCTTTTCTTCTAGTACCTTTTTTCTAGTACTTTTTTTTTTTTTTTTTTTCCTAACAGCAGCTTTTCATGCTTCTGTAAATTTGGCTGTTTGGGGTGGGTTTCCATCTTTTGAAGCTAATGTAAAAGCATTTTTAGCTAACTGTTAGAAATGCTTGTGAGTGTAGTTTTTCTTAATGCTCATTAAATCACAATTAATTTTGTACATAAATAATTTATGAAACTTCAACTGTAGGAGGAAGAGTATATGGAGCCCACAGTCTGAGTCTAGCTTTTAGTAATGTCAGAATCCCTGACAGCACGCTGTGGCTGAGGTCTGTATGCCACAGCTTTGGGACATTGTTGGTTTGTAATTCATAACTGCAATTGTTGGTTATACTTCATAAGAAATACAGATGCAATTGTGCTGTCTTTTTTTGGATGAGATCTATAAAATTATCCTTTTACAGAGTAGGCTTGTAAACCTTACAAATCTGGGGAACGTAGACCTCTTTGAGATACTTTGCTTATGAAACAAAGCCACCCCAAATTGTGATTTTTTTTTTCCCCATTTCATTTCAGGTGAATGATTTTCAGATTTAGCTGCTTGGTCACTTGAACTTGAGTGATATTTTCTTTGCCAGATTCACTCAAGTCATTGTGAACTTCTAGTCCTTTTGAGCTGGCTTGAAAATGGAAATTGTTTCCTATAAAGAAAATCTTTGAGAGGAGGCAGAGGTGAGTCAGAAAAATACTTATCTAAGACTGGGTTGAAGTTGAAGTAGCAAAAATGTGAAAGGGGCGGGAGGGAGTAAAAGGAAAACTTCAGATTTGGGATGCTATGAATAGTATGATTCTTTTGCTGCTGGGCAGGTCTGTCAGCAAACCTGCTCTCCCCCTGGGCAGGGAGGTTTTTAGCTCTGGTTCAGAGCTCGGGCTCTGCCAAGAGCAGCCAAAGGGGGAACTGCTGCAGTCTTGCACCCCGGGGCCACAGCTGGGGAGCGGCTGAGTGTCCGGTGCTCCGGGCAGGAGCGCGAGACGGAGCTGAGAGCCAGGGGCACGGATGGAGTGAGGTCACTTCTCTGGGCAGCGCTGCTCGAAGACTTTCCTTGGCGTGTTGCTTGTTGGAGGAAGAAGTGAAGTTGACAAGAGTTTTCCAGGCAGGTAGCCAGACAGCCATTATTTTAATGTTCCCAGCGGAAAATCGGTGTTTTTTGGCAAAACTGAAATTTTCCATGTGAAAATTTCTATTTTGTGGAAGCGGCATTTCTGATTAAAAACTAATTTTGATGGAGAGTGTCCAATTAGTTATATTCAGCCTTAGAATTAGCATCTGCTATGTTTAAGTCTATTGAAGATAATTTGGCTTAGGTTTAGTTACTCTGAACAGAATATACACAGACAACTTTCCTCCCTCTGTCTAATACTTCAGTTCCAGTGCCAGCCAAAATTCAACTTGAAGTTGGCTATGAGTAGAATAAAAGCTTTTTCTCAATTTTGCCAGTTTGTTTTCAATTCAGACTGCCTTAGGCTTCAAAGACTTCACAAGACACATGCCATGGCTAGAACGAGAGCTGCTCCGGACTTGCAGATCCTACTGCATGCAGCAGTATTGATCCGTGGATGGTTAATAACCAGCCCACAGTTTATTCCCATTCGTTTGTTTTCTGTTAATGTTGCCTTCAAATAATTGTGAGTGAGGCTTGTAGGTTATATGGAATGTGTGACTTGTGTTGCTTTATGGTCACATGTATAACACATACAAATTATAACATGCAACTGTACCGTATTCGGTGTTTTTCCTCTGTTTTATTTACTTAGATGTATTCTGCTGTTGAAAATGAGCAGTTTTTATTTTAATTTATTTCTCTTGGCTTCTTAATGTTAAAAATGCAGCTTCTTGTTTTAGTCTATCTGAACTTCCACTGATTTCAGCCCTCTCTCTTTTGGTTAGTAAAGAGTTTAGGCTTCCTGATTTTAGAGTTGCATGGGAACCAAAACTTCTTTTTAATGACAAAAACTATTTAAAACTATTTAACCTAGTTTAGGGAACACATTTTAAAAATTACTGCAAGTTTATTTTGAGAAGTTTCTATCGGAAGGTATTTTGGTAATGTTTCGTTATAATCTCCATGTATTAAATCTTATTATAGGATTGAGTCATGAAACCAAAATAAGAGGTCCAGCTCCAGGAATGGGAAGAGTTGCATTAGTAATCCTCTGTGTTAGGATCATGGATTTCCATTTTTAAGGCTATTTTCAAATAAGGACAGGTTCTGATCTAATCTACTTTAAATCATTGGAGAAGGAAGTCACTTTTGAAAGTTTTTCTGTTCATTCCTGATTAAATTATGCAAATGATAAAAGCCTTCAAGTATCATGAGCTGACAGACGCGTAGTAGGAAACAAGTTCCAATCAATGATCAATGCATTTGTGTATTTATTTTGTAATATTTTTACAACGGAGGGGTAGTTAAATACAATACTCCTCTTCCTAGTTCTCTGTGCATGCAGCTTTATCCTCTTCTGCCCTTACACAAGGTTTGGTCTGCTATGGGGTTTCGTGTTTTGTTTTTTTACATAGGTAGTTTCATTTCTTTTTCCCTACTAGATTTGCCATTTTCCATCCTAAATTGCTTTTTCCAGCAGAAGTGTGGGCTGCTGCTCACTCCACGTGTGCTTCTTTGTTGGTTTAAGTGGCCGTGGAGCTGTGCAGTGACTGCAGCCAAGCGCTGCCCCCTCCGTGTGGCTCCAGCTGGCTCCCAGGCTGGGCATAGCTGTAGCTGGTGCTTGCCGTGAGCTTACAGCAGGAACATGGTATGGAAAGGTGGGGTGGGCAGGGCCTCTCCCTGCTCTGAAATTGGCTTTTGTCAGCTGTGAAATATGGTCATTTTAGTATTCTGGCCTCCCTGATGTCTCTAATGTCCACAGGGGGCCCATCCAATAACATCTGGTAATGATCTGTTACTTATTCTGACCTTTTGTATTCCCTCCCCTGACTTTCTGCAAATTCACAGCAGCTGTTTTCATATTACAGGCTTTAAACTACACCAATATGCTTAAAGGTGGTTCTAGCTTCAGCAGCATGCTCTCTTTCCTCTCACCATGTTATGTCTTTCCAAAACTGTTCTGTAAAGCTGTTGCACTGTGATCCAAGTGACTCCCGGAGATAATTATAGGTGCTGGTTGTTTACAGAAAGTTGTGAATGCAAAATGCCTTAATACAGGGATAAGTGGTCTTTTCTGGTTTGTTAGGGTACCTATGGGTATATTGTGTTTAGCAGGTTGTCAGTTGTAATATAGTGTGGACAAAATAAATTTAAAAGTCAAAATGGGTTTAAAATGAACCACGTTGAGCTATTCAGTGTAAGTAATAGTATTCTATTTACTTACAAATAGTATTCTATTTGTACATCGATTTGTATTTTTTTTCTACACTGACTTATAATGTCTCCTCAGGCCAAGACTGATCTTGAGCCCTGGATAGCAAGGGTGGAAGAGTCGCTTTCTTCATGTGAATAAATGGCATAGAATGTGAGGACATAATGTTTTAGTTCCAAAGTAATTGACAGGGTTGATGGCACAGTTTCTAAGAAGTACTGTTTTATTAGTATTACTTATACACTGTGCCAATAAGTATTGTAAGCTCAGCTTAATGAAGTTTATCTTCCTGTCTTTGTGTTTCCTGAAATGTTACTTGTAGGAGTGAAGATAAAGCAGCTTCCAGACTTCTCCTACTGTCGTATTTCAGACCCAAAGCAGAGAAAGTGAGCAATTGAACTTGAGAGGGCTTTTTCATTGGGCATACAGCAGTTCCAGCATAATGAGTATTGACATTTAATTAGTCAGAAGCATCATTTATAATAGGCTTTTCTGTTAGCTGCGCTCTTGTTCTTCGGGGAAAGGAGGAGGAAGGGAGGGAATGGTCAGATTGGAGAAATGGTTTATTTTTCAGATGAAATAGTAGATGGCTGCAGTACTACTGAACTGATTTGTGTTCTGGTAAGTGTCCTCCAGCTTTATCTAACAGGTTGAATGTATAGGGTGACCAAATACTAGTTTATATAAAATTGACATATATGTATAAATACCTAAATAAGTATATATATTGGAAGGAATACAGTTTGTGTAGTAATGGAGCAAGATGCTGTGCATTTAATCTTTTGTCAGTATTAGTAATTACATGATTACAACTGTGAAAATGCTGCTTGATATCTCACAGCAGTTGCTCAAGATTTGAAACCTCTGTCCAAAGGAGACTAAATCATTATCCAAGGAGGTGTTCACTTAAGAAAGTTGTCCTCAAATAATTTTTAAACTGAGTACCTATTAAATTAGGTGTCCAGTCTGTACCAAAATCCACAGCCAACCCCCTGAAAGCCACATGCTCATAAAAAGGTGAACTAACAGTTTTAGAAATTTACCTGAATAAATGGGTGGTAAAATACAAATTGTCTGTTAGCTCACATATATGTGAGCTCTCTTGGAAGCTGATGGTGGAGGAGAGCAGCTAAATTCAATTTTCTCTCAGGTGTTAAACTTTGGGTCCAAAGCTGTCAGAAACTGTTAGATGAATTTTAAGGATTAATGCTTTCTGTGTTAGATCTGTCTGTGTGTGTGTGAGGCTTAAGGATGTGGAAGAGCAAAATATAAGAGGATCTATCTTGTTGAGATGCAGGTGGGGCTATGGACATTTTGGGGCCATGTAGGTCAGTTGTTCTTTATTGCTCTCAGTGGAAGACTTGCAGCTCTTTGGGAATGCTGTAACACTGAATGAAGCATGCTTGGGCTTCATTTACCTAGTCACTGCAACTGTCACAGTTCATTGGAAAATGACCTCTCTTTTCCAGTGGATGTTTTAGGATTTTTTTATCCGTGGCCATATGATATACTCATGAAAAGCTACCATTATCCTTAAGCAGAATGTGTTTGATTGATATATCTGTTTTACAGATAATTAATAAACTTACAAAATAAACAGAAAAATTGTATAGAGCCTAGAGTCATTATTGATGCTGGTGACAGACCAGAAGTCTAGCTTGGACCTTGTGACACCAAAGTGAAATAACCCAAAGATTAAGTATCAGCTTTCAAAATCTGGAATACTTTCCATTGTTTGGTCAGCAGAATGCAGGAATAAATGAATAAAATATTAAAAAGTTAGGAAGAGTTCAGGGCTGTAGTATATGGCTTGGTTCATTTGAATTGAAAATTTATTTCTGCTCTGATTTTGCTTACAAGGAATGCCCTGTAGCTGTGTGCTATATCAGAATTGTTGATAGCTTTCAAAGTAAATTTTTGAAAGATAAATTTGAACTTTTACTCCTAGGGCTAATGTGGATTTCCCTCAAAATAATGGGCTATCAACTAATGTTTTGTATTTTCTAACCATTTTTGTCTAAAACATTTAATATAGTTCACTAACCATATTCTTGGTAAACATATACGAAAGTGAGTACAAAAGAGTTACAGCCTGGTGTTTGAAATGCCATGTGTTGTGATATGGTTTAGAAACCTTCAAGATTTTCTTTGTGCTTTTAATATTTTTTTTTCTGTTAATTGGATTATCTGGGTGATGCTAGTAGCCACAGGGTCTGCAGTCTATTTAATACAATCAAACTACATCATATTATGAAGGTATGGGCCTATTCTTCCAACTATTGTAGCCAATTCATGTAATGTGTTGGACCCAAATCAACAGGTGGGCTATAGAGTGGAAATAGGTGTCTTCTGGGTTGCTAAAACACCAGCTTCTAAACGAACTGGAAACCATTCAAAAAGCTGTGTTCTTAATCTGTCAATGTAATAGGTTCTTTAGATTAGCCATGAAAATTTCTCATGTCCTTGCAAGCTCACATGCCTACTGTACCTTACTAGGGTAGCTCTTTGTGTACAGTACATGATGTTAAGTCTCATTAAAAGAACTTTTTACTTTGAGTCAGCAAATAGTTGCACTTTTGGGTAAACTGAATTTCAGTTAATTATCTTCTTAACCAACTGTTTAATTGTTAAGCTGCTTAGAATTGGTTAGTTTATTGTAAGCCCAAGCAAATAGTAATTTTACATTATTATATATTTTATATAAAAGAATAGAGGATGCTGAAAATTCACTTTTGAAGCTTCTGTATGTTCTTTAATGCCCTAACCAAGCAAGTATCACAGGAATGTTCTGCCCTTTGATAGGGAACACTCCCTAGAATTGCTTCATCGCTTGAAACCTGAGCTCAGGCAGGAAATGTGCAACTTACTCCCTCCATAGACCTGAGAGGTAAGAGGAGTTTCATTGCACAAGTTCTGTCCTTCTCCAGTTGCTGTAGCAGCACATGCTTTGGATTATTAATTCAAGTGTCTAAATGCTATGTGCTTAGCAGAAGGCTGAGAAACTATAACCAGAAACCTTTTTCATATGCAAAGATTAACCCAATTGAAATCCAATTTAATGAATCCACTTGCATATATATAAAAAAAGATTTTACTTAGTGTGAGAGGCCATGATTGTGTCCATGACGCGCACGTGCATACACAGTAGTACCTTGCTCAGGTTAGGCTGCTGTGTGAACCAGACATTCTGAGACTTTTCCGGGTTGACTCTGACCTTTTGCTTGAACTCTTCTCTTAGGTCTGTGGATTTCACTTTGCAGCTTCTTTACCTGTTGCATGCTAACTTCAGCTGTAATGTGTCTTTGCTTCAGAAGGCTACAACCAGTGCAGTTGAGCTTTTAACTGGTTTTCTCATTTTATATATCATTTTTTGCTGGGAAATCAGATAGTTATGATGTATAGCCTCATAAGTGATTGAGTAATTGCCAGTCATCTTACTGTTTTTCTAGTGTGTTTTCAAAATGTGTAGCAAGAATGATGCTCAGGAAAAATACTAGTGTTTCTGGTGTATATTTCTGGAAGAAAAGAGAAGTAAAGATGATATGGAAAAGGTTAGGAGCAAGCTATATTGTAAAACAAGTGTCACAGTAAGACTGGTAGGTGCAAGGTCTGCCCGTGCTTAGCAGCTGCATCATTTTTGTATGTACATATGCTGGCAGAGGTTTAAACAAGGTTTGTGTTCACATGATAGGCCACAAAGCAGTTGCGTGGTAGCCCTGACAGAAATTAGAAGGAAGAATATTTCCAAGTGCATGTGATAGTGAAGGCATTTTAAAGTAATTCCTGCACATTTGCATAGTTTCTTTGCTGACATGTGGAGATAGAGTACATTTGAATGTCATTTGCAGAAAATAGTCTGTATTTTGTCACCTTCCTCTCTATTACTTTCATGGCTGTTATATTTCCCTTTTGTCAAAGTATTTCAGGATTTCTGTTCTTATACTTAGCCTTAAAACTGTGTCCTGTAGCTGTAGAAGTCTCTGAGTTTGATGGCAGAAATCTGTAATGCAAGATGGGTGGCTCTTCAGGCTGCTATGTGTTGTGTGTTGGACTTGCTTCACTGCCTGACTTTGAAAGCTCAATACCAAGATGAAAATGTTTGCAAATAATTAGTGTCCGCTATGGTGTGAGCATGAGCTCCACACCAGGAAGATGATAAACTCCAGGTTGTTGAGGAGCAATACGTGTGTCCTGTACTTTTCTTCCTTCCTTAGAGAGAGTGAGGAGGCCCTGCCATCTAGGTCTTCAAGCCAGGTGAGCTTTCCTGATCCGGTTTCTGTTTCCCTAGAGAACTCATTTGAGTTCTTCGACCATTTCATTTCTGTACATTGGAGGAAGGCTTGAGTCACTGTCTGCAACTGGTCGATGGTTTTGGTTGGTTGGAGTGAAAATCATCATTGTTACAGCAACATCTGTGCTGGGTGGGTGGGTTGTGTCCATCGAAGGATACAATGTTTGCTTGGTCTTAAAGGGTTTTGAGGGCAGATTTTCTGCTTGTTCGTTGTGGTGAATTGCTGCTTTCTGTCTGGTTTAAGGCAGTAATGAGGAAGGAAGGAACTGTTGGTGTTGATCAGCAAAGAGAACAAAAAGAGGGAGAGAACAGCAGGCTTTATAGGAACAGCTCTTTGTTCCTGTAAATCATGGTGGTTTCTGGTGCTAAACTGTGGGTTGTTGAGTTCAGAGTCTCCTAACACACTATTAAATTGTTTCTTGTGGACTGGAATACATATTTGTAAGCTGAACAGTCTTATTTTGTGCACTGGTGTTGGTATCCTTAGGAAAGGAGTCTGCTAACCTTCACTGTGTCTTGTTTGATCTATGATTTGTTGAAATCCTGGTAAAAGTAAGTGTGTCAAAGTGTTATGTCTGTGGTGTAGATAAACCGTTTAAAAAAAAATAATAATTCAGCTCACAAGTGAATAACCACTGTAAAGTCTCAGCTGGAGTTACTGGTTTTGTAGCTGCACTGTTAAAGATTTCTTAGATGCTGATTTTTACATTGTTGCAGCTACTAAGGTGATGGACTTTTAGATGGTGTCAACAGGGCATAACATATTATTCATGAAATATTATGTTGTTGGTTCAGATCACTGATACAGAGGCTCAGTTACCTGGTCGCATCTGTTCAGGGTTTCTTCTGCCTTTTAGATTTGAGAAGTTAGAAGTTAGAAGTTAGAGTGGAAGCAGCTTCTTCATGAGTTGTCAGACATGTATGTTCTTGCTGGGCTTTTTGCTTTGGAGTTTGAATGCTTGCAACACCATTTTTCATGATTTTATCATTGCAAGTCATGAGTTCAGCTTGTAGCTGGTGTGTTTACCTGGTGTCTCTATCCATCCTTGGTTTGTTGAATTGGTTTATCAACACTAAGAGAAGTTTACCGTAATTAAGCATGAGAATGACATTGTTGCAGTTGTGAAGTCATAGTAACTGGAATTAAGTCAAAATGGATACTTTTTGCAAGGACGGATTTCATCAAAAAAAAAAAAAATATTTTTGTCTGAGATATGTGGCCTTTTTGAAAGAGCTGTAGACCTACTCTAGAAAAGCAAAATATCCCAGTAAGTTTCAGGGCAGTCACTCAGGATTGTTGACTGCAGGCAGTGGGAAGAAGGCTGAACTGCAAAATCCCAGACCTTCCCAATTCACTGGCTTGAATCTTGGTCTTCCACTTTCCCACAAGAGCCTAAGTAACTAAGCTGTTAACTTTAGGAAGGGATTTATCATTTATTTGTGACACCTTTTCATTTGTGTATACTGGGCCACAGATTCTGTTGTGACCCAGGCAAGTTCTCTACTCTATTTGCAGCTGGGATAATTGTTGTCCTCTCCTAAATTCTCCTTTATTCATTGGTAAACACCTACATGTGTCACCAAAATTAGGAAGCAAACCCGTGAACATTTTTGAAGTTATTTTAGTAATCAGTTTTGAGAATATTTTACTAACTTTTAAGGTATTATAATTTATTGTTTCTTTATATTTTCTACTTCAGTTATGAAACTTTGCTTACACTCTTATCAAAGGATGTAGAAATAGTTGTCTGTGTGTGTAATTAAGTAAATTGCAGGCAGTGATTCTGCAAAGTTTTAAGAATATAACTGCTACCGTTGGAGAAGACTAACAGCATACTGAAAGCACGCACATAAGCTCTTTGCTGGACAACGGTAGCAGGGCAGCAATTAGAATCTCGGTTTTGAAAAGTGACAGTAACATCTCAACTCGCGCATTTCGTTTATCAGCACTTAGTCCAAGATACAGACTTGCGTTGATCCCAATTCTTTACTTGGAAAATAAGAACTGTTTGTCTCTTCAAACTAAATACATAAATAAAATCAAACGGACCTAGATGGAAGGTTCAGTATTTCGACAAACCTTTACCTATTCATACTGTAATACAAAGCAATGCTAGTATTTTTATCACTGCATTCTCTTGTCTAATACTTATACACTGAACGCACATGCCTTGCAGAATAATGCTTCAAAGTCTTTGTGTGTTTGCTGTTTTCGTGTTTGTCTACATTTTTGGTGTAAGGTTTTTTTTTGCTGTTTTGCACTGAAATTAATTACGTAATTACCTCTGATATTGGGAGTCTCTTTTTAAAATAGAAAAACAATAAAAAAGAGACAACTTAGGGAGGGAGTGGACAACAGACAATCAGTAAAGGACTGACTTTCTTGGGATAAGGTTGTATTGTAATTTGTAAGGCAGTATTGGATTCCATGAATTTAGTGCCTTTTTTTTTCTATGTAACGGAAATGTTAACAATGAATTCATTGTGTGTTGACTTTCTTCAGAGTACTGTTCTTGCCTTTGATTTTTTTGATTTTTTTTTAATTGTGTTTTTTTTTTTTTGCCTAAAGACTCTGTGTGGACAGTAATGACCGCACGTTTCCGATTGCCTGCTGGCAGAACCTACAATGTACGAGCATCTGAGCTGGCACGAGACAGGCAGCATACGGAGGTGGTCTGCAACATTCTTCTCCTGGATAACACTGTACAAGCTTTCAGAGTTAATGTAAGTAATTTGATTATTGCAATGTCACTGAGCTGGCTTTCCTTTGCTCCACTTGTGTTGCTAGAGTTTGACTTCCAAAGCAGTGTTAAGCGTGGAATAGAAGTGGAAGCTATGTTCAGATGGGCATGCTTGTACTTGTACATACTGAGTCACTGTAGACTTAGTCATTCTGGTATCCTCTGTGATACTAACATCTTAATTTCAAAATTCAATATACAAAGAATAGTTTATTTCTAGTAATTTTCTTCACAGACCGAGAGCTGTGTAGTGAAAATGGAGGGTAACTTTGCCAATCAGTTGAATGAGAAGCAAGCTTTCCTTTTAGCCAGTTCTGTTTTTTCATTTTGGGCATGAGTATAAAAGTAACTCTTGTTTTGACTATGTAACTAAATATGTTCAATCATGTGGATGGTTATTATTGGGTTACAGTTACCATGTTAAAGTATCCCTTTGCTTTTTGCTTTTCTGGCATTGTGTTCTCTCTTGTTCTGTGATTTCCCTTATTTAAACACACTACCTCCTAATGGCAGGAAGGAAGATAGGGAAATTCATGTTGAGGGATATTACTAGGAAAAGTTACTTCTATAAATGAGCCTGGAATTTCACAGGAAAACATTAGAGCATTTAAAATGATCATTTTCTGAGAAGAATCAGAACTCAACAGGAAAGAAGCAGTGGGGTCTCCTGGGGGTAAAAGCAGAACCCAGCTTTTACTTTATAGCTGTAGAACTGATAACTTGTGTGGAGAAAAATGGTAAACAACACTGTGGTAAAAGTTACAGGTGGCATGATTCAGTGAATGAAGTGACGGAGTAGCATGATATCAGATAAGGCTGTGGGACTTCATCAACAAGGTGAGGGAGAAACTGAAGCAGTTTTCAAATCTATGTGAGCAAGTTTAATTTGGACCATCTGAAAAAGTTCCAATGCTCAATAATTCTATTGAATTTTGATGTCCACTCTTCAGGTAGGATGATAAATTTGCATGTTTTGGGGAAGATTTGTGAGAGTGATTGCGTTCCTTTGTAATCAGGTTATTTGAGCTTGTGCAGCCTCCAGGTCTCTGAGTAACAGAATCTGTTACCTAGCAGAAATGTCCAAGGATCCAGTGCCTAGTGGATTAAGATTTAGAATGTAGACTTGGTGGTTATTTTGCATAGTAGTGTAGAGGATCCTTCCAACTATAATAGTAAATTGTTCAATTGGAATAAAAGGTTTTGGGATGTTCTCTTAAGATATTTTTATAGTTGATTTGGGAGCTATTTCAGAACAGTTACTTCATTTCATTTCATTTTCAGAAGAGCTATTTCATTATTCTGAACTCCTGAAAAGTTAAAGGTGGGAATCTTACATGATGGGGTAGGCAGAGGTATGACCGATGAAGGTTTTAATGTATCATCCTCAAGCCTCATCTCCTTTCTGGGGTAACCTCTCCTATATCCTTTTTTCCTACAATATTTCATTGCTCTTCTGTATCTCTCATCTTCTTATTCTTGCTAACGGTTTCCTGGTCTATACTGCCTGCTGAAAAATAGCATGCTCAGAATGTGGTTGAAGACAAAGCAATAAAGGTGCATGAGAAATTGTAAATATGTTCTCTGCTTTTGGGTGCTTAAGTTTGCAAGACAGGTGTTTGAATGGAAGTTTGTTGGTGTTTTTTTTTTTGTTTTTTTTTTTTTTTTAATAAAAGTTAGTTAAAATAAGGAATAGTTATTGTACAACAGTTATGGGCAGCGATGATTCATTTTAATGCAGATATACAAGAACTTTGTCTCTTAAGAGAATGCTATTGCCTTTGTAGAGGAGAACAAGCAGTCACGAATCCCCAAATATCTATTCTGGCTCTGCTGAGAAGTGTGTAATAGATTCTTCCTACCACCCTAGTGTACTAAATATTTTAGTTGCCCAGATCACTATTTATTGCTTATACAGAACAGCCTGAAAGTTTTGTCTATTAAAACTGAGATTAGGGAATAAAAAGTTCCTTGGTGCTCACCCTTTTGACCCAATGTTTTAGCCTTAATCTGTTGGTTTTTTTTCCCCTGTTTTTCAAATATGAGGAGTTACGACAATTCTTAAGTAACCTATTATAGGAAATGTATGCAAACCAACATGGTATACAGGTTTTCAGGGTTTATAGCTGTGTTTTACTTTATTGTGGTTGACACAATACTTGGCAATAAATATTAATGGAATTATTTTCAGACTAGGAAGAACAAAGATAACATCAAGTAAATTAGCAAGGTTTCTTTCTCCTGGGGATTACCATAGGTATTCTGTATGCTAATGGTTGTAAAGCTTAATCATCTGAAGTGAGCAGTGTTGTATTAATAAAAATGTATTCAAATGATATTTCTCCTCCAACAGCAAAATACTGATCACAGGCAATGTCTCCTGATAATTTATACGACATGTTTTATGTTCACATTTCAACCAACCTCTTCCATTGATCTGCAAAATTTCTTTTTGCTCAACATTACGTTGTATAGAGCGTAACAAATCAAATAAAATAATCCCTGCGGCCTGTAGCTAGCCATAGGTTATTTTGGTTGCAGGCAAAATAATCAGTTGGAACTAACCTGTACATATATTTGAGGAGCAGAAATTTTCTTTGTAAAATGCTCTGCTTACCAAGTGCAGAAGTTCTGCTTCCACATTGGAAAGCATGTGGTGTAAAAGGCAGAGCTGGAAGAAGTGAGAATGACTTGAGTTAATGATTTGCATAAACCTGCTTCAAGATCAAATTATTTTGACTTATATAATTGTTTAAATACCTTGTTGTCTCTTTTCTGTGCAAGCTGACTTTGCAGTATTTCCTAAAAGCCAGTACAAAGAGATCACCTTAGAAAACTAAGGCAACATAGATGGAATGAATTGTTCTGTGAGCAAGGCTAGTGGGTTAGCTGTCACCAATAAATGCTTTGCTTCATCTCAGAGTCCTTCTCATGCAAGTAAAAACTCCAATAGCCTATTGAAGAGGTGACGTACTCAAATAAGTTAATATTTGCAGTTGTTTTCTTTTGAAAGAAAGAAAAAGGAAAAAGTAAATCTCCCATTGGGAAACATTTTTTTTAAAGTGCTTTAAAAGTTCATTTAAGCTATAGAATAAAAGGAGGCAGCAGTGCAGTTCTGCCTCTTTGTGGAATGGGCTTGCTTGTTGGAACAGAATTACACCAGTGAGCTGAGAGGAAGGGTTTCAGTGCTGTCCTTAGCAAAGTAAGAGCACGAGCACTCTCAATCTGTGTGCAGCAGGATTTGTCAGACCCCCTCATGGTTCTGCTGCAGTCCTGGGAAGGCCAAGTACCTGCCATTCAAGCCTCTGCCACGAGAAGTCCAAATCTGTCATGGCAGCGATAATATCTCCTGGCGTTTGTTGTAAATGCATCCTGGTGTGTTGGCCAGCTACAAAACCAGAATGTCAGTTACATAAATTGGGAAGGTGGTGATTATAATTGGTAAGGAGGCATTAAAGCTAGGTAAGTGTAGATGTTTTGATAATTTTTCAAAGAAGGGTGTTTGTAACCAGGTAACAATCCTTTTGTGATCAAAATTGCCATGTCGGTATCGTGTACTGGATGTTAGCCACTGGGTGGTAGATTGCAGTTTATACACTGATGTCTAGTGTTGATTTTTTCTGAAATGCCAAAATATAAGACATTTGACTTTAATGATTATTAATATGATTATTAATAATGTGTATGCATAAAATTCTAATATTCTTAGCAAAAATGTTGCTATGTTTTGTATCCATCTATGAAGTAATGAAGTTCTTTCTAGCTGACTTCACCACTCAGTTGAGAAATAGCTAATTGCAGTGGGTAGTTTTATATTAGATGGTTTTTATTGTCCACTTATTTTTCCATTATTCTCTCTTTTAAGAAGAAATAATAATGTTTACCTTTAGGAATAAACCACATTTCTTTTTATGCTAGACCACATGCATCGGTTTTGATTTTTTTTATTAAAAAAAGACAAAAATAGATACTTGTCATGCCTTTTTTTTATTTTTTTTTAAATTTATAGCAGCTATTCAGTGACTGTGGTAGTATTACAAGTATTTTGGACCTTACACAACAAACAGGATTGTGACCTTCACCTGCTCTGGCAGGCTGCAACATCATTATATAAATATCGAAGATGGGTTAAACTGAGGTCTGGTTTTACTAGATGCTTATCTTTATTTTGCACTGAGAGTAAAACATTGTGATCAAAACAAATGCTTCATGTTGAAACTCGTCTCCTCTTACCGAACTTGCTGCTCTGTTTCAGGAGAAATACCTTTCATTCATTCTGCCTTCTAGCAGGACCTCCAGTAATGGTCCAGCTTCCTTGCTGTCATGAAATGACATTTCATACTTGTAAATTAAAATTGATCAGCACGTTCTAAGCTTTCAGTACTTTTTGTACATTCATTTATTTATATATTTAAGAAACTATAAATTCTTGGTTTTAAATGTTAAATAAAAAAAAAGTACAGAACTGATAACCTGCATGCTAGCTGTACTAAATGTAAGTCTGAACTGGGGTTCCAAACCTCTCCCTTGTTTTGATCATTACTCTCATAACTTAGTTTGAGTTCTGATTTAAATCTACATAGGGAAAAATGCCAAGAAGCAATTAGTGTTGCTATGTAATTTTAAAATTAGTTTAATTTGTTGAAAAAATTATACTGATTACTGGTTTATTTCAAAATATATCAGAAACTCCTAATTTAGTAAAATGGAAGTAACTATTTTTGGAATTGTACATTAAAAATGCCTTATACACTTATGCTGTCATGTACTTATTATGTTAACATCTGTGGGTTTTAGCTTGTTCTTGTTTATTGGAGATGAATTTTCTTTACTAGTGAACCTTTTAATAACGTTGAAACCTATTCACTGTTAGATTTTCTTAAACATTAAGAAATCTTTTTTCCCTGATTGTGTTTTAAAATAAGATCATTTCTTATTGTAAATATAGCAACTCACAGGTAACTTTTACTTAGCCAGATAAATGAATATATGTGCCTTATACATGAATATATATGAAATACATATCTTATGTAACTTCAATTTAAATAGGCAGAGCTACAGTTACGATTATCCTGCTGGCAAAATTTCAGACATAATTGCTCGATAACTATTCTCTGTTTTTTATAATTATTCTGAAATAAATTATCAAATTTCTTGGAACTTTTAGCCCCCAAATAAAAGGTTTAGACTGATTTTACTCAGCTTCAGCGTAACTTCAGCTGAACAACAACAAAAAATAATTGCTAGTATGCTGTTTGATGTAAACAAATTGTCAGAATATGATTTGTAGAGTTTCTCTTGTTTATAGATATTAAGTAAAACCTTCTGACCTTTTAGCTATATATTTCAGATACAGCTGCTGTGAAAGTAACCTATTTTATAATATCTTATGAAGAGCAAGGTCATTTGTGAGCAGGAGTCTTCTATTTCTGTTATTCTTTCAAAATATCGCCTACAGTAAACAAGGCAAGATGTATCTGAAATCCACTGCAGCATCAATAATACTTGGCACCTAGAACATCATTAGAAGCTTGCTTGGTGCCAAAGAAGTAGAAAATCTGTGTGGAAAATGTATTAATCATATCTTTCAGCATGTTTCTCGTTTGACAGCTTTGCTTGCAGAATTTTTCGTCATCTTTTGTGCTTCAAGAAGCTACTGATACCTCATAACTTATTTGGGAAAATCCTTCAGATTTCACCAAGTGTATTTATGGAGTCTAGTCAGAATGTCACACTTAGCCTTTAAATTATGTGTTGGCAATGTTTTCAGGTTAGGCAAAAAATTGCTAGGTACCCACAACCACACAGATTCTTTTTATATCGTGTTGTGGGTAAGAGTTGTCTCTGCAGTAAAAATCAAGTTTGTCCACTTGTCTATAGAAAGAAATGCTACTGTTCAGATTATTTGAATTAGTTAAAGTATCTTTAAGAGAACATACTTAAATGACACTGCTTCTCAGCTGTGTATTTGTCTGCTTCAGCTGTCTGTGCCATTTAACTGTGGAAGCATTTTCAATATGCTGTTTCATTTAGATTCAGGAGAAGATTTTCAGATCAAGAAGTAAGAATAAACTGTGCGGGCCTGAAAAACTTTCTATATTCAGTGACCCAAATGACACTAGAAAGTCCTTTGTCAAATCCTACCCCTCTTTTCTCCTTTCTTTTTGCTTTCCAGTAATCCTTTTAAATATCAAATTTGGTTAATGAACAGCTTTCAGAAATAATCATGTAGCTAGCTGAGAAGTGAGAAGTTCTTACTGTCAGAACATGACAGAGGAAAAATAATTCCTTACATATGTTTCAGAAGAGAGATAGAGCTTGTTTAAAAATAGTGCTGCTGGGATGGTCTTTGTGACGTTTATGATTTAGACTGCTAGATCACATCTGAAAGTATGTGCTTCACCTGCATGAACTTTTTGTGTCCAATTATATATTTGTTCATTAAACAGTGTATACGTATATTTATTCTCTGCAGAAACATGATCAGGGACAAGTTCTATTGGATATAGTCTTCAAGCATCTCGATTTGACAGAGAGAGATTACTTTGGTTTACAGTTGGCTGATGAATCCACTGATAACCCTGTAAGTTGGATCTGTTTTATAAATCATAGTTTTAATTCATTCAATATATATATAAGGATCATGTTTTATTGTTTAGAGGATACTTAATTGTTAAAATTTTAATTTGTTTATTTTGATAGATTGCAGTGCATTGAAAAGTACTACATATTTTTTCTTTCCCGGATTTAAAAAAAAAAAAAAAAAAAAGAAAAAGAAAAAGGTGTTTCTTAGCTTTTTGAAATAGTTTTGATTTGCTCACCTGGACAACTGTATTCTAATACGTGGAACAAAATTAAAATCTTGAGAGTGGAGAAAGGATTATATATATATATATATTATTTCTCACCTGCTTGAACCATGAATTGAAGTTCTTCTTTTACAACATTGCAATAATGATAGCAAAATATTTAACATTAATATTTATTTAAACATTATAACATTTTAATAGTTTCACTTTTTTTCTACTGCTGAATTTACCTGTACAAGAACACAAATGATACAATGAAGTGTGCTGTCTTCTCACATGGGAGATGCTCTTCAATCTTGTTGGTTGGGCTTGTTTTCAGAATGTTCTCAAAAGAGTGATTTCATGAATAAAGAACACATGAATATTTTATTTGCTCCTTAAGCCATTTTTTTTAATGCACCAATTTGAATACGTGGTTATTTGATGTACTTGAGAATGGTATTTTCATTGATTAATTTGGTAGATGAGAAGCATAGAATTAGAATAGTATTTCTACTAGAAGGTGGAGCAGAATTAAGAAACAGAATTAGGGAGAAACACTGGTGGGGGGGGAGAACAGTGACAGAAGTAGGGAAATAGTAATATATGTGTGGTAGAAACACTGGAGGCTGGCATAATGAACAAATCAGATCAAGTGAATTAATTAAATGGCAGTTGTGAAAACTATCCAAGTTAATTATATGGTAATAATCAGCATTCAAGCAGCATGTTAAAGTAGATGAAGGTTGAAACGGGAAGAAAGATGGGTGATGTTTGGTTCGTGAGAAATGGAGAGCTTAATCAGTGTTTAAGCAAAAGTAGTGCATTTGGTGGTGCTCTTCGAGTATTGCATCTTTTTGCAGGGTTAGATGAAGTCACCTGAGTCTAACTCAACCGTGAATTTTTGTCATTGCTACAGTGGGAGATGTTTTTGTTTTTTAAACTGATCTATTTTAATCTCTGCCATGAGAAAAACAAATTTAACCTATGCATCCATGGGAAATGCTGCTTGTAGACCTTTTGAGCATCACTCCATGAAGAGTTACTAGCTGTTTTTAAACAAGTAGAAGTACAAAATGTACTACTTAGATTTATTTGTGAGAAAGGAATATTTGGAATTAAGTCTGTTTTTAAGTGGTTAAACCTTCCAGAGATTTGCATTCAGCCCCCTGCACTCATCCAAACCACAGGGTCTTCTGTTTTAAACATCAGTCTTCTGCTGTTAGAATCCTTTCTTTGTACTATGTAAACATACCTGTTATTCTGAATTCAAGAGGCATTTCTGTAGCTTATGATGTATTGCTTGTGTAGATTTAGTAAGGTATTAAATAGGATTCGAAGAGTTTACTTTGATCAAAGTGATTGCATGATTGAAATGGAAATGTAGCTCTTGAAGTACAGCTCTGCTTCAGCTAGCATTATTTCAGTTAAATTTGAATTGGCTATTACATTTCCATGCCCTATAACCAGTATTATGCATGGCTGCAAAACTTAAATAAATAAGTACAACTGATCCCAGATATCAGTAGCATTGTATTCCCTCCCCCAAATGGGGGATTCTAATGAATGTTCTCTCTTGAAGTGGAAATAGGGGACTCCAGAAGTGATGGAGTTTAGATGAGCATCACTGTGATCTGGGACACTGTAAAGAGTCAGTATCACCTTGTAGTTACAAGTGAAATGAGACTTGTGCTCATGAAATCATACGTTAAAGGGACATTGTCTGTTCTGTTTTATCTAGTTATTGATAATCATCATGATCATCATCAGCTGGGATAACAAGTAACATTTGGGTGTGTTTTCATTATCCTGTAAGGTGATTTCTTTTCTAGCCAAGGCACTTGCAGGGCTTTAAATCACATTTTGTGTTGTTCACGATGTAACAGCAGCTGTCGGCTCATCACCATAACAGATAAAGAAAGGGACTCTTCTGAAACTAAGTTTTGGTAATAGTTGATGCGCTTTAATTGAAAGGAAATTCCATAGCATTGAAACTTTATAAATCAGCAACGTAACACACTGTAGATATTTAATGGAGTTTTCTTTTGTAACTTCATATATGGTTCTATTACGACATTGGCAGGATGGCCATAATTAAATTTTATCAATCTAAACTTTGTTCCAAGGCTAAAAAGCCAAAGTCACACTGTAGAAAAACCTAAATTATTTTTCAGCTTTGATTAAAATGCCTTTAATTTAACACCATTGAATATTTTATTCAACATTAAGAAACTTAGTGTTTCTTCTTCACACTTACCTGGCATTACAAGGCTTAGAACTCTAAACATTTTTTTTAGTTTGTCTGTCTGGAAGTAGTTGAACACAACGCTAATAAATACTAATAGTTATTCCAAAAGAAGAGGGACTTCACAGATAGTTGATACAAGCACATGCTTTAACAGCTTAATATTCCTTCTAAAATATTTGGCTTTTCAGCAACTATCTACTTGCCATCAAAATATGTCAGAGCTAAATAAAATTTTTACAACTATTAGTAGTCTAAGCTGAAGATTTATGGGTTTGATTAATTCTGGGTTTTGATATCAGCTTACTTTTACACTTTGCTCATTTGTGCAAAGGAAACAGATTGGATTGTCAAATACTGCGGTTAAATGTGTAATAACACACTGGAATATTACTAGGATACTGAAATGCTGCAGGACACAAAACTGGCGGGGGGAAAAAAGAGAATTCTGCCAATTGAGTGTGAAACCTCTATCACTGTGTCTAAATGCGAATTGCATAAACTGCCTAAGCTTTATGTATTTGTATAAAGCTCATTTCCTAGCACAAATCAACACAGGAAGCATTGATGCTTTCTACAGCGGAGTGCTGTGGCTGGTTGTGGGGGCCTGGAGCAGCCTGGGGAAGAGGGGATCCCACATATTCCTACCCCTCAGACCTGCTAGCAAGTCTGAACCACGTCGGATAACGCTTCTTGCTACCAGCACCTTGACCCATAAACTTCTGTTAGTTTTGCCTGAACCGTATCAGCTTCAGCTTCTTATCCTGTTAAGTGATTTAATGCTTTGCAGTCTCTCACGTTTTATGTTTGGATCCAGTTATATCATGTGAAGCATGGATATTGCTTGTTAAATACAGTTTTAAAAAAAAAAAGTTACTCTTCTGTGGTTTAAGCTATATTAGTACATTCCAAATTGATTTTTTGCAACCAGAAGGAAGTGAACGCAAGCTTTTCTGCTAAGCATTTAAATTCCAGGTTTTCTGGATTAACTATAATCTCAAGCAGTATTTCTTGGAGAAAAAAAAGTCAGAGGATTATCAGTCAGATCTATGTATTTATCAGATATATTGAATCAAAACCCCTGTTTAAAGATACTCAAGTGTTTTTAATCATGTTCTTCTCAAGCCATCTGCTAGAAGGATACCACATTTGGATCTGGTCAGCATTATTTTGTATTCCCAACAAATGAAATGACCGAACTAACTTCAGATCTGTAGTGTGTATCAAATATTTCAAGTCTGTTTGCTTCCTCCAAAGGGGGGTGGTAAGTTTGAGGTAGTTGTGTGCCATACACGACTTGGACTCTGTGGTTCACATGAGGGATCTGTGGCCATGCAGCTGGTTCCTGGGGCTTGTGGGCTTGCGTTCCAAGGCAGGATGAGGAACGAAATGGTATTTATCAGAAGTGAAGGTATAAGTTAGCTAAAGTACGTTGGTACAGGGTCTGCTGGGGTGGTAGAGGGAGCTGTTCAAATATCTTGTAGGGCTTTCCTAAGAACCACACTTCTCTCTGAAAGTTGCAGCATTGACTTTATAAAGATCTGCATATACGATGGGTGAATATACCAAAGCAGTATTCTCCCATAGAGACGATCAAGGTTGGTAAAAATGTTCTGTAGTCCTTAATCCAGTAGTTCAGTAGGCTGCGTACAAGATTGATTTACAAGATCATAGTTAAGGATGTTGCAGAGTTGACTCTGACAATTGGAGGAGAATCTGTGAGCCAGTGAGATCACTCTGGATGTGTCAGACCTGCAAACTGCAGAGTTAGAAGGAACCTGAACTGGTTTAAGCAAATTAACTTCCGAGGACAGTAAATTAACCTTTGCTTTTCACTGCCACATTTAGTTTGCCTGAGATAATCAGTTTAAAGAATTGCTAAAGATGGTTAAACACACCCTAACTGAGTTCTAACCTCTGTCAGGTACAGGTGACAATGACCATGTTGTAGTTTTCCTAATACTATAACAGACAGATACCTGGAGAGCAGAGATTAATCTCAGGTAGAGAAGACTAGCAACTGCTCATGATAATGTTGGTGTTTTTCCAGAGTCTATGGTAATACTCTGTATGCCAATAGGATGTTTTGGTAAAAGACCAAATAAAAAGTAACAAAATTACAACGGTTCCTGATACATATGGCTATAATTAGTGCTTTTTTTGTTTCTCTAAAATTAGTGTTATAATTTATCTCTTTCCAGAGGTGGTTGGATCCAAACAAACCTATCAGGAAACAATTAAAAAGTGAGTACGTATATGTATTTGGACAATTCATACATCATTATAATGATGTTTTTCCAAGGTGCCTTGATTAATTAGAAATACTTTCCTTGACCATAGGAGGATCTCCTCACAGTTTGAACTTGAGAGTTAAGTTTTTTGTAAGTGATCCAAACAAGCTCCAAGAAGAATATACAAGGTAGGTCTAGTTAATTCATCAATGACATATTTTTCTAGAAGGTTTATGTCTAAGGGGAAAACTTTTTTTTTTTTTTTTAAAGGTATAACACGTAAATTTTCTTGTAGCATTTTTATGTGTAGTATATGCAGGCTTCTAATTTTTGTCTGATAATTACAGGCAGGAACTATGCAGTTGCACCAAATCAACATAACAAAAAAACCTCTATGAATAAATTTACAAATATATATGCAAAATTAAGTAACTGCATAAAGAAAATACTATAAAGTAGGAACAGGAAAGAGAAAATAAAAGAAGGGAAAAACTTAATCCTGCAATTTATCAGTGAGCAAAATTTAATTTTATCCTTAATTGTGTTCTCCTTTATGATTAAAAAAATCCTGAGCTTTCTGCATTTTTTTTTTTCCAGTTTTCTGCCTGGCACTAATAAGTTCATCTCTGTTCATATATTTGTAGTCTTAGCTTGAATGATGTGAGCTCATTTTGCTAGCAATGTGTTGAAGTTTGCTGAAGAAAATGCTCAGTGTGAATCCAGTTAGGAGGTTTTTGAGTTGCAGATAGCTCCTGAAGAAATGCCTCATGTTTTCAGTATTAGTTCTACTCTTCTACATAAGTGGTGTGATTTGACAGATTGCAATTTTTGGATGTCAGCCATTCTGAAAACAGGTCAGCCCTGTTCAATATCTAAATTATTAAAGATAGCTTTAGAAACCTAAGCACTGAAACTGTGAAAATTTGGCTCCATATTTGTTTATAACATTGGTTTTGTCAAATTTTTAACAAAAATTTGTACACATTTATGTAGTCAGAATTTACAAAAATGAGCCCCGGATTAGTCTTTGTTTTATTGAAATATTTACTCAGAGAATTTTGCAATATACTATATTAGAGGAATGAAAAATATGTAATTTGGATTGAAGGGCAATATAAAATATTACTAAGGAAATTAAAAAACAGCAAATGCTTATCTATATCAAGCAAACAGTAAAGAAAAAAGACAACTGTTTACATAAATGTTATGCTGTAAATACAGTGCTGCTATAAATACAGCAGCCATTTAGGTAAGAAGTAATGTAGGATTGCCATATCTGGGTCAGCTTTGCCTTTTTAGCTAATAGGCCTAATTGCCCCTGAGAAAACTCATTTATATTTGGAATTATTATAAAGAGAATGCCATTATCCATGGGGTTTTTGTAGTGAAATTAGGATGCCTTGTCACTGACATGTGGTCCTTTCATGTAATCAGCATTTCCCCTCTTAAAACAAAACCAACCAACAAAAACAAAACAAATGGAAAAAAAGCCACCAGAAAAGGGAAGAAACAAAGCCCGTGCTTTTGAGTTTTCATTCACGATGAGACTTCTCAAAAAGTACTCAGTTTTTATAAATTTCATGGAAAAAAAGAAGAATGAGCTAACATGAGGCAATACGAATAGATTGGAAAGGTTCAGTGCAGGCTCATATCTTCAAATTAGGCCTCTGAGAATTTGTGAGGGGGAGGCAGGTTATGAATGCCTCAGGTCAGAAAAGGGTCAGTGGGAGCTCAGCTTGTGTTGGAGGGTTTAGCTTTAAGAACTTACATTGATAGGAGATGAAGCTTCATTAGTTCTGCTCATCGCAGGACAACCTCTTTATTAACAATGACTCCAGTTAACAATAATTCTGTCTTATCCTTTTCCCTATATTTAAGGAAGATGAAAACATTGTAATGCAATCAAAGCCTTCTTAATTGGTTTAGCTGAATTTGTTGTACAGATTTTCAGGTCTACATTAATACAGCTTCTATTGATTTCCCATTTTGCTTAATAATATGCAAGACACCAGTGTTTGAACTGGGGTGGTTAGCTAACAAGCAATTAACTTCACTGTTCACTGAAAACAGTGGACAGAAAATGAACTCTGATTGGCATTCGTTAATCATCAGGTCCATTAAGTACCATGGCATATTTCTAATAATGCCTTTCACAAAAAGTAAAAAATAAAAAATGCATCTGCACATGCAGAATTTTTCCATGTTTGTACAGCCATGAATGTTAACAGTGGGAAGTATTGATTTACGTTTCTTTAATAGGTGAATAAATTTGCTTCGTCTGTTTCTTTTTTTTTTTTTTTTTTTTTTTTTGCATCAATGTGCATTCTAAGATGCAAAATGAGAAAGTATTTTGAGTTCTCTAAAGCCTGTCTAGTGTCTCAGTTTTAACTTCTTAGGGTTAATACCAGAAACAAAGCTTGTTGCCATTCCTAGAGGTCCAGGATCCTTTAGAAGGTTTTGTAGGAGTTGAGCATACAGGAGCTAACATCTTTGCTTATCAGTTTGCAAGTATTTTCCTGATACTATTTCAAATGTGAAATGTTTTACCTTTCACTAAATTTAGCTTGTAAATGACTTGATTTCTGTATGTATTTGTAAATGTTTGTGAAAGTCTTCAAAGTGTATCCAGTTTCTGAAGACTACGCTGAATCTTAGTCTAAACAATTATGAGAAATCATGATATATAATAGTGATATATATTGTTTTGAACTTCTTAGTGCAAGTTAATATTGGAAAATATTTAATGTTTGGTTTTAGTCAGACTTAAAGTGAGTATTTTTGATACGTAATTGTTGAATGTTTATGATGAACAAGTGTGGCTAACAGTACTTCCAAAGCAGTACTACAGAAGGAAAATGGCTAGTTTTTGTAATAATGATGTAGGATGTTCCAAAACTTAATAAATTTATAAGAAGACAGGAACGATGTTAAAATTTTCCACTCACTGGGAAGGTTCAGGTTTCTTTTTTTTTTTTGTTTTGTTTTTAAGTTACAGAGTTTCTGCTGCTAACATTTGGTTGAAAGTAGTCCTTAGTTTAAAGTGTTAGTCTGCTCCTTTTGCTGTTCCCATCTCCTTCCTTACTTGAAAGAGTGTGCATGTGAAGAGTAGAAGAACTTCTAAAACAAGCTTTTCTCACATCATAATTAAAAAAAAAAAAATCTTCAGAACAGAAGTTCAAGGGAAGTCAAAAGACTTCTAGAAGGCTTTTAACATAATAAAATCCACAACTGTTATTTAAGAATGTGATGCCAAAATACTGAGACTAATTAGTTTAGTCTAAATGAAAACCAAGTAATGTCAAATATTTGATGAGAATAAACTAACGCTTTTTATCTACCTGGAGTATAAAGCATACTTATTAAGTTAGCAGTGTATATAGATGCCATCTTTGACTTTTGGCTTGCGTGCTGAATTGTTCTATTGTTACACTTAGTCATCATGAAGGCTCTTTTTTTTTTTTTATTTATTTTAAACTGAACCGAAGTACCATAAAATAAAATGGGTAAAATGTGAATTTGTCAATATACTGGTGAAATACATATAATATCATTATACAGTAACTACTAGCCTGTAAATAGTTTAATTTACAAAGTTGTACTATATTACTAATCACAGTTTAATTTCTTTCCTGTAAGAGTTTAAGAAATAGCATGCAAAGTGTAAAGGTTTAGCCTTGTGCTAACGAAACAAAATGCACTAAACTAATGAAAAACTAAATGATTTTTAATTTCTGTTCTGTTTTTTAATAAGGTACCAGTATTTTTTGCAAATTAAACAGGACATTCTTACTGGAAGGTAAGATATTTTTGTTATGTTAAATATAGCATGAAACTTTGACAAAACATTGTTAAGTTAATCATAAATTATATAGACAAAAATAAAAAATGTTTAAAAATAACATTTATGCAAATAGAAGCATTTATAATAGTTACCCGTCCAGCTTGTGCATTGATAGATTATGAAAGATTAGGCTTTTCAAAATAACTGTTTCATATGAAGTACGTAATTTCATTTGGTTTTCTTCTAAAAACAAAACAGATTGCCCTGTCCATATAATACTGCTGCTCTTCTGGCTTCCTATGCTGTTCAATGTAAGTATAATGAAGTATTCGTATATATGTAAGTCCTGAGATACGTAAAAAATGTAGCACTGGATAGTTTAGTTTCTAAAGAATGTAGTTTGTATATCATCATATTTGTGGACATAACATGATGTTTCTCGTTATTAAAGAAATCTGGCTGGTTGTTTTTTCTCCCCCAGAAGATTCTGCTGCATTAGAGAGAAATACTAATAGCTCTCAGTTTTCCTTCTTTAAACCCATGCAGTTAAAAAACAAACAAACAAATCCATTGCATTTCTCTGCATTCTGAAGTGTGATTTGATATACATGTATATGTTTTTGAGTCATACTAAAGCAGTATTTAGACACTTGCATGTTTTATGCTGTAAAGTGAACCTCCAAATGAGTGTGAAGTAAGTTCTGCTCATATCTGACCAAATAGTTCAACACCTGTGTTACCAGTTTTAACTACCCATCAGTGGGTAATTATGTCTAGAAGACTGAGATTGTCATCTTCCTTTCTTCCTGTTTTCCTTCCATAAAACCTAAACTGTTCAATGGAAGGAATCTAAGATATTCAACCCTTAGCTCTTGGAAATTGTGATTGTCAGAATCTGTTTTATATGCAGGCCTCATATATCCATGTGTATTCCTGTATTCCTGTGTTATATTTACATTTTGTACTTCTTACATATCAGAGAAATAGTCCATGATGATTTTTTCAGGGAAAAAAATACATGGTAATGTTAATGTAAAATATTATGTGCAGTTTTGATAAGTGGTGAAAAGTTGCTTGCCTTTTTCCAGATCAATCAGCAGAGCAATTTCTCTTTCAGAAAACACCAAACTGCAGCTGCTAGAGAAAATACGTAGTGTAAATGCTATCAGAAAAACAAAAGTCATACCTTAGCATTTTGCCTTAGAAAAGTTTGATAATGAAGCAGACACTATGAAAAGTTTATAATGTTTTAATCTTCTAAGAAAAAAATGTTTCTTTTTAAAATAATGTAGTAGTAGCGGGTATGCATTGTGCATTGTAGTTAACATTTACATGCAAGATCTTGCTGTCCTTAAGTTTTGCAGTGTTCAGATCTGTCTAATGGTTTTCTGTGCATGCCTGTTACTAAACTCTCTTTGGGTTTAGGTCTTAGAATTCTTTATTTGTAAACAGCAGCCATAGACCTTAGCCACCCTTGCAAAATATATATTATTATATAAAATACACTTGTAGCGTATTTTAGTAAGAATTGCACTTGTTTACAAAGCCTGGTCACATTTTCCAGTTTTGAAATCATTTTTAATAGGATCAGTCTCTGGTAATGCAAATGCCCCAGACTACTTTCCTGCCTTTGCTTCCCTTGCTTATCTTCTCGCTCCTCTCCTTCATCCCTCCCATTGTCAGTTTTTCCATACCCCACAAATCATCAGTAGGCCTTCTCAGGACCCCACACCATGCTAGGTTGCTGTGAACTTTCCAATTTTCACATGTTATGTTACTTATTACTGTAAATCTGTTAGATGGATTGCAGACACTTACAGCTGGATTTATTTTTGGATTACAGTTAAAAACAAAACAAAACAACAAAAACTCTAAGTCTGTAGTTTCAGCAAGTTGTGTGTTTTTTTTTTTAATTTATTCTGACAGTAAATGTGATTTTGATTTACTTAGGCTTTTAAGGAAGTGTTAGAAATTATGTAAATACGCTTTTTAGTAGTTTCAAATAAACATTGTAGGTGTATGTATGCATACAATTGTACAAAAAAATTTTTTTCTAATGCTTCTGAATATATCTTGGTGTAGTTGTTTTAGCAGAGCTTCCAAAGTGAAGAAATAGCAGTTGCAAAGTTTAAAAAACAAAACAAAACACAATCATATCAAAATAAGCAAAGGTTTAAAAAAAAAAAAAGAAAGAAAAAAGCTAGTACCTGCGATACCTTGAAGTGTATTATTTAATACTCATCATTATAAGAGCATTTATGAATTTAATTTGTGCATTAGAAATTAAACACTTCATAAACTTCCTGCGTAAACACCCACTCAGAGGTCTTTTTGAATGATTTCCACAGCACTCAATGAGAATGTGACGCTATTCAAAGGGAAAAGGGGAGCTAAAATGTCTAATATATTTTAATTTGCTGTAGAACATAAAGTATGTGGGAGCAGACTTGTGTGAATTTGGGGGCATTGCACAATGCCAAGTACATCACTGATAAACAATAACCTCTCTTTTTAATATTTTAGCCGAGCTGGGAGACTACAACCATTCAGAAAACTTGCCAGGCTACCTCTCAGACTATTCTTTCATCCCTAGCCAGCCTCAAGACTTTGAAAAAGAAATAGCAAAATTACATCAGCAGCACATGTAAGGATTTACAGCAGAAGATATTGACTGACTTGGTCAAATCCTGACTGCTGGTGCTGTGCTATTACATAAAAACTGAGTATTTTGTCTTAAAGGTTTCTGTTAAAAAATTCTCTATGTGAATGTGATATTTTTTGTAGAATGTCTGTATAATAAGTACCATTGATGCTCTGCAGAGATGGAACGCATCTGTTAGAATAAGAAGGAATATTAGTGAGTAAATGAACATGGTAAAGGTGCACTGAAATTGTGTGTGTATTACATAAGATATTAACTTAGCAGGATACAGTTACTTTAAAAGTGTTACTCAGTTCTTGAGAATGCATAAAGGCCTTGTTTTCATGGTGCTCTTACCAGTACATTAGAGTCACTTCAGAAGTAAAAAACAAGTCCTTTTCTCCAATGTCTGGTCTTTCCTGTTCGCAATTCCTTGACTTTTTCCTAAAGAGGAAAAGGCAATGAAGCAATGGAAAATACATTTTTCTCAATGTGTAATGTTCAACAGTATTTCTTTCATTGATAGCTCCTTGGCATTTTTGAACTGAGGCACTTTGTTCTTACAGTAAAATTTAACAAAAGATAAGCTATAGTTTAAAAACTACTGAATGTTGTTTTACATTTCAGTTAATGGCTTAGCAAATCCAGTTAAGTAGAGTAAATAAAATTCAAGTGGGTTGATGATAATTTAAAGTTTGAAGGTGAGTGTTATGGAGAGATTGCTATTATCAATGCAAAATACGGAATTGCAAAAGTAATTTCCAGATTCCAGAGCTTCACAGACATTTAAACAATACAATGCATTAGAAATAAATAAATAAATAAATAAGTGCATTTGCAAACAGTGTGTTGCAGTCTCTTTTCAAGACACTGGAAGCACCAGTTAAAATTTTTGGATTGCAGTCTGCTTATGGTGAGAAAGGAAATTCAGAATTCCGGGTGGGGGAAGAACTAGTAAAGCTGATGCATATTTTGTATTTGAGCTCAATAAAGAGCCTGATGTGGGGGGTATATTTGAATGTTTCTTATTTAGCTTCTTTCTTTCAGAGGGCTGTCTCCTGCAGAAGCAGAGTTCAATTATCTCAATACAGCACGTACCTTAGAACTTTATGGAGTTGAATTGCACTATGCAAGGGTAAGTTTGGATCAGCTAGCATTGTAATGTAAAAGTGGATTCCTTGGATATTTATGTGGTAATATATATATTTTAGTGAGTCTTCCCTGGCTGCTGTTTTCAGGAGAAAAAAATGAAATTATATTATAATCTGCTTAAATGCAACTTAGCAATTTCAGCAGTTGCTATGCTCTTAAAGGTGTTTTCCAACCTAAACAATTCAGTGATTACTTGTTTGCTTTAATTTGGGCTTAGTTTGTGTGCGTTATTGAGGTTCAACCTGAATGCCAGTTTGGTTGGTTACTGGTGAAAAAGAAAAATGTACTTGTTGAAACGTGCTTCTGATACTTAAGGATCTGTCATCTTTTAAGTATATTTTATTTGGTTCAGATTAGAACTGAGCTACAGATCATTATCTGTATATAATGTGATCTACCATGTAAGGTGAATGTACTATAATTTGATGTGATATGTAGCGCGTAACGTATATAACGTGAAGTGTAATGTGAAAACAAATCACTACCTATCCTTCCGCTGTAAATTCAAAAATGAAATAGAGGTTAAAATTATGAAGGATATACATCTGAAACCAGGGCTTTTAAATGAAAAGTCTGATCATGAAGAATAATTGAGTGTGTGTGGAAACCTAGTAGCTTACTTCTTCGTAATAAGTACAGTGAAATAGTTTTATCTGGTAAAGCAGGTAGCTTGAGATCTTGAAACAACTTGCCATGACAGTGCTACTATTTCTCCAAAGACTGAATGTAATCGTTTTTAGTAAATAAGACAGCTCTTTTTTAAATATTCTTGTCTAACTCCCTAATGTTAGAGAAGTATGCAGCATAATGTGATAAGTACTGCACTTCACTACTGTCTCTATCTTCCTATTTTTGCACCTGTGTTGAGAGACCTGTAGCAGGCATTTGATTAGAGTGCATAAATATTTGAGGGAAAATGTGCTGTTTAAATATGCTTACAATATTATTTGTTTTAGAATCTCTCCTCTCTGTGTTCTGAGATTGCAATTTCCTTTCAGGTAGGAATTTAAGTCGCTGGTTGCTTTTAGTATAGCAAACGCCAAGCCAATCTATTAGTGCTGTTATTCATAATAAGCTGCTAAAATACTCTCTATTTTTGTTTCTTCAATGTTGGAGGAAGATGGAAGATCTAACTTAGAAAATTAAAATTCTGTGGTAGTTTATAAAGGGCTTAGAGCAAACATACGGGCTTGTTCGAATTAGGAGGGAATAATGTAATTCCTACTCATCTTACTAAAACAGGTTTCCTTCCATGTAAATCAAGTTCTATTTTGCTATTGTGTTTTTTGTGTTTAGAGAGAGAGATGAGAATGAATATATATGAGATTTCAAAGATGTTTATATTGTTTTTCAAACCATTGTCTCTTTTCTCTTTTGAAGGATCAGAGTAACAATGAAATAATGATTGGAGTGATGTCAGGTGGAATACTAATTTTTAAGAACAGAGTACGAATTAACACCTTTCCATGGTAAGGATAACTGTTTAAAGTAGTGCTTTTGTTTGGTATTTCAAAACATATTTTTACCACTGTCAGTGTCACATGCTCTAAAGAAGACTGAAACTTAATTATAATATCTCAAGGTGAAATGATTTACCTCATGCTGTGCAATGGGTAATTTATGATGGGTTTTTGTCCTGTTCTGCATGCTGTGCTGTTAAGTGATTGTGGTGCAAAATATAATTAATTTTAATACTTCTTTATGAGTTTGTAAGCGTACTTTGTTTAATCAACTGTATAGCCAGTGTTACGGTAATGTCAACTTTATTCTAGGTTATTCTTTCAAGGGACCACTAAACTTACAAATCTTAACCTGAAAAGTGTTTGCTGTGATCCGTTTCATCACATATAATTTAATTGTGCTTCCTGTGTTAAATTTAGCTTAGATATATTATTTGAGGATAACTGAAGAGTAGCATTCAGAGATACTGTTTTCCCTTCATCCACAGATAGCCATTTTCACAATAAAGTTCAAAAAGTGCATTTATCGAAGAAAAGGCTGTCACTTCTCTGAAGTAAAATAGATTGTAAAGCTGTTCTGTTATGTAAGCATGGAGTTACCCTCAGTAAACAAGTTAACATGATGAGATCATCAGTCTCTTAAATTGGGATCTTGTTTTTACTTACTCATGTCAGAAGGGGAAAGATCGAAGAGAAATCCTATTTCGTTACATCACACTAGTGCTTTACCCAAGTTTGTCACCTTCCCCAAAGCCTTTTTTTGCATCCCTAAGAAGTAACTTCCCCTTAGATTCCTTTGCCTGCTTTGAATTTGCTCTTACAGTCCTTCTCACTACATACTTCCCTGTACATACTATAATCAAGATCTGAGTGGGCTGTCAGCCATATAAAATCATTGTAATAGACATGAGTTTACCAGGCACAAGAGCTTTTCGTATTAGAAAACATTTCACGTTTTCATTTGCTGATGATCTGTGATCTTAGGCAATATAGCATTGGAATTTTCTAAGTTCATCTTCATATAAACAGATTAAATTGATTACCCCAGCTGAAACTGGAAAAGCTTTTCTCTGAATTCCAGATATGGGCACCTGAAATTCTTGTTTGATTGTTGTTTCCTCTTAGTGTATGGTAAGATCCATTACCTGTAGTCAGTGACTTATTTTCACTTAGTAAGCTTTCTTGCAGACATTCAAAATGATAATGACATCTTTTCTTCAACCCACTGAACTTCTGAGACACTTGGGTTTTCAGTGTTTAGCTTAATCTCAAGTTTTGTTGTAGGATGTTATTTAATTTGGGGTTTACTGTGTTGAGAAGCAGTGTGAATGATCAAATTTTAGCAGATAAACACAACGAGCTATGGACAAAAGCATTCTCCACAAACAGATATAATTGAACACAGTAAACATATTGCCTCTAAGCATTTAAAGAAAAGTAAGCCTGAGGCAAACACAGCGTTTACATTTTCAATCTCCATGATTAGTCTGGTAAATGAAAACTGGATCTTGAAATGTTAAGTCTGGGACTACTGTGATAGTCAGACCTACCTTTATAATAGCAACTTGTTCTAAGAAAGAAACCTTTCATTTCCAAGAGTTCTGAAGTGCTAGGGGTATTTCTGGGTTAAGGCTGCTTTATAAATGCAGTGCTGTAATAATCAGGATGTTTTTAATCCAGGCTGCTTTTACTGCTGTTTTTTGGGGAGGGAAACAGTAATAGTAGAAATAGGTTCTATACAGCATGCTAGTAAATTACTGAGTATGTACAATGTAAATCATAATTAAGCTGCAAGTCCCTACTGGAAGCTAGAGGTTTCTGTGAACTGTTTCATATCGTTTGCATGCCGGGGATGCTGATCTAAATTCTTAGTGTGGTTTGTGTGTGTGTAATTACCTAAACAGTTCTTCTTTGTATTCAGCCATATCAGCTGACATCAGGGTTATTAATTTCTTCCTGGGAAGGCTGTAGTACCAACATAATTGGTCTTTACAAAAGAAAAATAAATTGGGGAAAAAAAAATACACCCTGCCCCCCACTTGTGTGCACATACACAGTTTCATCCTACCATAGGCTTTCTTTTGCTATGAGTAAAGGTCTGCAATGTCAGTTCTTACAGTATGGCTCAGTAATATGCCTCTCACCTTTCCAAAGGTCCACTCAATTTAATACTGTGTCTAAATTACATAATGCAATCTTTATAAGCAGGGATCGTGGGGAGAAGAGAGGAGGGAGACTAGGCAAGTATAAGACAAAATCAAGGAGACTGCCTTTTATCTAGTCTATCCTAAACTGATTTTCTTGTATTGTGGGTAGTTCCTCTTTTTCCCAAACCATGCTACCAGATACAGAGAGCTGGGAATCCAGGGAGCAGATCTCCTTGAAGACCAAAGGAGGAAAGTGTTCAGTACCTGCCTTAGCCTGTAATTTGTTACTAGATACCTGCTGTACAGTGGAGATGCACTTCCCTTTGTCTCTCTCTTACTGAATGCTTCCCTGGAAAGCTTTCCCTTTTGAACATTGCCACTTTCAACTCCAGTTGAGCTTTGGCCTTCCTTGTTATATCCCTGAATGCCTAGGGAACACTTCTGTATTCTTCCTTGGTAGTCTGATCCTGCTGCCACCTTCTGTATACTTCCCTTTTGTGTTTGAAGTTCCGCATCCAGCCAAGCTGGCCTCCTCCCATGCCTGCTTGTGCTCTAGCACATCGGGGTTGTTCTGCATTGAGATTGTCCTTGAAGGGTGGCCTCCTTCCTCAGTTCCCATTCGCTGCAAGAAAACCTCCAAGGGATTTTGCCTACTGGAGTTCTGAGTTCAGGTGTCTCTTAGGGATTGAGTTAGACCTTATTGGTAAATGTTACAATCCTGAGTCTCTTCCTAGTGGTTTCAGGCTTAACAGCCAGCTGAGCTCACTCTGTTTGAATTATGGAGTAGGGTTAAAAAAAAAAAAAAAAAAAAAGGTTGGGGGGGAGAGGGGGAGGAGTGTAGCTTTCACCTTTTCATTTTCTGTGAGTGATCAGAGGAAGTCATTTTCTTAGCAGAAGAGGAAAAAAGAGTAAATGATGGTAGAATAATTTGCATTTCTTTTCAGTCTGTTAGCATGCTAAGCAAATCTGATCTGCTGTAAAGCATGCACAGTTCAGTTTTTGAAAAAGATGTGTATTAAAATGTTCCTGAAATTGTACTGTACCCCAAAATTTTAGAAAATTGATTGTAACATGCTTTTGGTTATATTAGACTATTTAGGTAGTAGTTAATGTCTTTATCTATTTCCACAGTTGGAATGCTATGACTATCTATGACTAGTGGCTATCCCATTCAGCAAATTTAGGACCTGTACCAAATTTAGGACCTTGTTTGTCATAGTTGCTAAGAAAATTGCTGCATTGCCAATGAAATTGTTTGATTTCAATAGATAAGTGGTAGCCCCTTTTACAGATCATGACAAGTTCCAATTGCAATGTTCTATTAATAATTAAAAAACAGCAACAACCGCTCCACCAAGAAAAAAAAAATCACAGGACAAAGTTATAACTTTTTTTCCTAATAGCACAATTAGGAAAGAAAAAAACAGATGCAAGCATAATTTAAAGGCTAATAACCATATACCTCCTCTATATTATTGTTGAGAGAGTTTCTCTCTACAGATTAGGACATCCGCATTTGGTTCCTGCTGTGAATAACTTGCTGGAGAAAAGTCTTCATTTGGCTATGTTAAGAAAATTTATATTTTCTATATATTATATATAATTGTCTCTATTTTAGGTGTCTGTTAATATTTGGCTCCTCATCTTTTCCAATATAGAGTTTTTTTATTCAATATGCAAGTAGTAATTCCAGCAGTTTCTGAGGTTTCCTCTGTGTTCTTAAGGAATAAGTTCATCTAACAAATTGTAGGACCATCTTCACTGTCATATTTTTTTTTTTCCTTGGTAGCTTTACTAAGCTAATATAATAACTTGAAGTGGAGAGACTATCAGTTCAGATTAGTAACAGTGCTCTGTATAAATGTGCAGTGTAACAGGTTAACTGTAACCTCTGAAGAGTTTGCTATACAATTTACCAAAATCTAACTCTTATCCAGATTCTCTTTTGCTCTGAGTTTCATTAAAATTGTCAGTGAAATCAGGTTTGAGTGAGACAATGTTGGAATTGAGCATCTTACAGTTTGCAGTATCACACTGAATATTCCTTTTCAGATTCACCACAAAAAAAAGTTGCTGCTTTTTCTTGTTACAATTGTAACATTGCTTTTATTCTTGACCAAAATAATATTCCTGTAAATTAAACAAAGGATATGCACAATCCAAGTATTATTATTTTTTTTTAAGTATATAATTAGGTTATGGTGGAAATACGACTTACCTTTTACCATTTAGCATAATTAGCTTTAAACTGGCCATCCAAAATTGTCTGGAATTATTGTCAGCATCTCACATGTTTATAGACAATCTACAAGATGAAAATATCTGTAGGCTGATTTTTCCTGTGATGCAATATTTCAAATGACTATTCCTGCTTACGGTGTGGTGGGCTTTTTGCTGTTTTTGTTTCCCTTTTTGTTTGCCTTTTTTCCTTATCTTCATGCTTATACCTTGTCCCAGATATTTTACTATTTAACAATTTCTGGTTTTATCTTGAGATGAGGAAGAACATAGAGAAATAATGTCTTTCAGGAATCAGATGGAGTTGATAGGTTGTGTGTATGATTTTTGTTTTTAATTCTAAAGTATAACAAAAGAGGTCTCAAAAAAGAGGATTTCAGATTGGGATGACTTGAAGATAGAATAGCTCTTTGGGTTTAGGAGCTGGGAAAATACAAAATTGAGCAACTGCCTTGCATTTAGGATAGAAATAAGTAAATTCGATAGGTAATTTAGATATATGGCTTACTAATTTCAAATAATGCAAGTTATTTTATATAATCTTTAATCTCTTATTTCTGTATATAGAAATTTCATGGTAATGAAATGAAATCTGTCCTCTAGAAAGTATATTTTCAGTAGGTATATTTAAGCCTTTAACCATGATGCAGTACATTAAGTGTTTAAATATTCTGGTTTTATTTTTCATTTAGGTTGAAGATTGTAAAAATTTCTTTCAAGTGCAAGCAGTTTTTTATTCAACTTAGGAAGGAATTGGTGAGTACTGTTTTAAATTTGGTCTCAAAAATGAGCAATGAAATTTCTCAATACTGCATGTCTGTATTTGATACTATGTTGGTTCTTGCCTTTAACTACAATTAGAACTCCATTTTCATCCAATTCCTGGTTATTTTCATTGTCAAATGGGCCATCACAATGTTTTATAAGACTTCTTTCATTTGGTTTGCCTAAATACTTAGTTTTACATTTGTATGCAGGGAATAATGATTGCTTATATAATGCAAAGGTTGAAAGTAAATCAATACTATATTTAAATTTCAGAAGAAAGCGAGTTAGAATTAAAGGCAGTACTTAATGCTGCTTCACTTGTATATCTGCTTGTAAGTGTTTGATTAAAACATGCTGATTTGTATTATTCTGATTCAGTAATACAAGTCGGCTTTATTACTTATATTTAAATGGAAGAGAAGAATGTCTTTGCAGTTTAAAATTACATATGGTAATTGTTTTATGCATAATTCTCTATTTGTTAGAAGAAAATTGAAGCTTTATGTGAAAAATATGTATGTTTTTCTACTTGTGGAGTTTGCTACCATATGAAACACCACAGGACCATTGAGCATTTAATTTGGCAAGAAATGGATTGGTGCATGCCTCCAAGAGATAAGAATCTAAACCCTTACAGACATATCACTGGGGGAAAAATTAATTAAAAATATGGCTATGTGATTAACTCATCAGATTAGTTAGGAGGTTTTGTACAGTTCTTACTTACAGCTGAAAAGATTTGAAGACCTAAAGTGCAGAGTTGCTAACTGGATAAAAAAAGAGGTTCTGGGGAGAAATGCATCCCTCAGTGTTATAGGACTGTTCCAGATTCAGAGGCAATATGGTTAAACAACAAAAAGGGAAGGAAGAAACAGCTGTTACATCAGAACAGGCCAATGGCTTGTGACCAGCAAGAGCATTGAAACCAGGAGTTGAACTGTGTAAAAGAGATCCTTTAGAAGGAGTCCTGGGAGTTTGAAGTTCTTCACAGATGGAACTGCCTAAATACAGACACGCCGTACATTAGCTGCCAGGAGAAGTTTGACACTTGTGCTTGGAGCAGCAGGAGTAGCTATCAGCCCAGAAGTATGGGAACAGGAGTTAGAGGGAGTTAAACAAGCGTTTTGGAGAAATTGTGTGGAAAGAAGTGAACTTTGGCTATTACATGAAATAAATGGAAGTATCTCTTGATATAGGCAGAAAAATGGTAATGATGCAGAAAGGGGAAGGGGAGTATTTCATCATGGTGACACAGGATTTTTTTTAATACCAGGGAGGAGCTACAGGCAAGTTCCCAAAGGCAAACTGATTTCTGGCAGCCCAATGATCAAATTATGTTTTGATATATAACTTTAATATGTAAAAAATTCTGCATATAATTGGAAGCAATATAAAGATAACTTCCGTATCTTGTACTTTCTGTTGCTTTTTAATACCCTGCATATTGCTACTTGCACCAGAATGGGGTTGGTATATGCAACTAATGTCATTTCTCTTCTGAGATATCTTATCTAAGGCAACAAATTAAAAAGTCTCATACTGTTCTTCTTTATGTATCAGATGAAAATTGATGGCAAGAACTTCATTTTCATTCATTCCAAGTCATGAATATCTTAAGATCAAAGCTCAAATTTGGCTTCCAAAGAAGGCATACTTAAACTTCTTAATCACATCTAATATTAAAATTGTTATTTCCAGAGTTAGTTTCCCTGAGTAGACTCTGAGGATAAGATTCATCTCACCTACATTCAGCTTCAGTTAGGTTAAAAGGAACATACTTTCATAATATTTAGCGTACCAAAACTAATCATTAAACTTCCTCTGTAGTAACCAGGATACAGGCAAAGGGTGAAACTTGTTGCATGAATTGGAAGCATGTTTTAGGATGGGTCAAGTTGTTCTCTGGTGGTGTATAGTTTTTTTCCCTTTCCCTTCTTTTTTAACAATAAAGGGAGGCTAAATGGCTCCTTTCTGGTAGCAGAAACAAGGTGAAATAAGTCCGATTACGCATTTTGTAAGTAAGATATCTCTGGTCTAGTACTTAGAGTGTTTATTTAAAAGCACGGGTTTTCAGTATAGCAGTGAAAACACATTTGTGTCATGTTGATGGTATATTTCAAAGTTGTGTGTAAGTATGAGATTTTACAGCTAAGCAACCATATTTATTCTAATGAAAAGCTGAGATGCTATATAGGATATTAAAATGGTGAACTTGGGAGAAAAAAAATTCCAGTGTTTTTTCTAGACTGTATGGGTTTTGAGTAGTCTGAAATAGGTATTTTTCAAATACTGCTAATGAGTGTTCAGAGCTTTTAATTGCAATTGTCCTTGAAAGTGCAAGCGCCTTATCTTTTAATCACTTATTACATTTATTCCCTGACTTGGCATTGCTTACAGGCATCAACATAAGTAAAGAATTATTTGACTGCTTCTTAGTAGATTATATCTGTGTTCTAAATAAATCATTTACAGGAAGTGAGATGAAGCAGTTTAATGTCAAAGTGATTTTCCAGTGGTAGTATAATACATTCTTGAATTAAAGTTGGTTGTGTAGTCTGTCAAGTATATAACTGAAGCACACACACACTGGAGTAGATTTTCTTTTCCATTTTGTTTAGGATTGGGGCAGGATGGGGGGGGTGGGAAGTGTTACACGTACAATTTCTTCACCCAACAGTGGAAGCCCTCTAAGCTGTAACTGCAGTTGCTGTTTTCTACCCTGGACTTTGCATCACTGTATTTTTGCTTATTCAGCCTGTTCCTTAAGCTGCTTCTCTTGCACACTTTGAAGCTGTTCAAGAACTATTCAGTATATATTAATTTCTTTAGATGTTTCCTGTAGTTTTTTCGGTGTTAGGTGATTGCACCCTTAGCTGCAGTAATGGCAACAGTCAGCATCAAATTTCTGATGCTGTCCAGCATACTTTAGTAGTCTTTATTCTTGACAGCCAAATAAGCAGTTCAGTGTGTTCCTTTGTTCTTTTAGAGCCCAGATATCCACTGATAAATTACTCGAGTTTGTAACAAAACAGCATCATGGATTTTGTCCCTGACAGAGACCTGGCTTCAGTGTATGAACAAAAATTTCCTTATTATACATCATGTTTCTGAAATTTGTGCCCCACCTGACTTTTAGAAAGAACTTGGGCGAGATTCACAAAGCGATCTATGGGTTTATCTGCCAAAAGACATATTTGAACTGAAGTAACACCAGCTTTTGTTAGATGCCGAGCCGATTGTTTCCTAATCCTATCTAAGTTTTTGCCATTGGGTTGAATGAATAGCTGATACTACTGGCACAATCTGTGTTACATTTTAAGCTTTCACAGGACTTTTGTCTACTGTTTGTGGAAGAAGGAATATCTCAACTCTATGGGGCATCTGCTTATAAAGTGCTAGTCTTTGTTCTCTTGGAGATGGGGGTGGGGAGTTACTGCTTTGTCCTGGGGTATTTCTTTGTTTAGGAAAAGGGAAGGAGACCCACTGGAGAATTTATTTTTTTCTAATTCACTTTCTCTCCTGAGCAGTAAGAGATCTGCTTTTAAGTCCATACGTCAAATCAAGCAAAGGTGGGTTTGAATGAATGTGGCTACCCAAGGCAAATGTTCAGGGACTAAGCTGCTGTATGCAAGAGGCACAGCAATATCCATGCTGCTTTTTTTTTTTTATTTATTTTTTGTCTTCTAATAAAAGGCTTCACAAACATGGTTTAGACTTCACTTTGCGCTTTTCTTTCCAGTGTTTCTTCTTAGATAGTATAGGTAACTTAGATAGTCAGCTAACCTGACACACAGTGTGCATTTTAAAGGTTATGATTTAAATGAATTTACATGGTATTTGCCTCCCCTATGGTTTCACCCGCAGGCCCTGAGCCTCTGATCACCTGTATTGCATCCCAACTGCTTCCCTGTTCCCCCCCTGAGCAAGCTAACTGGTTTCCTCTCTCTAATAGGAACCACGGGCACAATTAGTGAGGTAGTTATTTCAGATGAGAACCCAACTGTGACTCCCTGAGGTAGTCTTCTAACACTGTCTCAACAGACCTACAACCCTGAAATATCTCTGACATCTCACAGAGCATTCGGCATCTTCCCTGAGCCTCACACTATAATGCAGCCCCTAAGAATGTTTTTATAACCCTTGTGTTATTTTAATGCTTTTGGCTGAATTACCAACATTAACAAATGTGGTCCTGGGACCTTGTTCTGAGCCCAAATTGATCCAGGCCTATTGTTCTTCAGGGAAAACCAGGGTAATCTGCTCTAAGTCCTGCTACCAGTCAGCAGCAGAACTGGGGCCTGCACCCTAGCAGCATCAGCAAAGATAAGTTTCAAGTGCCCAACTTATAGAGAACCTGTGAGGGCAGATAGGAACAGCATTGGTGCGCTTAGGGACCCGTATCTTATATTCTTCTTTACCCTAAAGATTGATTCCTGGCTGTAGCTGAAATGAAGGGCAGGGTCTGAGAATCCTTTCTCTCTGCGCTGCAATGAAAGCTTTAGAAGCTATGAATAGAACTATTGTTAAGGTACCTTTAAAGCTCTAACACGCCAAGTTCCTGTGAAAGTGCTGTTTCGCATTACAATTAAGCTGATCTAGCTGCAGCTCCTTCTCATCATGCTTACCAGCTCCTCCTTCATGCTTCATGTCTGATGTGGTGATCAGATGGTGACATGAGAACCAGATCAGCTCATTCTCTGGAATATAAACTAGGGAGAACAGCAGGATTTTTTTTCCCCAACCCATAATTATAGTGCTTTAAGAGTGACATGAAAAATGCACGGTCATCAGTTCACATAACTTGTCAAACTCTCTTTTCCAAGAATGTAAAAAGCTGACAGAGCACTAGAATTTGCTACGTCATAAGAACTTTCTGTTGGGATCTAAAATCTTAGCTGGTTCATCCTTTGGATCTTGACGATGCAAGCCATAATTTATATAAAGATACTGTCTTGTAGGATAGAAATGTATTTTGCTTATAATGTTGTTATATATTTTGATTTTGGGGAAAGCCTTTTTTAACTGTACAGATCATGATGTACATGATCAGTTTTTAGTTTATTGCCTATAATTTATTGAATTTCATCAGTAGATATTTATAATTTGCTGTTTACTTTTATAATCCGGTTTATTCTTTACTCTAAATTCATCGTGTGACAGAAAGCACAGTGTCTTTCTTAGCCATTAGTCCTACTGACTTCCCAGATACAACACTGCTTGAACAGTGCTGGGTCTGTGCCCCAGTATCTCAGCAAATCTGAAAGTGAGTAGTCCAGCAAAATTAGAGTTAGAAAAGGGGTTTACTGCAAACTAAAAGCAATGAAAGTATGCTAAATATTGCAGAAGATTTAGTAATGTGAAAAGAAAGCAGTGTGCTGATGTTTTCTGGCCTATAAAGTTTGTAATCAAGCTCCCTCAACAGGCAGAATAGCTGAGCTTGCTTTGCAACTTTGCTTGTCTTTCCTTTAGTAGGAACCCAATTTACTAATTTATTAATTGTTCTTGAGAATTAAATTCTTAATCTCAACTGTAGAAATCTTGAAATGTTGCCTTTGAGTTCTCTGGTCACAGGAGTTTATTGATGCAGTTTGGGTCCTGCCTTTTGAAACCGTTTCATCCCATCTAGACTTGTTTCAACACTGAACAGTATGTTAACCTTCGGACAGGCTCATTTAAAAATAAATAAAAAAATAAATAAAATGGCTACAGACTTAAGAGTTTTCTTTAAAGGCATTTTTAAGAGCCTTCCCACCCCCCTTCTTTTTTTTTTTTTTAAAAAAAAAAAAAGGGCTTATAATATATAAAGTTAATGTAAAATTAGAGAACCTCTTCAAAAATAATATATTTTTAAAATGCAAATTGTGTTTATCTTTATTTCAAATGTAACTGTGAATAATTATCTGAAACCCTTTTTTTTTCCCCACTTCTAGCATGAATCTAGAGAAACATTACTGGGTTTCAATATGGTGAACTACCGAGCGTGTAAGAATTTATGGAAAGCTTGTGTTGAACATCACACGTTCTTCCGTTTGGACAGACCGCTCCCCCCTCAAAAGAACTTTTTTGCACATTATTTCACTTTGGGTTCAAAGTTCCGGTACTGGTAAGTGCTGGTTTGTTTGAAATATATGGGAAAACATAAAAGAACAGGTAACTCATAAATAAACACAGGGAATTACCTAGAATTTAGGTTAAACAGTGTCATCGTTCAAATGGCTTTTGAATCCTGCAACTGTTCCTCTCACTTCTTGGCATGAGTCAGTAATTTTCTGAAATAATTTGAAAACGCAATTGTTATATTAGCAGTTGTTATCAAGCTAATACTTTGTAGCTGTCTCTCAGGCTGCATTTCTTTGCCTGCCTACCTGCTGGGTTATGTTTATCTTTTTTTTTTCTTTCTAAAAAATGTTGTTTCAGAACTTCAAAGTGTTTGGCCTGGTGTTTTTGAAAGCTGATGGATCTCAGATCCTGCATGCAGCAACAGCAACAAAACAGACCTAAATAAAGATCAAATAAAAATCAGTGAAGTGAAGCTTGTACAAGTAAAGCCCACTTAAGCAAGATGCATACAAATAAGCAACTAGATGAAGACAAAAGACATGTATGCTCGGCACCAGAAGCAGAAGTTTAGAAAATAAGGGTGGAATGAAATCCATAATTTTTAAGGATGAAATTGATATAATAGGCAAAAAGCACGAAGAATGACAGAGGCATAACTATAATTCCCAAATATGATTTGTATTGTAATGCCAGTGAATGGTATGGTTTTTCAAAGTGTTTTATGTTTTAAAAGAAAAAAAAAAACAACAAGCTAAGTAAAGTAACTGTGTTAACTGTCTCTGCAAGTGAGGCAGAATGCCTATGGTTTAAATTGTGCCTAAACTAGGGAGTAATGGAGCTACTACTAATCAGCTGTCTAGAATGGCAACAGTGTCTGTGACGTACAAAGGGAGATGATGAAAAGCTAGGAAGCACAATAATGGGCTATTTCTGTTACATTTGTGAATTGCATAAATGTATAAAAAGGAAAGTAATTGAGAGGCTAAATTTTATACCATCTGTTTCTTTGACCAGCGTTCACAGCATCCATTTGAGAAACAGCATTCTGCGATCCTGAACTGTATTTGAGACTGGTTTCAGTGTTACTGTCATGAATCTGGGGGAGCTTTTTCATTTCTGTAAAGATTCTGAATTTGAATCATCATGGTTGCTGTAGCAGAATAGCTCTTTGATGATGACATTCAACTTATGTTAATGTAAGATGAAAAGGGAAACTGTATAAAAATGAGGAAGGTCATTAAAGTTAATGAAGCAGCCAAAAGGCTAGAATTTCTGCACGTAGTTTGAGAGCTTGTTTAGAGACAGCATAATAGTAGTAACATTGCACACAAGGAGAGGTTAAGGGCACTGGGCTTGTTTAATCTGTTAAAGAGGAAGCTAAGGGAGGCTTTGGTAATAAGCCTAGAGCTAATTCAAGGTCAGTTTCAGAAATGATGGAACCAAACCTGTGCTGGTGATACAACAAGGACGTTACACATTTGCCTTGAAGATTCAAATTGGACGCGTTCATTTGTTTGTTTTATTTTTTTTATTTTTGCTGGTTGAGTAATTCATTACTGGAACAAGTTACCCAGAGAGGTTGTGGAATCTCTGTTTTTGGAAACTTTCAAAACTTGGCTAGACAAAAACCATGGCCAGACAAGATTTAGTGTTAGCAGGAGGTTAGACTAGAGCCTCCTAGCCAGCATTTCTGTAATTAAAATGAACTAATAAAATTCTGAACTGCCAGGGCTAGACAGAGTTATCTCCACTTCTGAAAGAAATCAGGGGTATGAAATTGTTGAACTATTAAATATTTTATGCAATTAGTTATTGGACTAAAAGGTTCTAATGCAGCAAATTTTAAAGTTTTAAAAAACAACAAAAACCCAACAAACTTCCAGGAGGGATCAAAAAGACTACTGATGAGAAAATCTGACTTCTGTACACTGTCCTTTTATTGTCAAAGTGGCACTCACTGTGTTCCTTACCAACGCCTAGTTGATGAAGTTAAGCTGCCAAACAGAGCACAGAGCTTTCTTGTATATTAGCAACTGATTTAACGAGGTGGGAAACAACAATTAGGTCCAATTTTCATAACGAAGGGAAGTTCCCAGTCATATGCGGTTTTGTAGTAAAAAGCTAAGATGACTAGAGAAAGATTATTTGGTATGTCACAGTGAAGAATGAGTAGGCAATAAAACGGCAGCTAAAGTTGAACGTCCAAAAAATGCAAAATAATGTATATAGGAAGAGAGAGGAGGAACGTCAATTATATAAATAAGCTATTCCTGTCTTGAAGCTTTGTGTGTAGTTCTCTGAAAACATTGAATGAATTATTAGTAGGAGGCAGTGCAAATACAGTGTTAGATTTCTTGGAAAAAAAAAAAAAAGCTACAGTAAAAAAGGTTTGTGTTTTGTTACTGTTGTTGTATTTTGTTTTGTAATTCTGTTTAAGTAGAATTTCCCATGTTTCAATTGTTCCCACTACCTCTTGTCCTGAGAAGAGTGTGTTTGTTGTCTTTACTCCCCCAGTACTCATTTATTTATACAAGTTGATTTGATTCTTCTGAGCCTTCTCTTCTTGAGGTTGAACAGCCTGTTCTCTTAGCCTCACCATGCATCAGATGCTCCAGACCTTTAATTGCCTTCGTGACCCCTTTGCTTGACTCACTCCAGTATGTCCGTGCATCTCTTGTCCCGTGGAGCCCAGAAGTGGACACATCTCTCCAGATGTGGTCTCACCAGTGTTGAGTAAACCCGCTTTCCAGCCAGTTGGCCCCTGGTCTGTTGCAAGGGTTGTTCCTTGCCAGGTGCAGGTCATTGCATTTCTCTCTACTGAATTTCATGAGGTTCCTGTTGGCCCATTTCTCCATCCTTTACGCATTCATTAGGTGGATTCTGAAATTCTTTCCAAAGGATGTTGTGGAGCCTAGAAATCTAAATGAATTCCAAAAAGCACATAGAAAACAGATGGAAAGTCTTGCTCCCAATCACAACACAGACCAGTATCAGACTTGGAAGGTCCACTGTCTGGACTGGAGTATATATGGGGAGATATATGAAGCTGGAGTATATATGGGGAGAGAAATCTTTTGTTTGACTCGTTCTTTATACTCTTTCCCTAAAAGCAGCTGCTACTGGGCATTGCCTGGGGTAGAGGGATGTTTCCATCTAGCTCCAGTTTCTAATTCTGGCTTTTATATCTGGTGTACAAGATTCAAACCTAAAGTGCTTACCATCTTATTTCCTAATTATATTGTATTTAACGCTGTATTAGGTCTGTAATGTGGATATGAAAAAGACTAATTATTCTTTGATGTCATATCAATGTAAATGTCCCTATAACGGACAGAGAAGAGCATCAATGTAATTTTGCTATCCTTTTAGGTCGTGTATATGCATTCTCTGGCTGTGCCATGATATGAAGTAATAAAGGAGAAAGTGGTTACAAGGAGAGTTTTTGCTGGACCCTAGACACCAATGCTTAACTTCTGATAGACACGAACACTGCATTGTTTTCCAGAACAAATTACGAAATATGAGGGATTTGACACAGAACATCTGGTCTTAAATGAAGAGTCAGCAAGTTCCAAGTTCTTAGTTTGTATTTGATAAATTGTGTAGCAGAATAGAATCCTGATGTGCTTATTTAATTTCTTAATGATATTTTGCTAAACTAAGTAGCAACTAAGTTTTTGACAATTCAGGGAATAGTCTAGGAGAAGTACAGAGGAGATGCCATTACTTTTCATTGTGGCTACAACAGGAAAGATTATAGTCTGGAGTGTTATCCAAAAGATACAAGCAGAACTTGCTTGTTGCTTTGGATAGAAGAAGGATGAAAAGAGAAGGCTTTTGTTATGCCTAATGTTAATTGGTCTTTGTTACAGCTACACTCTAATATGAAAGAAGACTTATACTTAACCAACTGCTGTCTAAACTGGGACTGTATTAATGCTAGTGCGATTGCTTGAGCATGACTGGAAGTAGGATTTAGGACTTTTTGTTGAGATGGTTCAGTTTTAAGCAGGAAATTGATATCCTAACTTGGTGGCGTTTAATATTTCTTGTTTTGTTTTCTAGTGGGAGAACAGAGGTCCAGTCTGTACAGTATGGTAAAGAAAGAGCAAACAAAGACAGAGTATTTGCAAGGTAAGCAATTAACATTGGATCAGTACTGGATCAGTAAATCTTCTGTTTATACCTTCTAAGATGTTACGGTGTCATTGTTTGCTGGTTTTAAACACATAAAATAGAGTAACCTTTATTCACTGTTGCTGGTGGTATGACTTAACTATCAAAGAGGTTAACGTTGATGTGGGAGGATGTCTTTGGGATAGCCAGAAGTGGAAGGGAATCTCGTGTCAAGACAATCAGTAAGAGTATTCTTTAATATTTCCTCATTTTATGTATTTCCAGAGAAAATGAGAATGGCCTTCCATCTGAGTAGTTTGTAGTTATATCTATTAGCCCTTTTTGTGCTGTCTTTATTGCAAAGAATGATTTCTAGCTGTTCTATTAAAACATTGAGTTAGTGGATATGTTTCATCCCTGATATTTCAACCTCTAACACAGTGAATGCATACTTTCTTTAGAAGAAGTTGTGGTGGATGTCTGTCTCGATGGGACTACAGTGATAAAACTGTTCTCAATAAGGTACTTTAGGATGAAAATTGAGACTGAGTGCACTGCTTCTGAAGCTGTCACAGAGTAGCTGGCTAACCACAGAAGCTGTTTGTGTGTTTCAGGTTCCAGAGGGGATTAGTGATCAGGAGAAAGCAGTTGAGGCATAGATTTAGTTATTCATTCAAAAATGAGGATGCAGTGTTCAAAGACAGAAGTGTTGCTGCATCTATTTGGCAATAGACTCTGATCATTAATATAAAGAATCCTTATGAGCAGGGAGCATCCTCTGTGTGTGCTTTTTATCTGCTTACACTTTTACTGAGCAGGGGAATGTCTTTTAACATAGTTACCCTTTAAGGAACTCAAGTTTATGCTCACAGACTTTAAGTATCAAGCTCAGCAGTTTTTTCACAGCATTGATAGATTCTGCCTCAACCCCCTACCCCATCCCTCCCAAAGAAGCAACAAATCACCCTCCTCTATCAGAGTACTTCCCCCCCCCCCCCCCATTTGAGGGACCATTTCTGCCCAATTTCAGATGTTCTCCACATGATGACAGAGGAATTATGAAACAACATCAGTAAAATTTATTTTCTTGTGGTTGTTCTTGGAAACGATTAAGTAGCTATTAGATAACTAAAACTGAATCTTTAGCTTTAATATACTTTTGCTGATGCCCTGCCCCCAGCATTTTTTATTTTCCACTTTTTTTGTGGTATTTCTTAAATCTACTTTTTTTTTTTTTTTTTTTTCTGTTTTCCTCCTTCTCTCTTCCTTCCTCCATCCCCTCCCTCACTCCTTTCTCCCTTTGCAATATATCCTGGGTTTTTAGCTGGACACAGTACAGATACCCAGCTCCATATTAGAAGGATTTTTGGGCTGTACTGTGACATGGCCATTCATCAGGTCAATTTTCTAAGGCCAATTTGTTCTGTGTGCTCTAGACTTTTTTAAAAATCTAATTTACTCAGGGTTTCTGGTTAGATTTTTAATTGGAGTGACTTTATTACTCAGAAGGCACAACACGGTGTCAGTTAAGCTTTTTCATATTTGTTTAAAAGATGGTAATGAATCAGCTAAACGCTATGTATTTCACGTTTCACTCTGAACTTGGCAATTTCCCACAAATAAGTGAGAGGGAGGAGGGCCGGTACTTGGTTTTGAGGAACATATGCTTCATTTTAGAAACTCTATTTCAGTAGATGGCACTCTTCCCTTTGAGTCTAACCAGAGCAAGCATTGCTGGGGTCATTTGTCTTTTGTAATATATACTCTGGATAAAACTGAAACCCGTGGCTAGAATTGCTTTGATGTTTCCTCAAGTCTTTTCTGCTTTTTTTAGTTAATAAAATACTTGACTCTTCTGTCCTCTGTAATTGCATTTTCCTCTGTTTCTGTTAGACAGAGCAATACAGCATTCATCTTCAATTACCTTTCAAGTTATTTAGTAATGTTGATGACTGATAAACATCTGATTCACACATACATATGTCACAGAGTGGACTGAATTTAATGGTGTATTGTAACAAATACACCTTGAAAAGCTTTTAATAGATCATCTGCTTCTCCTCTTGTCCTCTCCAGCACAGTGTGCGATTAATGCATTTTCAATTTTAAAGATTTGTTGTATTTTAAAGGGTGAAAAAAACCCACGAAATGGATGTCATTTGTCAAACAACGCGTGCTTCAAGGAGCTTAATCTAAAAACATTGTCTTTAATTCCTTGTCTATTAAACATCTGCATTTCAAGATGAAATACTGAACAGATATTAGCCCTTGTATTCATACAGAAACTAAATTTTGCTTTTTAAGGTTTTCCAAGTATGGCGTGGGTTTTGTTCCTGGAACCTTCCTTTCTCTTTCTGAGTGTGTTCTTCTTAGACGAAGTAATTATGTCCTTGAACAGCTTTTCAACCTTTCAAGCGACAGTCTTGTTTCAGTTGGCTCATCTTTTGAAAGTTGTTATAGGTGTCATTTGCTTTTTGTTATGAAAGTACAAGTATGCTGACTTTGCACTCAGGACTTTCAGGATTGAAGTGGCCTCTTAAAAAATTGAATATTTACTGTTGCTTTTATTAGTACCATATCAGAAGATTTATTCAAGATCAGTTATGATCTGCAGGAAAATACTTATTTTCAGTGACAGTTTTAAAAGAAAAAAAAAATAGGATTTTTTTTAAAGCTGTACAGATTTAGTCTTTATTTTCCCATTCACATTTAAATAGAAGTTGCTCTATTTGAGCTAATACTGAGCTAATAAGGAAACTTTTAAATCCTTTCATCGTAAGAAAATGATACTTTTAGTTAAATTGAGATCTTATTTGAATTATCAATTTATTCTGGTATGGGAAATGGATGCTGCCACAAGTGATGTTCACCCAGCTTTCGCATGTCAAATAGAACATAGATACAGAGCACAAGGCATGGAAAAAATTACAATAACATAACATACAATAAAATAACATCAATTTTAATGAAGCAGGTGGCTTTAACCCACAGTTGTCAGGCTTAGCTCTTTGTCCTCAGGATTTTAATATAAAATTAGCTGAAGTTGTATTCATGACTTTTTTTAAATCATAAAAATGTTTTAAAATTAATTTTAAAAATGGGCCTATTACTGTAAAGGAAATAGTCTAATAAATTTGATGAATACCTTTTGTGGATGCTGCTTTGTAATTTCATGCAGCACTAACTGCAGCATTTAGAAGACTGTTGTTGCGGTTGTTTAGATTTTTTTTCATCTTCATTATAGCTATTCTCTTGGCCTCATTTGTTGCAGGATATTTACAAACCATAAAAATCTGTGAGAATTCCCAGGAGCATAATAAGGGACTGAACTTTTTCACTTCTATTATCTTTCAAGTCATGAATTGTGAGATTTCTTAAAGAACATTGCTTTCTCTGGCAAGATATTCTAATTCTGTTCAGTTCTGATGGTATATACTGAATCTGAGAGAAGGTTGTTTATACATATCATGTGATAGAGTGTGGTTATTTCAGTCGTTTGTATTTCTAAGCTGTCTATCATGAGGTTACAATCTCTGTTTCCAGAAATCCAGTCTATTTGTTTCAACCATACATTTACTCAGGTCATTTAAATTCTTCTGCTCTAAACTGTACATGTCATTTTGTGGTATATCTGCAGACTTGTGTATAATTTCAGTTTCTTTGTCTGAATCAGTAGTCACCAGTTTTGCTCAGAAATTCATTCCCTTTGCTTCTTGTCAACATACAAAGTAAGGCTGTGGCTCCAGGTTATATTTCTTTTGGGGACAGAAACGATTTAAAAGATTTCCTCCTGTATCCCCAAACAATTTTGTCTCTGCCAACTTGTGAGGATTTAGCATTTTAGCTGTGGGACCTCAAAACAAATGCTTTGAAACCTTTTGTGTACTATAGCTGAGTCAATACCACTGGTGTTACGCTATTTTTGGTTGTTATATAATTTTATCCCTGCTTCTAGTTTTTTATATTTGATATGGTATCACAGCTCCTAAGACTGTTCTTGGTTTTTGGGAGCATGTAAAGTTTTTGGTCTCTGGCCCTACTCAGATGTGATTTCTTCCAACTTTTTTTAGGAATGTTTCTGCAGATAAGCCAAAAATAACATTAAATTTGAAAACAGGTTACTCAGCAGTGCCATGTGGTGGGGTGAAGTAGAAGTATCCAGAACAAGCAGACAAATGCAGAGTTCAGAATTTCAAAGTTTCTCAAAGCATTTCAAAAGTTTTTTGTGCTTACTCTCCTCCTCCCATCTGCACTACATCATGTGAAAGTTTGAGTATTGTAATAAATTAATAGCAGAGAATAAGTGTGCAGGAGTATTTCACGATGCATGTTCAATTTTAATTAAACATCAAAACTTATTATTTCTAAGTGTTGGAAAGAGAACCAGTATCAAAAAGCCACAGCACTGAGAAGTTCAGCGCTGTGTGTGGTTATTTTTTCTTTGAAATTTCTGCAAAGACAGGAAATGGAGGCAACAAACATGAGTGGGTGGGACTCTGAGGTTAGAGCTGTTAATAAAATAATTGAAACGAACCTTTGCTGATAAACTCTGCAGTTGTTTATCATGGTAGTGGTATAATTTCTGAAAGATCAGACCATATCCACAGTAAAAGGTGAGTTTTCCTAACATTGGATTATTTCAATAAGGAAGGAGGTGCTGCTTTTTTATTTTTAAGGTTGTACTAATTTGTTGCATAGTTTGAGGAAGTTTTTCAAAATGTAGTTAAACTGATTCAAGATACGATGGGGTGAGTTGGTTTTGAAGCACTCATAAGTGATATTTTTTGAAGAAAAAAAGTTTTTTTTCCCTGTGCCCATACTTGTGTCTCTCTTCATAATTTATTTTCTGTTTATATAGGCAAGAAAATTCCCCTTTTGCTGCTATTGTGCATTTGAACCAAAACTTTCCTGTATCCACCTGTTGATTTATTTATTTTTCACTGAACGTGAAGATAGTTCAGTAGGTGTCTTTACATGTCTGTCGGTACTGTATCTTCACTCCCATGTTCACCTAATTTACCCCTGGTTATACTGTGTTCATCTGCATTTTCCCCCTAGCTAGTTTTCTAGTCAGTAGAATTTACCTCTTGGCAGAGCTGGCTTCTGGTGCTGATCTGCTGGCTGCAAACTTAGTGTCAGCAAAGTCTAGCTAATGATTGCCTTTGGTTAATAAAAGAATAATGAGCTGGTAACATTAGATATGTATTTCAGTTCTGCTGGTTTCTTTTTATTGTACTCATTCAGAACTGTTTGAATTTGCTATGTGAATAAAAATCTCTAAAGAGGTCTCAGTTGCTCATATTTGAAGCAAATTATGTAAATGAGAATATTGGTTTAATTGACTTGATATCAAGCTAATTATTTCTGAATCAAATTAATACTGCTTAAATACAGTGATCCATTCAAAGAAGCTGGATGTCTTATTTCTCAGGAAATAAACAGCTGCTATATTGTCTGCTTTCAGTTATCGATACACTGCTAGATTTTTTTCAGGTGGATTAAGACCTGAAGGAATAGGATTTAGAACAACCCATCTTGCTCAACTCTGAATTTTTTCAGCTGCTATTTAGTAAATCTTTAGAACAGCAAAACAGCATGCAACACGTGTTCAGAACTTCATCAGGACATAGGGAGGGAATAAACATAACAAAAAAAAAGTTAAAAACCCTTTACACCTAGATCACCGCTGCTTTAGTACTAAGCAATAAGACATGCACGTTCCTGTATGTGCAGATAGATTACTCAACGTGACGTTTGCTTTTTGTTTTTTAGACTTTTTTTTTTGGTAATACTGAGGATGGTCTACTTAAGGTGGTGGCTTGTATTTAACTGAATTTCTGTGAGAAGCAAAAATGTATTTGTAGCTGAAGTTCTCATTTTCAGAAGGATGTAATTTGTGTGTCAGTAGTTCCTTATTTTCTCAAAGTTCCTTCTTTCTGGGTTTGCACTTTCAGTAAATCTGTAAGGTGATAATGATAAGATGAAAATAAAGAACAGTTACCAGGTGTTTAGGGCACAGCAAAGGCAGAAGTTTTGTGATGTGGTTGTATGGAGCTGGGGAAGGAAATGGAGGAGAACATTATGCTGGTACAGTAACATGTTGTCACCTTTTTCTCCGAAGTTGGAGAACTAAGAAGAGTGTAGTGATAAAATATAAAGGCAAATGGGAACTAAAGGATTGTGACTGAAATTGAGGTATCATGGGGGACACCAATATCACTGGAGTTGGCTAATAATAGGGGAGAAATTGATCTATGTAGCATCATCAGGGTAGTAGAGGTGAAGTAAAAACTCATTAATACAAAATACAAGGACGTGTATTTAAGGGTTGTTAGAATTTTTATTGTTGGCAGAAAAATCTTCAGTTAAAAACAATAGAAAGCTGAAGTCTGGATATGTTTAGGTGCAGGATGGCTGAACAAGCCCATGTGATGCCACTTAGAGAAAGGCAACCACAAGCCTTGGATGATTCATTTGACACTGTCCATTATTAGAGGGAAAAATAGTAGTTCCTTAGATATTTAAAGGATGTACTCGAGAAATATGAGAAAGAAACAGCAGAAGAGGTGAGTATGTATCCTGGTATGACTGGAGGATGAAAAGAAAAAGTTTCCTCAATATCAAGAAATGGCAACAAATAAAAAGTGATTCCTTTCTTACAAGAAACGATGGGGATAATGACCTCAACTTGAAGGATGTTTTTGGCACAAAACTGAATGGAACCCAAAAGTAGCCACTACGAAGATTAAATAAGATGATTGCATCTCATTTATTGGTGTCAAGACATGTTCTGGAAGAAAGCGTGTGTCACCTTGAAGGAAAAACCCTCATGAGCAGACAAAGCCCAGCAGTTTGGTTGCCGTGTTCCTTATTGCCCTGCTTTCAGTTCTTCAAAGTCTTTGGGAGCTTTTTTGGACAGATGTTCACACAGCTTTATTTTCCTGAGACGGCTGAACAGTTCTGTTACTTAGCATTTTTTTTCTTTTTTTTGAGTTTGTACCTCTTGAATATTCTGTTTTAGTCAGATTCTCTCTGAGGCATTAGAAATGCCTGGTGAAGTTTTAATAGGTTCCTTTTCTACCATGTCTGCCTTTGTACCAGCCAACAGTATTTCATGACTGTATTTCACTGATGTTCTCATACAAAGTACAGAAAATGGAGTACAATATATTGAGAAGATGCAACACAGCACGTCACTACAGTTTTGCATTATTACATTTGTTTCCATATGATTTGGTTTCCTTTGATAGAATATCTAGAGTTTTGCATATGATTTGGTTTCCTTTGATAGAATATCTAGAGTTTTGTTGTAGTTAATTTTATGTAATATTGTTCTGACCTCTTATACTTTCTGGTCAATTATTTTACTTTCTTGTTCTAGATCCCCCAGTAAACCCTTAGCACGGAAATTGATGAGTGGGATGGACTGGGAAGTAGTGAGTAGGAACTCACTGTCTGATGATAGGTTAGAAACCCAGAGCCTGCCATCAAGGTCTCCACCTGGAACCCCAAATCAGTAAGTAGCATTGAATCTCTCCCTATAAGTGACTGCCTCTAATGACAGGGACCTACTTGTGTAATAAAAGGACTAATGCTTTATGGAGACAAATACCTTGACAAAATTATGTGCTGATTAGGTCTCTGGAACATTTAACTCCACGTGAGAACCTGTTCAGGGGTGAATTATAGATACTTTTCACTCAACCTCTTTTCAACTCAAACGTGTAGCATGCTACCCTAAATTTGAGCTTGATTTCTCTCAAACACGGTTAAAATTAAATTATTCAATTGGATAAGAAAAAATAATGATATCTGTGTGATATTTCAGAAATAATTAGTTCTGGATAATTTTGCTTATTAAAACTTTGAGGAAAATTACTTGATCAAAAATCCTTGCAGATTTATTTCCCTCAGTGTTTCTGCATTTATTCCCTTCAAAGCTTGCTTTTCACATGTTAGAGCTGTGTTTTATGTTAGTTATACTAGTTAGGGGAAAATAATTTCTGATTTCTTTTGGAAAATAAGCACCTTTCTCTTTCAGTGTGCTGAAACTGGCTTAAGAATCTGCATTATCCAATTTTGTATTACTTAAGCAAGATTTTAAGATTCATTGGCATTGCAGTAGATTATTCAAAAGAAGGTTGTTACAAATATCTGCAGCAATTTTAAAATTACTTTTAAAATTATATAATAAAGATGCTTATAGTATAACATAACTTAATCATTCATGGTTCAAGGCATTTTAAGAATACATGCATATGTCACAATTCTAGTTTTCAGATGGGAAAATGTTGGGTCACAGAAAGGAAATGACTCTCAGTATAATGCTTATGATTCTTCTAGGAGAAGGTGTTGGGGATAAAATGTTCGTCTTAATGGATATTAAGGTTCTTCCATGAACAAACAGGATTTTTATTCTCAGGGATTCATTTTACTTCTCATTGAGTGGACTGTCAGTTTAGTAGCCTTTTCCTTGAAAGCATTATCTTCCAGGCTTCTCTAAAAATACAAAAAATAGCCGTTTAGTGTTTTTGGAAGTGTGCAAAAAATATTTTCATAAAGAAAGTTATGAAATATAGCACGTCTATCTGACAATTGTTTCAGTGATTTTTTTGAAACCTGAAATTATTTCATAGAACTATGTATGTGAACATATGCTTTCACTGAGAGGAAAAAGTGTTTTTCTAGCATTCTTTCGTAGTGGTGTAAGACATGTAGGTTAATAATGAAATTCTTTTCACATTGCATTGCTATGCTTTCCCTTTTAGTCGAAACTCTGCCTTCACTCAAGAAGGAGCCCGGTTACGACCCTCATCAGTTGGACATTTAGTGGACCATGTGGTTCACACTTCGCCAAGTGAAGTATTTGTGAACCACCGATCTCCATCTTCCACCCAGGCTAACAGCATAATACTGGAATCATCACCGTAAGTTTTGTTGATTTGTTACTGTGTGGGAGCATACAGGGCTACTGAGGATAACAAGTCAGAAATCTATGCCACAGAGAATATAGTTTTAAATGTTTGGGTTAGGGAGAGCCAGAAAATCTAATAAAAAGGTAGCCATTGCTCAGGGGCTATTAGTGTAAGACTTAGTAAAAAATTAAATTATACAGGAGTGAAGACCTACATGTATATCTGAGGTGTTCCTAGTACAGGATTGCCATGCCTTTCCCCTTGCCCAATGTAAATGTGGGTTTGTTGTAGTGTGACCATCAGTGTCTGGATGTGAATGTAAAAGTTGGTTTCAGTAGAACTGGAGTGTATTGTTTTGCTTTAAAGTTATAAAAGTAAAGTTTGTTTTAAGTTTTAAATTCCCATGACTTTGGAAATTTTGCTTTTTGTCAAAACACAGAATTGTGAGACATACAAATTACTCAGCCAAAATACCTTGTTGGTACCCCAGCATTCCGAGGTTCTTAGTATACTTTGTACATTGTTGTAGAGTATATTTTTATTTTGTTTAAGACTGCACTGTTTTGTTTTTCCTAGCAATCTGAATATTATTGATGCTGTAAGAGTACTATGCAATGGTGATGAAAATGTAGTATTGTATATTAAGTTCAAAAGGATGACATAGCCTTTGTAGATATGAATTATAAACATCTTCCTTTTTCATGCAAGGATTTTCTTGCTTGACATAGTTGTCATCTAAAAGATTATATATTCATTTGTAATCAAAATTATTATAGCAGGTTGCAAACTAAAGGTTTTCTTTGTAAAGAATCTATACGTGAATTGAAGGAATTCTACGGGAAAAGTATTTATTTTCAAACAAACAAAAAACCTGAGTTATTAAAAGATCTGAAATGCTTGGAATAAACTGGTGGCCAGACTACGGATAAATTGGGGGAAAAATGGTGCACAATATAAAAAGATACAGCAGCAGTGTTAATATCATTTATATGTAGATACACATATAATTCTAAATTTATCCTCATAGTTTTGTGTAATCTCTATAAGCAAGGAAATTATGCAAATGGTTTCAAAACCATTTGAGAACTATAAAACAACATGTGCATAATTACATTTTTATAAACAGCTGGTATGTCTCAGGAAAAAAATACACTGGGAATGTATTTAAGGTTTTAAAACATCGCTTGGACTGTACCTTCTATTTCACTAACTTTGCATAACTTTGGGGAGGGAAATACAATAGAAAACTGTTAAGGTTTTTGTATAATAACACAAGTTACTTTATTAGCTATAATTTTACAGTCAATTGTTTAGATTTCAGAAATGAAAAAGCAGTGCTTTAGCCTAATAATAGAAAGTTCCCTTTTTTGATGGTCTTTTTAATCTATTTGTGTGGCAAGGGAATCTCAAAACTGGAACACTTGGGAATCTGTTTTTCATACTTAAGTTTTACTGTACTGAGGGCACGCAGGTTCCTTCAGTTCCAAGACAAATGAAGTCAGTTATGAGAAACTCATCTTGAATGGTAGAGTGATACAGTGGAGTAAGCAAAATTCTAAAAAGCTCTTTTATTCATATGCCTCTAGTCTAAATTTAAGTTGTAAAATATGTTCCTGAAGGTTCTTTGGATTTGTTTATTTAATATCTGATTTGTGTAAGTTACCATAGAAATGAACCTTAAAAGTAGAGAGGAAGTGGTTGTGCAAGTTACTTATGCAACTATGGGTGTTTTTCATGATTTTGCACTTTTCATGCCCTAATAGGAAAAATATTGCTCTTCCATCACTAATTTTTTTTTTCCTTTGTTGGAAGTTCAGAAGTGGAATTTAATCTCCCTCTATAGACACTTAGTATAAGGTACTTTTAAGAGTGAGGATATTACTGTCAAAAATGTGAACCGTGAGGGTTTCAGAGTCTTCTGAAAATCTCAGGTGATGTTATTGATTCAAGCTTTGGTATTTATGAATGAAAGTAGTAGAGTCACAAAGTTTATATTGACCATATAATTAAAAATGGTACTGTTTTACACTTAAAACAAACAAACAAACAAACAAAAACAACAACAAAAAAACAAAGCTATATGTTAAATATTTAGATTATTCCAAGTTGGGAGATTAGAGTAGTCCATCTGCTAATTTATTGGAAATTCCTAGTTACGGATCAAATTTGTGTGTGCAAGACAGTAAGAGTAACCTGATGGTCTGTATAGTGCTCTCTTGAAGTTTGGAGTCAATATAGCAAAAGAAATTAGATTTTCAGCGCAGTTTAGAAGGGCATTATGGGTTAGGTAGCACAGTCTTTCAATCTGCTTTTTTTGTCTTCATCCGCATGTGCTATTCAGAACAGCTTGTAGTTTATGGAGGTAATTATAACCTTAAATTCCAAAAGCACATGATATATATTTAGTTTAATGAACTTATGGGTATGTGTATGAAATGTTTGCTTAATATATTATGAAAGGTCAGACCGGATATCTGTAACAAAAATACACAAAGGTAGTCAGTGTGAGGTTTTGTGTGTTATTTTATTATGATGTAAATTGCTGAAAGCAGAAACAGAGAGCTGCTTTGCCTGCAAAACAGGCTGCTTTCACTGCCATTGTCTAAGCATTCATAAGGAAATTCAAAGCTGACTGGGCAAATATAAAGCAATGAAGTTTTTGCCCAAGGCTTGATTGTTAGTTCTCACAATTCGTTATGCTAATGTATTACAGTGCTTGCCTTGCTGCGACTAAAATGCTCATTTAAGTAACTTTTCCAATTTTTTCTATACGTTTGTATGTTCTGTAGAAATTTGTGTTTGTAGACATGTATGGACTAACATCTAGTCAAACCTAAGTTCCAACATTTACTTCTGTCGGAATCCTTTTGTGTCTTTATGAAGGTTTCCCATTCCTTTTTTATTCAGTTTAAAATTCTCAGGAGTAATTGTTTGCAGGAAAATATATAACCGTGTTGCCCTTCACTTGAAAGGATGAATAACCTGTGCTGGCCAGAGCTGAATGTATAAATACACAGGTACATAAAAAGCTCTGTGTGACCTTCGTAAGTCAATGTCTAAATAATTTAGAGTTGCCTTGAAAATTCATTCGGCAAATGTTGGCAACCATCATATTTTTCCCTCTCCACAAAACTTTATTCTGAAAAGGTACTTATCAATAATAATAAAAAGGCTTTTTACTTTTAGTTGCACTGAAAAGTGTCACAAGATATTATTTCTATTATTTTCTAAAAGTTGACATTAAGCAAAAGTATCTCTCAAAATACTGTTAAGATCTTTTCAAATGTGCTGTTTCCCTAAATTGACCAAAAAAAAATAATAATCAATATTTGTGTTCTAGAAAAATGGCTAGATTTTTAAAAACTGAAGTGGAAAATGTGCACTTTTTTTAGAGAAATGTTCCATTTTCCACTCCATTATCGCAGTTTTTGAAAGATGTTCATCCCTGGTTTTAAATCATCAGATCACCGGCAATACAGATCTTATTTTTTCTTTTTTTTTTTTTTTGAAAATGTGCACCTGGACCCTGTTCCCCTTTAGTTACACAGAACCAAATTCTGCGGGATAGAATTTGATGTACAGCTGCCTTTAGGTTTTCAGACTTGCAGCAACCTGAAATGCTGTTCTGTCTCATAACGAGAGTCTTACCCAGCTAACAGTTTACAGCAGCTAGCCACGTGAGTACCTGTGTTTTTTAGAGGGATGTTATAGTATGAGTCAGTGCTACAGCTTGCTGATAACGAAAGGGACATTGTCCTATTTCTGGCTTCTGGGAGTGTACTTCCCTCCCCTCACAGTGCTCGACCTAGGGATGAGATGATTCGTCCTGTTGAACCAGCAGAGAGCTACCCAGGCTTGTCCAAAAGTCGCTGTATTTGGCTGGTTTGGTAAGCTGGGCTGGCCAAGGGAGGAGCACTGGTGTCATTCAAGGACAGGGGCACGGGTGTGAGTGAAAGAATGGCAGTACCCGGTTTTGGTGGTGGTGTGCTCTTCAGGTTTAGCTGTAACCTGTAACTTCATTCTTCATGGGTTTGGGATTTGCTGCTAGTATCAGTGGGCTGTTGCCATAAGTAGTTAAATTACTTAATAATACCTTTTAATGTGGTTTGTGAGGAGGAAGGCATGTATCCTTGCTGGTATTTAGAAACTGACATTCAAACTAAGCTAATAGGAACTAATGCTAACTGCCCTTTCGAGCCTCTAAAAATGTTCTCCTTAATTCTTAAGTATAAAGCCATATAATGAAAGATGAATCATCTATATAATACAAGCTATATGGTTAAGCTTTTATTCCAAAAGGACTAATAAAGGAAATGATCTATATTGCACATAAACACAGAGAGCATTTTTATTAATCTACAGTACAGTGCTTGAAGATCTAAAACAGAAATAGAAGTTCCTGCTATTCTATCTTCTGTAATGATGTTAAAACTCAACTCAAAAATGCATGCTCTGAATGCCATTTTTACAAATGTTTCAAAAAATTTCAAAGGGGAATAAAACCAAAGTTCTTTTGAAATATGCCTTTGTGTGTGTGTATATATATACTTTTAAGTTGAAAATTTTAACTCTGTCACCTCCATTGAGCTTTTCAAATAAATGTGGGTGGACAGCTGAATTGACTTGAGTTTGCACTCCTATTTCTAGATCAAAAGGCAAAAAATAGCGTGGGAGCACTTCATTAGAATGCTTTTGTCTGTTTTTAAGATTTTTATTTTTTTTTAAGATTAATTTCAGGCATTGACTTGTGATCTAATTGGTTTTCTTATTGCAGGAAACATTTTAAGTGACATGTACTTTAGATATTTATTTTTAGCAAAAGTAAACTGTAAATACAGTGAATTTTATAGTTTTTAAACACAAAATGGGTTAAGAGTGCTATAACCTTTGGGGGGGGGGAAAAAAGGAAAAAGTATAAAACTTGAACTCACTTGTTCTATGTACTATTGCTTTTCAAGAATAAGGCAGTAACATGGCTAAGCATATATTTCCAATGTATTCCACCACAGTAAATCTTTAAGATTCTCAAAATATATGCATATGTTCAGGTTTTAAACCCTGAGTTTCTTCAAGCAGTTTATTTAGTTTACCTGAAATTGTTAAAGTATTGTCAGTATCTAATGATTTCACTTTTATTTTGGTACTTAGATCTCAAGAAACTCCTATAGATGGGCAGCCTCCTGCATTACCACCCAAACAATTTAAAAAGAACAGTTGGAACCAAATTCATCATTCACACTCACAGCAGGAACTGGATAACCATATTAATGAAACATTTGATGTTCCTGCATCACCTGAAAAGTCCACAGTAAGTTTTTAGGTCTAGTTTAATTATTTTGCTTTTTTCCGAAAGATCTACTTTTGTTTAGCTAAATTCTGATACATTTCAGGGAATTGCCACGCTTGTATGTTACATTGCAGCATTTCCATTATACATACTCTCTCTTTCCTCACTACTACTACTTTTTCTACCTGCTGGAGTAGTCCTTTGTCTGCTGTCACCAAATGACTACACTGGGATAACTACGCAAAACATGTTAGATCTTTTTTATAATACTCAGCTTTTCATCACTTGCAGAAACTTTTAACCTCTTCAGAAGTCACTGTCGGTTTTAAAGAAGACATTGTAGGTAACTACTGCTGGTATGAAAAATTGTGTTTAACCTAGCTTTTGTCAAAAAGCTGAACCTAAAAATTCCTACTAGCATCTGGAGTAGTTTTGTCAGGACTGGATTTTTGAATCTGTGGTAACATTTCTGATTAGAATTTCCAAGAAAGAGCCACTACCCAGAGACTTGTGACAAGGAACGTAAACATCCAAGCCAGTTTTTTCTTTCTTGAGCATGTGCTAGATGAGTAATACAATCAGTTGATTATTTTCTGTCTGAGGTGAGAAATCACTGACCATTTTTGTGATTTTTGTTCTTAGAAAAGTTTTCAAATGGTTTTTGGTTTTATACTGATGTGGGACAATAAATGTTTTTCAGAATGGGAAAACTCCTTAACATCCAGATGTAACAGATACTGTATAAACAGTTTCACCAACCTCAGACATTCAAAATTATGAGTCAGCTCCCAAAATTGATATTTTAGAAATGCCTATGGTTTATTTTTATTTTCATTCTGAACCCTAAGCCTAGGGTGTTCTCTCAGGCCTTGTTATAAAGTTAAGATTCCCATAAAACCCATATTTAATTTCATAGCTGGGGTTTTAATAAAACACAAAATTGAAACTTTTTAAATTTACGAGCATTTTGGGAATGTCATAAAAAGTTTGCCTTAATTAAATCATGAAACAGTATTTTTAACAACTTGGTCTTCTGCTGGTGCTTACTCAAGGCATAGTGAAGTTCTGTTCTGAAAAATAACACAACTCATCAAGTCTTTCTGCATTCAGTTATCTGTACCGAATTGACAAAAATAACTTTCAGTTGTTTTTTTAAAAACTCCTTTTAGTTCTCACGCAGCTGTGTTGTTTTTTGCAGAATAAGATTCTTTTTCCTGTGTGCATTGTCAGTGTGATTGTTTGCTCTGGTCCAATGAATTACATTTACTCAGCCCTACTTACAGCAGCACACTGTTGTAATTGAAGATGTAATTTGGTCTGCTGATTGCTTTTTATTTGGGGTACTAGAAAAGAAACACAGGATGACTCCTACATTTTGTGAAATTAGAAATTTAGGATTTTGAAAGTAATTTTTCAAGATTGCTTCTCTGATCACAATGCACTTCAGGTTTCTGTATTGTTAAAGTCTCTTCTGTTGCTCCATCTCAAATATTTCCAGGAAAAACTCCGATCATTTTGCCTTCATTAAGCTGTCAAATTTCCTTTGTCTGTTTACGTATGGAGAGTTCATTTAGAATGGTAGTAGGACAGGTATGGAAATGACAGCTTTTTATGGCAGCCTTCCTTAAGCATCCAGTCAGAATGTCCAGAAGTATTTGAAAACAGGTGTGGCCAGGAATTTCTGCAGTCAGGACAAGTTAATAATGATCTACAGTGCTCTCTTCGGGTTTTTCATTATAAACAGGCAATTCAAAATTGCTTGTTAGAGTAGGAAATAATTACCCCTCTTTTTTTATCTGGGGAAAGGAATTGCACAGAACTTGCCAAACTCTGCATGTGAGCCCGTGCTTATTGTTCATCCTGCCCAGGAACATTCGCCTGGTCTCCTGTGCCAGTGAATGTTGGCAAAAAATTATATGCTCCCTTCCTTCTCATCAATATATCTTATGCTCACTCTTATGTTTACTCTTCTCACCTTCCCCAAAGTTTTCATCTTTTCACTACTATGAATGCGGTTGGGGTGGGGTGGGGGTGGTTTGGCTTTAATCAGGAGCTTAAAACACGTGATGCTGAGTTATCTTTTTAGTTTTTTTTTTTTTTTTTTTTTTTTCCAGTTGGCTCTTATGAGCCAAGTTTAGCAACCTTTTTACCTAATTGAACCTGCAGGTTTTGAACTTTCATACATAATAGGAACATTTGATTTCCTTTAATACATGGATTTTTTTCTTCTTTTCTGAATGTGACTCTTATGCTTTGGACTGTATTTGGTAACAATAAAAACATCATTGAAATAAATCTCTTTAATAGTACTTCACATCGTCACCATGTATGTACTAGGTGATATTCAGCCTGTGACATTAATGTAGAATAAACTAAAATTCATTTCAGTGGCAATAAGTTGATTTTGCCAGATTACAAAAGTATCTAGTATTCCCCAGTTTGTTGGTGGTTCCTGTGACAATGTTGTTCTGATCAGAATAATAATAAATAAATAAAATGTTTGAATTGTCAGAGCTTGACAGAACTCATACTACATTAAGCACAAAATAGGATGGAATATGGAACCAAGGTTTGGTTGCCAAACTTCTCTCAGCTTACTGCTACCATACTGCAGTTAATAGGGGAGAAAAAGTGTGTATTAATTTACCTCATTTATTATCATGTTACATTCTTACTGGGGGCTCTTCGCTGCAGTCTAAACTAAAATAATTTTAAAAGTTTCAGTTCGGTAATTTGTTTCTCTTAAGACTGCTTGAAGCCATTAGTGACGTTTCTTACTCTGAGCTTCCTTTGACAGAACACACTTTTAATAATTACATCCAAGACTTTAAGTGTATTATTGTTTTTCCTTCTATGTAAAACTCATAAGATAAGACATTTGCCTTATTGATGTTTTCGTGAGAGTCCAGTATCAATATCTTAATGAGGAAAATGCAAAATTATTGCATACAATATCCGCAAAGGCTATAGTAACAAGTAATATATATTTTTTCTTTTTACTAGCCCAATGGTGGTATCCCCCATGACAATCTTGTTATGATCAGAATGAAACCAGATGAAAACGGAAGGTTTGGCTTCAATGTCAAGGTACAGTAACTATTCCTTTTGTGTCTATTAAGTTGTTTTTCTGATGTTTGTGGTTTATGACTTCTGTAATTTATTTTTAAAGGGTGGATATGATCAGAAGATGCCCGTAATAGTGTCCAGGGTAGCTCCAGGAACACCTGTAAGTTATAAAAAATCAAACTGTTTGAAATATCTGTGTAGCTTTAAGTATGTGCTCAAAACTAGTAACTATTTCTTAGCTGCCTATGAAACAAGCCTGTGCTGACATTATCCTAAGAAAGCAAGTGATTTGCAGAAAGGATTTTGTGGGGCTATATAACACGGGGGAAGAAAAGTTCAATCCTCAAAAATATTCTTCTAATGAAACAAGATTTAGTTCCTGAAAATTACAGATCTGTGGATGTTCAGTATGCACTGTTTCTTGAGCTATCATCTTAAAAATGCATTTACTTGATTATTTTTTAATATAGGAATTCATACAATTCAATCTAATTTATATGGAGTCTTCTATTCTCTTAAAAACAGCTAAAACGGCAAACACCTCTTACTTTAGTGACAGATGTAGCTGAATAAAGCCAAGACTTAGGTTAAAATCAGACATAATGAATCATTCATTAGGTCTGATTGTCTGTTGTTAATGGTGTGTAGTGACTATCAATAGTGTCTTCAAACCAGGCACAATATTTTGTCAGTTGATTGCCAGAAATACTGACCTGGTATTCAGCTGACTGAAGTCAGCTCTGTTTACACCTTTTACAGTAGAGTGAACCATTTCTTTGCTAACAGTTATTTAAGAAATACAACATTTTTTCCCCATTTTTTTTCCTGTTGAAATCTGTGCTAAGAACAATGTTCTTACCCATGTGAATTATTATCTCTAAAATATTTAATAATATAAATAATTTTGGGTAAAAGCTTTAAATAGCCGGTCTCCAAGGAAAAGATAATTGGTGATGGAATGTGCTCTTTCCTTTTTTGCAACCATGGTTGAACTGTGGTATAATAATAATTTTTATTCTTCTTTTTGGGATTACTTAGACTTGTGCATTGTCTTTGGTTATTGTCTTACTCTTGTCGTTACAATTGTAATGTTTCATACCTGAAGTATTTAAGCCTCTGAAATTGATTTAGGCAATTACTCCCTTCCCTTCAAAGATAACATTCTTCTTGCCTGTGTAAAATGTGATTGAAAAAGAGAAGCTCAGCCAAGCTTTCTACTTCAACCAGAGGAGTGGAGTAACAGCTGCTGAAAGACATGACAATGACAGTCACCTCCCAGTGACAAATTGATTTGTACATATGAATGGCACTGTCTCATATATTGAGCAACAGTCAGATTTATCATTTGAATACAATGCAGCAACCATAGCAACTTGGCTGTTAGGATTCAAGTCCCAGAGTGTAGTTACTTTCAGTTGCTATTTTAAGGTGACAAGTTGGAAATGGCTCATTTTACAGATTTTATTTTTGTGTGTTGCAGGCTGATCTTTGTGTCCCTCGTCTGAATGAAGGAGACCAGGTTGTACTGATCAACGGCAGGGATATAGCAGAACATACCCACGATCAAGTTGTTATGTTTATTAAAGCTAGCTGTGAGAGACACTCAGGGGAACTTGTGCTCCTAGTTCGACCCAATGGTGAGTGATATGTACATAATGAAAAAAATATATATAAATAAATCAAAAAACACCTTGGATTTATTTTCTAATCTTATTTTTTTGTATTCTGATGGAATGCTTATCTTTTAAGAAGTAACTCCCTTCCTTGAAAAGGACTTGCACCAATACAGCCTATTGTATAAATCTTAACTGATCCCATACTCTCAGGAACTGTTCAGAACTAGGTATTAGGAATGAATAGCGAAGCCAGAGATCATGTATTTCTAACAGAGAGATGAAGTGAATTTTGTTCTCACTCTCACTGATTAAGGAAAAAAAGTCCAGAAAACTATCTGGATATTGAATGCAGTTTCTGAGGTTACTGTAATTCTCTTGAAGAAAAAGAAAAACACAAAACAAGAACCCAGTGTTTAGAAGCCTTTGGGGTTCCATATATGCAAAATCCTCCTATATGTTTTAAAAAAAATTCAGAATGACTGGTAACATTTCTACTTGATGCAGAAAGTGCTAAAAATGCAGTTGAAATAAGTGTTTTCTATATACTCATGACGTAAACTGTTGAAGTATTGCCAGCAGATGGTCACTGGAGTTAATTCTGCTCTACATCCCAGTTATAATACAGTTGCACAGGAAAAGAAAATGAAAAATCATGTTCAATCAGAATAATTGAAATTACTTCAGGAGAATGTCAAACACCTCATAAACAATATTTCCTGTATTCATGCTTCCTGCTTGTGTTCACGTTCTGTGTGCAAGCTTTCTTGCAGTTTTTATGTTTACTTTCTTTTTCATATAAAACTGCTTGTTTATAAGTTACTGAATTGGTATCCCCTTATGTGTTGATTATCTTTGTGTTCTGGATAAAAACATTTGAGCTGTAGAAGCGAGGAGCTGCCAGTTTCCTCTTTCATGATCATGCAATTTCAACTAAAGAGAGGATTTCTAACACCATGTTTGTTATGTATAGTAGATGATGCATATTATTTTTCAGTTTGTTTATAGGCAGGGCACACATACAGCATTGATTGTGTTATAATGGCATATATTAGTGCTAATTTGTCTGGTGGGCTGCATGTCTTGCCCTAATCACCAAAGCCTGAAAGAACCAATCAGTACAAAATGAAATAAAAGTAAAAATGTAAATGTGCCTGTAGTATCTTCAGAGGCATGATGTGGGAATTTGAGATTAGGGAGTACACCAGACAAGGTAGGGTCTAATGTGAGGTTTGATCAAAATGTGAACAGTCAGTGATATGCTTTTGTTTAAAATGACTATTAAAGCCAAAAATAGCTTTGTCATGGGTGCTAGTAATCAGTAAATGCTACTTTTCCTTGATGATGGAGATTAAAATCAATGTTTTTAATAAATGTGGGTTTTTCTACAGGAGAGAAGTGCCTTTTTAGTTGACTTAAATAAGTGACTTAAAGTTAACTTTACTTGCCAAATAGCATGTCTGATTAGAGCCTTCATACTCATAATTTTTTGTAGCTGTCTATGATGTTGTGGAAGAGAAGCTGGAGAGTGAGCCTGACTTCCAGTATATCCCTGAGAAATCTCCACTTGATGGTGTGCATCAAGATGATAATGCTCTGAGGGAATCCATGATTCAGCTAGCAGAGGGGCTTATCACTGGAACTGTTCTGGCTCAGTTTGATGTGAGTACTGTCACCTGTATTTGTGTGCAAGTTTCAAGTCTTTTGGGACAGTAAGAATTTTAAACAGAGAAAACTTCACTTAAATTTCAGTACCATCAGCAATTTTGAGTAAAACAATTGACTCAATGCTCAAAAGAAATTTTTTTTTTTTTTTTAAAAAAAGGTCCTGTAGAGAAACAATACACGTCCAAAGTTATGGCATAGAATAACCAATCCAAATACTACTTCTAAATGTTGTTTCTGTTTTAAATAGCCTTATTGATTGCTTGCAACTTTTTATGGTTATCAGGGGCCTATTTTAATAAACTTTTATAGTGGTGATGACAAAAATCCATACCAAAGATTTGTGTTCTGTACTCAGACCTTTATTACTAATCAAAGTTAATGTAGGAGCTGAATGACAGCTAAACTGTTGACATTTTATGGACAATTTCAATGAGGGAATATAAAATTACCAATGGAAAATACAGCCCTGTTAAAATGTGTAACAAATTACTTTATAAATAGTTAATTTTTTGGCATATTTGAAAAGAACAGTGCATTTCTTTTGGCATCCATAGCTGCTGATAGCTATAGTTTTTCTTTAGCGCTAACCTGTGCTCTGATGATACTCCATCTTCATTAATGCATGAGGTCAAGTGACTTAAAGCAAGAAGCAGTAATTTGTAAAACACGGCAAAGTGAATTCCTCACCAGAGACCTAAGGTTATGTATCACAATGTATTTTTATAAAACATGCTATTTGAGACTTCTGGTATAATGTACTTATTTTATACATAGAATAGTACCCACATTTTGCAGCATATGTACCTTGTATGTTACACTGCATAGGTTTGCACTGAGAGCTCTTCCAGGGAATGTTACGGTTTTGTAACACCTAGTGTTACATAAATGGCTTTGGTGTGTGTGTTTGGGTCAAGAAATGTATGGGTGTACTGACACATAACTCCCAGGTCTTCATTTAGCTGTTCCATTACCGTAGGATGTCAAACTTATGCATGGAATGTGTGTAGTCACCATGTTTTAATCTGGAAGGGCAAGTGAAAGGTTGTGTTCTCTGGTTGAAAAGTGATTTCAAAGCTCTGCTTGCCACATCTCTTGCTCAGGTTTAAGGCCTCTTTTCTGTCAATTCACTTAGGAGTTCACTTTAAAACAAAGTATTTAAATGATTCAGACTTGAAGTTTTTAAAGTGCTTTTTATTGAAGCTGGATGATATCACTGGTACTCTTTGCAGCACAATAGTTACGGCAGTGAATGACTAAGGCATGACAGGACAGAGACCTCTCAAAGGAGATACTGTGCAAGAAAAGCACAGGATTCACTGTATACCTAATGAAATGCAGGAAGATATCTGACAAAAAAAAAAAAAAAAAGCTCTGAAACAACTTCATAGTAGGTAGAGAGCTGTACACAACACCATCTGCTTGCCCCAAACCACCATGTGGAATGTCAGTATCTGCCAATTCCCTTAACATTATATAATACTGACTTCACTGCATTAGTGTTCTTATGGAAGTCTGAAATTTAACAGTCAGTTTGTCTTCAACCAAATTGTGATGATGCCTCAATTATTTTAAATGATCCCATAGAATATTTCACAGGGTTTTCTTATGAAAAGTATTTCCATATTTGTTGAAACTATCTTTGTTCAGTAATTTATGTTATAAAAAGTACCTCTATGCATATACTAACAGGTATTTTATATCTTGACCATCTTTTTTGTCTTTAGCAATTGTATAGGAAAAAACCTGGAATGACAATGTCTTGTGCCAGATTACCTCAAAACATTTCCAAAAATAGATACAGAGACATTTCGCCTTGTAAGTATGTGTGTGTGTTTGTGTTCTAGAAGTATTTTACCCTGGTTAGTAAATAAGTAACAGCTTTCTAAAATTTTTTCAGATGATGCTACACGGGTTATTTTAAAAAGTAATGAAGATTACATCAATGCAAATTACATAAATGTGAGTACTGTTTTTAAAAATACTTTCTGACATTAAGTACTTTTGCAGTTTTGCAACAGAGAACTCAAGTGAAAAAAAAAAAAATTCATGTGAACCTAGTCGAGGCTAGAATGGCTGGGTAAGCCTGTAATCAGATGGTTTGAAATTTACCGTAGGTTTGCTTAATTGCTAATAGTTTGTGGCAGGTAATTTTATTTAAAAAAAAAAAAAAAGAAAAAAAAAAAGGAGAAAGTAGCCCTTTACCAAAGGAACACATTATTCTTCTTGGATTGCTAATGTGGCAGTAGTGACTAAGTTACAGTAAATAGGATTCATGTAATGATGCTTTTTTATCTGTTAGTCACTAAACATTGTCTGATGTGTAGCTTACAGAAATTCATTCTCATGGTGAATGCAAGAATTAAAATAATGATTTTTATCTTTTCTTAGATGGAAATCCCTTCTTCCTCTATAATAAACCAGTACATTGCTTGTCAAGGTCCATTGCCAAACACTTGTCCTGATTTTTGGCAGATGACTTGGGAACAAGGCTCATCTATGGTTGTAATGTTAACAACTCAAGTTGAACGGGGTAGAGTAAGTACAAGATTCTCTTAAATACCACTTACTTAAAAAAAAATCTGTTGATGATTGCCATTTAAAAGATCCGAGGAAGATACTGTTACGACAGGTAGTGCAACTGTTTTCATAAGGGCAGTGCATTCTTAAGATTCATCACTACAACAGCACAAAATTTTAAACCTTTTGATGTTCTTAGTGTAGCTAATATTAAAACTTGGTTCAGTGCTGAAATACTTTTAAGTCCTCATGTTTTTCTTAAAATATTTTGGCTTACTGGTTTGACTCTTGTCAAACTAGAATTTACTTTCATGAGACTTCTTTTCTCTAATCTTCAAATGAAGAAACTCCAAAAAATGGAATCAGTTTTTGTAATTAGTTCTTTGATATGTAGAGATGAATTTTTAAGGCAGCCTAAAGTAGCTTTGTAGTGTTGAGATAATGTGCCTGGGTGGCTGTCTTTAAGAGAATCATTGATAAACTTGAAGTCTAAAATTCTTCATAAAATGTTCTTCTGAGGCTATGAACATATGTGAAAAAATCATTGTCCTTTTTCAGCCTTTTTGGTACAAAAACCTGCAGAAGTAGAGACTTATGAATTGCTGAAAATAACTGTTAATGGTGCTATCAAAGGCTTTTTTTTTAAAAAAAAAAAACAAAAAAAAAAACAAACAAACAGTAGTTTATTAGCTTCATTTGTTGTCCTTTTGAAACAAGCAACGCAATAAAATCTAGTCATATGAATGGTTTAATTCCAGTGTTACCAGGTCTGGAGCATTCACAGTAGCACCGGATGATTGAGTGTGTGGACAGAAATGACATAGTAGAATAATAGTTTAGTGGAATTTCTCATAATTCAGGATTTCTTTTGAAGATGGATTTATGAAACATTGTGGGTGTTCTGATCAACTCAGACTATGTTTCAGCTGTCTGTATATATTGTAACTTAGTAATAACCATGTATTTGTTGGGAGGTCAGGCCTCTAAATGTAATTAAAATAATTGAAGGGGAGTTACAGTGTTTTAAACCTTTTTTAAGTGACTCAACATTAGCATGATGCTGCCTGCTCCCAAATAAATATGATTAGAGGGAATTTCAGTACAAGTGCCCTTTTAATTTGAATTTTCTTTACAAATCTGCTACAGACTTGCAGTAGCAGTCCTGAGGTTCCCCCACCCTGCTCAATAATGATATTTGTGGAGCTCTTTGGAGAGCTGCTAAATAATTAAGTAAAAGGACTTATCTGTCTTATACCCATAGGCAGACTCCCTGCTCTAAAGCTGATCATGAGGCTACCGACATCACTATCCCACTGAATGCCGGGATGTCTCAGTGGAGCAGGAAGTCTGCAAATCTGGCTGCTCTTAAAGAATCGCCAGGTGGGTTGGAAAAACAAAAGTACACTTGAGCTGAAATGACCTCTATGATTAGGCCGTTAAGCAATATATCTAAAAATCTTAGTTTTTAGAGTTTTCGTTTATCAAGAGTCTTTGAAGCCCACCATCTGCATTCTTCTAATTTTTAATTGGTTCAGCAGCCTTTTTGTTGCTGATCTCCTTTCTCTTTTTCATATGTTCTTTTCCCATATACATGTGCTTTAAGATTACATTAAGTTTTTAGAGATCAGAAATATTTATAAAGCAGCATTTTTGTCACTCAAGTGTAAAGATGAAATATTTTATAAATACAATTTAAAAAAAAAATTGTAGCGAAAGATGAAGGCATCCATCCTCAATTTACGCTAACACTGAGTTGGTGCTCTGTGGCACATTTTATGATATGCAGTTAATTAAGTAGCACAGTCTATTTGGTAAGTAAACTAATAGTAATTACAAAGTGATCAAAATATTCTTTACTGAACAAGGGAATAAGCAACTAGAGAGATTGAAAATAATATTCTGAATTTAAACACAAACGTCTTCAAAAATGTGTTGACTTCAGGTTAAATGCCATCAATACTGGCCAGAGCCATCAGGAAGCTCATCATATGGAAATTTCCAGATCACCTGCCATTCAGAAGAAGGAAATCCTGCCTATGTGTTTCGAGAAATGACATTGACTAATCTGGAGGTAAAATCATTTTACACATACATATGCATATAAAGTATTAATCTGTGGGATCCTCACAGACCAGCTGAAACTACCTAATCAGGCTTTTTTAAATCTTGATGACATAGAACTGCTTGTTTCTAGAAACCTTTAGAAAACCAGCCTTACTGCAATGTTTTTACTTTTTATATGTTCTGCTGTTAGTATGATAACCATTTATAAGCAAAGTAACCAAATCACAAGGATTTGGTTTCAATAATAATGTTAATTGGTTTAGAATCATATAGAAGATGTATTATTTGTCTTAAAGACTTTTATTGCTGTCTTTCAAGACCTGGACAAAGGAAAAGAGTAATTAAAATTTGAGAAACTTGTTATTCCCTTAATGCTTTTAATGAAATATCAAACAGAAGCAGTGTTTGAGCATTGCTACTGAAAAACCTCCTTTTTGGTGGCAAACGGTTCTTAATAATTCCATCTTGGAGATTGTGTGCAAGTAGATGGGAGATAAATCCTGCTGAGAGAAGCATGAATTGGGATCAGCAATGAGATGTAAACCAGGACCTCCCAGACTGAACATGCATAGCATGGAGTTTGAGGGAATGTGTAGTTTCTGGAGCTTTGCCAGTCAGCATTTCAGTTTCAGAAATGTTTGGAAATGGTTATCTGGAGTTCAGTTCATGTACTTGTCTCTTGCTACATGGATTTCCAGATGAGATGCCAGTTTTATAGAACTTCCTTTTAGTCAATTTGCAGTTAAAATTCCTTTCCTGTGTGCTGTTGAGACAATTGCTCATTTATTATCAGTAGTGGAAACTCTGTAAACGATTCCATGCCAAAGGGTTATTTAACATACTGTAACTTCTTCTGTTCTTTGAAATGCTGCTTTTACTCTGATTGTACGGCCTGCCCCCTCCGCTCACCAGAGGCATGTGATACGTTTGTGACATTCGAGCGAGGGGGTGGGAGTGGAAAACCAAGTCATTCTGCATCTTGTGAAGTAAGCTGGATAAAATTAGAGGTGCAGATAAAAATCCAACACAATACTGGTGTTCACACAAAATCCGAAGGAAGGCTTTCATGCCTGGAAGTCTTGTCCAGTCCTCTCTCTACTCCTGTGCTGCCATTTGATCTAGCGAGACGGTACCTCTGTCTGCTAAATTTCTTTTGTTAAAGATTTGGCTACCTTTTTTTAAACACAAACATCTGGTGTTTAGATAGACTGTTTGTATCTAACCTGCTGTTTTTGTTTTTAACAAAAAAAATGTAACTGTAAAATCAACAATGAGCAAAAATTAACTGAAAGTTTCCAGAAGCTACATCTATTATAGGCACAAGTTGATGTAAATTTATCATTGCTTTTTAGTTATTTGTTTGTTTTCCCCTCCATGGAACTTGAGTTACCCTTCAATAAATCTTATGTTTCTGATTAGAAAGAGGAAAGCCGCCAACTGACCCAAATTCAGTATATAGCATGGCCTGATCATGGGGTTCCTGATGACTCCAGTGATTTCCTAGATTTTGTGTGTCTTGTGCGAAAGAAGCGGGCTGGCAGAGAAGAACCTGTTGTTGTTCATTGCAGGTATCCCTTTTTTTTCCCTCCAATTTTGCTAAATCACAAAATTGAACTTAATTATTATCAAACACTATTTCTGTGCTTTGTTGTTCAAATAAGCATTTAAGTGTATCCACAGATTACAGGAGAACTCAACCTTTGAATTAAACAGTTATTTTTTCTTACAGTTGTAATCACTTTAAATAAGCAGAATTTGGGGTATCTACATCCATGAATCTAGGTGGGAATTGATTTGTTTAAGTTAAATGCTTGTGCTAGTAGTTTGTGTAATTCAAGGAGATGGTGAAAGATACCTAGGAAGCTTGCTTAAGATCACTACTGTTTTATGACTTTGTCTATCAGAAATTGTTTTTAATTGGTTTGGCTATCTTTTCTGTTTTGTGTTGGTCAGGGTAAATCTTCTGAATTAGGGAAAACCGATTGGTACTGCTAGAATTCCAGTGTCTCAAAATGATATTTTTCTTCAATTTCATTATTGCTGTATTTTGGTTGATACAGTTCTGAACAAATAGTTTCATTAACACAGTACAAAGTGTGCAAGTCTACAGAGACACTGAAGTTTAGGAACAATTTCATTCCTCTCAGTGAGGTATCAACTTGGCTCCACTGTGATAATTTCAGTATCAACATTTAAAACAATTTCATGTCTCTCAGGAAAAAAAGAATACCACAGTTTGGCATAATTTACTTAATAGACCTAGCTTGATGGCTGTTGGGAAATATAACTGAATTTCACTAGCAAGATCAAGCTGAAGGAGCCCAGGATTTCTTCTGCATGGTGTTTGCATTCTATTTTTACTAGCTTGTACTGCTCAGTATAAGGGGACTAGATGTTACAGCACCAAAATGGTCAAGTTTGGTTTTAGACCTGAGGCACCAGTTTTACATGTAGTATGGGGAATCCAAAAAAATCTAAATCTAAAAAATAGAAAAGACTCCTCTATCATACAAGAGTAGTTTAAAATGGGAAAAAAAAAAATGATTGTAAAGCAACACAAATCCGAAGAATATTGAAGGTTTTTGTTATGTTGAGATACTTTAAAACACTCATTTTCAAGTTGTTCATCACTATTGCTTCTCTGATTACATTGAGTTCTCAGTGCTACCAACAAGTTTTCTGACTGAACTGAGAGTGGTTAAACAATTTATAATCCATATAGCCCGAACACAGTGCTGATGAAAGGATGCTCTGGTGTAACAATCTTTATTCCCTGTACAAATCGGTGACTTCCTTCTGGATTAGTGTTTTTTTGGGATTTGCCATTGTAGAAGAGTACTGAGATGAGAAACTTTGGGAGTGAGTGAATCTTAACTGTAAGCATTATATTTTTAACAAAAATATGTTTCTATGGCACCTTTCTCAGTAGCCTTTAGAGGAAAACAAGTGTAGCACAGAATGTACTTCAAGAAAGAAACGTTGTTCAAACTAAGGCTGAATGTACTCCGTTCTGTTTGGATCACTGATCATAAATAGATGCTTCAGGAAAATTAAGAACCTAACAAGGTTTTATGGTGCTTGTGCCATGTAACTTGCCCAGATTCCAGCACGTTTCAGGTTAAAGAAGTTACTGAACCTGTTACGTTTTTCTGCATAGCAGCTCCAGTGCCTTTCTTTTCCAAAGACATTTGTGTTCTTGTTTCTGAGCTCTTGAATTCCTGCATTCCTGGCCTTTGGCAAGTTCTGCAAAGTTGCATCTAAGCTTTTATTTTTGTTTTGTTTTTACTTTAACAAGGCTTCTAACAGTTTAGCTGAACAGTTTCTAATTCTTGTTCTGTAAGAGATGGTGGGCCACCCACCCTGTTCCTGCCATTCATGATTTTCTTGTCTTCTGTTAAGTTTCAGTGTTCCACTCCATCAAGCAATGGTTTCTTTTCCTAAGCTGAAGAGTCTTAGCTCACCTGATATTTATCATATGGAAACTGTATCATACTTTCCATCCTTATTGTTGCCCTTATCTTCTGACATTGCAAAATGAATTGTTAAAGATTCTTTGACAAATACCATTCCTGCTTGCATTTCATGGTGCATTCTGCATACAAATTCTGTATGTATAAATTCTAGAGGTGTAAAATGTTGTGGAGTAATTTTATATAACCAGTACATTTACACCTTGTTGTGAAATTTTCATGACATCACTGAAATATGCAGTAGCTTTGATGCCACCTTCTGGACAAAAACTTAAAGTAGTAGTTTGGCTGGATTTAATCTGAAATTATGCTTCAAAATCAGAACAATTAAGTTTCAAAGACAATGTTTATATTAACTAATTAATTTAGAAGCAAACTTTCATTTACTGACAAATAATAATTGTATGAGTTGAGATAATGGTGATGTCTGCAAAAACAGATTTGGTTTTATATTCAAGTATGAAGGAACATTAGGCTTCTATTTTAAAACTGCAAAACACTATTTTGAATGAATAAATATATTTGTAGATTCTGTTAGTTAAAGGCTAGGTTAAGAACTGTTAATTCTATGAAGAGGATTGACAGTTATGCACTGCCTTTTGCTCTTTTCAGGCAGGATGGAAGCTTCCAGTGACACCCAGTCTGTCTAACCCCTGTTACTGTAAAGCTCAGTCATGAGAATCCTTGAGAAGGAAGGTCTTAAGTTCAGTGGGGTGGTTTATACAACATTTAGGAAAACGTGGCCTTTAAATGTGAACCATCTTTCTGATACTTTATTTTTTGTTGTTTTTACAGTGCTGGGATTGGACGGACAGGAGTTCTCATCACTATGGAGACAGCAATGTGTCTCATTGAGTGCAATCAGCCTGTTTATCCATTAGATATTGTAAGAACTATGAGAGATCAAAGGGCCATGATGATCCAAACACCTGTGAGTATCATACTTGTTTTTCTGTGTTGTACAAGAATAACTTCATATTATTTAGTTGTATCATTAAACATATTTTAATATACTTGTTGTTTATTATTTCTCAAAGAAGGCGTCTTTACCCAGAGTAGCTGCAGCTGTGGCTTATCTGGAAATAAATTGCTCTAGTTATTGGAAAAGAGCAACTCTTAAAATTTCTACAAAAACAACTTGGGAAAAAGCTGTGGCTTTTTCAGGGTTATCTGTCAGTTACTGTCAAAAAGGGCCAATTTTCAGTAGTTTTCAAATTGTTCCATAGAGAAAGCAGGAGCATAATTCCAAAAGTTCGAAGTGGAAATAATATAAAAGTCTAACACAGAAAGACCTAAGACATGCAAGAAAAAATCTTCATTGGTGCAATTTGGTGATTTTGTTACCCTAGTAATAATGAAAACAAAACTTCACACCATCCCGTAATGACTTGAGTAAGGGGGAAATAATAAAAAAAAAAAAAGAGTTTGTACATCTCTATAGCATACATAGAGAGGAAAAGACTAAAAGACTTTTATTAGTAAAGGGGGGAGGTACAGGGTTCTAACTACATTCCCCCCCCCCCAAATGTGCTAAATATCTGTTTGTTTTGTTTTCTTTTTCTACTCAAAAAAAAGAGCATGTTCTATCTGCAGTGGAACACAAATGTGTTCAGAATGAGGGGGGGGGTATAATAAACAATATCTATCATAATTTCTCCTTTTGATGTCTCTTCCCGATTTTGTATATCCTGAAAGATTCACTTAATGTCCGCAAGATGGCCCCATGCATGATTCCCCTGTATGCTTACTATAGGAAGAGAATTTGGAAAGGCTCCATTAGGGAGCACTGGAGGCAGAATGCATATGCTCCACAAATAAGTATGAATTCAAATATATTAATACATATGCAACAATAAAATATAGTAATTCTATTACTAAATCTGTTACTGTGCCCATTTAAGACTAGATGTCAACAATTACTTGTTGACCACTAGTTGTGGTGCTTTACAAAAGAGTGATTTTTATTTTCTTTTATTTTTACCCTATTTGAATTTGGTTGCTGTTGTTTTTTTTAAAAAAACTATTATTTGTATTATTTATATGTTTAAAACAAGATATCAGTGGCCTCTGTGTATGCTGGTGCTCAACTTGAATGTGTGTAGAGTTAGACATTACATAATGTTAAGAAATTGGGTTTTGTTTTTTTCAACATGAAACACTTTTTTCATCAAATTTTGAGAAATACCAGTAACGTGGCAGAATTAATGTAAGTATGAATAAATGCTTTAGAAGTTGATAGTGCTAGCTACAGATGCTGCTATGGCTTCTAAATGCTAAGTGCATGGAAAGGCTAGGTCAGTGAAACTTCAGTAATAAAATGAAGGGAAGAAAATTACTGAAGAAGTGATGTTATAAGAACAGGACTGGTGTTGTGGGTGTGACTTCAGTTACATATTTCAAAGTGCTATTCATTCCACTCTTCTGTCGGGAAAGAAGTTTCTCAAGTTCTAATACACTGTCTCTATTGTTTTGTGTTTTCTAAACTAACTTTGAAGCACAGTTCTCAGACCATCAAGGAAATAGGGTTGGAAATACTAGAGGCCTTTCCTACTTCCAAAAGACATGTCTCAAGTCTGTTTCTTTTCAATTAATTGAATCTGCTTTCCTTTTCAGAGTCAATACAGATTTGTATGTGAAGCTATTTTGAAGGTGTACGAAGAAGGATTTATTAAACCTTTACAAGCATCACCACATAAATAAAGAGCAAAAACCCTAGGATATCAATTGAGGAATCCTGTCCTCTGTATAATGAACTGGCAGCATTCTTTGTGCCATAATACTGCTTGCAGGAAATGATAGTGAAGTACGGCAAAGAATTGACAAAGGACTTTGAAAACTTCAGCACTGTTGCACTTTATGTTGAAACAAAATCAGTCTCTGAAACTCTTCTAACCTTCATCTGTTTGAAGACTTTATTTTCGTGCTTTGCTCCGAACAAACCACAAACTGAAAGAACTAATCGTGTTCAGGGTAATCTACGATATTTCATTGTAGTGCCATATACTGCGCTTCTGGTTGAATTGCTACAAACAAGGCTTGGAATTATTTCACTTTGTTTTACACCCATGTCTCTTAAAAATGGAAAACAAATGAAAAAATACACTAAGCCATGGTCTTTCTCCAGTGCTAGGTTTATTTACTATGTACAGACTCTCACTGTTTTGTTTTTTTACAACATTAGCAATATTGCCGATACTAGATAGATACACACTGCCTACTGATGCAGCACACTGTCCTACACCCTTATTAGAGACCAGCTGGTTGTTAGAGGAAAGCTGGCATCTGTGTTAACCCAGCAGTAGCTGCATAATGCCCACTTACCAGCATCTTGTAAAAAAAAAAAAAAAAAAAAAAGAAAAAAAAAAGGAAAAAAAAAAGGAAAAAAACAATAATAATAAAAATTAAAAAAAAATAAACAGCATTTCTTTGACACAGCTTGTGTGTCATACACTGGTGTATTCTGATTCATGTGACTTAAGATTACGTGATGGGAACTAGTGCATGCATTGTCTTAACCCCTTAAGTGCCTTGAGACTTACAGCGTACATCCAGTGAAAGGCACTCATGATTCTGTGGGGGGTGGTCTTGTCCTGTCATATTTATCTTAATGGGTTCAGATTTTAAAAACAGCCCTTGGTGCTTGGAATATGTTACTGCAAGGGGTCATGGAAATACCGTTCCCTCTTTCCTTATACACGTACCTGTGTGCTACACTCAGTAGCAAAAGCACCTCTGCCAACTTAATGAATGAGCATCGTTTGCTGCTGTGTTGTAATTATGTGAAAAATCTGACACATTCCTTTCAACTAGTAACTTACTAGCAGCTTACTATGAAATGCTAGTAGGTCATTAGAAGCTGATACTTTGTTTTATCCTTTTATTGAGAATAGCTGTCTTGCTCAATTAGAACATAACTCTTTAATAGCACTGATAATTAAGTTGAACTTACGATCAGATGTGATTTAATTCCATTATCTGCTAACCAGTTATTCTTTAAGTCCTCATAGTTGATTTCAAGCCATGTTCGTACAGGTCTGCCTTTTATTTTTCTAATTGTTTGGGGGGTGGGGGGTGAGGAAAGAGAACACTATAATGCTGTCCCAGAACTTTAATTCCATAATGACCCCGGTCGCCCTCTGTTACGCTTGTGCAAAGTTGTTCCAGTTGATATGGGTTGCTTCTTATTTAAGTAGGTAGAAGATTTGTAATGAATATCTGTCTGATACAGTATCTGAGCTCACTCTAAGGATATTAAAAATTGGGACGTTTTATATATATATATATATGTTTTTCCAGTATAGGAGAAACCAAGTCAGAAGCAAGGTGTCCATTGTAATATACTGTAAGAAAAACAAAAAAATCAGTCACTTCTTTGACTGCCCTGCAACAGCATAACTTTGTGCCCTCTATTTAAAAAAATAATAATAATTTATTGTATTGGTTTCCTGAAAATGTTTATCCAGTAAATTTTGTTATAAGCTATATAGAGCATAGAATTAAAATGGAAAGTTCTACACTAAATAAGTTTTTAACTATTGAAGAATTATATTATATAATATACTGTGTTCTATGGACATTGAAAGAGATCAGCTATGAAATATTAAGTGAAAAGGGATTCAGGCAAAGTGAAATCCTGGCTTACGACTTAGTAATAAACATGAACCACAATGCCAAATGGAAAATATAGTTTTAAATATTTTTAGAAAACAATATAATATTAGATGGCCTGTGGCCTTGTTACTTATATTTCTAGATTTGATGCCTAAATCAATATTATTCCTCAGTGAAAAATGAATCTTACAAGAATCTCTGGATCTGACAAATTGAAAAAGAGTGATAAAGTAGCTTTAATCTCAGTTTTATTTTAAGCCATTTGCAACAACAACAACAAAAGTCTTCTTTAGTAAAGTTTAAGCTTTAACTTGCATACAATGATATTAGCTGAGATGCCAGCTAGCTGGAAGGTTATTTTAAACTCAGCACATAATGTCTACAAATTAAAATAATCCATTCATCTACTGAAGTAAATTTTCTTCGTAGTCAAATTGTAAATGAAAATAGCATTTGCCCTTTTTTCTCTGAGGGGAACAAGAAATTAAGTTTATAGCAACATTGCTTAGTGTTGAGATGTCACATATTTAAAATGTGAAGTTGCCAAAGCAGTTTGAGTTCAAAAGACCCATTTATACCACAATTGTGTGGGATATTTATTGGTCGTCTGTCATTATTGTTTTGATTACAAATACAGGCAAGTATAACAGGTCTCTTCAGAATCTTCCTCTGCATTGACTTAAGCTGATGGGTTGGAGTGCATTAACTGGTTGCACTGGGAAAGAAGTTGGAGCAAAGCAACTCTTCTTTGATAACTGCTCATCAGCTGATCAGGGGCGTTTGGGCTTCTGGAAAGCAGAGTGGTAACCAAAAACCGATTGGGAAAGAGAAGTTGCACTGAAGCCTTCCTGCACCATACATCATTCATTCAAATGTTTCTACTGGTTGTGGTATAAATGGCCTTTCAAATATTTTTATATGGCCAAAAAAAAAAAATCTAAACTGCTAAAGGTTTTACTTTGGGTTATGAAGATCTGTATCATTCTTCAAACTTTTTAAAGAAGTTTTTGTATGTTTCATGCTGTACAAAACATGAATGTATCTTTCAGACAAAATGACCTATATGTGATTGGTGTTATGACTGTTGGATTTTATGAATAATTATTTTCATACCATTTGATTAGGAAAAATGCTGGGTGGGTGGGAGAAAGAGTATGTTTGTAACACTTCCATGATACAAATCCAGTTTTAAAAAGAAATGAAGTTTTCATTGTAAATAAGAGCAATATTATGACAGTTTTCTGCCAATGTATAATGTCAAGGTTTTTGTTTTCCTTTTGGGTTTAAATTGAAAACGTCCACTACCATCTTGTTTAAAGTGGATTTGAAGGTTTTTTTTTTTAGTATAAAAACATGGGGCTCTAGAGAAGGCTTTGTGTGGCTTTGGGGGCATTTTTTAGTTTTGCTAAATATGAAATAAGATGCAGGTATCATTTTATAAATCACCTGCAGATTGTCAGCCAATCCATTCTGAGAAGTACTGCATTAGGTGTAACAGACAACTGAGAGCTGCAGACTTAATTTGTCCTAAACTTAGAAGCATTTGGTATTTTAAATAATGTGCTTGTCTTAAGCAGTAACCCATTGCTTTTATGCATTTAATTTTGATATGTTCTCTCCTAGTTATGAAAAAGAGCTTGATTGTATCAGACTACATTTAATGCTAACTGAAATTTTTTTCCTGCATTTTTTCTGTTCAATTTGGAAGCTTACAGATAAAACAACAGCACTTCATCTAGTATAGCTGATTATACTCTGGCACACCGTCTATGAGAGAGAGGGTGAGAAGGCAGTTGGGAGACTAAGGAACATGAGGTGTTTGATATGGAACCCGGCAACTTTCCATAGAGAGCTTCCAAAAAGCTTTGTGGTACCCGTGGAAGGGCCAGCGTGCAGCGTTGCTGCTGCAGTTGCACTGCCCAGAGAGATGGGAAGAAGAGGAGGTCATGCATAGGGAGACTGGAGCTCCAGGTGTGTCGTGGAGCTGAATTACGTGATATTTTTATGCTTGTGTAGGTGTGTGGGTGACTGATGGCTCAGGGAATTAGCATGAGCATGAAAAACTACAGATCCACCATCCGCAAATCTCCAAGCGAAACCAGGTTGTCCAATACACGCACTGTAGTTGTGACTGTAGAGCCACTACTCAGGCAATCTGAAAGACCCTCAGCCCTGAGGGGAAAGGGAGGAATTGGAATATGGTCCATATTCAAATTCTGCGTATTTGGATTAGCACAAAGTACTGGAATGGTGCCCTCTAATGTCACTTAGGTAAGTCTTTTTATAGCACATATGTCCCCAGGTGGCTGGGAGTATTTTCTTAAATACCCAGTCTTGAGACTGGAAAAACTCTTTTCCATTGCCACTTCTAGTGCTGGGATCAAATACAAAAATCTGGTAAATATTTATATAGTCATTGATTAAATGTGGATCTTGCATGAAATTGCAGAGATTGGTTAGTGGTGATTGGGAAGCTGTTACAAGAGGAAAAGGATTGATTTGTTTTAATACAACCATTTTGTCCAATCTCATTTAACTCACAGCAGTTATAAGACAAAAAAAAAAATTATATAGATATTTTTTTAGTTTAGCAATCTGCAAAGGAGGCTAGTTTGTCATCACTGGACTTTACCTCTGTCCTAGTTGCTAGCACAGTTGTGCATCTTCACAGTTAATTGGGCTTCTCCAGCTGCAAGTTTAACTAGTGCACAAGCTGCAAGCTCCAGCTGCTTACTTTGGCATGTTTTGCTCATTGAGAGCTCATTTGGCAAAACTTTGGGAGAAATTACTTTAAAAAAAAATGGCATTTTTGGTAAAAGGCATGTACTTTTGGGGTTGTTCTAGTATGCTGTAAGATGAACTTTGGTTTCGCAGACTGGCTGACAGTTTGCTGGTTGTGTTATTTCATATTTAGCAAGCTTACGTGTTTTAAAGGGTGATTTTTTTCAAAGTGTTTTGATGTTTGAATGGTAGCACTTTATCTCATGCTTACTACTGACTGAACTATTGGACAAAATAAATTGGGTTTGGAGAGAGATGCTTAATGGGTTTCTGTACAGAGATGATTTGGATTACACCCTGGTACGAATGATTTCTGTTCCAACCATTTCTGGTTTATTGCTCATGTATTTGAGGGACTTTCGTAAAACAGATATTAATAATATGTCACCTCAATTTTCCTTTCATAACAATATAGAGCTTGTATTTAAAAAAAAAAAGCGAATGGAAACTACAGGGTACTCATAAATTTATCTCTGTGATCTCTCTCAGCTAGCTGCAGATTAGCTAAGTTTACTGTAAGTGGTTCTGCTAAGCATTATTTTTAACATTAGATCAATTACTTGGAAATCAGTATTTTTTTTTTTTACTTAACTTATTTGAATTTTGATAACTAAAGATAATGCACAACAGAGCTTGAAGAAGTTGTCATGCTTTTACTCCTAGGCCACGGGCCTAAGACATGAGTGAAAGGGGTAAACAGTTTACATTAAGCTGTTGTTTTCTTTAACTAGGATGTATCCACAAAGACTAGGCTATAAACTACCCAGTGCAATTATCTCAGTACATTGGGGCACCACAGTAACAACCCATCATAATATTACAGGAAAAGTAAGTTAAGGAAACCAAGGTTTTTGTTTTACCCTATGTACTCAGATTTTATTCCATTTGGTTTGGTTCGTTTACCAGTGATCCCATTTTAACCAGTCAATTTGGCAGGGCTGTTTGTGTAAGGTTTGGGGTTTTATTTTCTGTAACAGGTGCTATACTATCTGTAAATACAAAGGGAAGAATATTATCTAGATCATTATTAACAATCAGGATGTGGCAATATTTTTTGCTAGTTACTTCTGGTAATTAATTTGCATTTCCAGCTGTGGCTTTCAGTTGTCAAATTTCATCTCCATTTCGTACTGCTCAATGATTGACAAGTGTGAAGTAAATCATCTCAGAGTTGAATAGCTTTTGTTGTTTAGACTAACTCTTGTGTATCTTTATTAATGTTGGGAGGGTGGGAAGCTTCTTCCCGTAAGCAGACTTTTGCCTATAAATTTGTTTAAAAGCACATGGCGGGGTGGGGGGACACTTTAAAACACAACATCTTGGCTTAAATCGCCAGGGTAGCTGATTGAAAACGATGGAAACTTGAAATTGGTCAACACTGGACAATGTGAAAATGAATTCAGCTTTTGTCACTGCAGCTACTGTATGCTTTAAAGGGCCTTATGTATTTGTCCTCATTTTGATAAAATGAAATTTCTTGCCATTAAAACGATACACTAACATTCTACCGAAAACCAGCAGTTCCCAGAATAAATATGCTAATTAACATTTAACAAGTCTTGTTTTAGTCTTAAGTAAAATTTCATTCTATTATGTGAAAAAATGCTGTTATGCATATTTTGTGGATATATTTAATTTCAGTTGACAAATAGTTGTCTAGGTACAGACTTGAAAATATATATATAGTTTACTTGTGGATCTTAATTGTTTAATTGCAAAATAAAGATGTGCTTTAGTAATTTAAAGTTTAATTATTTTTTTTCGATTTTCTTGCTGCTGTACACATGGTTTTACTCTGCTGCTTTTATACAGTTCTGATACCAGATAACATTCATCTTGTTTTATTTTTTTTGACATTGTATTCCATAAATGCAGTCTTGCTTTCCTTTAGAGAGGATTTGTATGTTTGCACTGAGCACTAGTGGAGGATGTGAAATTAACAGAAGTGAAATTGCTTGATTATGGAAAATGCATGACAGTGTCAGTCCATGGTTTTTACCTGAAAATATATACCATAATTTTTGCTGTAATGGAAGAGTAACTCTCGTCATCTTTTGCAGGGCCATGTATGTAACTTTTAAGGGAGGATTTCAGGCAGTGCTCAGTAGGGATTAGAGCCTGGTGCCAAAAGTGGGGGCTAGCGGTGTGAACAAAAATGCCAGATGGAAGATTGTGATGAACATTTGCTGCCAAAAAAGTGCGGGAATGTTCAAAGCAGGGGTAGGAAAAGAAGATGAGAGGATTTACGGGGCAAGGCAAACATCTCGTGAGGGATGAGTTGAGAAGAGAGCCACCACCCTGTCCTTCGTTGGGGTGGTCAATTTTTAGAGGGAGGACACCTATCTGACACCCTCCGTGCTAACCGCACGTTTTCCTCACTAATTAGACTAGGGTGAGGCAGGTTTCCTCAGGGAGCTCCCCCACACCCTTCCTGGTGGGCTGTGGGCACCGAGGCCTGGGGGCCGCCCCTGGCCCCCTTTGGCCGCCCCCCGCCCGGCCCCACATGGGCCGCGCCGCGCCCCGCCGCCCGCCGCCGGGCGCAACCACCTGGCTGGGGGCGGGGGGGGCCCTCCCGTCTCCGCCTCCTTAAAGGGGCGTGCGCCTCCCCTTTCTCCTCCCTTCTCCTCCCGGCAGCAGCTCCCCCATCTCCCTTCCTGCCTCCTCCGGCAGCTCCGGGACCCCCGAGCCGAGCGGGGCCGAGCCGTGAGCGCGGCCGTGCGGCGGAGCGGGGCGGGCTCCTCGCTGCTTCCAGCCCCTCCCGCGGCGCTCCGCCATTTTCTGAGGCCCGCCCCGGCTCCCCCGGGGGCCGGCTCGGGGGGCGGGGAGGGGACGCGGGGCGCTGCTCCGCCGGCCGGGCGGCGCGTCTCGCTCCCATTTTCCCCCTTTTTTCCCCCATTTTTTTTTCTTCCCATGGAGTGAGGACTCCCGCAGCGATGCTGAGCTTCTTCCGGCGGACCCTGGGCCGGCGCTCGGCCCGGCGGCACGCCGAGCGGGAGCGGCTGCGGGAGGCGCAGCGCGCAGCCACGCACATCCCCGCCGCCGGCGAGGCCAGGGCCGTGCTCACCTGCAGGGTGGCGCTGCTCGACGGCACCGACGTCAGCGTGGAGCTGCCGGTGGGTCCCGACACGGGGGGGGGAAAGGAGGCACCTGCGAGCCGGGCTGCCGACAAAAGAAAGCATAAAAAGGCACAAAAAGGCATAAAAAGGCACAAAAAGGTGATGGGAGAGCAGCGCTGGGAACTGAGCTGCTCGGACGGGCTGCCCGGGGAGGTGGGGGCTCAAGGAGGGGCTGGATGTGGTGCTTGGGGACGGGGGGTTTGTTGGGAGCGAGATGTGAGCCGCTGCTTTGCGTTTCCAAAACTGCCTTAATATGCACGTGTCGGTGCTTAATTATATGCCTGCGCTTAATTACACACCTGTGTTGAGGCAGCAGGACAAACAGTAGCGACGGGAGCCTCCTGCCTCGCCTTTCTGCCTGCGCGCGTCGGAGGCGCCTGGCGCTTGTTGGAGGCTCGGTCAGGAGGCTGTGGCGCTGCGAGGTCCCCTGGCCGCTTCTGTGGGGTTTTGGCTTTAATTGCAGCTCCAACACCAGCACAAGCGCTAGAGCAGCTGCTCTTAAATGACTTTATTCTTAACTCCTTGATACTTTACACACCGTTCTTCGGTGTCTTCCCAAGGAAAGCCCGGCTCGGCAGTGTGCTGAGCAGCGTTCGCACCGTGAGCGGGGTGCAGTGCCTGGACATCCAGAAACACAACGGACCTGGGCTTTAGGGAACGGTTTGGCATCTCTCTCCTCCAAACAGGCATTTATGGAGGGCAGTAAAACTAATTTGTACGTCTCCGAAACAATGTAATGAACGTGTCCGGTGCTGCTTAGTGCCTGGGATGTTTGATTTGAGGCCAGGAATGCCCGCAAACACTTCGTAGCAAGAGTTACACTCAAAAAAGTACTCGAGTGTAAATTGGTGTCTCCACATAACCAGAGGAGCAATCGCTGGAGCTGGAGTTGGCTCTGTAGGCAAATTCCTGGCGCCTGTAACAACATTTCTGAGGCTTTGAGGAGCATAAATTGAACCTGAAGAGGTGTCGTGACCTCCCATCTGGACTATAAAACTTGGATCAGGGCGTAGCAGAAACTATTTTATTTCTGCAGGAAACAGTCACTTTTTTGCACTCTCCTTTTTTCTTTATAAGCCAGCAGAAAGCCTTGTCCGTGAACATCTAAGTTATGAGTAACAGCAAACAAATAAGCTAAATATACATGGTTGAGTGCAATAATTACAGCATGTTGTCAGGGGCTGACATGGACTAGTTCCTTTGGTGATTAAAATACAATAAATTAAAAGTAAATTAAATGTTTCATTTCCAACTCTCTGGCATGTTTGTTCGCGTGTCTGACATTAATCATATTTGGGACACAAAAAAGTGTCAGGGAGTAGAAGGAAGATGAAACGAAAGGTACAAAATCTTGGAAAAACATTAAATTCAGCTTTACATTTTAGAAATTAAAATATACCTGTCTGCACATAGAGATTTATTTATTTTTTTTTCTTTTACAAAATCTGTCCTTGAGAATAATCGGCCCTTTTGAGCTAAGATTTTCTGGGACTGGTCCTGTTACGCTGGCATCTATGCAGGTCTGGTTTAAATGAACTCTTGTGTTCCCAGAGAGGCTCCCTCAGGTCTGCCGGCGCAGTGCTGTATGGTGCTATTGTCTACCTAAGCTCTCTGAAACCATCTAAGTAAAAAAAAAAAAAAAAAAAAAAAAAAAAAGTAAATAGCAGAAAGTGTTTCCTAAGACTGAATCATTCAGCAAACAGGTTAATTTCCAGCCAGCAAAAGAGCTGCCTTGGCACAAGGGAGAGGGCAGGAGCAAGGACCTTACCTTACCTAGTGCATGGCTGTGTCAATACACTGGCATTAACTTGTTGCTCTTACAGGGGAAAAAAGATGTTGCTTTTCTTACTGCGTTTGTCCTTGTTTTCTCATCCCCCTTGGCAAGAGAAACGTTTTTTGGCAGCCAGGCAGTAAGTAAAGTCAAGGAAAATCTGGGCTGAAAATAATCAGTGTGAGTTTGTTCTGTTGGTTTCCAGCTGGAGTGATTCTCCAATCTGGCTCCCCGTGTGCCTCCCTGAACATGGGGCAGAAGCACTCAGAGGCAGCGTAAGATATATGCTGGCGTTCAGGGCTTGTGGAGCTAAAGCCTTACAGTGAATTTGTTACTGAGAGTATTCTGGAATTGCGGTCGTTCCTGTGATTGACTGGGCTTGGGATTGCTGAATTTCTGCTTAAATAACGTTCCCTTTGATCCCTATCATATCCTGATTCCCTTTTTTAAACCGTGTAAACTAAGCATGTTTCAGAGCCTTTTTAAGGAGCTAAGGCTGATGTTTTTGCAAATATTGACAACGAAACAGAAGGGATGTTGTAAATGATGCAGTCGAGATGAATGTATTAAACACAGAGCCAGGGCTCGAGCAGTAACCCTGCTTTTTGTCCACTGATCTTATCTATGGTGTCTGTCAGGCCACTTAATCTGTCTGCGTTTCTATTTCTTCTGTTCTTTTTAATTACAAAAATTGCCTAACTTGAACCATTCATCAAAGCTGCAGTCCTATGCAGTACATAGGCTGAATTCTTTCTGAGAATCTACTTATTTCTCAGCCATGTCAACGATTAAAGAATATCAGCGTTATGTGTGCTATTTACTGTCACTTTGGTATGTTCAAAATGGGAAGCATGAACTTCATGTGAGTTATCAGTGTTCCTTTGGGGCAGATCAAAAAGGTTTTTTTCCCCCGCTGTCATTTCAGATTCTAACATTGTGTTCTGTCCTGGTAGATTTCCTTGTCTACTACCACTTTTTTTGAAGCTCTGTGTTTGTCCAAACGCATTCAATGATTTTTGCCAGACTTGCAGTCATGTGTAACAAAACACTGAGAAGCTTATTTTTGTCCACATAAAATTCTTAAAAATATATGGTGTCTGTTAACTGTGTTGCTTTTGACACTGTTCATCATTCATGCCTTTTTCTGTTAGATTATCTTGGGTTCAACTTGGACAGCAAAAAAGTCAGGTTGTGCATTGTCTTCTAAGTTTTCAAAGCCCATGGGTAACGTTTAACAGTGTGATTGCAGAGAGGTGAGGATTCTGTTTTGCCTCCATCCCCTATTTTACTTGCAGTGCTGTTGCCATGGAATAATACTAAAATATGTCATTCCCCCACCGTACTTCCAGAACTCCCAAAGCTCAAAGGCCAGGGAGGATTTTTCAATCAAAAGGTCTAAAACTTGGAATATTTATTATAGCAACAGTTGATCCTTATGCTAGTCAAGTAATAGGAGGGAGAGGGAAAAGGTAGCCTGGATAAAGGGAATAAAATTGTGAAATAAATCTCATAAATTAAATTAAAGGAATACATTTGAAACATGCACCTTCTAAAAAATGTGTGGATGGATTTCTGGGGAGAAACAAGGGCAGCCCCACGACAGCAAGAGATAGCGTGGGAAGCCATATTTTGTGGAACCAGGGGTTTGGGTTAAAAAAAAAAAATAGAAACAACAAAGCTGACCCCACATAACCCATAATTTACATAATTTTCTAATGGATAATAGAATTATATTAATTATATTCCAGTTTCTGTACACACAGCCTAAGTTTCAGGCAGAAGTTACCTGGCAGAAGCTCTTTAAGGTGCAAGACCCAAATTGCAAGGATGGAGCCGTCTGAATCGTAGCAGCTTTTCACCTTAGCATCCACCTTACTTATACATGCATGAAATTTAGTATGAAGATTACAAAATGAGATGGTTTTGTCCTTGTTATAATCAAGTGTCATTAAAACAAGGTCTTACATAAACTGGTTGAAGAGCTCTGTGGAGTAGCAGGAATTAGCTAAGCTGTTTACAATTTTGGAGTAATGCTTACAAAATAAGACTGAGAGGAGTGTATTAGTGGTGATTATTTAAAAAATATTATGTCTCTCTGGACTGCCAAAGAACGTTGCCAGCAAGCTGTTAGGAGTGCCGATGGCTTTTTGTGTGGAGGGAGGCGATCTGCGTTGGTCTGACTGCAGGATCAGGGGTGTGCTGTGACAGTTTGTACCCTGTGATATCCAGCCTGGCTTTTTTTAAGTTTGTAAAACACTCGTGGCTGCTTGCTTAATGTTTGTAACTGTAAATGCAAAATGCGGAGTGCTTTCTACAGGACAGATACTGGTTTAAAAGAAAATCTAGAAATGATAAAAATGTTGGAAAAATATAGTTTCTGTGCGCCGCCTGTGCAGAGACGTGCCCAAAAGCTGCTCGCTGTGGGCTAACCCCTGGTCAACCTTTTGGGCTTGCCGTGTGTGCTGCATGATGCTGTGACCTGGAGGAAGCGAGCAGCTGGAAGCAAGGTGTGTGAGCGATTTCTGTGGCCTGCTGGAGGGCGATTGGGTTGCCCTGAGGGTTCAGCACTCCTGACTTGCCAAGTAACAGCGAGTTTCATCCAAAGCGCTGCTTTCCTGCTCATCTGCCCCCATGGAGAGTTAGTCCAAGTGATGAGAGCCTTGACTGAGCTGAGAAATACACGGTGTAACACCAAACTGAGGTGTTTGAGAGTGTGTTGGGGCAGGGATTTAATTGCTAAGCCTTAGTGCTATGCAATCAATCGTGTGACCAGAAATCACAGAACCATTGAATCATTCTCCAAAGACCTCTGAGATCATCCAGTCCAACCTTTAGCCTAGTACTGAAATCCACCACAAACCGTGCCGCTGAGTTCCAGATCTGCACATTTCTTGAAGACCTCCAGGGATGGTACCTCAACCACCTCCCTGGGCAGCCTGTTCCAGTGCCACACACCTCTTTCAGGAAGGAAATGTCTTGTAATATCCAGATTAAACCTCCCCAGCACAACTTGATGCCATTTCCCCTCATCTTCTCACGTGGTGCTTGGGAGAAGAGCCCAAACCCCACTTCACAGGATGTAAATGGGTTTCTGGGAGGGGATAGATAAGAGAGTTCTGGCAAAACAAGCTGACAGGTGGGAGTGTTGTGAATCTTTATCATTTTATCTGTAGGTTCAGCAAGCCTGGCCACAGTACATTAAAATCCTTCTGTGTCGTATTCGAATAACCCTGCAGTTATGATGGGTGTTGGAATCAGCTCCGTACTTCGAACACTGCCCTTGGGTTTTAACCTTCCAGTTCTCCAGCAAGCCCTGATGGGTAACGGTGTTAACTATTGGGGCTGTTTTCATGATTGGAGTGATTTTTTTTTAATTTTTTTTTTAATTTTTTGCTTAAAGCTCACTGTTAGAGCTTTCTCTTGGCTCATTTTTGGAAGCATGTAGTTTGGGAGAAAGGGGATGTAGCTTCATAAGAAATGGACAGGCTCACCTGCAGCTCCCACACTGCCATGACCAGCACATGTGCATGGGTGGCATCCAGGATCCCTAGTGACTGAAAGTCCTCAGTGGGCGCCCCCAGCCTCTCCGGGTGGCAAACAGGGTTTTTGAGAGGAAACTGGTAGGAACATGAACAGCAACCCTTTTTATAAGTTGGCAAAAGCCAAGAAGGGTTTTGTCCTTTAGTGGCTGCTGAAGGCAACAGCTACTCCTAATCGCTGTTAACAAGCAGTATTAACACAATTATTTCAAGAAATCTTGTGACAGATTGGAAGTACAGCAGCAGAGATGTGAGGGCAAAGTCCCCCAGCGATGGAGTCTATTTATTCGTCGCCTTTTCAGAGTTCATCCTGTACGGGGGTCTCCTTAATGAAAGAAACAGAGGAAAAAAATCCTTCTCAGTTAAACATTTTAGTAAATTCATTAGGTGGGCTTCTTTCTTTTTTTGTTTTTCCCCAAGTATTGCAAGTTGGAAGTGCTTTGCCGTGATAAAAACCTGATAAAAGCCTTGAGAAGCAAGCACAAGGGGCAGACCCACAGCTGCTGGAAGTCAGCGTCGCTTCATCCATGCTGGCCTACACCGGCTGGGGCTGGCGCTGAGACCACTTCTTTATCAGGTAACCTTCACCTTCCAGACCCGAGAAGAAGGCAGGGGGCAGGATGAGATGTCACTGGGGTATGTATGGGAGCATCCTTCCCATTCAGGGAGGGAGGGCAGGGTTTACCCCAAGGTGCTCAGGAGATGTTTTGATCTCATTCCATAGCTAAACCCCTAGACGCTCTGCCCTCCAGAAGTGATATGTTTTATTTAAGTTTCCCAGCTCGGTTGTCGATTCTCCTGCTGTTTGATGTTTGCTGTTGCTTCCTATGGAGTACAGCAAACTGTATAAATCAAGTAGTCAGATCTTAGAGCATTACAAACCCATGGGGAGCTTAATTTGTCCCCTGGAGGCAGAACCAGCCGCTGCTGGACTGCCTGTGAGCGAGTAGTTAATAGTTCGTTGTCAGCACTGAGCAGCTTGAAAATATTTGTCCTGGGAGAGTAACCTGAGCCCTGCTGCAAGAGCGGGGAAAGGAAAGAGTGGAGGGTAGCAGCAGGATAAAAATGTAATTTAAATTGACTGGTGCCACTGGGGAGCTAGGGGAACTTCTCACCAGAGGATGTAGGAGGAGTGTAGCTTTGAAAACATTGGAGATTGCAGGTTTATTACATGCAAATCAGCTAATCTTCAATCGTAAAAGCTGACCAAAGCAGTGCCGTTCCTGTCTGCTGGTTGATTAAATATAAAGGAGGAGGACTTCGGTGTGCCTTTAAGAACTTGAACTTAACGTTAAAGAGCGTGTGAAACTTGTGCTGACTTCCACCGAATACAGCAACCGCGGCTCCAGGTCGTATGCAAAGCACCACGTAATGAGTTCAGTGCTGACAGCCCCGCTGATTTACGGCACGGAACAGCCAGCAGCTCTGGAAACCTTTCCCCTGCTGCTCCAGTGCTGTGCTTCAGGGACTTTGTGCTACATCAGGCATCCTGGGTCTGCTTTGGGTGGCCCCTGAGTCCTTTGCTGAGGTTGCCAGAAGGGCGATCTCCTCTGGCAGGGGAAGCCACCCGTGGGTGGGTGCACACGGGTGTGTTTTGGTGTCGGCAGCCCGAGATGGCACGTGCAGAAATCCCAGTCCAAGCCCCACTGCTTCATTGTCTGTCCCTGGGAGGGTTACGTATAAATCTTGGGATTTGGCTGAGCTAATTAATGGGTTAATTACAGTTTTAAGAAAAGACTTACTGAAGAATTGGGAAGAATCTGAAGTGTTTTGTGTAACAAGGCGGAGATTTTCTTCTACCTTTAAATCAGGTGCAAAATAAAGCCTTTTCCTAGTTTTGCTCTTGCAAATGCTGAATTAATTCCACTTCTATTTACATGTTATTTGCTCAGGAAGAAAACATCCCATGCTGAGAGAAAGTATCAACAGCTCACTGCCTTGCTCTTTGCAGAAATCTGTCACTGTCTCAAATAGTGGAAGAAATGCATTTTATATGTAGGTGATTTGCCTTAAGGCTGCTGCTGGGAGAGTCTTGCTGCTGTCTAATGGAAGTGCTGCTGCCTAAAAAGTGCTTTTTCCTTGAAGCCAACAGAAAAACTTGGCCTGAATGAGTCTGGTGAGGTCTGCATCCCAGCATTCTCGTTGTACAGTGTTTTGAAGAAACTGCGTGTGAAGTTGGCAGCTGATCTCATTGCTTTCCTCTTCCCTCGCCTTCTCCAAGACTTGGAAATAAATAACCGCAAGAGAACTTGTTCAGGCAGATTGGGTTTGCAGACTTTTCTGCGATTTTACTTAGGGCTATGAAATGTCATTCTGGATTTAAGTGAAGCACAGGGTAAACCAGTGACTGTGATTACCAGATTAAATATAAAATGCTTGAAGATCAGAGCAGAGGAAGGAAGCAAAATTATGTATTCCTCTTTTCTTACATCATTATAATTCAGTGATTGAACTCAATTATTTCTGAGAATAAGAATTCTGGCTTATTCTTGAAAATCCTTTTGTAAACTATGGGCATCTTGGGGCATTGTCTGTGTTGGTGTTCAGATACTAGGGTAAAGTATTCTGTTCAGTTCACTTCGAAAGTTCTTCCCATGTGGCCAAGAATCTTGAGGGGTGGATGAAATCTGCCCATTAATGGCATACTATAGAATATGCTTAGAAAGCCCATTTCTGAAGTTGTGAATGTATAAATATTAGATAAAAGATTGAAGGATGCTATGGAAATACAAAAATTGTTTAACTCCTTGCAGAAAGGATTTATGCTTACTCTGCATTTCTTTAGATGTAAAAATAATTATTTTCTGCACCGGGGCTTGTACTCTGAGTCCTTAATTTATTCATGTATTTGTGTTACTTTTAGGCATCTCAAGTGTTAGAGTTAAGCTTTTCTTTCAGTGTATTATTGTGAAGGAGTTCATAGCATGAAAAATGTATGTTGTATAGAAGCTGCTCGGTGTTATTTACATGCTTTCTCTTCGAAAACATCAGATTAATTTTTTACATCACCACTGTAAAAATTATGTTTGCTTGGGACCAGCGCTAAGTTTTTTTTCATAAATTATGTATGAACATATGCAGTGGCTTTTTGCACCTACAAGCTGAGCTTTATGTAAATGCCTTATCTAAGGGCTGTTTGTTAAAGTTCCTTGCCCCAGACAGTTTCCTGGCAGTCGCTAAAAGCACCTGCTGATGGAATGCTGCAGCCCGATGCTGTGCGCTTTCCTACCCACTTCAGCGCTGGTGAATTGCCTAGTTAGCAAACAGTAGCCATTTCTGGGGCAATTCACCCTGAAAATTTTCCACTGTATTAGTTACTGTCAATTATACTAGCTATGATTCTAGTGCTATTGAACTTTGTGGATAAGGAAAGCCTAAAAGGGACAATAACGAAGTGATGTTCTGACACTTACAGCCTTGTGCAAAGTAATGTGGATGTTTTTCAAAAAAGGTTATTCTGTATGCTCCTTGTGGGGTGTACCTTTGTCATTCAGAAAAACAAGAAATACAAGAAAAAATCATTTGCAGGTTGTATTGTCAAAAACTTAATTTTGGAGTCCTCTTACTTTTGGAATTGCAATGATTAGAAAAGAAGGTAGATGCTACAGTAGATCCACCTGCTAAGTATTAAATCCTTTTGTATTTTCAGAAAAAAGCCAAAGGCCAGCTCCTGTTTGAGCAGATCATGTATCATCTGGACCTTATAGAAAGCGACTACTTTGGATTAAGGTTCATGGATTCCGCACAAGTGGCGGTGAGTAGCAGTCAGTCTAAATGTTAAATCTTAATATCGACAAAATGCTAAAAGAAAGCTGTCTTTTTCTTGATTTATGGTCTGTGCAGAAGCTCTCGGTTTTATTAAAGTGACTCCAAGTTTAACTCAACATTCTTTTGAGCAAAAGTCATCTTGTTCACGTTTGCTTGGGAAATAGTCTTAGCAAGCAGGGTACCTATGTGATTTGCTCAAATTGCTTGTGAGTCAGCTCCGCAATGAGGAGTTTTTGAGAGGGATATGGTTGTGTTTGTGAGTACCAGACAGTTTGCTTTGAGAACAAACACTTTTGAAAACAGCAGCAGGGCAGTGTTTGTCAGGAGTATCCATAGTTCTTTCACTTGCAGTTGTAGTTTTATGTGGGTGATGCTTCTGGCTGAGCACTTATTCCTGCCTAGAAGGTTAGCTGCATGTTTACTTCCTGTTTTTTTCTTCTTTTGTATTCAAGCGGAATACTAGAAAGTCTTTGTGTATCTATGCATGTTTGTAAGCCTCACGGCTTCGTTTCAGAATTTCTGGGATCGAGTTTAGTGTTTAGCATGTAATTGTAGAGCACGTTTCTCTTTTGAGGAAATAATTTAACTGTTCAGAATCTGACGCAGGCTTCATGACTAGCAGGACTCCAGCTGCTGCTGGGTTGCAGTTCTAGTAGTGAAAATGGTCTTAAACCTTGTACAGAACAGAGGAGGAAAAGGCATTTTACTTCTTAGGATTTGGATACTGGGTTCTTTAAACATGTCTTTGAAACAAGTTGTGAAGGGAAAGAATTGTCATTTTCATGTGATTTCTATGTTCATTGCTAGTCTGAAGGTTAGGAGGAGCTACTTTTCCCTGAACTAGGAGGCCAGAGGTGGCAGAACGAGGTATTTTCAAGGTTGTTCACAGTGTACCAGGCATGATCTGAATCCTGGTTAAGCCAAGGGAACAGCCTATTGTTAATTTGGGTGGCTCTGATTCAGGCTGATGTTGAAGAGCACAGCATGGCCAGTGATGGGAAATGTGAAGGTAGCTGATAACTTGTTGGGCTTTTGGCTTTCCCTTTAGCCATACTGCACGTTTCTCATAAGGAGACATGGATCGTTTAACAGGTGGCAGATTCCTAAGTCACATGTTCAGATTGCAAGCATCAAATACTTGCTATTCCTACTGGAGTTGTAGAGCATAATTTTGTTACTCTAGCAGTTGCTTTGTATACTGCAGTGCTTAATACTGGAAATGGTCATATAGCATTGCCACTGAGTATGCAGCCATTAATTCTACAACATGAGACACCAGATTTAGCCTCATCATCTTAATTAAAAGCAACATCAACAAAAACTTGTTTACTCTTCCTTTTTTTTATTTTTTTTTTTTAATTTCTGAAGAAGCCAACTGTTTTAGTAATGACTTCCAGTGCTCTGTCCGGTTGTGTTGTCTGTATTGCTTCTTGTTTTAGTGAACTTTATCTCTGGATTTCAGGAGTAGGCTGTGTTGAACAAACTCTTGTCAAAATGTAAACTTAAAGGATCTTTTTGCCAGGTCCACTTGAATTCCTTTTTAATCACTTGGAATCATTCTTAAGTTTCCTGTTGTCTGTGTGTGTCCATGTGCGTGTTGTTTTTTTCCCTTCCTTCCCCTCCATTCGAAAGCAGTTGTCTCCCTTCTTCCAGCACACCCATGCCATCCAAACCAGGCTCCTGTAGGCAGTGCTGGTAAAGAGCTGAGCAGAGTAAATCGCTGTCAGTGCCTGTCTCGGGCCTCTCAGCTGCCTTGCGCTGGAATGTGGAGGAGATGAGAGAAAACAGAAGGGATGAGGCAGGCGTGCACAGGCAGTCCTGCAGCCTACAAAAGGCTCTCTCTGCTGTTCCTGTGTCTAAATCACCTGCAAGTCTCAGGTGGAGAGATTGTATATTTTTAGGGTGGAGGAAGGAGCAAGTCACTTGTCTCTGGGTGCAAGTCAGTTTGTGGAGTAGGAAGAGAGGTAGTATCATTTTCTTAAAGAAACAAAAAAATGTTCAACTCCATTTCACTGGCGTTGTAAGCAAAGTAGACAAATATTTGCTTCATTCCTCCTGAGGTTCCTGCTTTATTTAAAAAATACATTAGATAACATTTCAAATAGCTGTCTGTAGCAGCTCTGTTTTAGTAACTATTAAGAGCATTTCCAGGTGCATGCACCACAGCACTCGATGGTTCAGTTGTTCTGGTCTGCACCTAATGTATCAGCCACTGCGTGCCCTGGCTGCGTTACAGGTCGGCTTTATGCACTCCCTGCAGCAGGCAGGGCTGCTCCGAAGGCAGGAACGTGTTTGCACTTGGCATTGCAACCTGAAAATACCGGTTCTTTCTCATACCCCTGTTGCTTTTCTGTCCTACTTGGGGCCCGCTGTAAACTTCATGGCACGTAGTTGAACGAAAGGTGTGTTGCTAATTGTATAATTCATCTGCATTAGTTTCAAGGTGACATTTGGGATCGGCCTAATGAGGTGGTGTTACCTGGGCAGTGTGAAGCACCCAGGACACGGTGTGCGAGGTGGTTTGTTCTGGCTGCTCAGCCAGCGCTGTGGTGTTGACCAGGGTGCTGTGTTCCCTGTGAACCAAGTCATCTCCTTCAGAGGAGGGAGCTGTTTGTGTATTCACAGCACTGCAAAGCAGGTCCCTACCACTAGCTGGATGCCAGTTTCCCAGCTGTATTTCCTGGTGTAAACACCTCAGCAGTGAGAATATATGATGTTAGGAAGTATGGCATCTACAGGTAGGTGTTTCTCTCAACCTGCCACCTCTAGCTTATTTTTCACATGCTGTTATATGCAGTGTAAGTGAAGCCATTACTTTGTCTTCAGAGAGTTAGCATCCACATCTAGTGTATAGCTTATCATTAGTATTAGTAGGTGAGGCACTGACTTCTGTCCTCCTGTGCAGCAATTGCTAAATGTCAGCTGTGAATAGGTTTTGGACAGTTGGGTGGAGCTGACCCTATGTTCAGACACAGACAGCGTTGCTGTTATTTACTATGCTTGAGTGACCTAAAGAAATGACTGAAAGACAGCAGTATTTATTTTGTCTCTCCTCGCCACACCGGAGTGATCACAAACTGTGGAGTCAGAAAGCTGAGTTACAATTTATGCCTCTCTGGCACACAGTCACTGGCTGACTACTAATGTGCCAACAGTTTCTGTTCGTTTGGACAGGGTGACAATTTTAGTGATTTGAGTAGTTTGTCAATACTTTTTTTTTCTTTTTTTTTTTCCTCCAAGTAGATAATACTTTCTGGAAGATTGGCTTTAGATAAGGTACTTCAGGATATTTCTGGTGCTAACTTTTTGCATTACAAAGTTTTTACATTACAAACAGTATCTTCAACAAGCCCTAAGAACTATGAATCGTGAAATATCTGGACTGGATTAGATTATATTGTTTTGATGAACTATTTGCTATTGCAACATGCTCTTCACAAATGAATATGTTGTGGGGTTTTTGTGAGATTTTGTTACTGATGATTCAATGAGAGTAATTTGTTTTTCAGCATTGGTTGGACAACACAAAAAGCATTAAAAAGCAAGTGAAAAGTAAGTGTCTTTTCCATTTTCTCTTTGGATCTCACATTAAGCGTACAGGAGGCACAGAGCTGAAGTGGTGGGGAGGAAGGGACCGTGTGCTCTGTGAGGGGTAAAGTAGGCACTGAAACCCCAACCCAGCATGCTGCTGCTGATTGCTTAATGACCTCTTTCCTCTGCAGTTCGTATTACTTTCATCTAATGTCCTTAATGAGCCATCTTAGAGGCTAATTAATTATAGTTTAAATAGAGACAAGGCAGCTGAAGATGCTTTAGCATCACAGATCTTTATTCTGCCTATAGGAAAAGTTGTCATGGAGCCTCCATCCCTTGAAGTGGTCCAGAATGCCCTGATCTGTTTGTGTTTGTCCCTCAAGTCATTACTTGCTACGCAAGCATTCATTGTGGCTTGTTTGGTTCAGTGGTCCATGCTTGGGTAATCTGTGACATCAACTGATTTTGCTCAGCAGCTTCCTTGCTATCTGATGTGGGAAGTCTTTGGGGATTTGTGGTGCTTTATTAGCAAAACAAAAATTTTGGAAGCACGGTCAGAGAAAATTCCTCCTGTCAAATGCAAGAATCAACAGAGAGAGCTGCACATTTTTAAGAACTGTTAAACCATCCTTTTGCTGGGTTAACTCTTCGGTTTCTGAAAAAAAAAAAAAAAGATTCTTGCCCAAAAGGGTCTATTATATACCCTTAAAATATGTCTAAAATTCAGTGGAATATGCAGGCCAAAGTTGTCAACAGTGGGCTTTTCCCAGAGCTCTGGAAAGGCATTACAGACACCAACAGAGTACCTAGGGATTTGATTGACTGCAGAGCCAAGATCCACAGCTTTCTTGGTGATGGATGGAGTCCTTAAATATGAGGATTAACCTAGATTTGTGTGCTCTTGGCAAGACAGATCAACTTCATGTGATACATCTGTTAGGTTGACTTGTAAAATAAATATAAAACTATTTTGTGCATCTGTTTAAGTGTATGCTCATCCTGATGTTTTTCATGTGTTTTCCTGCTACAAATTGATTCCTGCCTAAGACCTTGTGGTAGGATAGGGCCAATTTCAGTCAACGTTTGTGATGTGATTCTGTGTAATAAAATAAGTCTGGTCCAGTAGCTGTTGCTGCTGTCTCAAATGAATTCTTCTTTGCAGTTGGCCCACCGTATTGTCTGCATTTTCGTGTGAAGTTTTACTCATCAGAGCCCAACAATCTGCGTGAAGAGCTAACAAGGTAAGGTGAAATTTGTGATAGAGACAGTCATGTGCTCAAATAAGGCCAGGAAGATGTTTCTGTGGCATTTATTTAGACAGTTTTGAAGCATTTTGGAGAATTCCTTAAAGCTGGTTGCTTACCTGACTGTTTATACATGTATCTAGTGTAGCTATTATGAAATAAATGAGATGTATTTTAAAAAGATGCAAATATTTACTATATTAGTTGAGGCACTGTTTTTCATTATGCAGCTCTGGCAACTGATCTGTATGTATACAATGGACAGAATTTTTACTGAACTGCCATAATTTTTCTTTCTTTATTCTGCTTTCAGTGTATTTAGTTTAAGCTCTATGCAGTCATCCTGTCTTTCTAAGCAGAAAAGCATTGAATTGCAATTTAGGGCTTTTCTTTGGCACAAAATAAGTTTGGTTAAGTTTCATGATGTCTGTGATATTTTGCTAAGGGTTATGTGAAGAGAAAAACTATTTTACCACTATATTTTGATGTGGGTTGACAGTACTGTTTGCGTAGGATTGTATTATCAGGTAAGCAGCAGTTTCTCTTGTTAAAAGTGTTTTACATACCATTCATAATGCTGCATTTCATGTTGGACTGAGACATATTTGGGGTGCTTTGAAAGAGAACACAATTTACCATCTGTCAGCTGTATAAATCTGTTGTAAAAGACAACATTTCTTTTGCATTGTTGTCACCACTGCTGATGATCCATTTTGGAGAGAAAACAAATTCATGTTTTCTTGTCAGATGTAGGCACTTCATACCCTCAGCCATTTGTAAGAGTGTGAAGTGCATTTGTTTGTTTTTGTTTTTTTTAGGTTTATCTGTGTGAATCTTCGATCTGCACTTTAGCCAAATCCCTAGGAGTGCTACCAGGAGGATTATAGTAGCATTACCCAGTGCAGCCATATGTACTCTGAGCAGCTTCATGCTTGCAAGTGATAACAGTGCTATAACTGTTTTAATTCTTTCTTGGCAACCTGGGAAGAATATTTTACCCACGATATATGTTCCTGAATCAACAGCTGACTGTCTTTGAAAATCATAGTAATAGAAAAAGTTCAGACCTCTGTCTGCCTACCAGTGTGAAACATTTTCATCCACCTTGACTGAGCTCTGCCAGTCAGACCTTGCTGTGCAGGTTTTAGCATGGCAGAATTGAAACCTGAGGGCTTCTAAACCCTGTCTGTCTGCTTAGCTAATCCTCCAGACTAGGAGTGCAGCAAGTCTTTCCTCTGTCTTGAGACTATTTTACAAAGAAGCGGTGGGAAAGGGAGCTCTGTTATGAGTTATAGGTGTCACAGTGGTTTTCCAAGGGTTCTGCCTTTCCTTTGTGTGGCAGGACACCCAGCTGGAGGCCTTTGTCAGCTTCCACAGGTGCAGATTACTCAGGTTTTCTGCCAGTTTCCCATCCGTCAGATGCCACCAGCCAGAGGTCGTGCAGCACAGCCCGAGCATGGGAAGTATGCTCGAACAGTTTGCAGGTGGTGTGTGGCTGATAAGCACAGGTTGGTCACACCCACTCCATACAGGAAGCCTGTGCTCATTCGTTTCATATCCATTGTCAGAACTGAACAAATGTATTCTGCATCTAGAGGCCAGCTTTGGGTGATGAATGCTTTGACAAAGCATTCATGGATTTCCAAGGGACCTGTAGGAAAAATGCCTGTATGCATTTCATGCCTGTGTATGTTACTACAAAGAGACATAGGCACATGTGGTCTTGGTGAACATCACAGTTGAAAGAGAACGATCTTTGGCTCTGCGTGAGGCTCCTCTTCATCTGCAGTGCAATTCAAATCAGGTGCCATGGCTGAAGTCAGCCCTATAGCTGATAAGGCGACCTCTGTTGTGAAGGGAAAGCTGTGTGCCACAACAGAGCAGGAGGGATGTGCTTTGTGGGTACTGGATCAGAAGGCTAGGTGCTGCACACCAGTGGGGGATACGTGCTTTTTGCTTAATGCCTGCAAATTTCTAAGCAAGAAGAGGAATTCCAAATAAACAAGGCAGTGATGGAAATCTGGCTCTGAAGAGTCAATTGTCTGAGAAGGCTGCTGCCTACTGGTTATTTTTTTGTCGCTTTGCAGTCAGCTTTCTGGGTTCGATTTTTAACCAGCCAATCTGTATTGTAAACATTTATTTTTGAGAGACTTTAAGTATTCATTCTCTAATGAGATCAATGGCTGTTGATAGTGAAGAAAATGCAGAAAATGTGACTTGTTCTTTGCTTATTGACCTTAGGTCCCTTCCAACTAAACTATTCTGCACAGATCATCGCATCCAACTGCCTGAGCACTTCAGGGCTAACCAAAAGTAAAAGCATGTCATTGAGGGCATTGCCCAAACATCTCTTGAACGCTGAAAGGACCAGGGCATCAACTACCTCACTCAGAAGCCTGTTCCAGTGTCTGACCACCCTGACAGTGAACAAATTTTATCCAGTGTCCAGTCTGAACCTCCCGTGGCTCATGCTGAGCCTGCTATCAACTAGCACTCCCAGATCTCTTTCTGTAGGTCTGCCCATGTAGGATCTTGGGGTTATAAATGAGACTTATTTAGGTATTCTGTTTCTTTTCCATGCAGCACTGTAGTTTCTTCAGTCATGAAAACCCATGTAAAGAGTATGTGACTTTAATTTTTCAGGCTCCAACTGCTGTCTCTTGGCTGAGTGATACATTAGAACTGTTAATCAATGACTTTTGTTTCTCATTTAACCCTGCAGGTATTTATTTGTTCTGCAGCTAAAACTGGATATTCTTAGTGGAAAGTAAGTATTCCCACTAAATAGTCTTCTAGACAATTACAGTGTATTTACCATAGGATTTATTAAACTGTTACATTTGGACAGCTAGTAAGACTTACTAAGTAATGTAACTTTTTCTCTAAAATACTGCTTCTGTGTGCATGAGTAGCAGCAGAGGAATGCTTACTTATCTCTTGTTACTTTGGTGAAAATCTGCTACTCCTTTTTCACTTCCTTACCCCAAATGTTTGGACCATTTGTCACTGTCAGGTATATGAGTTGCCTGCTAGTTTCAGATGAGGTTTTAACAAGGCATTTCTTTTATGGCAGATTGGAATGTCCTTTTGACACAGCCGTCCAGTTGGCAGCTTATAATATGCAAGGTGAGTAGGTGTGAGTGGGGAAGGAAGAAGTTGTGTGAACAGCTTTGGGTAGACTATTACTGCTTCTTTTAGTCTGTTCTTGTGGTATTCAGAAAACAGGTTCTGTCCAAATGTCAGTAATCCAATGTCAAACACAGCTCTTTGTGTTTGTAATTTTGCTGATAGTGTGTACAGAAAATTGAGTCCTCAGGAAACAGTACAAGGGGGTTCTGAACATAAACAGCTTTGTCCTAAATTTGTTTTTTCATGTGTGTGTGTGCAAACCTGTCCACCTTTACACAAGCTACAAGGTTTGCTATCTTTCCAAATTGCTGTGATACAGGAAAACAATCCACTTTTTTTTTTTTTTTTCCATGATGCAATTTCTACTGTGTGTTTTCCTCATTGTGCAAATCAGATACAATTTTTTATGGGTCTGAGCTCAATTGAAAACTCATATGTATAAAAACTACCCAGCTTTTGACTTTTGTATGTTTGTAGAAACATGTTAACACCCCATGTCTCATGCTTGTACATCAGTATTTATGGCTGAATTGCACTTGTTGCTATTTCAGATCCTTCTTCAACCAAGAGAGGTGACCTAGTATATTATTTTCAACAAATTTTAACATATTTTAACAAATGCGAAGTTTGTAGTTTCAAGCAGGGGGACCCACAAAAACAGGGAGGCTTGAAGTGTTTAGATGCATCTGCTAGAGTAGGCTTTTGGGTCCTTTTTGGAGTCTGTCGCAGTGTGGCCTCGTTCAAACCAGTTTGCAAGTCTACAAAAAAATCTCAAAACCTGTGCCGTAAAGCTGTTCTACAGAAGAGGGAAACTGAAGATGTGCCATGTGCTTGTGGTACACAAATTTTCTATACAACGTTCATCTTACAAACCAGTGTACTGTTGCACTAACTTAGCAGGAGTTAGGTAACAGGACTAAGTCACTGAAATTCTTCCTCTTACAGATGTTTTCCAAAACACATTTTGTTCTTAAGGCAGGAGCTAATAATAGCCTTGATCAAGTGTAGGTATGGAGAGTTGGCATTAAACTCTCAGGAAACCTGTTTTTTACCCCTGCTCTTTGGCATGGAAGAAAAACAGTTAGAACACATTCTGTAGTTAGAAATACTGGTATTGTTAGAGCCTTAAGATGTTCCGTGGATAACTTTTTGCAAAAACAAAGTGATCTAATTAGGCCATATATACATTGCTTTCTGTGGTAGTCTTTTCTTTCCTCTCTGCACAATGAAGCCTGTAGCAGGGCTTTAATCTTACTGTCTGACAGCTGTGTACTTTTATTTAAATCAGCTGGAACCTAAGCTGGCTTTGACAGCATTCCTTTCAACAGAGGCAGGCGTTTTAGTGGGAGTAAATTATTATAGAACTACAGACTTCCTCTGTCAGCATTTAAAAAAAAGAAAAAAAAAAGTAGAGGGGTGAAAAGGCTATTAATATATTCACTGAATTCCAAAAACCAAGAACCAAGAAACAGCTTTTTGGATGTAATTTTTGTACAGGTGGAATACTCCGTGTATTTATTTGAGTTTTCAAGAACTTTTCAAATACATTACTTTTTTTCCCCCTACATTACATATGCAGTTTCTATTTTTTTTTCAGTCATAATTATTATTGGCATTTATTGGACACACAAGTTTTGAGTTATTTTTGATTTTTTGGATACAAGGTGAATGTCAAGAAACATCTTGAAATCAGTGGGAGGAGCAAATGCTAGTGACTCTGAAAATCAGGACCTTTTTTGTAAAGGTTTCTAACTGAGTTTCAGCTTTTTAGGCATACATTGGTCTTTAAAGCTGGACTCGTTAGCATCAGTGGAAAAAAGAAGATTGTGCTTTTGATGTGGCACACCTATTGACTAGTATGTTCCAGTATGCTCTCTAAATAGCATCTCTTGTTGCCCTTGTTGAGCGTGCAGCTGTGGACTAGATGAACCATTTGACTGACCCAGTAGGGCATTTATTATGTTCCTAGATGAAAAGGAACGAAAAAACTAACAGCTGTGTGATCATATCCTCACACGAGTAAATTTAGCAGGAGGGTTGTATGGTTATAAAACCAAAAATTGATTGTTTGAGTGGACAGTTACTTTATATAAAACTATCAGAACTGGTTTTGCTTTTTTACAAATTTCAAGATATTTTAATAAGGTGAAATTCCATTACAGCTTTAGTCACCTGTTGTTTCAGTAGAGACTTCAGTGACAAAAATATTGAAAGCTGTACAAGAAAAATAATGAATTTCATTGATGTTGATAAGATGTTTTTAAACTGATTTATCAACAGCATGTTGTAAAAAAAATTAATGCAAAAGTTTTACGTATACTATAGGATTATTTTTTTGGTGTCTTTGTCAAAAAAGGTAATGCTGCAATTAACGGGAGGAGGGGGGGGGGGAACAAAAAAGAAATTTAGTATTTTAGATTAACTAGAAAAGTACACAGAAGTTCCTGTTAATATTTTCTGTCTTCATGGTGAAATTTGCTTGACAATGCTGTTCTTTTATAGCGGAACTTGGAGACTATGATCCCGCTGAACATGTCCCTGAGCTGGTGTCTGAGTTCAGGTTTGTGCCTACTCAGACAGAGGAGATGGAACTAGCCATTTTTGAGAAGTGGAAGGAGTGCAGGTATTAGATCTTCCAGTGCATGCTAACCAAGTGTTGTGCTGATTTTTCTATAAAGAGAATGTATTAAAAAAATACTGCTGATGCTTCTCCCGTGGTCTTCTAGAAGAGCATAATTCTAATATGGTTCTGTCATATTTTGTTAGAGGATATAATGTGAAAATGAAGCTTTCCAGAAGTCTGAGTAAAATAATGAGGTTGCAAAATCTCAAAATGCAGCAATTTTTTGCTGCATTGGTTTCAGATTAAAACCTACAAAAGTGACATTGATGTTCACTAAAGCGAACGAGAGTCAACAGCATTTAGGTTTTTCACATCCTTTTAGGCATTTCTTTTCTTCTTTCTCATGTGCCAGTTTTTCCTTTCTGTGCTTTTCCAGGCATCTTCCTAATGGCAAAAAATTTATTTCAGGGGGCAAACACCAGCACAGGCTGAAACTAACTACTTAAACAAAGCTAAGTGGCTGGAAATGTATGGTGTAGACATGCACATAGTCAAGGTATGTTTAAAACACAGCATGGTGACGTTTGGAAATGGTAATGTTAGCTTTGTCTAGCATTTCAACGGAGATTTAGCTTTGAGGGGGGAAAAAATAGGAATATTGTGCTCATCTAAACTATGTAACAAGTGATGTGACTTTACATCAACATTCCACTCTATTTTATATGTTTCTATAAGGTACAAGTCCAAACATATCCACTCCATATTAAATGTGTGATTGGTGCACAACAGTATGCACTACTGTTTGTATTTAGACTGAGAGCTATGTGAAAATTACAGTAATTAAATTAAAATTGGCAGGGGTTCAGTCAGTTATCATACGAAAAACTGCAGGTAAAAATAGATCTCCTGTGGCAAAGGAAGTGTAGTGAACTGCACAAGGTGCTTATTACATAGGCAAATGAGGAAACTTTAATTTTTCCACTTAGTCTTATTGAAGGATTGCAAACTGGAAACTCCATTGCATAAGTCGTTGAACGCAGAAACACTTAGGACACCTTTGTTGCACTGAATAAGCATATATGTGTTGAATTGTAACACTGGACAAATAAGCTATATTAATCACTAGAATAATTTGGACAGAGGGTCAAACACTGAAAAAAAAAAAGCATAATCTTTATTTTGCTGCACTTAGGCAAGAGATGGCAATGATTACAGCCTGGGATTAACCCCTACCGGAGTTCTTGTCTTTGAAGGAGACACAAAGATTGGTTTGTTTTTCTGGTAAGATCTCTGTATGTTAAGATACAATTTATATTTTTACTCCTCCATTTCTTTTGCACTACCCCATTTTTTAATTTTTAAAATATGAGAGCACTGGGAGCACTAGGTACCTGCAAAAGTATTCTTTGGCCTGTGAGTATCTTCATGGTGTCCAAAAAAATCTTTCATCATAAGAAGACATAAGTAGTTACTTTGGCTTAGTCCGGTCCAATTTTATAAAATACACAGAGAAACATTTGTGTAGTGGCAGAAATGTTTTTTGTGTCTTATAAAGTCGAGAATATAGGGAGTCCCTCCATTGTAAACTCTGAATTGTTGTGGGTTTTTTTGATGGGTGGGAAGGAAAGTGGCTGTATTTCTGTGTCACGCCATGTTAATATTTTCTGTGGCTGGAATTTTCTGAAACAGAGCCATCATAGGACTTGATCTGTGATACATTGTACAGGGGTTTTGCACTTCTTTAATAAAACAGAATTATTTTGGCCTGCCTTTATGCCCTTATGAATTCAGTCTTCTGTACTTGTGAAGACTAGGCAAGCAAAGGTATTTAGGGGAACTTTGATTTCTGCTCAAGTAATTGTTATTCTAAGTTCTAATATATTCAGCTGTTTGGAAGTTGCTGACTTCTTACTTTTAAGTTTCTAATGAAGTGTTGAAATCGGAAGTGATACATTGGTATCCCCATTATCATCAAGCCCTACTGCGTGAATTAAAAACACACACAAAATAGGGGGAAAAAAAGAAAGGCTTGAGCCAGCACGTCTAACCTAGCTCTCAGTGTGTTCCTGAGAGAGCTAAGCCTAACCTGCTTTTTCTGTTCATCTTGCAGGCCAAAGATAACAAGACTTGACTTCAAGAAGAATAAACTCACTCTTGTTGTTGTTGAAGATGATGAACAGGTAGATAACAATCAGTTTAGTTACATCTCAGTCTTGATTATACAGTGCTAGTTTACATGCTCCTGATCTTTTTTTAAGTTTTGAGAATTGATGTGGCTGCCTTCCAAGACTTTTGGTTGTGACTTCTAGTGGGGAATAAAGGGAGTTAAATATAAAATAAATAGGTTCAATTGCTTTTTTTCCTACCCTGTTTTTAAAAAGGGAATACCTCATTAAACTAATGTAGGCTAGATAATTTGGAAACCACGTGCTTGTTTCGGTGCATTGTGCAAGACAGTTTTAAAAAAGACCAGGTAGCACATTTAGTGGAATGAATTCCTTACACAGATGCCAGAGTTATTCCCGTGGGAAGAAATTGCTCAGAGCTGAGATGAAAATGTGAGCGTTGGAAATTTGAAGAGATCAGATTAGGAAGTGAAACCAAGTTAGCCTCATTGAGAAGTACCTTTCTATAATAATAATGTCTCTCATTTCTAGTTATTCCAATAATTGACTTGTTAAATATATAGGTGCTAGCCCTTTCTAATTTCAGACATTCGAGTACTAAACCATTAAAGCTTCTGAAAAGATTCATTTTTCTGCCATAAATATTTCTCTTTTATGATACATTTAGGTATCCATAAAAACATTTTATTTGGCTTGCACTTAATTGTATCTTTGACTTGTTCATGCCTCTTATAAATCTTTATTGCACTTTGTGTGCTTTAAGGGAAAGGAGCAGGAGCACACTTTTGTCTTTAGACTGGATCATCCCAAAGCCTGCAAACATTTATGGAAATGTGCAGTGGAGCATCACGCCTTCTTCCGGCTCCGAGGTCCTGTCCAAAAAAGCTCAAGTAGATCAGGCTTCATTCGGCTAGGTTCCAGGTTTCGATACAGGTCAGTGTCATCTATTATTTGGCACATATCCTCTTTCATTTCTTACTTTTCTTGGATTATGAGTGCAAATAGGAGAGAACTTACTATTCATTCAGCTAGAGTGATCGAAACTTGCAAGATGAGTGAGTTGAATTATTGTTTTTGTTGAATCATGTTTTCTGAACACATACACTGTCTGATTTATGTTTAGTTGATTGTCATCAGTGCGTAAAACATGCAAGGAAATCAAAGGTGTTTTGAGGTTCACGTTCATTACATAGCATATGTAGTACATTGACTTTATAGACCCCTTCATCTTGAAAAGCCACTCCTTTTTAAATGAACTGCTGAGGAAGTATGGTTGATTTGCACAGCTGGGGACAGTGTGTGACTTTTGACTCCTGGTTTTGAATCATAGTAGTGCTTCAGCAGCCTAAGATAATGCCAATCATCACATCAGGCAGTACCTATGTATGTTCTTCCCAGTATGACTTCCCAGTAGCCTCTAGTCCCAGACTGGTCTACTAGATGCTGTTAAAAGCCCCACTAGGGTTGGTAAGAACATACACAAGGTGGTGGAAGGGTGACCCCATACAGTGTATATAGCCCTTGCTTCCATTTCCAGTTACTTTAGCAATCTATCGTGTATGTGTGTGTGTGTGTGTATGTGTGTCAGAACCAAGGACCAGTGGTACCAAGGAGACAGACCAGAAGTACCAGTGGTAGAATATGGGTCTGCTGTGGCTTTGGAGGCAGAGCCCAGCCAGACTCCACCCAAAAGGAGATGTGCTGTATTTTCAGAACCATCATTTGTTGGTTAGGCCCAGCAGGCAACTTGCAAGTTATTATTATCCTCTTCATTGGTTGAGTTGAAGGAGCTGGAAGAAGTAGTAAAGATGAGGAAAAAAGAGGAGTGTCAGAAAGAAGGAAGTTCTAGACAAATGGGAACATTTCATCATGTTTCCTGTCACTGAAAACTTTGATGCTGCTTTGGGGAAAGTTTTTCACCCTTCTCTCAGACTAGCTTTATTCTCTCCTAGGATTTGTGATCTCAATCTGTATGTATTTTGACAAAGAAATATGCAAAAGGCAAATGTTTTTACTAGAAACGAGATCAGATTATTAATCTATGAATTTATAATAGAAATGTGATGTTTTCCTGAGCAGAGTCTGTGCTGTCATAAAAAGCAAGTAATTAATCTTACGGTTTTGTACTTGACATCCTTAGTGGGAAAACAGAATATCAAACCACCAAGACCAACAAAGCCAGGAGATCAGCATCCTTTGAAAGGAGGCCCAGCAAAAGATATTCTAGACGAACACTACAATCAAAAGGTAAGCTATTGACCTTCCATTTTGAGATGTACAATCCACTGTGACAATCTATTAATCACATCCTTTAAAGTTTCTTTATAGGAGTTTTTCCTATATCTGCTTTCTTTTCTTTTGAATTTTGAAAATTAGGTTTCCTTTGACTTAGCTTGGGGGGTAATCTATATTTGTCAGAAAAAGCTTGTGTCCAAAGCATGTAATTCTAGATTTCCTGGCAGCAAAAACACCTACGAATATTGTGCAGTATGTTTCTGTATGAAGATGTAAAACTTGTGTACAAAAAACAGAAACGTGATAATGGTAATATTTGAAATTTCTGAATCAGGTTTGAAATTTTTGTCAAGGATATTTTCTTGTTCTTAGAAGCTGCATTCTGTCCGTTGTCACAGCCTGACAGCATGTGATACCTTGTCTCTTATTTCCCTTCTTGCATAGGTCAAAAGTGACCTCCAGGCATGCTTTCAGATCCTTGATTAAACTCCTTGGTTTGTTCTTGAGAATTTTTTTTTTCCAATTTAAATTTTATACACATTATACAGGGGTTACATGCAACACTTGGTCTTTTAGTTGCATACTTTTAGGTAGTGCTTTACTACTTTTATTTAATATGCTTTAATATTTGACTGACAACCTAATTAAAAATTAAAATTTAATTAAAACTTTATGTATACTTTTGCAGCACATGTTGCTAAACTTGAAGAAACAAGGTAAGATGCATTCTAATACTTCCTTTCCTTTTGATGTTTGTAAGTTATGTTTGAGCACATGTCTGCAGGAGGTTATAATATTGGTTAAATGCAGATAGTGTTAACCTCTTAACTGTGGTTTTGATGTGGTTGTTGTGTTTCTTTGCTTTAAATAAACCCTACTGTTTGAGGTAAAGCTGCTGTGTTGCTGTCACATTGAAGATTTTGCCAGAGTAGCTTACTGGAAAGCAATGATGTTTGTTTATGACTAGTTATGATTCTTGCTGATTATGAGCTGTAGTTCCCTACGCTGCCATGTAAGGAGATCAAGTAAAAGCATGAGGTTGTTGCTGAGATCTGCCTACTTGGGCTATGCAAGTGAAATACATAATTAAGTGAAGTTCAGAGGAGGGGAAAATACTGTAAAACATTTTAAATATTTTGATGTTTTTGTATTCTGTATTATACTTACATTTATTTTTATTAAAAGTATTTGTTTTTATATATTAATAATTATGAATTAGTCATGACTGACATTGAGAGAGAAGCTTTTTGATTTCTGTACATAGAGTCTTCCTGGATGTGGTGATTCACTCTTACAATTGTAGTGTAAAATGCTTCTGTGAAACTGTATCATACTATATTCACACTGTTCCTGAAGCAGAGGGAAGCAGTCTAGAAAGAATGTATCTATTAGCAGAGGAACAAAGTCACTCAGTTTTGCTTTCAGTCCAGTTTTTTTTCCTTTCTGTTTTGTTTTGAGCTGTGTTTTTTTTGTTTGTTTGTTTAAGAAACTGTAGGTACTGTTAGATACTAAGCATCCTGGCAGTCAGGAGTTGTGTAAGGAACGTCAGAATAACATTTAAAAACGGCAGGCTTATTAGAGACATACATCTTGTTACTAGCAAGCAAGGCTGATAATTGCATAAGGGAGGGTATAAGTCTAGGAAAGGTGAGGCTAATGCAGCAATTCAACGTGTTAGTGGAGGAGGTCTCTTTGTCTTTGCAACCTTAGGGGCAAGTATCTTCAGTGCTAGCTTTTCTTTTTATAAAATGAGAAAGTTGTCTTCAACACTGGGTGTCATTAAAGTGCTTGAAGATCCTCTGCATGCAAACTGTGACTGCCTGTTTAATTAGTACTCTCGTCATGCTGTGTTGTTATGACCTTGTTTGAGTTTCATGCTGCTTAGGTCATTCTGAGAGTGGGAAGAGAAACTTCAGGTGCAGTTTTGCCTTCTGATAAGACGATGGTCTTCTGATTTCCACATAGGTGTGGCATTGTTTTGTTAGTCTCCAGAGCAATCAATGCCATTTCTGAAACTCTACACTCGAGCATTGCTAATTGAAATGCATCATGAAAGATGTATGTTGTTCTGCTCTTTCGTATGAACTCAGCACAAGGTTATGTGCTGCCAAGAAGTCATTCTTTAACGTTTCTGTTAAATGTGTGCTGTTCTGTGGTAACCTCCACGTGCTCTTAATGCAGAAGGTGTGATGTTAGAAAGCAGACAAAGAACAAGTTGTTTGGTCTTGGTAGTATGGTATCTAAGTAAAATAATTCTAAAGAATGACTGAAGTAGATACAGAAATCTATTTAAATTGTCAGCTTGCCAGGTTGGTTAGCTATTGCAGAGGCCATAAATCAAAAGAATAATTAATGGTAGGATCCTGGAACTGTTTTTAAAAAGATTAGAAGTCTGGGGAAAAAATGTTTGTTTTGAATCTTTTCTTGAATACCTAACTTTGTGTAAGATTTATAATACATAAGTATTGCACAAGATGTTAATACTTTTAAATCTCTCAAAAACAAGCAAATTTGAAGTGTGTCTTGTAGAATAAAAAATCTTCATAAAATTATTAATGCTATGCTGAACTGCTGTGCACATAAATTTAAGTGGCTGCTTTTAAGACTGAAATTACTGAAGCGGTAATTCAGTCCATTAGAGCTTCTACACAGAAGAAACTCACGATTTCATGATGTGAAACTTCAAATCTGAAGAGTTCAAGTTACAGAGCAAACTATTTATATTATGTAAGTAAAGTTTTGACAACGTCACATTTTGTTGAGTATTTAACTAAAAAGTCATACAGTTTTTGCTCGTAAAACAACCTGCCTTACAGCTGAATCAGAAAGTCTTTCTAAACTTTAACTAGTTTAGGAAAGGAAAAAAACAACACAGGAATGATAGATAAACTACAGTGTGAAAATAAAAAATAACCGGATACCCTTACATACCTAAAATGAGGCAGCTGACCTAAAACATGTTTTCAAATTTTCTTTTGAGAATGTTTACATAATTTGAAAACATCTTTATTAGATTTCTGTTTCTTTCTGAAAAATCCTTACTTAAATCCTTAATTCTGCCAGCCTTCAGAAATATTTTGTTGATCTGATTCTGATATAAATTCTTCTTACCTTTCAGTTTTCCAAACAACGCTGTTATTACCCAAACTAATGGATCACAACAAGTAAGGCCTATCTCTTTCATTCTTTTTAAAGACAATTTTGATGTTTCAACAGATTTGAGGATTTTATTATTTTCTTCATACTGGCCAGTTATATTGAAAAGTTACGCACAGTTAACCTAATTGCATGGGAAGGAGTGACTACCTGGAGCGAGGAAGATACACCATACCTCTATGCAATAAAAAATATACTATTTATAGATGCAGGTTTTCATAGGTACAGAAAGTACCTTTGTGTGCAAGTTAGTAGTATCCAAAGTACGTTAATTGTATGTGCTAATTAACACCAAAGGGCATACTCTAAAAGAGTACTAGAGAAAAAAGTACTCTAGACTTTTTAGTACTAGTACTTTTCTCTAGTACTCTGAAAGAGGGGTGTGCATCTGCAAATTAGAGAAAATGTTAGCAAAAATTCATTGTTTTCTGAGCTTGAGGGAAATCTGAGACACCAGTCTTCTCAGTACTTGTGCACAAAATGCCACGTTTCACTGAAAACAGTAAGGTAATGGCTTGATACCATTCTGAGCATCAAAAAATAGGACTTGGTGTTTGGAAAGACCCTGTCTTGCTTTCTGTAGTATTGCAGCTGCAGAAAGGGTCACAGATTGGTGGAAATGGGAAATCCAGTTTATTTTAACATTATATTTTAACATTAAACACTCAATCTCAGCTGGAAGCAAACAGACATGGATGCTCTGCTCAGCCTTTTGTGTTCTCTGCAAAATGAGTTGTTTGAGCTGGTTTGGATTCATTGCAATCCTGGTGTTGTGCATAGTACTGGAAAAAAATGGTCATAGGTATCCAGTGCTGTGGAAGTAATGGAAGAAAACAGCCTTGCTTTATCACTGAGTGTAAGAAAAAGTGGTGGTATATTTTATGTATAAGGTGTCATTGCTTAACTGAAGAGTTTATAGTAACTTACTTGTTTCTCTTCTGTCTCCAAAGAGCTGGAATGCAAAGCCAAATGTACCTGTCCTAACAGCAGCAGTTCCTTCTGCCCCGGTCCTGGTGGAAATAGAAAACCTCCCAAGGAGCCCAGGAGCCAGCCAGCAAGACAAGAAGTGGTATGTTCTGCTTTGCTGGGAAATGAATTCTGCTTGCTTTTGCATGATCCAAGTGACTGTTTCTTTACCTATGCTTTAATGAACTTCCTACTTCGCACCTTCAGTGTAAATTGAAAGACAAGTTAGTGGTGATGCAGCTGATTTGTTGCTGTGAATACAGTCTGGGGAGGTGAGAACAACATGCGTAGTCACTGTCAACCAAAAGAAAATTTCTCCACTGATGCCAACATTAGATTCATAGCAGCATTTTCAGGTCTTGGAGAGAGCTGGGTCCTTCTGTTTTGCCATAATATTCCTTGTGGCCCTTTGGTATTGTGGAGCCCAAGGACTTACCTCAAACCCTAACAAAATGCACAACCTTGTAAATCAGTATCCTTGTGAAAAATCTTTTGAAATTGGCAAGCTGATCTTTCTGTTGTCTTGGAGAGAATGGTAGCTTGAGGGAAATAACACAAGCTGAAGATAAGAGCTTTGCTTTTATGTAATAGAGAAGATTTGTTTTATATGGATTGTATGCATCTCAAAATCAGGCTGATCTGAAGATGAACTTATATCTCATTCATCTTTTTAAAAGTAATTTTATATTGCAAACATATTTCAGAACCAAAATTGACATATATCAGCCCAGTGCTTGTGTACACTACTGACATTTTTTCAGCTTCTTGTTCGCTTAGTGGCAGTATGGCTAATCCTAGAAGGGCAATTCTGATTTCCATGAGACTGTAGAGGAGCAGTCGTGGTGGAATGGAGGGACAGTAAAGCTCTTATCATAAGCCATTTCAGCCCTCAAGAGAAAAGATCCTTCTCCCATTGTCTGGCATATGAACCTAATTTGCTTCAGTATCTCTTAAAAATACATGATCTCTGCTTCTGACAGTATAATGACGAATGTGCTTAAATTCTGTAAATCATATTGATTATAAAAACTTTTGATACTATGGATTTTGAATTGTAAGAGGGAGAATAATTCTGCTTTATCTGTTGCATTATATTGAAGTTTCAATCAGAATACATGATCAATGCTCTTTTTCTTTCTTTTGCCCTTGATTTGTCTAGTATCTGAAATCTGTGGTTGTCTGTGGTGAGATCCTGTTGATCGCTCGATTCCTTCCATGGTGGTGGGTGAAAGGTGGTGGTTTCTTTATTCTTCAGCCTTCATGAAATGTTGGGTTGATTTTTTTTGTCTAACTGCAAGATGCGTGCTAAAGCCATTATTTCTTTTGGTCAAAATGTTTGACTCCTGCTCCAAACAGCTCTTCCTTGGTATCTGATTCAGGTGGGCATTTGTTCTGGTATTCCCAAGGGTTCTGTTGCTCCTTGAGATCACACTGCTTTTGTTCAGAAGCAGAGAGGACTCTGTAGCCAATCTCTTTCAATATTGGTCTTGGTATTTGTTTTTTAGGATTTAGAACCTGAGCCTGTCCTTCTTAACATTGTCAGGGGATCTGAGCTTAGGTCCCAGCTGCTGCAGTTGGTAGCCTTTCTATCAAAGAGTGGGAAAAAATATAACTTATACCTGTGTGTAACCCAAACCAGCATGCCATAAAGAAAATGTATTTGCTTGTAATTAATGTGTTTTAATCAAAAGAGCAATGGTGGTACTGTGTAAATGCTATGTCTCTTAGAGCCATATAAGTATTACCGAAGACAGTTGTCTTCAGTATGGTTTTAATGTGTTCTCTAGAAGTTGTCCTGCCTGTGATAATGGACAAATCCAGCTGCAGGAAGAAGGCAGCAGTTTGGAGCTGAGTCGGCAGAGGAGCCACATGCTGGTTGCATAGCTGGGGAGAGGGGTTAGGTTAATGCAGGGCCTGAACATGCCTACTTAGCGCGGGGGCTGCAGCTGGGCTGTTGCGCCTTCAAGCCTTGGGGTCTCGGTGCTGCTAACAAGATCTCTTTTCAGCTGCTGCTGTCTTTAATTGGCCTGTTTCTGCATGATTTATCTTTGCTTCCTGTCAGAAAAATAGTCTTCTTTTAGAGAGAGCTTGCCAAGGATTGCTAAGAACACCAGAATATTTGGACTGGGGATTTTGTTGATGGTTAGATTGAAGGGGTTTAGAAGTAAGGTCCCGACCTTGTGCGTTTCTGTACTTTTCTTGGCAGATGCCTGTACTGGCTGTGTTGCAGATCAGATCCCTTCCTAATGTCAATGTTTCCTTTAATTTAAGATGTGAATGCTGCAGCTGCCAACAGCATCAGTGCCAAGTCATAGAAAGCACTTTGCCAGACAGGAATGGTTCTAGTGTTTTTATTTCCTTTCTTTGCTCCATTCCTATAAAATGTTAGTACAGGAAAATGATGCTGCTCTGGATGGTCTGGAATATTAACTGCAAGGCTGGAAAGCCTAAAACCCAATTGGCGTCTTTCTAGAATTGCCTTTTCTCGAGAAGCTGTCTGTGCTAAGATACGGCAGGAGACAAATGATTGATAGTTGTTTGCTTATTGCAAATACAGAAGGGATTGGTTTTGCTTCGTAGTGGTTATAGTTTTCATTTAACTGTTTAAGCTAGAGAAACTGGAAAATAATTTAACAAACAGTTGAGGATTGGAGCCTTCAGCATTCACGGGTCATTTCCGCAGAGGGTTTCACAAAACCCAAAACTCTGAGTTTCCCCATGGGTGAGCTTTATATAAATCCCCTCTCTTTTCTAAAGGAGGACTATCGCAGAACATTAATCATTTAACACTGTTGTGAATCCTGCATGCTTTTCTGCTTCCCTGCCTCTGCACATGTGATCTTCCAATTTATGCGCTGCCTGCTTGGCTGGGCTGGCAGGGCTGGGACTGGTAAACTGGGCTTTTTGGAGCACAGGAAGATGGAATTTGAACTCGGGGACTATTCAGGATGCCCTCTGAACAACAATAAAGTTTCCACTTTATTTAGATTTGGGTCACTGAATAGAGAATTTTACATTAAACTGAAGGAAAACGTTTGTTTTAGGAATTTCTGAGTAGGTTGAGAGCACCCTTTTTTTCAAGCACTTTTTTGATACCTGACTGTAACTTGCAGCAGCCTGTCTCAAAGCATTACAGTGAAGAATCCTAGGATAACACAATCAACACTTAGCCAATATTTGTGCTTTTTTTTTTTAAGCCTTCTAAAATTCAACAGTTTTAGTAAAATGTTTATCCCTGCTGCTTTGGAGATACTTGTGCCTAATGTCTTTTGTGCAAGGAACCATTAAATAGGAAGCTATAAATATTTTTCAAAACACTATTTAAAGTGATGAGTGTTCTCTCCTGCTCCTTTTTCTAGCTTTTGAAGAGCTTTGTTCCAACTGTTGAAGAATTTAACCGTACCTGTGCATAGCACAGGATTTTGATTTTATGAATTTGAAATGTAGCATTTGCAAACCACATGCAAAATTAGAAAGCAAGGTCTTTGTGTTGTAACCTTTTCTAAAATGGTGGTCTTCCAACTAAGTTTGTTAGTTAAGCATAACTGCAGTCAACTACTTTGTTTAGTCCCTTAGTTAGTCCCTAACTAAGTGCCTAAGAGTTAGTCCCTTAGCAAACTAAATGGTGAATGACTTATGTACGCTGCACTGTTTGCTCCTGCACAGTAACACTCATTTCTCTCAATTTCTATTTCATTCTTTAGAAAAACAAAAAACAAAAAACAACTCGCATTAAAATCTATGTTTTCCAATGACTTTGAAAAATTAGCGTTGCTTATAGATGCTTGTTCCAATCATGCAGGTAGAGCTGCTGCTTAAAAGCCCTTTCAGCATCCTGAAACTGCAGTGCACTGTATGCCTGGGAGGTCTGTTCCTCCACCTCGCTGTTTTCTTCCATCTGCAATGCATGGGTCTTGCTCAGTTTTGCAAAGTGCTTTGCAATACGGAATGCTTTTCATTTCTGTAAGTGTAGACAGTGTAAGTGTGAGACAGCTTAACTTCTAATTTCAGAAGAATATGCATGATACAGAGCAGTAAAGGGGTTTATTTGACACTGCCTTACTGTACACATATATTTGCACGCCTCTGTCCTCAGTTATTTACCTGCCAGCAATGTCATTTTTCCTTGTCTTCTCCCATCGCTCATGCTGTCTTTACTTTTGCTTTGCTGTTCCCCCACCCTCTCATCCCCACCTAATTACTAATTGTGCCCCCTCCCGCTCCCCAATAATCCAGGCCCCTTGATGCTGCCGACCTCTGCCAACGTGGTGGAAGCCTGTGGAAGGCACGGGCCCCGCCGAGGACCCCCGCTGCAGACGGACAGTACTCTGCTTTTGTTCATGAGCGCAATGTGAAGAATGCAGGAGTTCGTAGCGGTGCTGTCACCTATGCTGTCCAAACCACCATGACCAGCCTGTGAGATGCGCGGGCCTCTCGGGAGCTTGAGGCTGCTTTGTAGCAGAGGCTGGAAAATTGCATTTTGAGCTGTCTCAAAAGATAAGGACAACGGACCCGGAGATGACTAGGGGGGAAAAAAGCTTGTGTTACAAAGGCTCTGCATATTATGCTGTTGGTATTTAGTCTTTAAAGACAAAATAACATGTAGACAAGTTACCCGTCACAATTACTTTAAGTAGAGTATATATTACTTTTTAATTGTGCTAAGATTTTTCTGAATGATTGTAAGGTTTTTAGCTGCTTTTATCTCTGGGAGCCATGCAGGAAGTCACGTTGGTAACAAAACTGCATGTGCAACCAGTGGATCTTAATGTGGTTTCAAAAATCTTAAAAGAATAGAGGATGTAACTGCCCCTCCTTTTGTACCATGATTATTTAAAAATATCTAAGGTAGGTGGTTGATCTGAAAAATAATTTTTTAAACAAGTCCTTATCTAAAAAATATTGTTTAGTAATGGAATGGGATAGAATATTTTAATTTTTTTTAAGAATAAAATTATCAGAACTCCTGAAAAGACAAAGAGTGATATTTTGGAGGAGGGTCCCCCTCCTAGGGAACGTCTTATTTGCTCTCTAGAAATTTTTCTTTTATTCTTGCTGCTGTGCTCCAGACAAAATGAAACAGATCTATTTCATGACACACACCAGTCCTGCCATATGATTCATGAGGTTAATTGTTAAGTCAAAGGTGAAGACTCCAGCTTGGTGGCTCATCAGTACACTTGTAGGCCTTTAATAACATGAAGGACTGTCTTTACCATTGAACACTGTGTTTTCATATGTCTTCTGAAATTAGCTACTTTTAATTTGCAGTAATCAAATGTGCAAAAAATCAGGTTGCTGTTCTACTGCAGAGTTCTGTGTTCAGGTGTTCTTAATGTGAACATAATGGTGAGGCCACTGCAGGTCCTGGATGACTCCTCAGCTATCAGAGAAGAATTGGTGAATTAGAGCATAGCTACCACAGATGGCATATATCCTTCATATCCAACTTATTATTGATATAAGTTGCATGCTTTTCCCATCTGCCTTTGAATCTTCCATACACTACGAGAATCAATTTTGCTCTTTACTGGACTTGTTTCAGGGTAACATCATTGCCTTTGGAAGAACTATCCTGGTTTCTACTACAGTGACAGCTCTCAGCAGCAAAATGAGAAGTTGTACCAAACTAGCACATACTGATGCCTACAATATTTAGCTGCCTTTTTAAAAGGACAGGTCATGTGCACTAGGAATAGCATTCAGGAAGTGTACAGGCGTATTTCTAAACAGTGTAGTGATGACAGATCTCTGCTTAGTACCTATAAGGCTTCTGCAGCCAGCAACTTTTTATAAGGGTGTTTTTTCCTATTTCCTGTAGTTATTGGCTCACGTATATTATGATATCTATATATTCCAAAATCCCACAGAATGATACACGAACAGGTAGGACTCTTCTTCTATTATTTAAGAGGATTCCTGATCTTGTCATTCTTCAAACAAATGGGAGAACATAAAAATCTTAGATTTTATAACCCTGTTTGACTGACATCTGAATCACACATCCCTAGGATTTTTCCTTCTGTTTTCCTCACTACAAAAGGTAAATTATTTTTTTCCCCTGAATATTCTGCATTTTTGATAAGGGAAAGAAAATTCCTATGTTCATAACTGTTTGTATGGCTTAAACTGCTGGTATCTTTTATCAGTTTTTCTCATTGAATGTTTCCTGAAATACCTGGTAGACATCGATTCTGAAGACAATCATGCCTGGCACTTGTTACTATGCAAAGTTCAAATACCCTTTAGTGTGTGAGCAAATAGGGATATGTTGAAAGCTATATTTCACTCTTGAGTACTGCATACTTACTACTGTAGAAGTTGTACTTTATGTGGTAAGCCTTTTACTATTTCCCTCATAACTGGCATGACTGTTTTATTAGTATTCCGTAAGACAAGTCAGAAATTCTGTGAAGTGATAAAAATAGTATCTTGTGCTTACTTACATAGTCTGGCCATTTCCTGCTGATCCTCTGAAGAGGATGAAGAATCTGGGGGGCCTCAAACAGTTTATTGCTCTTTGAACTCATCCTTTGTGTCTGCAAATTCCAGTGGCTGAGGGTGTCCATAGTATGACTTGCCTTTTGTGATTGCCTATCTCAGGGTGGCCGAGTAGCTATTTCAGCAGGTAAAACAGGACCGGCTCCTTTTTGAATCTTGGCTTTGGAAGGCTTCTCTCTAGTCTGCCTAAAGTTCATTCAGTTTCCATGAGGCCTCACTGTGATGCAGTGATGAAGCTGCAGTGGCTCCCCCATGTCCTGCCCTTGCTACCTCAGCCAGTCCTCCATCCCACAGCACAAATAGCAGTAAGTTTCTCTACAAACTTCTGTTGCCTTAATACAAATATTCTACTTTTGGAGCAGCTCTGAACTTACTGAGCTTTCCATTTGAATATGTCATCTGTTTTCAAGACTGCCTGTATCTCTAGTAGGCAAGTTTTTGAATCAGTTCTTACATCTGTCTAGTAAATTTTACTGCAGTTGTCATTATGGTGGAAAAAAGATAGTGTAATTATTCCAGCTATTTTCCAATGAAGATTCATTTATTTTTTTTACTCAATTTCTCTCCATTGTGCTGCAATACTCAGAAAAGGATGAGAAGATTACATCATGAAGAAGTGATACTGATGCTACATCAGCTCCCTTAGATGGAGTTTATAGGGGCTTATATGTACATAGTTCTTTCAGCACGTCATGGCCTCAGCACCTGCAAGTGTGCTGCAGGCAAACTCGGAACATCTGGTGATGATGGTTGTCATATTGAACATTTGGGTGACTATTTACAGAAATCTGTCAGAAAACGGGAAGAAAAATGTTAGCCTTGTGAAGGTTAGAAAACATTTTCCCTTCCATGGATAGTAGTTACCCTCTCTGATATGAAGATGCAGGATTCAGTCTCCCTTTGCTGCCTTAATTGGAAGAGCGTCTATTCCTGCCCATTACTCAATTCTGATAATTGAAATTCCCTGTATCCCTTGCAAGGCTGCTGCTTGCTACTTCCCATTAGTAGTGCACACAGAGGCTATACAGGAGATTGAAATTCTCCTATTATTTGCTTTGCTAGCAGCTTCTCATTCCAATGCTTAGAGAATTGAGCAAGTGACCTCAGTTTACCTCAAAACAATTAATTGTCTTAAGACGATTCGCACATTATTAGCATTTAAACAGTGGCATCGCGTGATCTGTTGCAGGGGTATATATTTAAAGTTAGATTTAACTGGGATTCTTTTGGGTGCTTGAGCTGAAGGGAGGTTTTCTTCCTGGAGCCTCTAGTGACAACATTGGACTGCTTCCAAATTCCAGGGGCTGGAGGGAGAAAAGGGGCATTAACCCATTAGTGAGAAGCTGGTCTAAACACTAAAGTAGGAGGTGTCTCTGTCCGTGCATAAGGGTAAGTTCTGCTGGGGTGGGTACTTGCTTGGTTTCATTGTTCCCATCTCTGGGACAGAACTGTCAAAAGCAATACAAGAGCAATTTTCTTCTTAAGTCAGTATTTCAACCACGTTGTATGTAAACGTGATCCTTGGTCGAAAGGGGTGGCAATCAAACTGTGGTTGTATACACAGGTTGTCTGGTTAACCATTATATTCTGCTGCAGCTGTTGTGTCTGTATTTGATAGTTTGCTGTTAACATAGCTTTCCTCAGCTTCCAAGAGATGGATGAGATTCCTGGCTGTTTGCACAACAAAAGCATCATAATGCAACTTTTGTTTCTTTACTTTTTTTTTTTGGTTTGGTTTGGGTGTGCTATTTTTATTGTAAATACAGATGGTAAGACAAAAGGAGACATTCCCATTAGAAAGCAAAGGAGGTGAAGGCAAGTGATCCTAACAGAGTATGGAGTACATGCTTTGGTTCACCCAAAATACTGTGACTGCTAAGTTTTCGTTCACATCTTTGCCCAAGTTAGCAAAACTGAAACTAGTTATAGATATGTGTAACCATAACATGGCATTGATGCAGCCCTCTGCCATGGACCTTTCTATCCTTTGTCCAACTGTTGCATGAAGTGCTGCACAAATTAATAACTTTTCGTGAAGAGTATCAACTTCCCTCCTCCATGCCTTTTTTTCTCAAGTAAAAATGCAGAAATGTACCTTGAGTCTGCTAAAAAACAAAACAAAACAAAAAACAACAACACCTAAAGTATTTGTTCCAAAAAGCACATTTACTAGCTGATAACTTGCCTGTTTCTTAAAACAATTGGAGTCAGCTTGCAGTATGAGAATTAGCAATAACGTGCCACAGTGCATCTTTGCCTTCAGAAAGAGCTCGAGTATACACTGGGTAGATCTCACCAAGACTGCCTGAAGATTCCCTTTCTCACAATCTAATTGCTCTGTTTATAAATCCCGGAAAGGTTTCCACAGAAACTCCCCTCCCTTTTTCTTCACTTCTTCCGTTGCTATGTGAGCAATAGACAAAGTACACCTGTTCTGCTGTGAGGTCAATTCTTCTAGAGATGTAAAGTGTTCGCTTTTTTTTTTTTCCTTGTAAGCTCACCAAAAGCTTGGAACAGTTTCCTGGAAGAGTTTTTCCAGAATGTTTCTGGTTATCAGAAAACAACTTGAAAAAAGAGATTGCATGTGGTTAATGCTTTTTCATGTTACAGAAAGAATGGTAACAGAATTCTGCCTATCTCTGCCCATCTTTCTGCCTTTGCAGTGTACCTCTTGTTGATTTACTAGACAGCACGGAGCTGCCAGAAACTTGTGTTGATGATGCTGTAGGCCATCCCATTGTTGGCTTGGCAACAAGAGAGTCAGAAGAATTTGTTAGTTGCCCTCATCCTGGGACAAAGGAAACTTCTAATGAAAAAACAGACTCTGACCGTAAGCAACCTTACAGATTTTTTTCCTGTTACTGTGGTGCGTGGGGTCAAAGTTACCTGATTATATGGTTATGAGGCTGTTTCCATACAAAAATCCAAAACTGTTTTAGAGAGGTCCCTTAGATACATGCACAGGGACAAATTTGCTTGCCAGTGGAATGCAGCTTCTCTAGTGTATGAAGCAGTGCATGCAGGAGTTCTGTAACAAAATGCTAATGACTTGTTTGCAAGGAGAGCCTGTTTCAGAATCAGACTTCCCTCTGAGCTTTCTAATGTTGCTGCCATTGTATCTGCTGAACTGTCCTTAACACTGCTTTCAAGAGCTGCCTTGTTTTGATTTTAGTAAATTACAGGTTTTTTGCCACAAACTTTTCAAGAATTGCGTAAGACATCTTTAAGACATAAGGTTAGGTTACGTAGGTTGGGATGACAAAGTTGGTCAGCTGTGGCCCGTTTCAATTGGAAGCATCTTATTTCCAAGAACAGAGGTACAAGGGAAAAGTCACAGTTCTCTGTGGGGTCTGAGTAGCCACAAATACAGTAATGTGCTGCCATCTGAGCAATTACCTCTTGCTGCTTGCTCATTCACTGTAAAGATGGCTGGATAAATGAACATGCAGGAGGGTAGTGTTCTAGTTGAATACGTATAGACCGTAGAAATGAAAATTAAATTGAAGATTGAGCAAGCAGTTTGCTTTTTTTTTTTTAATTATTTTTTTCACTACAACTTCAGAAACTTTAGGATTAGCATTCAGGAATAACGCAAGAAGCAAGTTAACTACACAGTGATATCTTATTAGTAAGTTGTTGACATTTCTGTCTTTTTCAGCATTTGAAGATGCATTGCTAAAACTGAAGCAACTGGAGGCAGAGTGCAGCAGCCCTGTGCCAGCTGACCGTCCCAACATAAACATAAACTTGCAGGTACTTGGGCACCCTTCCTGGCAGAGTCACTTATTTTTTTCCAGATAATTCTGAAAAGTCTTGTGCTTAAATTGGTCTTTTTGCAAGGTTTTTAAGAACATGAGTAATATTGGGGAATAAAGCAAATACAAATGTTTTGTTGTATATAAACCTCTGCATGATAGGGCAGTGAGATAAAGATGATGAGGCAGAAGTGAACACACACATGCAGACTGCAGCCTGGTGGAATTTTTTAAAATCTGTGTGAGCAAAAAGTATGAACACTTGAAATGTTTCTCTGTTGTTTTGTGTTGTTTTTTTTTTTTTTCTTTTCTTGTAGGTTGCTAACTGTACAATGTTGTATCATTCATCTTGTTTTAAAGGGGTGAGCGTTTTTTGTAATGTTTTTCAGTTGCATTCCATAACCTTTCCAGAACTTTGTTTTGATGTTTTGTTTTGAGGCAAGTTTGCTGCTGGTCAGTCCTTTCTGTTAAGTAACTGGTTCTTACCAGCTCTCAGGAGGTGTTAGTGGAGGTTGTGATGTGTGTTTACACAGAGAGGAGTGATGGTTCAGTGCCCTGAACCATCTGAACCACGTCAGTGGTTCAGTGCTCAGGGAGAGGGGCTTCTAACCTTACTTCTCTTTGATTTTCCTTCCCTGGCTACCCTCGTTCCTCTGTCGCCTACAGTAATTGTTGGATGTTTTAATGAACCAATGTAATCTATGAAGTGACAATGTATAAACTATTTTTTAACCTTTTTTGTTTTTGAAATATTTTCCTTCTCCTCACTTTTTCTTCTAAAGTTGTGAATGAAATAGACTCATGAAGGAGGGGGTGTCAAAGAAATGCAAGAGCTGTAATGAAAATGAGTAATGTTAACCAGAAAGGTCAGAGAACACAGGGTCCTCCCTTACAGCAGCAGAGAATTTTGATAAATTCACTGGTTGTCAAACAACTGGACCCACACAGGACATGCTTTGCAGTAAAGCCAGGGCATGCAACTATGGTTTCTAAAACTCTAGCATATTGAAAAGTACTTAAATTGAACAGATCAGATTCTGGATTTAAAAAAACTGGGATTTAGTTTTCCCTCCAGGCTTGACTGTGAATAAATCATGTGTTAAAAAGAAGAAAAAAAAAAAAAGACAACTTAATCTGCTTCTCCTACATTAAAACTTTAGATGCTTTATTGCATTTTGAACAAGCAGAGAGAGTAAAGCAATCTGCAATACTAAGTCTGTTTGCACTACCCTACTGTTTGGGGGAGGCCTGAGGATTCATCTGCCTTTTGGTGAAGTTGGTATGACTTATTCCAGCAATGATAAAATAAAACAGGTTCTGAGAGGGTTTTCTAGCAGTGTGTGCTGGGGTAAGCCTGTTCCTAGGCACTTGCTTGCCCCCCTTATGTAAGAAAAGGCTAGTGTTTTGGTGTACTTTTTGCTGCAGGCTGTTGTGCTCAAGTCCCCTTTAAGGAGTGATGTCAGGGGTGCCTTGTGTACCTTTCTGCTTGGTGACTGCATTACAAAGATTACAGAGTCTCTAAGAAGATTAGTCAGTAGCCCGTAGGTCCTGTTATGCCAAAACACTGCATAAACTACAGCAGAAAATACCGCTTATTGCAGAATATTTTCTCCTGTTGAGCTCCATTTGAGTTCAAACTGAGAGAAAAAAAAAACAAAAACATCTAGGAGGTTAAACGGAGAGAATGGAGCAGAATTGTATTAGTGCTTTTTAAATCATAGCTGCAATATAGTAAGCGAGATAAGATTCCTGTAACAAGCTAATCTAACAAGCAGATGCCAATCCAGCACATTCACAGTTATCCAGCTGCCATGTGAGGTGCCGAATAACTTTGGATAATAAAGGTTACAGATGCTGGGGTGATAAGACCCTGATGAGAGAGCAAGAACATCTGCTTAACTGTGAGAAATAGGAGGTGTATGGATGAACAGTATGCAATTTGATTCTTTCTTTGGAGAACAAAGACTTAGCAGCTTTCAGGAAGGAAGTTTAAATTGTTTTATGAAAATTTAAAAGGGCATATAAGTGATTTTCTTCAGGTAGAAAAGATTTAACAGCTTTTCAGCCTATGATGTAATTTATCAAGAGGTGACTTGAGAGCGTTTGTTTAAAAAGGTAGGCAGATTAGAGACTGTCTCTGTGTGCTTCAAACTGCAAAGGCAAGTAGGTTATTGTAGTGCCAAATGAGCATCTCCCAGCTGCGACTAGAGATAAAGGCTAATGGTTTGGAAGTGTGTCCTGAAAGAGTGACCTAAGAACAACTACTGAAAATGCCTTATTTCCCTGACTTTGAAGTCTGCTTAATTTATACATGTATTTTTTAATTTCCATACATGGGTTTTGTTTGTTGTGTTTTTATTGTTATTCTTTCTTTTTTTTTTTTTTACATAATGTGTATATTGGCTGTCCTGCACCTAGTTCCACTGTTAACCTACTCATAAAAAGAGGTGTTTATGGCATCTTCTGCCTGGAAAAAATGGGACAATGCATCACAGTTGGCTGGAATGCGCCAACTAAAACCTTGCAGTGTGCTTAGATCCTGGAGTTTGCTGTTACTTCAGATGAATGCAGTGTTAAGTGTTCTGTCTGGCAGTGCATAATTACAAATTTCAGCATTGTTCATCTCCCTTAAGTTTTACTAGTGCATAAGATACCGACCTATGTAGAAACAGTTGCAGTGCACAAAAGGGTTGGTGAAGTGCATCGAAGGGAAAGCGTTAGTTCTCTGCTTCTGAAAGCAGAGCTGCGTCTTGAATTTCGTGACGCAATCAAATGCCAATGAACTGCTCACTCCAGCTCTGTTCATTAAAAATCTTGAACTTTTTGTCAGGGGTCAAAGATGGCTTGCCAGCATCATCTTTACATAATTCTATACTTGCAGACACTCCTGACTGATTTATTTGATAAGGAAATATTTATACTGTATCCGTGCCCTTTTAGAGAGGGAGAAATCTTTCTAGAATGAGAACTGGGAAGTGTGGAATGAATGGCTTCATTCTTCACAGCTGCTCTCTGCCAAAATCTGCTGGATGGAAGAATACAACTTTGTTGTTTCCAAGCTTTCCCTAGTACAGTGACCAGATCTGACAAAAGGGAACAAAAAGTCCTTAAATACACTGAGCTCTCTGCTTTCATCAGTTTCTGAAGTGGACTTATCCTGCAGTCAAAACATGAAGCTAAAGTACAAATATAGTTTGCCTAGTACATGGAAACAATAGAAATTCATAATGAGCTAGGATATTGACAAGCTCTAGCAGCTTTACTGTTCTATGTGGATAACTCAATGTCTTGTAAATCAGACCTCTTGAGGCCATCTTATCATGTGTCAAATGCTTTTCCTTCTAGCTTCAAGCTCTTTCTGTGAAATGGCAAAACACCATTGCCTTTTTTAAGCACAAAACTGAAATGACTGAAAAAAATGTATCTTTAGTATTGATGGAGATATTGCTGTGGTGATGTGGAACTTACATTTTTGAGTACATTAAAATAGCTCTTAATAATACTAACCTTTTCAAAAGTTGGGAATGTAATTGCTAATAGACTAGCATGGCGCAATTAAATTGGTTGTTCAGATGGAGGAAAGTGAGAGGAACCACAAAATGGTGCTTAAAGCATGCGTATGCTGATGTTCTCAGTTAAAACAATCAAATTTACTATTTCATTGGTACTGGAACAGTGCCTTAGAAATTCTTTCCAGTGTAAGGATTTATCACAGTTGGGTACCTTGACCGTACGGATCCTAATAATTCAGTTTTAATTATTCCAGGCTTCTGGCAATTCCAGCAGTTTCTGTAAAATGAACAACACTTTAAATGCTCAATAAATAATTTTGTTAGTCCTCATGAATTATGCGAATGTGTATCTTTTAATATTTGCAAGCAGTAGCCATCAGTAAGACAGGTGGTTGTTCCTTGTGCCTTTTTACATTGACAGTGATTCTTCAAGATTTTGCAAAGTTCTGTATTCACTGCTGAGTGCAGCCAATGTTTTTAAGTGTGTTCTCCTTTAGGTAAGTCTCCTAAGTTCCTATTTGGATGCCCCAAAAGGTAGTTTAGAGGGAGACAAGAAGGGGAAATGTTTTTCTCCTCCCTAAATACTGGAATCTAGACGTTCTATTTTCTATTTCCACTTAATCAGAAAAAAAAAAAAAAGTGAAAAGTGGATAGAGATCTGTGTGAGGAACAGGTATCCTTCACCTTCTATTTTTAACTTCTGCCCTGCACTCTATGCAATGGGACTCATTCCTGCTGGGCACATTACATTTCATGCAAGTAGCAGGCTGGTGCCTGCTGCAGTGCATGCTGCAGGAGCTGCTGGTGGAGCAGCCTCAGCCAGCGAGTGGCATATGGTGAGGAGAGCAGGGCTCTGTCTCCCCCTGCTGAGTCATACCCTGAGAAGAAAGGTCACAAGGTTTAGTTTCCACTCAGTTAATTAACTTCTGTCACTAATCAAATAGCAATTAGTAGATTGAATGCTTAATTAACATTTTATAATTAAGAAATGCAATTCACATAATGCAATATTCTCTATTGAAAAGGTATCTCGTTTTTAATTGTCCTCCTAAAGTATCTGCCTGCCAATTTATTCTGATATAATTAGTGATGGGAGAGGGAGCTAATAGCACATTAAAGCGTTGTCCTAATTTATAAGCAGATTTTAAGGTAAAAATCTTCCCAACTTGGTTTTGAAAATGAATTATCAATTTACAGTTAGGCTATAACAATATAATACAATGGCTGCTGTATTGATCTCAGATCAGTAAGCTGCTACGTTTTGAGGGTCCACTGCTGCTCAGTTCTTCCACACTGTATTTTTAGCACAGCTTTTGGCATCTCTACTTTTAAGCATTGTGCTTTTTCCTGCTTTGTTTTGCTCTGAATTTCCAACTAAGTTTTGAAATGAGGAGATTGTTTTTCATTTCGGTATAACCATTGCTTTTCCTCTCACTTGGAGCCTTGTTGTTATTAATAAATTCCAGTCCAGGATCTTCATGTGGGAACTGCTTCTAACAAAGGTTTTTTTATGTCCAGGATGAAGTGGTAAAGCTGACAGATAAATGTCTTAACAATGCAATTGAGAGCCCAGTAGCAGCAGCAGCATGGCTTCCAGCAGATATGAAAAGCAATATCCTGAAGGCCCAGGCAGAAGCAGGTCACAAGGTAAATACTCTAGAGATAAGGACTACAATGTTCTCAAATATTTTTTCTTTTTAGAACTGGTTGTGAGGGGAGTACCATTAATAATGTTCAGAAGATGCCCTTTTTCACTGTTTGACTCTGCAATTGCCTGGTATTGAAGAAGGTGCTTTGCAAATAAGGGTGCTCCAGGAGCTGAGGACCAAAGAGTGGCAGAGTAAGAGAGCCTTTCTTCACAGTAGTCCAGTGTTGGAATGGCTTGCCCAGGGAGGAATTGCAGTCCCTGTTAACACTTAAAATGTAGATGGGTAAGGCCTTGAACAAACTAATCGACCTTTACATTTGGCCTTAATTTGAACCAGATAACATCCAAAGGATCCCTTCTAATCAAAAAATATTCTACAGTTCAGTGAATAAGGCTATGCTTCTAGCATGTTCTAGTAAATTTCGTAGCAAATAATGGCTTTTTTTTTTTTTTTGGCTACATTAATGAATTATTTACACTGAAGTTTTCACACTGAATTGATGTTTTAAGTCTTTGAGCAGTAAGTAAACATCACAGTTTCATGCTGGGAGGGAGACTCTTGGCTTTTTTCTGAATCTCTGAACTGGTATCAGAAATGGGAACAGATATCAGAAATGCGTATTTTTGTTGTTTTTTTCTCTTAGGCTGTGAGAGAAGACAACCTGGCAGGTACCAAGAATTCCATTATTCAGGATGCTGCTGCCAGGTACTGTATAGATTTGGAAGAAAAGTGCAATCTAGTTATCCAAGTACAGCACTGAGAACATGGAGTTATGGAGTCTCAGTGTTCAATGTGATTTTGCAGTAACTCAGTGATCATTGCATTTTACCTTGTCATAGTGTAGTTTAACCTGGTAAGCATGAAGTGTTTTTAAAATGAAAGCCAGCAAAAACTATATTTGCAAAGCTTTGACATGTACAAGGTAAACCAAATAATCTTACTTTTTTCTCCCATACTTCAGTTTGATAAACATTGTTCCACTGGCAGCCTTGACCACTGCAGTTATTTCTGACATAAACAACTTCAGTGTGAGGAGTGGGGAAGTATCTGTTTACAGTAGCTGTTTTTCAATGGAGATAAAAATCTGTGTACAGAAATGTGTCGCAGCTGATTCCTGTGAATTACTGAATCTCATATGATCATTAGTTTTAGCTGAATTTCAGGCAATGAAAAACTAAGTGTTGCATGTCATAACTATGTAATATCTTGACCTTTTGTGAAGATAAGCATGTATCAGACTTCAAAGAACACAAGGCAATATATTGAGTAAAATGTGCATCTAGCAATTTCAAAACTGTGCTGTAGCAAGTGAAGAGCTTTCAGTGAAAGTTTGTACCTTTCTGTTTGGTTTTGTTTTTTATTGCACCAGGAACATTATCCCCTCAGGCAAAACACCAAGTAGCTCCCCAGCAACCAGTCCAATATTTCAAGAACCAAAAGAGCTCCTGAAAATAACCCCTGCCTCAAACACCTTCATTCTGTAAGTGATTCATGAGAAAAATCTTGCTGGGATGAGAACCATGTAGAATTTATTATGAAACAGGCTTGAAAAGATGAGGAAAAGCGCTGAGCAGTTAGGGTATATCTAACTAAACAGGTTTATAGATGCATCTTTAAGTAGTGTTGCAACAGTCAATCAGTGTAGGCCAGGCCTCAGGGTGAGCATGCTATCAAGCAGTAAGCTTGTCTCTCATCTTTTGAAATGACTGAAATACCTGACATCCCCTGGCTCCAAGTGGGGAGATAAGAGGATAGCAGGGAAGACTTCAGTCCTGTGTAGACAAATTAGAAATAAGCACTGAAAAAGCTGCTGAAGATTGAAGGTACTGATACTGTCCAGTCTATAGGACACTGGCTACATCTACTGATGAGAATTGTTTTCTCCTTCCAGTAATGCATCAAATGAGGATAGTGCTGCCTCTAGCCATGAAGAGTTGTTGATTCCAACTAGTCTGGCTCCAGAAGAGGAGGCTGCTGTTTCAAAGGTATCACCACCACCTGTCAGCCTGGAAGGTTTCTGTGTGTTGCATTCTGAGCTACTGATGCCCTCAGGCAGCCACAACAGACCTTACTGCATGCCTGTCATAACACAGTGAATACCAGTCACTGGTGAATACCAAAGACTGCTTTCTGGAGCAGAGACAGAAACTGTATACATTGCTCTGAAGGATGTATGACTCCTGTCAGATTCTTTGCCTGGCACTTGTTTTTCTAAGCTGGTTGGACGTGTTTCTCACTTTTCATTTTTTCTTTCGGGGAGCCATTTATATCCCAATAATTTGGTGCTCTGGGGAAGAGAGCGCAGGGTTGAAATTCTGACTTACGCAGTTTCTGTCAAAAAAAACACGGAGGGAAAGGTTTAAATTGAAATGTTCAGTTGCTGTATTTTGGTTGCCTTAAGGGTAAGGTAGTCTTTTTTTTTTTTTTTTTTCTATAAATGGACTCTGTGAAACACACGTAACAATCTGTGCAGCACTCAGGGATCAACTTTTATTTGTCTCTTTCCAAAACAAAAGGTGAGCCCAAATTGGACTTGCCTATTATTAGTTCAGCAGGCGGAGGGGTTAATCTGGAAAACTCTAAAGCAACACACCCTTTATCTGTCATCTCTCTAAACAAGTATTATGTAATTTATTCCACTGAACAATTAATCACCTTCATCTTCTGAGTTCAGATACTCACCTTGCAGACCTCACTGACCTTTTTGTCAAATGGTGCAATACTTCATCTTTGCACAGGAAAAAAGGGCAGTTTAACAGCTTACATGGCAATGACATTACTTTCAGCATATTATGGAGGAAAAGTGAAATAAAATATCATTTAAAAAAAATAAAAAATCACATGACAAGATTGTAGAAAACAGGCCTGGTGAATGGCAGTGTTCATTAAGGACACCGGTGCATAATGCAGGAAGCCACTAGAGTATTCAGCAAACCTATCTATTTACTATGGGGAATTCAATTCAAAACTGATTTATTCCATAGAGCACTCCAGATGACCAGGACGTTTCCTTAACATCACTGACAGAGAATCTAATTGACTTTACAGAAGCCACACCTCGGGTAAATGTATTTCAAAACCAAACTTCTTCCCTCCCACGTACAATGGTTTTTACTCATAAACTCTGTTCTGGCTTTAGTATCTGTCCACCAGGCTTGGACCTGCTGCAGTGGAGTGAAGTGGTGGTTCACCTGGGTCACTGCACGTGTCACCTGCCTTTTAGGGTGGATGGTATAAGGCTGTATAAATTTGTAAGGGAAGTGAAGCAACCTGAATTGTTTTCAAGAATTACCTTGTATCTGTGTTACAACAGCCTTTAGTCTTATTTTAGTATGATGCAAGTGCCAGCCTGCTTTATCAGACTTCTAGATATATAGAGTACCTTATATGTATATGGCTGTGCAGCTATATATGCACACGTTATATACATACACACACAATATATTTAGATGTGCATATATATAAAAAATTGAAAAATATTTTAATGCAAATAACTTTTTAATGCAAAGTTTTTAATACAAATAAATGCTTTTATATTGAAATAAATTTTAAAAAATGCACTGGGGAAAAATGAGCTATACTGTGGGCACTGAAGCAAAAGGGAAGGAGTAGGACCATAAACTGTTCACAGAAGTGTACTTTCAGTTAACCATGTCCTCAAAGCAGAAAATAATAATGGGTTCAGTTGCCTTTTTGAAGGGAGCTCTATGCTGAAACTGTTTTCAGTGAGTTTCTGTGAGTGAGCAGGTGTTAGCCATATGCTGTGTGGATGTGAATTACCTTTTTGTATGAAGTCACTTCACCTATAGCTAATCACTAGCATGGTTCAAAGATCTCTTCTATAGGGTAGCCGATTCTGACTGGTGATTTACAAATATCTGATATTGTTTTAGGTGGGCATTATTATTTCAGGAATGTTCTCTGTTACTTCTATCCTTTTCTAATGAGCTTTCGTTTGTTTTCTGTAGGTGTCTCCCCAGCCCACGATAACACCGAGGTGGATAGTGCCAGTGAGTTATTGAACCATTCCTTAACAATTTGATATGAAGCATTTAAGAGGCAAATTTAAAAAGAGAGAGAGAGAAAGTTTTTGTCATGATTAAAAAATGGGACCTTGAATAAAATACAGTAATTTGTGTTAATTTGAAAGCCCATGCAGTAATGCAGCAGCCCAAAGCTGAAGCAAACCAATCCAGGTTGATACTCAGATATCCTGTTAATACTTAAACTCCGCTTTTACTTTGTTTACTACAGGTAAATGTCATGAAGTTTCTTGAAGCACTTGCATTTAGTGATGCCCACCCTAGAACTTAATGAATCTTAGTTTTCTGTTGTATTATGTCTTGTGCTAGCAGGTTTTTATTTTAGTTCCCTGTTTTTCTTCCCAATTCAGACTGGACTGATTTCCAATGGGCCTTTGGGAAATGATGTTGCCTTAGCTCTGAAAGCAATGGAAGGCAGCACAGAGGCTCTGTTGCCATCAGCTGGACTACCACCATCCCAGCAGACATCTGAAGTCCTTGCAAGGTAAGTTCCCAGCCTTCACATCAGAAGTATGCATGTGGAGAGGAACTGTGTGCTCTTGCTACTTCCATTTCAATACTTAAAGTTAGCAGTGACAACCAGGTCTTTCAGTGAATCCCTGAACAAAGGGAAAGCTTCAGTGGGCAGGATGTGGATGGCAATGATCCTACTTACTGCACTACTGGAACTTGGTTTGGTCTGCCCTTCTGGTTGTCCATTGGAAAGGTTTACACATTGGTTTTGTTAGATTATGAAAGAACAGGTATTAATACTCTATGAATGATACTCATCTCTTAGTTTTGCTCCCAGCAATATCTTTTGCTTTTTAAATCCCTTATGGAAGATCTTTTTGTAGGAATGTATCCACAGAGCCTCATTTTTCTCTTTTAGCCCTGTCACTGAGGATTCTACAATAAGGACGAAATGTTTACTCACCACTGAACTCTAGAAGAAGGAGTTTCTGCACTTCCCATCTTGTAAAAACTCCAGTCTTCTACAAGCAGCTGTTTTGAAAAACTTGCTTGGGATCAAACTCTTGCTGAATGAGACAGAAGCAGCCAGCTGGTTTGCTAGGATCCAGGAAGAGACTTCCACATTTATTGAAATCTAACTGGAATTATAATTTGAACCGGAATATAAAACCACATGAAAATCTGATGTTCTCCTTAGGAGAAGTGAATACCACACTGGAGCTAGTTCTGAACATGCGGAACAAAATCTACTTGTGTTCCACTCACACTAGATTTAGTCTTTCTTACCCTGTGCTGCCTCTGAAGTGTTAATGGCAAGTGATCACTGTGATGTTAGCTATATAGTGTTTGAACACCACATCCCTGACCTTTTTAGAGTATTATTGGGAAGATTAGAAGAACTTGTAGGGCCATCTTGTGGCCATACTTTATATGGTAGTTCACGGTAGTGATGACTATTTGATACAGCCAAGGTAATTTTCTTCTGTGTGATTAATCCCACTGGTTTTCCTTTGTTTTAACAACGCATATGCTCCTTTTTGGCCTTAAAGACCTTAATAATCTTTGCACCTCTTGTTACAGTACTTGGAAGGAATGAAAATCTAGTCCATCTGTGACCAACTACTTTTGACTGGATTTGAGCTGCTCATTGCAATCAGGAGAAGGAAAATTAACCTGCCAAACAACTTTTAGCATTAGCAGATTACAGCAGAGGTCCCACATTTTTTTGACACTGGTTACTTTATTTTCTGTGTGACCCAAGTACATGCATTTAGGCTATAGATATGGGGGGTTGTTTTAAATGCTGAAGCAGTGAAGGTATGAGTACAGCTTACTTCAGGAATTGCTTTGAGGTTAGTTCTGTTGCCATTCAGGACTAGGAAGGAAAAGACTTTTCTTATTTGTATTCATATTGTTCCTAGATGTTGTTTCCAGATGCTGTGAGATGCTTACCAGGCATGTTATGGCATGACAGCGCAACCAGGTCAGTTCTTACCACCTTGAGTCCTGTTCCAGTTGTATATTTTGAGCAAAGAATAGAAAGAGTACGGTGAAAGTAGGAGAAAAAGTCAAAACATTCCCAAAAGTAGTTCACCTGCTTCCTCTAGAAGGAAAGCAGGGTTCTTGCAAGAGCATGCTCCACAGTGCTGGTGAAGACCTTTCAGTGCTCAGGTGAAGTACAGGATACAATATTTACAGTTTGAAGAGATCATTTGAGTCCCAGGCAGCAGGATCCCCACATGAAGGTGTAGAGGTGAGAGCACATGGACACTGGAAATGTATCCTGTGAAAATGTCAATGCAGAGTTAGAGGAAGGAGAAGTGTAGAAGCCTAATGACGAATTCCATACCTCCAAACAGGGAAGCACAGGTGAAACTACTGGGATCCTTCCTTCTCAGGAAGAGGTTTGTACGTATGACTGGGGTTGGAGGTTGTTTTCTGCGTAGTGCTGCTGTTTATAAATATTTATATACATGTGGTTCTTAGAAACAATTTTAAATGTGAAAGTTAGTTTGAAACTTGTACGTACAACTTCCTTTCTGCGCACCTGCTGCGTGCACGTCTCTCAGTGTGGACAAAGATTTGGACCAAACCACTGTGGGTTGTGCAGGTAAGCTGGTGTCCTACTAGGCTGCTTCTTTCAGACTAAGGTATGTCCTGGAAGTTCTTACTGCTGTTTTTGTACTTGTTTGTAAGATGCTGACTGAGCGTTTTAAGGAAGAAACCACTTAGCATTTACATGGCCAACTGCCACTCCTCAAAGCCCCAGAGGCCTTAATAAAGAAACACAGAAACCATTGGGAGCAATTCGGACTGACATGGCAGAGTGACACTCTGCAGACAATGATTTGCAGCCACTTCCTGGAGAACCCTGAGCTGAAATTGATGGCAGGTGCTCCAGGCATGCTCTGCACTCAGTGCTGCCAGCCAGAGCAGAGCTACTGTTTGGGACCGGGCAGCATGTTTCTGATCCCCGGTGTCCACCTGTCATTGTTGCTTCCAGTTGAGCGTTAGCTTTTATATTTTAAGTCTGAGCCTTATTGTGTATTAAAACGTAGAAGATTCCCGATTCAAATATCAAATGTCTGAGTGTGGATTAATAGAGTTGCCAGAAAAGTTCCTGCAGGAAAAGGGAAGCTATGGCTGCAACAGTCTGCTTCCTGCACAAAGCCAGGACTGTGTGGGGAAACTTGGCACTTGCTATTGATCTGTTTGCTCAGCAGCTGAGCTGGCATTCGCCAGCTACATGTGTTGGTTTTGTAAATAGACAGAATGCAGTAGCATTCTCTTTAAGGCATGTTTGATATTTGACTCTTCCCATTGGGTTCAGGAGCTCTGTGAACTGTTAGCTTGAATTTCTCCCAAAAGTAAAATAACAGAAGTTTACAGTTTCACAGCGTTGTGTGCTAAATACCATCCTTAGATTCCTCCCAAGCAATCACATACAGCAAATAACAAGTAAATAACACATGTGGTGAATGCGTCCCCCTAAAATCTAAGTGGTTCCAAGTAGCCAACTGTTTACTGTCAGCATGGCTGGGGTGGTGGTGGTCGAGGGGGGATGTTGTATTTAAACACACACAGGAAAATTTCAAAGAGGCAAGGCTTCCGTCAATTTCCAATGGCCTAATACTTAAAAATTCAATAATATCTACTGTTACATTGGGGATTTGCAATTTCTAGTAGATTTGAGACTGCAAACCCAATTCTTCCCAGTGACATCTGGGAAAATACTCCATTTAACTCAACGTAGCTTATTTAGCTATTCCAATTGTTTATACAGGGAGCCCGAGGAGACTTAGGCACCACAGTAATGTGATCTAAATAGGCACGTAGTTTGGAGTCTGAGCATCCTGTAGTTTTGCATCACTGTTTTGCTTTAAAACTGTAGGTGTTGTGTGGTACCATGACTGGCTACCAGGTAATGCAGCCTTACTCATCACTTAGATATTATCAAACACAAATAGATACAGTAGTACCTGCAGCTGATGTTATAAAGTATTGATTAATGCCAGCATGCTATTGAGAAAAACAGATATCTGAACGTTGCTACTCTATTGATTAGCTATAAGTCCAGCCGCACTCTAAAAGGTTATTTTTTGGTATTTATTTAAAGAGTTTTATAAACAAAACTTCTGTGTTAATCTGACGTTTGGCTGTTGGCGGGTCTGCCAACCACTTAGAGGCTTTGAGAGTTGAAAAGAATGAAGGGATACAGCCACATGTGTGGTGCAGCCATTTAGAAAAAGCCAGCTCCTTGATTTTTTTATACAATATATTTAACAAAAAAGTGTTTTTTTTTTTGTTTGTTTGTTTTTAACTGAAGAAAGTTATCACCCACTGACTTACTAATGCGTATTCCAGCCTCTGCTTACTGTCTTTGTACCCTTTTGCTGTGTGCATGCAGTGCTGATCAGGGATGGATGCTTTTTCACTCTGTAGTCAAAGAGTGAAAACTTACATGAAAAACTGAAAAGTGATTGTACACCATAAAAGATTTTGCAGAAATTTTAACATTTTAAAAATAACAAAAGAAAAAAAAAAAAGAGGGGAAAAAACACACAACACTGTATTTCAAAGTGATTAATCTTAAGGAAATGTGGACAGCAGAACCGCATTTCAATGTCACCCATCTAGTCTAACAGGAAGCAACCAGAGGACCTGCATGTGTGAGTAATGGTTCTGTAACTACAAGCTTTTGAAACAGGAATTAAGGTGTGGGACTTCAGGCCCTCTTAGCACTGGAACTAAGGGGATGTCTTCTTTAGTTTTCTTTAGTTCAGTGGTAGGGAAGTCTCATGGTATAAAATAATGCTTTACCTGGTACTCAGCCATGGTTAATGGGTTAGCTTGAACGAATTCAATTTTAAACTGAATTTCCAGGTATGCTTTGTCAAAGACAGCCATATAAATGGTGTGTCTTGGGCTTTTTGGCCACAACTTGGCAAGAAAATGTGCTGCACTGGATGAGGAGCTCAGGTGACCAGTCCAGTTACATTTGGGTCTCTTTCCACAAGCTGTTTCCAGCCCTTGCTTGTTGTCCCTTTGCACCCTGTCTTTGCCACTTTGTTTCTTGAAGCACAGCTGTACTGTTAAGGTCTGCCACAGACAGCACTGGATTTGTTTTTCATGTTGTGAACATGTTCTGGTACAGCCCAAGTCTTGTACAGGTGAAGTGTTAGCAGCTCTATCTCACAGCCAGCTAGCATTTAAAGCTCTGCTGTCTGGGCACAGAGAGTTTGTTAGTTAGAAAGCGGTAGTAAAATTGTGTAGCTGTTAGACGTGGTAGTGTCACAGCTTTCAAATGCAGCTGGACAATCATAACTTTTATACCAAAAAATAATAAAAATCCTTGCTAATGGCCTTTCAGTGGTGTAGGTCTAATCTGCTTGTGTTTGGTCGGAGTTTAGCACCACAGAAATGAGTCCAGAGCCCCTCCGCTGCACTCCAGTGGATGTAGAGTTTGTGTGATTTCGTGAAGTCTGCTGTCGTATGGCACTGAGGAGGGAGGTCTGGGCAGTTGGCACAGCCTGTGGGGAGCAGGGATCTTCCAGATTCTCCTCCTTTGTCCTGCTTGGCCTGAGCACTTTGCTTCCTAAACACACACACGCCCTTACCTATAACTGGACAAACCTATTTTTAAAGTCTGTAAGAGTATTTTTTTAGCTAGATTTTTTTGTTAAAGCCACACTAACTACTGTATTTTTACCTTTTTATATGTAAAGCTCGGTGGTAGGTCACAATGTATAATTTATTTTTTTTTATAAAACAAAGTGCACCCTCTCGCTTCTGTGTCACAAGGATAGTGATGTATGAACTGCTTTAGGCACCGCACTGAGATCTGTATTGAAACTGTACATGGGAACAAGAAGCTGTGATCTGTAGTCCACTCGAACCCAATCTTGAAATGTTTATGCTGTAGTTGTGTCTGAAATACACTACATCAGTGCAAAAGTCTTGCAGAGTCATCTTTTAGCAGCTCCGTGCTATGCTGGTGGTGGACAGGTGGGATGTGAGACCCGGGGCATTGGGGACATGAGACCTGGGACAGGAGCTGGACATTGGGGGCCAGTGGGAAGTCAAAGCCAGGGGCACACGGGGTGCTGGGGCAGCGTGCGGCTCTCTGCAGGAATGTGTTTGTTGGTCTGCACCCTGCGGTCAGTCGGCGGCTTCTGATGGAAGAGACGGGCACCTGGGCTGGAGAGAGACTTGGCAGCTTACTTGGGATGTCAGAACTGCAGGCCACATGAAATTAACCTGCTGTCAACTGGTAACATAAACACCATCTACGCTTAGAGACATTAAAGACTTGCATGCTGTATTCTCAGGTGAACTGAGATCTTCCAGGAAGGCTGTCAGGTGGTCAGCATTTTTGAAAATGATACCAGGTGTGTCCTCCATGTGGACAGAAATGGGTGCCAGTTAGCTGAGGGACCTTGCTTTGCTTTTATTTTCAGCGTTCAGGGGAAAATTTTATGCTTTGAAGTACAGTGGTGCTAATGATTGTTTAAGGAAAACTGTTTCCAAAGCCTGACTTTGATGGAAAGCTGAAGAAGGCAGCAAAGGGCAATCAAGCCATCTGGTTATCATCATTTCTCAGTGATGAAGACACTTAGGGAAGTATCACAAGAAAGTAAAATAAATCCACCTCAATAGCTGAGCTCATAGAAAGTTATTTCCCCATGGCATCATTTTTTCTGTAGGTCAAACTACAATCCCACCAATATGTGACTGAATTGTACTTCAAACCCATTTATAACGCAGAAAAAAAAAATTGGCCTATTTTTTTAAATTAATTTAAAATTAAAAAAACCAATACCCACACTCTTTATTGAATGTCTGTATGAATGTCTGTATGTTAAAAGAAAATCCTTCTGCTGTTCATGCATTTTGATGTTCAGCAACCAAATACTAATTAAAGACGATGAGTTTGAAATATTTGGAGCTGATAGATTTGATTTCATGTGATACATGATTTATGATAAAACAGTACCTCTCGCATCTCATATGAGATGAATCTGAACTGAAAGATGCGTTTTAAGATTACATCAGTTTTTCTCCAGCCACTAGTGGGCATGGGATCTGTGGGACTTGACCTCGTCTGAAGGAAAGTCCTCCAGAACGCACGTAGTGTGAACAGTGGATCATCTGAATGAACTTTTTCGCTCTGTAGATACATTCCTATTATGCCACAGGGCTTCCGAACGTACATATTCTGTGTGACCTTGAGTCACAAAGCTAGCCCTAGCATTACCTAGCAAGGAATTAGCTAGCCTTCTTAACATTTTTGGAGGTGAGAATATTTTGTACTTCTGGAGATCAAATTCTTTAAGACTTCGTAAATTAATGCTTCAAAATAAGTCTTTAAGACTGATGATACCTGCCTTCTGTTCATGTATCCTATATAATAACAGTAAAATGTTTGAAATTCATTTAAGACATTTTCCTGTCCGGTGCGAGAGGACAGCGATGCCGTCCCAGGAGGCACCAAGAAGGAAGACAGATGATGTGAAGAAGCGTCATGGGTGAAGGCAGAGCGCCGGCGGCACAGCAGACAGCAGTGCCCACAGCAGCTCCCGCTCACAGCCCGCAGACACCCATAAGCGGTACGATCGGCACCGCAGTGACACGGGAAACAGGCCGGCCCCTCAAGCACACAGCGAGAGGGGAGCTGGGCCTTCTCCTAGTCACAACGGTGGCGCAAGGCAAAGGCAGGGCCATCAGCCAGCCAGCCGCAAGGAGCACAGGCGTGACCATTGCGCCCAACGCGGTGTGGGACCCAGACATGGCCATCGAGCAGGTGGCAGCGTTGGACCCACGAATGGAAACAAAGCACAGAGTGGCACAGGGCCTGTGTGTGGAAGCGAACGATGTTGTGGTTCGGCACCCCGGCGGGACAGGTCTCCTGATTAAAGGTATCGCATGCGGCCCGGCCGCAGCAAGGACGGGCTCACCCCTCAGCAGCTCCAAGCCGTGCGTTGTCGTTCCCTGAAACCAAACAGCAACTTGGGGCACGGGCCTTCTGACTGCCACGCCGATTGCATGGGGCGAAGGCAGGAACATCGGCCAGGCAGCGGCACGGAGCAGAGGCGAGCCTATCGAGCAAGCCCAGACACCTACAGGCGGTACCATTGGCACCGCAGCGATGCGGGGAACAGGCTGGCCCCTCAAACACGCAGCAACAGGGGGCCTGGGCCCTCCCATAGCCACAACGGTGGCATGGGGCAAGGGCAGGAACATCAGCCAGAGAGCCACGGGGAGCACAGGCGTGCTGATCACAGGGAGCACAGTGCGGGACCCAGCCAGGGCCATAAAACAGAAGGCAGCATCAGGCCCATGCATGAAAATGAACCCGACAGTGGTACAGGACCACCTCCACCTGAACAGACCTGGGACTCCCGCAGCATGTCTCTGCTCTCTGCTCTCCAAGCACACAAACAGAAGCACTACTCTTCAACTATTAAAGCAATTAGGAGACATTTCTTCTCAGAAAGAGTGGTCAGGCATTGGAACAGGTTGCCCAGGGAAATGGTCGAGTCACCGTCCCTGGGGGTGTTCAAGGAAAGGTTGGACGTGGTGCTTAGGGTCATGATTTAGTGGGTGAAGGTCTTTTCCAACCTTAATTTTTGTATGATTCGATGAGGTTACAATAAGCCTGCATCCTTTTGTTTTTATTCTGTGGATCAAATTAGGCCGTGGCCATAACAAACACACTCAAGCTTCTCTTTTTTCAGAGAGATTTTAAAACAGCAAGCTTCAGCCCGCTCTGTGTCCAGCCAAAAGTGATGTGTGCTGTTTCCTTTCTCAGTAGGTGCTGTCAGCTGGACTGATTCCATTCATTACTCCCTGCAAGCCACCACAGGGCTTTCAGTTGGCAGCAGTGTTTAGTCAGTGGCTCGGGTCTGGGATGAATTCTCCTGAACTGCTGCAGCCGTGGAGAAATGGCACGGGCACATCCACAAAGACTCCGCTGCAAAAAGGTGACGGTGCCAGACCTAAGTGGAACTGGGCACCAGCAAACGGGGAGTGAAACCGCTTGAGGTGCTGGGCGGACACGGGGTGTAGCTGCCAGCACTGAGTTCTGAAACAAGACATCCCAGGGAATAACAGTGCTATGAGCAAGGATTGCTTGTGTTGGTCTCCGATGCTGTTTGCAGGTTTTTGGGACAGGACCTGAAGTACAGGTTGTGTGTGCTCCTGCTGCTGGGTGGCTATGGGATGCAATTGCTCTCCGTCTCAGACCCTTTCCTCTCTGGGCAGAGCTCACCCTTGTTGGTAAAGCCCTGGGAATGGGCCCCCATGGGGACAAAAGAGCCTCCAGTGGCTTCAGCCCCTCCCTGAGCTCCTGTGTGCCTACAGGGGCTGGGGGCTGGCAGGCCAGGCAGTGGGGTGGTTTGAGAGGTTCAGCCATTCTTGGAAGAAACTGGAGCTGAGCCGAAGGTGCTGGTGTAGCCACCTGACTTGGCTCGCCAGCAGCGGCAAGGGGAGGATGCGGGGGAGATGGGCATGTTCTGCAAGCTGCTTTTTGTGCCCTGTGCCAAGCCTTCGCCTTAGGGCTGGCTCGTGTCCTGCCTGCATCGGATCCAAGTAAATGTTAAACCTTTTGTGGGGCTGCCAAAGAGAAGGGAGTCGGGGGGAGGACGAAAGGAATGGCAGAGGCTGGATGGCATTTTCCTGGGGCTGTTGCACATCCCCAGGATACGTGGACGTGCCAGAAACCATTCTCATTACTCGGAAAATCACTGTTTTATTGTTACCCTTTCCAGATAAATTTCATTCCCTCATCAATCCTAGATAAAAGTCTGAATGTTACAGCAGCTCTCTGGATAATGCCAGAACAGATGTGTCAGTCAGCAGAAGAAAAATTTGCTACTGATTAAAGGTTGGGGTGCTCTGCACGTGCTCAGCCTAGTTGCTGTATGAAGTTCTCAAACATACCTCCGCCAACAAGGCAAATCACTGTTCTTGAAGGAGAAATTCAAATCCTGGGCAGCTCTTCAGGCCTACTGGATTGCCATGAGATGATGCGTGCTTGTGGAAGCACGGTCTTTGTTCAGAAAGGTAAGTTCCTTGTTCATTTTGAAAATGTAAGTACATATTTTAAACTTATGAAAACCCAGAGAACACACACGCACTAATATGAAATGCAGCAGGCTTTATTTATATGGCAGCATACAATTGTGGTCCTAAAAAAAGGTCACTGAAGGTCCAAATAACTTTTAATTAGGTTTTTGCAAACACGTGTAATTTTCCTATTGATTTCATGTTACAGCAACTTGAGAGATTAAGGAAGTAACCTGTAAATATTCCCACTGAAGATACATTATTCCTATGAAATGTTTGAGAACAAACTTGTTCTCATATTGAGAAGCATTAAATAACACTTTCCAGTAATTTCATTCATCATCATTTCTGCTTACATGAGGCTAAATAAATCAGAAGGCCAGTATCTTAGTAACTAATACAAAAATAAACACTTGAAACACTGGGTTTCACAAAAACACCTTTCTCAGTGAATTGAAATGCTAGCAAATTTTTAAACAAACAAAAAAACCATACAAAAGCTCAGGATTTACGTTTACTTGATATAGAGGGGAATTATGTAACATATACTCAATATGTATGCTTACAAAACAACGATGGAGTTGAAAAAGCAGAAATCTTTGAAGTACATGCAATCCTAAGTGTCTTAGAAAATGGTGCTATTAAAATTCAACAAATCTCTCATAGCCAGGCATGACTGTAACATACACAAACTTGATTTCAATGTGTTTTTATGGGTGTTTCTTTTACTTATCCCAGCACAAAATAAGCTTTGCACCTCAAATGGCAGGTATGGAGGTAGGGTTATTGGAGCTGTGATTGTCAAGGCAGCATTGGCCACTGCAACTTGACATTCACTGACCAGAAGAAGAAGTAACAAAAGCAGCAGTGTTCCCACAGGCTCCTCTCAAAACCTGTAACTTGTATGTAAGTTGTGACTTACATATGTAGAGGTTTTTGTTCACATTGTAAAAAGTCTGTTCCTAGCAAGTACAAGAAGGCTTCGTTTTTTTTCCCAGTGTGCCACTAGGAAAAAAAACAGTTACAAGTGGTTGGTTTAACACCTCCTAGCAGGTTGGTGGGATTTCATCCTTCTGCTTTGCAATCAAAGTGGTGACAAGCTATCAAACCCAATTTGCCAGAACGAGATTTCAGAGAAGCTAGACAAAGGTTTACCCCCAATGACCAGCAGCACGTTGGAGTCACTGCTGACTTCATCCACTGCAGTCGCGTCCCGACAGTCAGTTCTCTCCTCTTCTTCCACAAGCACAGCAGCAGCAAAAGTCTCTTTTTCTGCAGAGACAAACAGATGGGTGGGTTTTTCCTTTGACAAAGTGCTGGTTGCTCTGTTTGGGTCTAGCTCTGCCCCCGAAGTGGTTTGAAATGCACGGAAGCCCGCTGGCTCCAGAGGCAAGCTGAAGGTTTTCATTTCAATCGCTTCGCTTTGCTCCCTGCTGAGCGCTGGGCAGAGAGGCTGACGATGGAAGTAGTTGCACAAGCGGCTGTGCTTCGGGATGGTCACCAGTGGGTGGCGGTCCTTCTGCTTGCCCTTCCAGTGACTGGGGGATGTATTAGGGGAACCTGAGGTAGTTTGAAAAGCAACACCAATTCCTAGGATGCAGTGATACATTTTAGGAAAAAAGTTTGCCTTTATAATACCACTTAGCTTCTTCCATGCCTGTGTGTGGAAATGGTACTTCCAGAGGTCGTTGTTAGGACTGGAGTTTGAAATCCCTCCACCAAAAACTAGCATTGAGTCTTTGAAGACCACTGAAGCGTGTCCTACCGCTGGAGGAGGTCCTTGGCTAAATACAAGAGAAACCAGCAGTTATGGGGAGGTGAACAAGAAACTAACACTGATTTTAGCCCCTAGTTTTCTTTTCACTCAAGAGAATGACCACTAAAACTAAACAGCTGCACTGGAACATCAAAATTGTGTCACTGACAGCTGCATCAATGTGTTGCCAACACCTCATCCAAGCAAAGCCAACTGGAGCCTCAGGGATGGCAGCAGTACTGTCTTAAACTGAACAACTCCTACCTTTGATGAAAAATCAGTACCTCCCCCTCTGCTTGCATGCAGTATCATATGGTAAGGCTAATTCTCTCTTTCTGTGTCAATTTAGTTTAACAAACAGTATGCTTCACCTTGTTCTGATGTTGTACCAGCTGCTGTTTATGAAGTCCCACTTCCAAAAGTCCTTCTGTTCACTCAGCCCCATCAGTCCTCCAAAGAGATACATGCCTGTTTGATAAACCACTGCTGAATGCCCGTGACGAGGTCCAGGACCACTGTTGTGAGGTGGGGTGGAAACACACAACCATTTTCTTGTATCTGAAAACAAGATATTAATTCATAATTTTACCAAATTTACCATAATATATAAAAATGGATTTATTTCAAGAACAAATTAGGGTTCTACTCTAAATGTATTATCGCATAAGTTAACAGCTTAATTTCTGACACTGCAGAAGTGCATAAACATTTAATGAAAATGTCAGATGCTGTATGACAGATGCCATGGAAATTTTATTTACAAAACATTTTTTCCTACTGCTTAGTTAATTCATTACCTCTGTCACAGAAAGGTAATTTCCTAGGTATAAGAGGGAAAATCAGCCAGCAAAACCATTCCTTCATTAATGCTTGTGCTCATTCTGCCTGCGAGGGAATGAAGGATGAGATAAACCCATCATCCATTTCAAAGTAGCTACTGAATGACCACCAGATAACGAAAGCTACCCATTTAGGAAGTCTCTGGGAATCGATAAGGTTTTGTAACCATATTGATTCATGATGAATATGACACCATCTCCTGTCAGGTTCAGCTCCCCAGGGTCCATTCAAGATTTGAGATTCAAAAGATGGCATTAATAGGCCAAAGTCATGGAAAATCTCTACTGCAACTGGAAGTTTTCAGTAATCCTTGAAGAATGTAGTGAGTAGAAAGCAAAGCCCACTCCCTGATTCTCAGCTCTAGAACTGGCAAATACTGCAGAACTTCTTCCAGTATAATACAGTCCAATTAATTTCAGATGGGGATTAGTTTAACTGACAGAATTCATAATTAAATGCTGCCACACAGAAGCCAAAACTAACTTACAACATTATTGCTGGTAGGAATTTTCTTCACAGAGCAAGCCGTGTTATCCTACAACAGTCATCACTTCACGGTGACTGTACTGGATCAAAAAATTATTGAACTTTTAAACTTACCAAAATGGAAAGACCAAAATTCTTGTGAAATGCCTCTGATACCAAGGTATCCCCCGTAGATATACATGCTGGAGTTGTACACTACTGCGCTGTGACCTTTTCTGTTCGTTGGTGCCAAGCTCTGAAACAGTTTAGGAATAAAGTAAACAAAATTGTTAACAGTCCTATCAGTGGCAGTGTCCACCTCAGGAATATTCCCAAGCAATTGAAACCATTGCTCTGAGTTGTGTTAAACTTCTTAATTCAAAAATACAGGGTAAACCAATGACTGGAGCAGCCTCCCCTTTTGTCCACCCCTTTTAAGTGCCTACAGCCTCCCTCTCTCTGCATCTGCACCAGTAGTACTGCTTTCACAGCTACTGCTACACACAGGAACAGTTTAGTTTTAGGACACATTGCAAATATTCCAGGCAACTCTTGGGAATGTAATAGGGAGACACAGCCCTTTCCACCATCAAGGACAACCTTCCCATCATTTTGCTTGCTGTGGATTTGCCCTGCCACAAGTCCTATGCCACGGCCAGGCCCTCAGCAGGACTCCAGGCGGTGCTCACTGCGTCTGCAGCAGTCCTCAGTGCTGCTGAGACTCATGGACCCAAGCCCAAGGAGGCCCAGGTGGAGCTGAAACAAAATACAAGGTAAGTGTTTGCTTTTGTTCATTTACAGCCCAGTTGTGGGGAGGTGGAGGAGCCATGCCCATCTCTCCCTAAGTATCTCCGTATCATTTAAGATAATTGCAATAAACCCTTTATCTATCAGCTCCTTTTTAGAAGTAGGAGCAATGCCATTGAAAGTGGATGCACAGCCCTGTGCTCTACAAGGGACGGAATTATATGGGTGACAGGTCCAAACACCTTTCTTTCTCACAAATAACCTGCAGAACCAAACTGAACTCCTCTGCCAAACACAAGTAACCATGTTAGCAACTGTGTCAAATATTAACATTTTTTGTGAAACTTCATAGTGTGAGGATGAACTTCCAATAGCAACTATTAAGTGAATCTTTACACATAGTGATATAAAACCAATGCTGTCAGACCATGACCTAAACACTTAAGCTGAGGTTTCATTTAAAAGTGGACGTTTCTTGGTGAGTTGTTCAGACTAAAGAAATGGGAAATGCTGCACTTCACATTTCAAAATCTATTAGTGTGACTGCCAATCTGTTTCTACAAACCTACTTTTAAAAGCAGGCTTTTTTTTTTTTTGATGGTTGCAGTGCATCATTTAGGATTTTTTTTGTTGATAAGTATTAAAAAAACAAACAAAAAAAAACCAACAGAAAACATAGTAGAGAAGACTTAATTTTTCTACATAGGACTTAAAATTTAAGAGCAGTATTCTTAAATGCTGTTTTAAAGAATGAAAAAGCCTTAGTTATTGAAAGTGCAAAGAAATAAAGTACAGCCAGCCACATGTCTCTGAAGAGATTAGTTTGGAACTGTTTGGGGGAACATATTTCAAAGCAATCTGTTTAATCAACAAAGCAACAGGCATTTGATTCACACATTCACCACTTCCTGGCTCCTTACCTCATTCTCTGCTGGTACGTTACGGCACTCTGTCCATCTTGCAGAATCTAGGGAATTGTTTTAATAAAGCGCAGTTTATATCCCAGACCACAAGAGGACACTCCTCCAACATCAATTTTTCAAATCACAAGTCTAATTTTCTAGTAAATCCCAGCCTGGTGTTTTCCACTGAGAAGGCTAAAGAAATCTGCTTCCTTTCATACAGCAGTACCAGGGAGCTGACAGAGACATAGTTTCACAGTTTTCCTTTATCCTTATCTGCTATCAAATCACTGAGATGCCATACTGAATTTCCTGTTTCCTAAGGCTAAATTTCACTACACGAAAATAATCTGTGATTTGCAGCATTTGCTGGACTGGCAAAACACCCAAACTTTCCAGCGGAAGCGTGGCTCCTTTTATTTATTATTTAAACCATGTAACAATAGCCTTATTTTTCTTGTTCCTTTTCACAGATCTCTCAAAACAGTCCTCAGATAACAGTCAAAAATCACTGATCTGAATGACTGAAGGTACCGGATACCATCATCCCAGAGACAGAATATCTAAAAAATCCTAAAGAATACCTTCCAATTAAAGGAAGACCTGACTTTTTGATAGCTTAACAGACCAATTTTAGGGAAAAATATGCCCACAGTTTCACACTTATTTCTTCTTGTAAAGCTAGGGACAGCTTGTTACAGGCAGCAGAAAACATTTTGGGTCTTACTATTTTTTAGTACCTATGGACTTGGAATGTCCCATGGAAGAGACTGGCTATTGTGTATCATACCGGTATCATATATCCAGAGGGGGGTTTTTGCTTGTGTGAAAGCAGAATCCACCATTCCACCAAAAATACACAGGGTGCCCTGCAAAATGGAAAAAAACTGTTTGTCATGTACAGGTAGGCATGTAGCATAAAGTAATTTTTAAAATAATTCTGAAAAGACTGATATCATCAAAATATAATTAACAATAATGGCAACCTATTAACAATTCATGAGGTAATCACAAGCCACCACCATCTTCTCATCTTATTTTTATCCTCTCCCAGTAGGAAACCCTGTAGAAGGTTGTGCTATTTTGACAGGGACAGCATCCCAGAAGCACTTACTTCTTCCTCATCTGGGACAGCTTGAGGGATGCAGATCCAGAGCTCTCAGAGACATTACTCAGGTAATACTAGGTTTACTCTTACTTGTAGAAGGGTTTCATTGTGCTGCAGCTCCTGATATCCTAAATTCTGTTTCCCCCTCACAAGCAAAGCTGTAATTCTTATTTGTCTTCACTCCCCCGTTTCTTTTCTATGCAAGTTCTTAAGTGAATGTTTTTATGCTGGTGCTTATCATGCAAATGAATTCAGAGCAACTGTTACAACTGTACAACTAAGTCAAAGAATGTGCTGCCAAGGTCTTTATTTTGTATTACTATTATGTACTGAGCATCGACTGAGGAAATCAGGGAGCTGCACGCTGCTGCAAAGCCGAAATACCGTGACTTTATTCAGAAACGTTCCAAAACACTGCATAGCTACATCCAGAACTGCACTGACACAGAAGTCCTTTCTGGGTATAGTATTTCAGTACATAATATATGGCATTTTATTTCACTGTACAATAGGAAAATAAATGTTAAAATACAGACAATGTAAATTTTGCCTTCCTACCTTATAAGCCACCATTGAATGTTCTTCCAGTTCTTCTGGACCATCTCTTGAGCAATCCAGCATCTCCCATTCATTCCTCGCTAAAAACCACAGCTCAAGTTAAGACAGTGGTAAACTCAATATATAGACAGTAAGAAAAAGGGGAAAAGATCAGCTTTGAATTTTGCTGCACTCTTAGAGTCAATGAGGGATGAAGGTTAACAAATGCTCCCTCGTTTTCCTTGTTTGCTATCAAGAAGACTGAAGAGTTGCTGCTCTGAGGAAGGCAATCTTAAAAAAAAAAGAAAAAAAAGCCTCTTGTCATCTTTCCCCTGTTAGTTCAGAATATTAAGGCACTTCCCCCAGAATTAAATTATGGGCATTTTTTTTATTTAGCAACCTTAAACAGAATGGAAATTTATCTTGTTTTGTATTTTATTGTTATACTGTTACCTATGCGAAAACCCAACAGCTCTGAGTTTTATCCAGGAACAACATTTGAACGGGGAACACTGTACATTAAGCCTCAGAAAATAAGTGTCATATTTGATGGTGCATCACTAATTCAGTCTTACAAGGTATCATATTCATGTGCTCCATTTTTGCGTTCTTCCGTGAATGAATTATTTCCATGTTAAAGATTCAGTAAATCCATGTCTGTTATATCCCTATCGTAAATGAATCAGTATTTTTGGTCAAAGAAAAAAAAAGAGAGAACTCAAATCTAAGCTTTCTGGGACACCTGCAACAGGAACAAAACACACACCATTTGCCCAGCGGACACAACGCAGTTCACTTACCCTTTGATCTTCAACAGCATTTATACAGCTTAGGTAGTTGCTTGAGATACAAGATAATTTTGACGGAGAAACACTAAACTGGGAGAATCTGTTAGCTGTAGAGCGTCCCCAGTTTCACACTGACTGGATGCGTTCTCTCTTTAATACTGACATATAAGTGAAGGGACAAACTTACCTAGATTGTATCTCCAAAAATCTCTCAGACTGGTGGTGTTCCTCCCTCCATAAAGATAAACAAATCCTCTGCAAATAACGCAAGCATGTTTATATCGATCGCAGGGAGAGGGCTTCTCTTGCGGTGCAGATTTCCAATCGCAGTGTGCTGTTTTTCCTTTCATGCTGACAGCTAAGAGCATCAACTGGAAAGGATGACCATGTCAGGGGAGGGTCCCACAACATCAGGGACAGGGTTTAAACCCTGCCTGGTCTGTAAAAAGTCAAAAACAAACAAAAATTTAAAACTGTGTTGAAAAAAAATGGTGATGGAGAAAAAAAAAATGTCTATGTCTTACGATACAAAATTCTAGTGTTTTCTTTAATTTCCATCAAAAGCAACCTGACGTTTTTTGCCACCTGTGATAACCAGAGTAAAACATTTGCAACACCGCCTCACAGAGCCACGTATCAGCAAGACTGGGACAGGCACGTTCCTGGAGCTGAAAGTTTTCCAAAGAATGTTGGCGAGTTGAAGGGATGAAGTGCGGCACGCTACATCTACAATATGGCAGAAAGCAAGGCTCGCTCTTTTTTTCACTGTGAATTTCAGGTAAGCTGTGCTTGAAACAAAATTGGGAAAGCCAAATATATAAACAAAAGTAATTCATTAGCACTTGTCCGGAATTTATTTAGACTTTCATCCCTGAATCAGCTGAAAGTAGGATGCATCTGGAAAAAAGAGACACTATCCCTTCGTTTGCCACAAGATGTCACTGTGTTCTGTGAAGACACAAGCACCAGGAACAACATTCATCTCTCGTCCTCTCCAACATGTATCATGGCCAGTGTTTTAAAATAGATTATGTTCAGTGTTAAACCAAATCACGAGATTTGCTTTGGTAATATGTCTGAGGTGACAAACATCACCACATGAGGTGACGAGGACTCCTAATTCTAGGAATATTTCAGTGAAACCCTGAATTCCAGTTTAGGATCTAGGATTGGAAATTGATGGATCCCAGTCTGTCGGTATGGGCACACCCTGCACACAGCATCCCTTTGGATCAATTCTAAGGTCAAAGTAATGAATGCCTAGCAAATCCATTCTTTTGGTTTGAGAGGTAAACGCAATAAACCTGTAACTGCTTAGCCCGATTATTTCTAGTTAACAAAAGACAGAAATACCAAATTTGCCCGAGATATACTGCAATAGATCGTTTTTCATCCACAGAGAAATTTCATTACCTCTGCTGCCCACAGTCTTCCTCAACAAGGAAGCGTCAAGGGAAATTTTCCCTCCATCTCTTCAGAAATGTGAGGAGAGGAGCAAAGCTTTTACAAAGCCTGGTAATTTCACGTCACAAGCAGCAGTGCAGGTAGGCACCAGGGTGATTTGTCCAGCTCAGTGCATTGGGGTCTTCAGCTTGTGTGAGTGCCAAGAGTGTATTAACAGTTTCAGTTTCCCAGGTTAATTCACAAGGAAAGTGCATAAAAGCAGCAACACTTGTCTGATCAGAAACCACACCCAGCTAAGGTTTGTTTCCTGCAAATGGCCATTTGAACTTCTTAAAGCCAGAAGTTACTTAGAAAGTACAGCAATGGCACGTTAGGATACAGGAAGGCCTCTTCCTCATATCTGTGTGTGTGTGGGTACATTAACCATGTGCCTTGCCACAGTGTGACTTCGGTCAGTGTAACTCTGCCTTCCTTGTGTGATGCTGCACTTGGCCATCTGTGTGCCAGTGGAGGTCAACATTAGCGCTGCTCACCCTGGACGTGTCTGACTATAGGATAAGGGGACAGGGAGAAACTACAAAATGAGAAACTACTGGACAAAATGTCCACCATACAGCTAAATAAAAACATCATACGATGGGTGAGCAATTGGCTAACGGGCAGGGCCCAAAGGGTTATGGTGAATGGGGCTGCGTCAGGCTGGCGGGCGGTCACCAGTGGGGTCCCTCAAGGCTCCATTTTAGGGCCGGTACTTTTCAATATTTTTATAAACGATCTGGATGTAGGAATAGAAGGTATTTTGAGCAAGTTTGCTGATGACACCAAACTTGGAGGAGTTGTGGACTCTGTTGAGGGTGGAAAGGCCTTGCAGAGGGATCTGGATAGGTTGGAGAGCTGGGCGATCGCCAACCGCATGAAGTTCAATAAGAGCAAGTGCCGGGTCCTGCACCTGGGACGGGGAAACCCTGGCTGCACGTACAGACTGGGCGATGAGACGCTGGAGAGCAGCCTAGAAGAGAGGGATCTGGGGGTCGTGGTAGACAACAAGTTGAATATGAGCCGGCAGTGTGCCCTGGCAGCCAGGAGGGCCAACCGTGTCCTGGGGTGCATCAAGCACAGCATCGCTAGTAGGTCGAGGGAGGTGATTGTCCCGCTCTACTCTGCGCTGGTGCGGCCTCACCTCAAGTACTGTGTGCAGTTCTGGGCACCACAGTATAAAAAGGACATGAAACTGTTGGAGAGTGTCCAGAGGAGGGCTACGAAGATGGTGAAAGGCCTGGAGGGGAAGACGTATGAGGAACGGCTGAGGGCACTGGGCCTGTTCAGCCTGGAGAAGAGGAGGCTGAGGGGAGACCTCATCGCAGTCTACAACTTCCTCGTAAGGGGGTGTCGAGAGGCAGGAGACCTTTTCTCCATTAACACCAGCGACAGGACCCGCGGGAACGGGGTTAAGCTGAGGCAGGGGAAGTTTAGGCTTGACCTCAGGAGGGGGTTCTTCACAGAGAGGGTGGTTGCACACTGGAACAGGCTCCCCAGGGAAGTGGTCACTGCACCGAGCCTGACTGAATTTAAGAAGAGATTGGACTGTGCACTTAGTCACATGGTCTGAACTTTTGGGTAGACCTGTGCGGTGTCAAGAGTTGGACTTGATGATCCTTAAGGGTCCCTTCCAACTCAGGATATTCTATGATTCTATGATTCTACAAAGTATCACAGAACTGTAGGGGTTGGAAGGGACCTAGATCTCTGTCAGAAATTGACATCTTATGAAAGGCTGACGTTCACTTGGTTTCAAAGATGTGGAAGATGTTAGTTAACTGAACATGGGATCATAAGAGAGGCTTCTATAATCAGTTATAGATGTCCAGAAGCATACTGAGTAATACTGGCCAACAACATAGCCCTTCTTATAATCATTTTTCTGTGCATTTCTATAATAAGCCTTTATTATTGTTTTCCTCACAAAATCCTACATCTTGTCTCATCAATGCATTTCAAGCAACATTTTTGCTTTTGAAAGCTTGTTTTGATGTTTTTGAAAATTCTTCTGGGCAAATTCATGAGCCTTCATCAGTTTTTATTCCCTCCCTCTACCATGGTGAATAAGGAGGCTGCAGGTGGTCCCCTTACACCAGTAGCCTACTATGCTGGTGGAAAAATGCAGACACCTACTGAGCTCCCTCTTTAAAATAGGATTGACTCCATCAGGCTTGTGCTGAGCTGGACAGAAAGCCCAGCTGGCTGCAGGTAGTACCACAGGCAGTATGAAGTGCATTTTGGAGCATGCCTGTTATCCAGGGTCCTTCCATTTTATGGGATATCACCACTGCTACTGTCCTAAAATAACCACGTGAACTGCAGCCCAGTACCCCTCTGATATTACTGACCTCTCCCAGATGAAGGTGCAGGAAGTTTAGGTCACAGTCTTTATAAAATATGAACAGCTTAACTGTTGCTTTGATTCCTGAAATCACAATGGCCACAATGAGATTGCATGCTACAGTAAGAAGCTTCTGATAGTAAATACCTACTTGCAAAAGCTATGCCTGTATTTTCACTGTATCTGAAATTTGTACTTATTGCTATTTATTCCCATGGTCAGTAATGAAAGGACATGAGCCCAGGAGCTGTTTACAGCACAGATCCCTGCTGCATCTCGTAGTTTCAGGTGTTTACGTGGAAGTCCAGGCAGAGATGCACATAATTACAGGAAAAAAATATTACAGTAAAAAAAAAAAACTACTGAAAATAACTAGAGCATATTATTATGGAATGCACGTATCTAATGTCATTTAGTTTATCATACAATTTATCTCTAAGATTTATCACTTGTAAGACTAGAATAGATTCAGTGACAAAAACGTGTGAGAGAATCTCTTCTGGCATGTTCTGTTAAGACTAGCTATTCAAATTGTATTCATCCACTTTATGCAAACTGCCATTGAAAGGAATTAGCGTACAAAACTGAAGGGTGTTTTTTTTAATATTTTGTCTTAAAGAATACAAGATTGGCAGCATTTACAAAGGTGTATGTCTCTCTTTTTTTTTTTTTTTTCCCCCAAGAGAATTAGCAGCTATGAAGCAATGACGCATTCTACATGTCTAAGTTTGCAATACTTTATAGCATGCCATTGAAAAGGGAAAAGGCTGAAGTCATGAAATACAGATTTTCTCTTTAACTCTGCCTGTGTAACCTTAGCCAATTCACCTATTTTTCAGCTACATCTACAAAGAAATACAGGGACAAAGACATCCCATTAGCAGAACACTTCAGATTTGCTGATGCAGTGCTGTGCAAGAGCTTTAAGGTATTACCACTGCTATTGATATAATTTAATGTGAAAAAAGATTATAGGTCTCTTCTATTATTACTTAACAATGGTAAAATGGGCTTGTACCCTTGGGTTTTGTTTTTCCCAGCTATGAAACTAGTTATTCCTCTTCCTACATATTTCTGGTTGTTATTCTTCCTACACAAACCTTGTCTCCTATTATATAAGCATTCACAGAAGGAGATAAGTCCTGATTTCATACAGTAGTTTAGCAACAAAATCCCATCCACTAGTTTGTCTACCCCAGCTGAACTCTGCATAAGGCAGGCAGGGTAAAAGAAAGCTCAGCTGGAGTTAAATGAATGGGGGTCTCCTGGTCACACCTCCAAGCATCTGCTGACCCTTGTGCATCAGGCACTCCTGGAGGCAGACCTACAATCACTAAAACAGATCAGTTAACAAATTGCTTCAATTCAGAGTTTGGATGATGCACTTAGAAGTTAGCAATCCCAAATCTTGCCTTTCATCGCTGGTATTTCAAATTATAAACTCAACTCCTACACTGCCTTTGTTCACTTACTGTCTACCTTACCAGTCCTGTTTCCAAAGAAAACCGCTGCTCTTTTAATACCACTGAAAAATGTTCTCTGTGTAAAGCATCAGTGTCCTCAGCTTCAATTTGGTAAATTAATTATCCAATAGGAAGCTCTCTAACTTCAGAAGAATTAAAACAAAACAAAACAAAACAAAAAAAACACCCAAAAGTCAACTCAGAACATTTTTATCAAACTTTCTCCAAACCAGCTGTAACGCACAAGAAATGGCTGCGGCTCTCCAAACTCTTCTGCTGGTTCATACTAAAAATAACCCCCCTGCAATCAATCCCAATTGTTCAACAGTTTAGGGAGCTGGGAGACGAGGCCCTAAAGAGCTGCAATTAGCGTGGTAACTATAGCACAGAGTACTTATCAATTAATGGCGCCACATTACTGTTTCATAATAAAAATAATTCAGGAAATGTAGAAAGACAGAAATTACTTCAGGAAATGTAGTTTATATGTTCATTATATAATTATTTATATTTCTATTAGATGTGGTTTCTCAGACAAATGATTTATTTATTTTAAGTATTACTTAAATACATGCTCATTAAAGCATTTTTTCTATCTGGGTCCCCTGATTCCTTTCCATCTGTTTTCAATATACTCTGAAAAGTTTCAGATTTAAGAGGATCAAGACTTCTGAAATACAATGAGATAAGAAATCACTCATTTGGGGAATATATTTTTTTTTGATGTTGTTAATGACCCAGTTCTCTGAACCTTTATGTGAGGAGAGTATTTTTATTTTCTTCTTAGGCAATTTGATATTTTAGCGCTCTTCAAAAATAATTACAGGATTTCCTGGTTCTACTGATCATCTAAACCCTTGCTTTTGTCGTGGTTTTATTTAACAGTTGTTCCAGCAGGACAGCATGAATAAGGAGAAATCTTTGACCAAAAATTTGCAAGGCAGTTGTGAGACTCTACTTTTAAAAACAGAAACACTTTTCTTTGTTTTGTATAGCTTGGATGGCAGCCTTTTTTTTTTTTCTGTATATCAGATTTAATTCTATTGCCTTAACAGGTGTGATGAATTTCAATATCTCAAGGTTTGCTATTTTGTTACTTTAATTTCAAGTCATGTTGTCTCCATTACTTATTTGTTTATTAATACAGAAACTAATTTTCAAAGCTGCCCAGTTTCAGAACTTCCACAGGTCCAGGATGGCTCTGGGAATGTAGAATACCAGTAATATTTCCATATTAATTACATTCAGAATTGAAATAAGGGTCTTGCTTTGCTACATGTTGTAAAGACGGTTACTGCATGACTGAGCTTATGACTGAAGTAGCCAAGACAAAGGGAAGGAGATGGAAACTGTTGTTTCTTCTTACAGGGGGAAGATGACAAACAGAAAGGATTTGGAAAGCAGCACAAAAATCGTAGCAGGATGCACGGCTCCCCTCTGATCTAAGGGTTCAGAGAAGTGCCAGGTACTGTCAGGTAAAGCACTAACACCCCTGTTGTCTTTATAAAGCTGAAGGTGAACCTACCGAAAATTTAGAGAAAATCTGAAAGGTTTTTATGTTAAAAATCTGAAGGACTTTTATGTTAAATAGCTGTTACTTGAATTTTTGCAATTAAGTTTACAAGCTAAGCATTATCATTGTTATTTTTCAGTGCTTCTGAATGCTTTCTGTAGTGAAGATGTATTTGAAAGGAGGCAACTATTCTGAAATAGTCATGTGTAATTACAGTTTCTATATACTGCAAACTTAATGTATGTAACCGCCACTTCTGGAATGTAGAGTCCTGCATTGGCACCTTTACTGTACAGCAGATGAGGGTGTTGATCATCTGTCCTCGTTAACAGCTGCCTGCCCGCTCCCGGAACGCTGCAGGTAAGGTATCATGCTTCTTATTCAGATCACATTAATGTTCAAGCTCTGATTTCAGAAGTGCAGATTTTGTTTTCTTTTGCAAATTGACATTATTGATCTTTCTGTATTTTTCCAGAAGAAATCTGTTATGCTCATTAGTGTGTAGCACTACTCCCTATTATGAACTAAGTTCTTAAATCGTAATTAATCTAACAATGTATTAATAGAGAAGTATAAATATATCCAGCTGTATTTTCTATGTGCTAGATATATTTTGTATTTTTAAGTAAACAAATACAACTTGGTTTGGTGTAATACTGTAAATATTTCTACGATATTTGGGAAATAGATGAGGGGGTGGTTTCTGGAAAAAAATAAATTCAGTACACTAAAATGTTTCTGGGATTGCTACATCTTTCTAAACACCTATAGTATATGAACCAGGAAATCACCTTTTTCACTCTATTGAAATAAATCTTATGGTGCAGACAAAAAAATAAGTACATCTATACTACCCCACTTTCATGGTTTATTTTGTGAAATAAATTAAAATCTGATTTTTATATAAATAAAAAATAGAATGTATAGTTTTGACTATATAGTATATCTCCCCAGGTAATCTGTTTATTCTGATTTCCCAAAACTGCAAATAACAATTTAACCACAACACAATTTTGAGTTAAGTTTCTGGGAAAGAGCTTCCTGAAATAGGCATCTGTAGATAGCACAAATACAACACATTAAGCAAAGATAAATCCAGTGCACCTGTCACACCTGATCAAAAGCTTATGCTGATAATGAATGTGATTACATATGGGTTTTATTTGGTTTTGGACCTTAAGGGAATATTTATTTCAGAAATCTTATCTGCTTTTCAGATGTTATTTAAGGTTGTGTTGTCAAATCCAAGCATAGGCATGGCAAGAACTCGTTCTCTCTTGGTCTCACCAGGTAACTGGGATAGATGTCATGACAGCAAGATGGTCCTTTGGATGTCAGCTGATAAAAACAGGTAATTTTTCTCATTCTAAATATGGCAGAGGGAGAAAATACAGTTCCTGCTTCTCACACTTTAAGCTGACAGAAATGAGAAACTCCCACCGTGTTCACAGGGCAGTCTAATATGTGTTTGGCCTTCTGCCCTTTCCTTGGAAGCAATCTGTAATCTTACCACTGGAAATAGGTCATTCCAGTACATGGGTCATCACCCCCATCCCTCAGAAAGAGCAGTTTTCGATGTTGCTGGAATTGTGGGATTTCACAAGAGCTTTATGAAACTTACTGGTTGGATTTCTTCAAGACAGAGCAGGTAGATGACCAGGAGATTCCAGGTAATACATCTGTATGCACTTAGGTGTGACTAAATGCATCTTTTTGACAGCTCACGGACTGCCACTGAAGCAGCTTCTAAGTACTGCATTTCCTACAGGAGACTCTACTTTGCACTAAAACACAAAATTTTCGAAGTTAGGGAGAATGTGGTTGACAGTGGCTGCCCAGTGTGCCTTCACTCCTCAGGCATGAATTAGTGTGTTGTGGTAGATATGTTACAGCTGACTGTATCAATGAAAAGCAATCAACTTTATTACTAAAATACCTGCACTGAATTGTATTTGCTTATTGTTTATATTCCCTAACTGAGGAAAAGAAAGCCTAATGTAACACTCAGCAACATTCTCAACTAAATAACATACTTCGTGGAAGGCAGACAATGTGCTTTTCCTGTTCCAAAGACATTTGGCCCTTAGACAAGCATGGAGAAAGGGGTAGAGAAGATGCACAAGGTTGTGAGAATGGCAGAAGCTGTAACCTGAAAAAAAGAGAAAAGAGAGGGCATTTGGCAATGAGAATAATAAAATGTTCCAGCTGGCAAATCTTAAAACATCCAGATATCATGTCTGAATCGGAACGAATTTAGATGATACAGTATGGGAAAAGTCATGAAAGACTTCATGACTTCTTCGTGAAAAAGAATCAGATGGCACAACTGGAGAGCCTGTCAGTGCAAAAAGGATCCTTTATAGGGAAAATAAATTAAACACTCAGGTGAGAGATGGCTGCATGAAGACAGATGATACGATTGCATAGCTGGAATAGGTTGCGTTCAGAGGAATAGTTAGATTTCAGCCTGTCAGTGAAAAATAAATGGTGTCAGGCAGGCAAAGGGTAATGACTGTGCTGCCTCACAATAACCTTGATGCCAACAGCTACTGGGCTGCACCAGCAAATGGAAAAAATACAAACCCACATAATTTCAATATATAAAGAAGACAGAAAGCATATGAGTAACTTTACACACGCACGTTGACAGCCCAAATTCAAATGGAATTACTCATGTGAACAAAACCAGTGATACGCATGAGCCTGCACAATGTAGCCTAGATACCAGGGTAAAAGAAGGACCCAACTCTTTTGTTAGAAGCCTGAAAAAAATGTTTTGCAAGCTGTTTTCATATTCAGCCGCAGAATGACAGGGCCCATTTTTGACCGGAGCCTGCCTTTCTGAGAACCCCTCACTCCCAGCTACCGTGGTCCAGCATTCATCCCAAGCCAGACCCGCTCTGGCTCGGCCTTCGGATGCTTGCATTTCTTTGTCTTGCGCTTGGCGTTTTTGCCGCTTTAGGGTTTTATTTTTTTTTGGAAAAGGGCTGTGGGGGGAGCCTGCCCGCAGCCCCGCCGCTGCTTCCCTCGCCCTTCCCGCACCGCCCGCGGCCCGGGGGCAGCGCTACTCACCGCGGCCTCGGCGCAGCGAGGAAGGGGCAGGGGAAGGGGCTCCCCGCCGCCTGCCCCCGGCTCTGCCCGCAGCCCCCGGGGCTCTCCCTCGCCTCCGGCCGGGCCGGGAGCCGCAGCCGGGGGGCGGGCGGGAGGCGCGGCCCAGCTCAGGCCTGCGCGGCCCGGGGGTGCGGGCCGGGGGCCGGCGGCCGCCATCTCAGGGGGGGCGGTGAGGGCTGGGCCGGGCCCCGTCAGCAGGGGGGCACGGCACTTGGTGGCTGTTCCCAGCACAGCTGGGGACGGAGTTTTGGGGTTTATGTTGTATTATTTTTGTTCTTTGTTTGTTTTTGTATGCGCTTCCAAGCCCTTTTAAGTCAGCCTTTAGCCCCAGATCCTCTCTGCGAGCTTGCCGCGGAGCCGCGGTCCCGCTGCTTGCTTGGGCTTGTGGCCTTGGCGTCCTGCGTGGCTGCTGCAGCCTCCATGGTTTCTTCTTTCCCTTTATTTATTTTGCTCTCTGTTTCTCCTTTACAGCTACGTGAGGCTTCGCAAAACAATCGGGATTGAAACTCCCCCGCCCACATGTGCCTCTATTTTCTACATTGACGTGTTTTCCTGCTTTGGGGCGAGGCTACTGCTTCTTCATTAGTATTGTGCCTGGAAAAAAAATATTACACGTGTAATTGTTTTTTCAAGTTATAAGTGGAGGCCAATAAATACACCCAGCCCAGAGCAATGCAAAGCACGTGGCCTGGGCTAGATGAATAATATGAGCATCTTCAATTAAAATTTACAGTATGTGCCAGTATGGTGGTAATGTATGCTGCTGATTTTTATTTTTATTTTTTTTTTATGCTAGTTCTTCTGGAGTTGTGGAGAGGCCGGACCAGAGCTTCAGTGCAGAACTTTCCCCAGAGCCTCTTAATTGCCTCCTGCTAGGGATTAAAAACAAAACAAAACAAAAAAACAAACCCCAAAACAAACCCACACATCTTTCATAAAAAGAAGTCTGAGATCATTAGCTAACATTTGGAAGTCCCTCAAATTAACATGCGTGAAGGACTGTGGCCAAACTCCCACTGGCTCCCATAAAAGCAGTAATCAGTCCTTCAAGCAAGATTCTCTACAAAATAACACCCAGAAGCCCCTGCAGAAGGGATTTGCCAATCTCACCATCTGACTAGATTAAAAACAGCAGTAACAATGTGATAATTGACAGGAGAAACTTCCTTGACAAGGAATGAATCAGTGTTTATTTTTAGCATTTTCCCCCAATGCTTTATTTAAACGAAAGATTAACTAATTATTTCCGTCATTATATCGTCCTCACTAGCAACAGAAGGTGGCAGATCCTTATGTGTCTGCTCAGTTGCTGCAGAACGCGAGCAGCTCTGTTACTTTGCTTCAGCTCATCCTTTGAGGTCTGTGAGTGCCCTGGCCGGATGTGTTGTGCCAGCTGCCCTTTTTCTTTCTACAGTAGTCTGATTGACCTGGAAAGTATCGGGGCTCTGCTTGGCCTCACCCTTAAATTTAGTATTCCCCCCCATCAGTGTTGTTATTTCCTAAATGGTAAGCCTTAAAAAAAATCTTCAGAAAATGGAAACTAATTTTCTGTGTGTTCCACCTTTGCTCCAGTGCTTTATTTGAAAAACAGGTCAGCGTTAATCCTGTCACTGCAGCTGCCCACTGCAGCCTGTTGCAATGTCAGGGCACTTGCATTCCGAACAGATAAAGCGGAAAGGAGCCAGCAATAAAATCTTATCTGGGAGAGGGCAGCTCACCTGAAAATTGGGCATTTGTTACAGGACAAATGCAAGGAAACTGGTCATAGTCCCAGTGACACCAAATAGTATCTGTTTCTGCTCATAAGCCTTTAAGTTCTGCTTTGTTTTGAAACGGGGGACTTGACATGTTTTTCTTAAAGTTTGAATTGTGGGCATGGGTTTAATTAGCAGAAAGGGATGAGATGTATTTGAAAATGTCTGAGTTGTGTGGGTGGGCTTTTTTTTTTTCTTTTTTCTTTCTTCTTCTTCTTCCAACTATTGTGGAACTAAGAAACATAAATGGCAGTTTGTTTCATTTTTCTACATATCTATAATATGAGGATCACTACAAAGCATACAGAGAGCTGGTTTACTGGTATCTCACAGTCTCAAAGCAATTGTACCATGCTAAAATCACAGGTAAAATTACATTAATTTTAGTCCTAAAGAGTGAATCTCATTGTCAGCATTCAAGTGTTTGTTCTTCTATGTAAAATATTTGTGCAGAATTTCTTTTGCACACTCCTTAATATTTCAGATAATTTTGAATGTGACTACTTGATCTAAGCCAGTTCTAGGTAAAATCATTCATTTTTAACTATTTTAGTGTATACCTGATCATTCTTAAACAGAGTAAAACGTCCTCAAGTGGAAAACCATGGAAATCATGGTAAATGATCAAGTTCTTTATAAGCTGCCCACTGGTCTCTTGCAGAGTTTAAAGGGAGACATTCAATTGCTGTATTGCCTAAGGGAGCAAGTTGAATCTTTGGTATCTGATCTCAAATATTAGTGCCAGAGATGCATCAAAGGGGAATTATACCCAGAAATGAAAGTATTTTTCCTTCTATTTCTACATCTCTTGAGGAGACCATTGCAGACATGGCTACTTGTTGGGATGAGCTCTCTGTCTTGCAAGTATTATCTGCAATGGTTACCTCAGATCCCCAGATAATTTAATTTCTGTTTAGATGAATACAGAGCACTAACAGGAGCATTGTACAAAATGATTTAATCTGTGGGCAATCAGGCCAAACAAATCCATGAATCATTCATAATCTTTCATATGCATCTGCATTGCAAGAGATACAGTTAACTACAAAGGGAAACATTATGGATGGGGGGTGGGTGAGACAGGGAATAAGGCAGATCAGTAAAATTGGCATGAAATACATTCTTATTTTTTTTTAACCAGAATTTATTTTATTGGCTACAGGCCAAGTCCAAAACCCAAGGGCTCAGGTCAGAATTTGAGCTCCTAAATCTAAAACAGAGATGGTGAAAAACCCCAGTGAGCTGTGTATGACCTTGCATCATGCCTAAATTCCTAAGCCACCTTACATTTTTTTAGGTAAGCTACTTGGCTATAGAGAGCCTCTCTGCAAGTACCCAGATCTGGATCAGTTCAACAGGACTGAGCAGCTTGGCATGCGCTCATATCTCAAACAGGAGCTAAAACCTATGTGTTGCTCCATGCGTGTCCCCAGAGTGGCTCAGTTCAAGAGGTAAACTTCAAACCCCTCTAATGTATGCCAGTGGGACTGAGTCTTAACAAATGCAACTGAGCCCATTCCTTCTAAAAAGACATTTTTGTGTTATACTGCAGTGGGTGAAGCATTTATCCAGGAGGTGGAAGGTCTGAGTTCAGGGCCCATTATTTGCAGATCAGAGGTATCAGCAGTCACATTGATGTCTGCGTACAAAAGTATTCACCTGAACCCAGATGCAAAGCTTGATCACTCTCATTGTGACCCTGCACAGGACATACTACAGGCGGTGATGAAGCTCAGTACCGGGATACTCAGATTAGCACTGATCAGAATTGGGTAATGCCATGCTGTCAGAAAGGGTTGAAAAGTGGCAGTTTTTTAGCTGCAATGCAGTGTGTGTAGAGATGATGGTAGCCAGTCCAGGAACCTCTGTCTTCAGCACGTTCCTAAATTCAGGCAAGCAACGATCTACTTCAAATTACTAATTTTTAATAGAAGTGCTTACCTCAGTCCAGCAATAGCTAGCTGGTAGTTTGGATGTGCAGCTACCACATTAGTACATATAACCCACGCCACTTACTAGTCAACTCTATGGGGATTTCTCCCAAGAATTCACATTTAGGAACATCCGCTGGATGGCACTCTTGTGCCATACAGTATATAAGCATTTGTGATTTTATTTGGCTGCAAATACAGACATCTTTTAAAGTCAAAGAACTGAGTTCACTCTCCTGTATGCCATCATAAATTTGGAGTGACTTCACATAAGGCATTCAGTTTAATTTAGAGTTGCACCAGTGTAACTGGGAGAAGAATACGAAACAGATGTTGTGAAGCAGTATTTTGGCTATTAATTCTATCAATAAAGTTTTGAACAATTTATGAAACTTAAATGCAAGGAGCAGGCATAGAGGCTGTGGTCATGAAAGACCAAGGGCACCCAGCTTCAGTTCTTCTGTTACAGACTAACAGACTACACTAAAATCTAATAATCAACCCTTATGCTTTTACCTGCCAGTGTTTTTTACTCTTAAACCTGCTATTTCATACACACCAGTCTATAAAGATACAAGACAATTATTTTATGACTGGTTGCAAAACAATAAGCTATCTTCATTTCAAAAGTCAACATTTGAAGTTTTAGTTTTAAAATGCCTAGTCTCTATGTTCAAAGTGTTTGAAGAATGGTCTGAATGCTAAATATTAGACTTTTATTTTGAAATAGTTGGAAAATGACTCAATTATTTTTACATAATTCTATGAAAGTGTTTTTTTTTTTCCCCCCCAAAAAAATCTAGTTTTCTGAAAATAAATCAATTTTGGACTAAATTTACAAGTCATGATTATCTCAGATCTCTGGTGAAATTGAATCATGTCCACAAGAACTCTTTGATAAAGATAACATATTTGGCTTAACTTTTCCTGTACATGTGTTATGTATCAATGAAGGGTATGGGAGAATACCAGGAAATTTCTGTAAATACATTTGAACATCAGGGAAATATCTTCATGAAATCTGTTCTGCTTCTTTTCTGTTGGTCCTGTAATGAGCCTCGCTTCTCCCAAAACTGAATCTGTACAGTACTCTGAATATCAGCAATATCTGGTAAGTCAAGAACTCTTTCAGCGAGGTTGCCTTCTCCATCTTCGCCTACTCTAAAACCAATGAAAAAGCTAGGGTTTAACATAAGTTGAACCATTTTCTATTTTGGGGTTGGTAAGTATATATCTGGTTTCAGCCAGGGAAGGAAGTGCTCAGAGTGTTTTATCACAGCGAGCTCTTGTGATTTACTTCACATAACTGGAAGAAGGCAATCATGTAAATAGGGGCTAAGGTTTATTCTTGGGAAATGCACAGTTCCACAGACTTGGGATCTTTAACTTATATTTTTGGTTATCACACATATGCTGTCAATTTAAATCTCTATTTGTAGCATGGGAATAATACCACACTAATTCTGTGGTGCTTGGTAGGAGAGCTCCTGTACCTGTGCTAAATGTACTCAGAGGCAAACCTGGCAGGTTCAGGGCAGGCGTGTTGAAGGACACCTTTCCTATCCTCCCTAGTTTTGTCTTATTCCAGAGGTCATCATGGCCCTAGCATAATCTGGTTACTCTGGGAAGATGCTCTAAATTAAGATTGGCTTTTTTGGTTGAACAACTCAACCTGAATCTGTTCAGAGAACAGGCTGGAAACTCTTGTCTTCCCACACTTCTGCCCTTCCATCCCTCAACTTTATTCTGGGACTTGCAGCATCCACAGTTGATGGGATGATCTGCAATTTCCCCCATAAAGAACTCATGCCTCACCCACTTTCTTTTATATGCTGTTTCCATCTATTGAGTAGCTGGTAGATAACTTTTTTTTTTTTTTTTAATTGTTTTATGGTAATAATCCAGGGCTAGGTTTTTATTATGGTCTCTTTGCACTAGATATTGTAGATTCTGGTAGTTGAGAGAGACATAGAGAGCTTACAAGCTCCAGGTAGAACAAATGAAGGACTGAGATCCAGAGAGATCAAGTGATTTTCCCAAGGTAACATGCTAAGTATGTGGCAGTGCTAATCTACCCAATTTGGTTATTTAATGCATGTAAGCACCACTGCATGTTCTGGTGTATGTATCAACCACAGGAATGCTAAAGCTGGAAAAATTCATTTGGGAGGGAAAAAAAAAAAAGGGTGCTTGGCACTACTTTTTAGGACTTGCAAGAAATTTCCACGTTTTCATTCTTCCAATACCTTGGAAATGCATATACTCTTGGGATCTGCATCTTAAAATGTTGTTGCAAACTGGAATAACATCTGTTAAATGCAGCCAAGAAACATCTGTTTTTCCCTTCCTGAAAGCCTGAGCTCAGGCAGCCGTTTTCCTGTCAGCTATGCCGAAGAGTGAAATCAGCTCAATAGGTCAGTGTGTTCTCTCAATTTCTGAGTTCTCAGTTTCTTATTAAAAAGATGGCTAGCAATGAGAGTAAAGAGGGGCAAAAATTCTCTGTTAATGTACATATCAGTCTACCAAAACAAACAAACAAAAAAACCAACATTTAGCTTCAGACTAAGTTAAATAACTGGTAAGAGCAGAGCTATTAAGCACTAGAAAGAGCATCAAGGATTGTTTGGGACTGTAAGATTATCAGTCTGGTAATGGTTTATCATTGGGAATAACAATCTGATACAAATCCCATTCAAAACTGTGTTAAAATCTCACACTGATGGTCACTGGGCTTTGAATTTGGCTCTAATATCACTGGTAGATGGCGTAGGGCAAGCTGGTCACCAATATGCAGTATATTAATCGCTAGATTGTCGGAACTCTCATCCGAGCAGCTGCAGGCAATGCAGTGGTTGCAGAGTCAGAAGTGGCTGGTGCGTTGTACACACTGGGCCTTCAACAACTGCTCGCTCCAGTGGAGTCAGGCTGAGGATAGCTGAGGGAAGTACAAGGTAAGTTCAAAGACCTGAAGTAGAGAAGGCCATAAGTATTTTGTGTAGGAATTAGTTATTACATTTTCAGCTCTTTGGGCTTTGACAATGCCTTGGACAAACATGTCATTGAGAACTGTACAATTTCCCCCTTCATCTTTAAGAACTGAACCAAGACTTGTAAAGGCACTTAGATGATTAGGCTCACCCTGAAATCCTCAGACATTAAAAGCATAACTAATGCTGAAGGCATGTGCCATGATCTGATATTTAATTGCCAGGGACAATCTGTATCACCCAGTCATTAGGAAACTGGTAGCACGAGATGGCAGGCCCCTCTGTATCCTGACTGAAAAATGGCAGCAGCCTTATTTTTCAGGTGCAATCTCAAAGAGAACTGGGACAAGAAATGCTGTGACCTTCTGCCACAAGCATTTTGGTGAGGCAAAATGGCAGTGCTTTTGGCCACAAGAGCCCTATTTCTTCTACAGATGTGATTTGCCACCACTCACATGACTGAAAAGCAAAACTAGTTGGGAGGTAGGGTTTTTTCAGGTTTTGTCTGTGTGATGTTTCTCTTCTAGTCCATGAAATTAAACTACTAAGGAAGTGAGTCCTAATCGGAGGAAGAGTATTCAGAATGGATTTAGAGATGCAGCACTTTCTGTGGCGGGGTCTCCCATAGTGCTGATGGTACAAATTAACTCATGGGGTCATGCCTGTGTGCACAGAGGAAACTTGCTTAAGGCTGATAGAGTGCAGGAAGGGGAAAGGGAGTTGTACAGCCTGTGGGCAGTTACAGGCAGCTTCCTGATACTATTTACTTGGTGAAACATTTTGTCTCCTTCAGAGCAGAGATTGACTTTGCTTTGATACAACACTAGTGGCAAATGTCATTATCATTATTGTGTCCATTATGCACTGCCCAACGCTCATGGTCTGATACTGAAGTGGCCATTCCCCAGCTGCTCTGTTATTATCTACAAGGACACAGTGGTGTGGCCCACCCATACCCCAACTAGGCTACAGTCAAATGCATTCTTTGATTAAGTAAGATCTAGTCTAACTGCCAAGACTGTGTCATTTTATTTTACAAATAGCAAGAAAAGGCTGTAATAACACATGGATATGGAAAATGCTGTTGTCAATGAATAGTCGGGAATGGAATGACCCTGTGTAATTTGTGATCCAGGGGGTTGTAGCCTATTTTGTTCAAAGTCATCTTCATCTGTTCTCTTCAGCCTCACCCCATTTTTGTATTTAGCCTACATGCACTTTGTCCAAACACGAATAGGGTTGTGTGCTTGGCACATCAGTGTTTGGAATTCCCAGGCACACTCCGAGTTTATTAAGAACCAGTGTTAATTACAGCAAAATCCTACCTACTGTTAATGCTTCTACTCAGCTTGAGTTCCAACTTAGTCTTTCTGATTAATTATGATTTTCTCATTTCTCCAGCTTTATGTAGGAACGAGGGACATCTAGTGGCTCAATGGAATATAGCAAATGAAGATGATAAACTCAAAAAGCTGCATTGTTGTGCAAAGCAGACAATTCAGTGAATATTGAAGGCTTTCCAAGGGGTTGAAGTGAAGTTTGAATATATGAAATTACTTCAACTTAGACTAGGATAATCTGTAATGAATTTTAGTCTTGTGTTTCCGTCCACTTGTGAAAAAGTGATCAGACTGAAGCTTACATAGGTTAAAAAGTATTTACTACCTATTTTCAGGAAGACTGAATATTTTCATTCATTAGGAGAAGCTGGGGTACAGGAGGGATGGATAATAAACAGAGGCAAATCACAGAACACAGCCTTTATGCATTTTTTCTTCTTTGTTCTTTTTTCCCCAAGTGAACACATTTATTTTATGCATGGTAATTCAGGATGCAATTAATTAGACCAAGTGATACCTGATAACTTACAATGACTAAAAATAACTGCAAAGAGCAGTTAAATGGAGCACTTCCCCTTCTGTACAATGCTTTCCATATTTTAATATTTAAATAATTATTTTCTTTAGCAAGTAACCCAGTCTGAATCATGTTTTTCTCTCCGTCCTTTCTTCTTATCCTAACCAATAACTATTTGGTATAAAATATAGCTATTGTTGCAAAAGATGAGATACATATCATAGAAGCAAGAGTATCGACATCAAATTGTAAGCTCTTTTTGTATTGTGAGCCTGTTTATATTAGGTTTGCCATTCTGTATTTTGTATTGCGTACTGAAAGTCCAGATTGACCCCAACCATGTCAGTCAACTATTATATTATTATACTATGCTATATGTCAACTATTATACGGCACAGTCCAGGGACAGTTCTTGACCTTTCCTGGACCAACTAACGTTTTCAACACCTAGCAGTCAAAGGCTATTATCTCCAAATATCTCTCACTCCTACCCCAGCCCCACAAAATGACTAATTTAATTTACACAGAAGGAGTTGGAGGATTTTGGCTGGAGTAGATGACAAAAGGAAGCAGTCTACATATAAAAAGGGAGTCTTCTCCATAAATGAGAGCAAATCATTGTCAAATATTAAGTAATCTGGAGAGAGCAACAGGAGGCATTCTATCTCACCTGAGATACTGATAAAACTTGGAAGCCATAGGAGTGTGATCAGACTGAGAAAAGACAAATGACTTGCTATTTTGCAAAGATGTGTAACTTGAGAGGTTTTTTTTTAAGGTTGGTGATAAAGAAAATCCTTTGCTACACAAGTGGTTTTGGTATTGGCTTTTTTCTTCCCTTTTCACTCTGAATGGGCCAAAGTAGAAACTTGTAGGCCTTGGTAAAACTGAGAAAACCACGAATAAGCAAGCAGGGGGTTCTCCCATTCTGATTCACCAGTTCCAGGCCCACATCCTATGCTGATGGATTCTCAGCCCACCTATGTGTCTTTACAGTTATATAGGAATAGTTATCTAAACACTGTTAAGATTGTGTTAGGAGCTTGGTACCCAGAGATTGGGTCCAGTGGTTTAGGCTGATGTTGTGTGGGGTTGAATTTGCAAAGTTTATGGGTTCATCAAGGCACACTGGAAGCAGGGACTTTATAAACCTAGGATTAACAAGTTGCGAACATACAGAGTATATGATAGTCCCTGCATTATAAAGATTAATGAAGGCACTTCTCCAGACAGAGTTGTTAGCAACCTTTATTATCATGATAGAATTCATAGTTTTAAACTCCTGAAGTTCTAGGCACACCAGAATGAACAGTTACACTGCTGAGGTCCCACTTATCTCCACTTTTTTTCCCAACAATACTTTGTTGTACAGAGAAGTTCCAATGAAGAGAGCTTCCAGAAAGATTTTGTTGTTTGGGCCTCTTCCAAATGCTGTGTGAACACAGATATAGCCAAACCCTATTGCTGACAACATTCAGGCTACATTTATCAGTATTAGGGAAAAATTAACTGAATTTATTTTAGCCGACAAATAATCAAGTCTTTCTATTCCAGACACTTCTAAGAAGCAATGGCAAAGCTGAAGTAGGCCTGACCATGTGAAGTACCTGACACAAGTGGGGTCAATTACCAGAGTGAAAAAAAAAAGAAGTCAGCTGGCATTTTAATGAATATTTATTGAATGGGAAGGTAACTACTTCTTAAATCTTTGCTCACTTTTGCTACTGTGAGGTTCTGGTTACCACCCGACCACTTCACTAATTAACAGGGCAGTAAAAAATGAATCTAAAGTTACATAAGGTTTAGCCTGGATTTCTTTTGTGAAAAGTTCTAGGAAAAATCAGCAACCCTGTACTGACCCAAGATTAAGGAAAAAGAGAGTGTATGTTGGGGACAGTTTGGAGTATGCCTTGCACAGACTGAGTGAAAATGGCAAATGGGAGAGGTGAGATTCAATACCTGACATCCTTCAGGCCTAGGGTCTCTTACAGTGCTGGAAATCAGCCTGGGATTCCTCTCCTTTTACTTCTGTTGATGGTGGAGTGCCAACAGCAAAAAAGCTATGACTGTTCAACTCAGGTTTCCACTCCTGTTGCCCTACACAGCTTTGAGTTTGCGTTGCTTTGACTTACGCATTGATGGGTACATATTTCTAACTAGTACAGACAGACACAAATTTCCTTTGACTAATCCTCCCCTAGCAAGTTGAGTCATCATATAGAAAAGGTTGTTTCTGCTTGTTCTCTGTTCAGGTTATAATCCAGTCCAAGCTCCAAAAAAGGCCAAGCCAATAGCATTAATAACTATGACCCTCTCTGTTCTCCCATAGCACCAGAGGCAAAGTTGGAGAGATGTCTGTAGCTACCAGATTTCTGCAGGGGAAGATCTTCCTTGGAAATTACTTTGAAAGATGCTGGCAAGGATCCTGGTAAGAACTTAGCCTTTTCTGTCCGTGTTTCTCTGTCTGTCAAAACAAGGCATAAGCCTTCCCTGCTTCAAAACAGTATTGTGAGGATTCATCAGTTAACATGTTTACATCACTAAAAATGATTTTGCATTCTTAATCACCTAGACTTTAGTTCTTAGGAAGACAAACTCATCCCACCCATCTTAAAGATCTTTTCCCTCTTTTCATGTATCCATATTCCTCTTTGCTTAATGCTGCTGCAAAAGGCAGTTGCAGCTAGCGTTGCTTTTGGACACGTGAAAGCAATTTTAACAGTCATACTGATTTTTTCCTGAGCAATGAAGTAATCGGCAAAGGAAAAGTAATTCTTCTTCAATTTCTGTTTTTCCTTTTTATTAGTGTTGGAAAATGATTTATACATCATAGTACTCAACTAAAATTTCTCATGACTGCTCCGACTCCTTGGCGTTGTCATGAGAAACAATCTCAATGTATGTCATGAGGAATAATCTTAGCATATGTTTGTAAAGCACCTTTCAGTCAAGAGACCTCTCAGAGGATTAATTGTGATCTAAACTGGAGTTGTCTATAGACATAACCCAAAGTACAAATATCAGGTGTGTCTGTGCTTGTATGCTGCAGGACCTGTACCACTTGCTACCAAAAGGCAACTTCTCTGGAACAGAACTCAGTAGACGACCAAAATGTCCGCAATATCTTAAACATGAAGCGTCCTATCCCACTGAAATTGCACAGGCAACCTAAGTAAGCAAAATGATCTGCAAGCACCTGTAATCAACTTCATGCCAGAACTGTCAAGGTATTTTTAGCTATGAAACACTTTTGGAAATGTATTTAGGGATGTGACAGGTACCCAAATCTGGAGGTGGTGACCAGTTCAGTTATGGTCCTGCTGCCTTCTGATCACCTAAGTTATCCTCCCACACACAACCTTCCCTGCCCTGTAAAACATGCCATTGTTTTCTTCCTGCCATGATCCCTTTTCATTCTACTCAACACTTGATCTCCTCCTGCTTTCTGTAAAACTAATTTTTTATTTTTTTTTCCCCCTCCCTCATTTCCACATATTGTAGTTTCCCCCCACCTCCTTCCCAAGCTACGTCTCTATCCAGGTTCTCTATCAGGTACCTTTATGCTAATGTGGGGGAGCATACACAGTCTTATAAATGCACAGAGTAACATGAGCTACCCTCCATATGGACTTCACTGTGAGGGTGGCTGAACCCTCAAAGGGAACGCTCTGTGAAACTGGAATTTCTACCCAGACTGGACAAAGTCCTATGCTGCCTGACCTAACTTTGAAGTTAGCCTTGTTTCATGTAGGGAAAGGACCAGATGATCTCCAGAGGTTCCTTCTAATCAAAATTATTTAATGATTCAGTAATTCTAAATTGAAGGAAAATAGGGAGAGGAAGCAAGAATCTAAGAAAGATGGTCTTCTGGCAAGAGAAAAAAAGGAATACCACAAAACAAACCAGAGCCATGCAGAACTGGTCTGCTTTTCATCTCGCTTGCACTGAAGTAATTCAGGATGAAGTCAGATAAATGTTAAAATCAGTGGAGAACCAAGAAGAGAATCAGCATCAACATGCCTGTGGTTACTTCAGGCTTGCTTCATCTGCCTGGACTCAAGGCTTTGTTACTAATGTGTGTTGTCTTGTGAATATCCTCGGCTGGAACATTCCAAGCTACCACCTGTTATGTTTCCTGTAGAAATGTAATGTAAACTGTATCCCAGCTTTTGAGAGGGGACTTCTTAAACTCTACAAAATTAAATGTATTAGTGATTTTAAATCACACCCCGCAACCACACAATTTCTTATGTCTGTGCAATTTCCAATGTCCTTCACTACACAGAATGACTAAAGGCGATTAATCAGAAATACCAGCAATTAGAAAAGCCCCTGGAGTCTTTATGAAGATAATGGTTCTGTGTTCCTGTTTATTTCACTGCTACTGCTTTTAAAAGGTTTATTTAGGCAACACATCACCACTGGATAAACAAGCATTGATAATACTATCATCTGTTTAATAAATATTATGAATATTACAAAGTATTCTTCTTCCACTATGCTCCTAGACAGAACAAATTCCTGAAATTGAAAGTCCACTAACAAAGCACACAAATGGAACAAGAAATCCGGCAGCAAAATATTTCTGTTCAAACAATAGAGCTGAAAGAGCAACACCCTGTTGCACAGCACGGTAGAAGGATTTGTCTGACAAATACTGAAATACAAAATGCCAAATCATTAAACTGCTTTAATATGGTAAGGTTCCCCCAAACCCAAGCCATTAAGCCAAAGGCCAATACAGGAGCTTGAAAATGACAGTAAACTACAATATATCACTCATGGGTGGTCTTAATGCTGAATCTGGGATGAATTACATGAAAAAAATCATGGGAACTTCTTAACACAAAAAAGAAATCTGAAAGGCAAGCACAGTGCCGTTGCAGAGTACTTAGCAATTCCCAACTACATAAAAATGTTTTGTGCTTGAAGGCTGTAGCAAATTTTCTTCTGATAGTGTTTTATGAAATTACAACAGAAATAAAAATATCCTGGCTACTTGAGAGAAAAATGTGTCTCCTCTAATAGTCCAATTGATAAAGTTGGAAAAAACAAAAACAAAACAAAATCAAAACAAAACCAAAACAAACAAACAAACAAAAAAAAAACAACAGATAAGCTTTTAGGCACACAGGTGCTTCTTCACATCTGAAAGAGAAACAGCATACTGCAAAGATAAATTCAGGTTAGGAACAATTGTGTTGAGTTCAGACATCTGCTTTGCTTCAAGTGTTTACTAATGTCTTTTTTAAAGACCATAAATGATGGTCTGTGGAATAAATTTATAATAATATAGGCCTGCAAATGGATTATTATTTCTAAAGTAGGCTTGCAAGTAGAAAGAAATCTAGGGAGTAAAACTTAACCTAACAAATCTGCACAAAATCACATTGACTTTCCAGGAGATTTACAAGCCTGTTTGCTTACATTGCTTTAGAAAATATTAATTGGATTCCTAAGTCACTTAGGTTCTTTAGACGATATTACTTTCACTGGAAAGGGCAATAAACAGGTCTGGGTACTGCCAAGGAGTGGATGATTGGGAGTCCTTGCTGCTTATGCAAACCCAGCTGTGGCTGCAGGGAGCTGGCAATGTGTGTTTGCCTGAGTGTATCTTTCTGGGCAGCAAGGTCAGAGCTTGAGATACGGTGTACGCACAGACAAACGGGCCGCGACAGGGAACACAACAATGCTCTGAGATGGCTCAGCTCTAATACAGCTCTTCAGCTGTTCCTAGTCATGAGGTAAATATTGTTTCCTAAATTTGTCACTTTTATTTAGTGAAAAGGTCTTTGAAGAGGGTTGGGAAGGCGAAGCAGGAAAGGAATTCTCTGTTATTGGCCATTGAGGAATTTTGAAGCTGTTACTTTTTCAATCATCTACAACAGTTTCCTTGTTTTCAGAACGAGCGCATGATATCATATCCTGAGCCCTTCCCTTTTCTTGCAGCTCTGTGAGGCACTAGGAGGAGTCCAGCCACAGTCACCGGGTGAATTGGTCTGGAAACGGGAGTGGAGCTGCCCCTGCCATCCCGTGCCTGCCTGCCTGATTCGCGCTCCTGAGAAACTGCTGCTCTAGGACGAACACCCTCCTTAAGCACAGTGAGTATCAGCTAAGAAACCAGATGATCTCTCTAGCTTGTAATGTGGCACTGAAGAAAGATCGCCTATGTATTTATACGTGTGCGCAGCCAGTGACAGAAATACATGTGAAAGGAGAACTTGCTTTCATTTTCTGTCACTGAGGTGAGAAGAAAAAGGAGCTCCCTGGCCCAGCTGGGGTGAGGAGAGGGATAGCAGCAATGGGGAAGGCTCTCAGGCTGCAGAGAGAGGGTTACAGATATGGGCTGGGTGCAGGAAAAGGACAAGGCGCACGTACTCTGTGAGGCAACCTACCCATTTGCTGTGGACAGACAGGAAAAAACAGCTGCTAAAATGTATACACAAGCAGCTCGGAGTGAGCACGTGGCATTGTGGTAATGCTGGGTGACAAGCACCTCTTGTTTATTCTTAGTCTTGTTTGACTTAACCAAGGCAGTAGTACGAGCTAGTAATAAGCTAAATAAAAAGAGAATAAAAGAACTAGATTTCTATACTAATATTCACTCATCCTGAAGCATACAGGCCAAGTAAACATATTAACAGTGAGTCATTGTTTCCTTTTAATATAACTACATAACCCTTGCTGTTGTTACTTCTGTACTTCTCCATCTTGGTCTTTTAGCTCTCTAATGAAAAGGGAAAGAAGGGCTGAATGGAAAGGTCTTGCCATTCTTGGTGGAGGGCCTAAGGTTTTGTCCGGATGTCTCTGCAATGCTAACTGGGTAGAAATGTATCAGCTGTATCAAATATATATTTAGAATTACATTTATAGTAGATGAATAGCTTAGCATGTTCTGGAATTCACAGCGTAAAAAATGTTACAATGAAGGTTAACAATCCACTTGCATTTATATTTACTAAATGGTATAATTTAAATTGTTTCTTAACCTAGAAGACTGCTTTTAAGGGGACAGAGCACATGATTTTTCCTGTGCATGTGCCCCTGCCAGAGTAACACACACCAGCAGCATGCCAAAACTTTGTAAAAAGTTCACAGTCATGGTTCGTGTAAAGGCCTAGCTCTGTTTGAGTGGGACCAGCAGAAAGCAGCAGTGATGCTTATGAATATACAAGATAACAATAACAGGCTTCAGAAAAGTGCAGATGAGTTGCATCCTTTCCTCAAACAATCTTGGGTGCAAGTAATCGTCCAGGAAGCAGGTAACCTTTGAATGTGTCATTGATCCCACTACTTTATCCATTTCTCCTTTGCCTCCTGTGGTTTTGATCAGCTTATAAGGCCACAGAACAATGTCAGTAAAAATTGTTGCTTTGTGTTATCTCAACTGCATTGTGAGCTTGCCACTGAGAGCACGGAAGGCAGAAAATCCTCTTTAGTTAAAAGTTGCTGGACCCTCTTCTGTTGCTGACATAGTTAATTTTGCGACAGAACAAACCTGCCTTTTTCTCAACGTAGCAATGTTGAGTAGAAGGTGAACTGTGTGGCCCAGCTGACAGAGCGCTGTTGTGGCTGAATGAGATGTGGCCACTGGCCCACTGGCTCCAGAGGTTTACCTCCCCAGTGACCTGTTCTAGGTGCTCTGGCACAGCTGCAGGTAAACCCGGGGTGTTCAGCTGTTCAAAGAGCTTCCCAGCAGATTCTCTTAATGCTTATCAGCCAACAATTAACTTGTGCTCTACAACACAGGTGTTTTTTAACTCTTTCATTTTGTAAAATATCACAATGAATATTCATATTTCCATATAAATGTTTGTTTCTTGAATTCACTGTGATCTTCATTCCAACAACGTATGGCAGTGAGTTTAATAACAATGTCTTTTCTTTAAGAAACATTATTTCCTTTCTCCACATTTAAATCTGCTGCCTTTCACTGTCATTAGATGTAAATTTACTTCTGGATCATAGAAGTCACCTTTGTCTTTAATTTTGAGCCCTATTGAAGATGGAATCATGTATTTTTTTTTTCTTAGTTATAGTTTAGTCAGTGTCTAGTTTGTGGCTATGTTTTTTTATATTCAATTTATAAACTCTTTTCAAGGGCTTCACCCACAGTTTTTCCTGTAGTTAATTATTTTGTTGTCATGCGTAAAAAATTCAGAGATGAAAGAGAAATGGGCTTCCTTTATAGAAACCACCCAGCTCTGCACTTGTATCCTGTTTATATATGTTTAATAATAAATTTTCCACCACCTTACATCCAAGAACTTTTAGGCGTGCAGCAAACGTTTAATTAATTAATCTCACTTAGAACTTGTGAGGTAGGTTCCCTCATTTTGCAGGTGAGATGGAGAGTGAGACAGTTAAATTAAGTGACTTAATATCACACAGTGAGTCAGTGCTAACACTGAAAATAGAGGTTATGTCTTCTGGTTCCTTGCTCTGTATTTTAATCATCAAACCAGACAACTCTAAAGTTGAGAAAACTCCTTAAATTATTAAAATACTTCTTCTCAATTCTGTGTTAGATTATCATGTTTTATTTCACATAAGCAGCTGAAATATTTGCAAAATTTTTTCATGCTTAGGACTTTTTTTAGTTTTTCCTTTTCAGATATAGCTTCAGGTAGCATCTGCATACATTTTGCTTACAGTAATCTTGAACTTGAAAAATATACTCAAACAGATCTCCGGAAGAAAAAGAAAAAAAAAAGAAAAAAAGGATAAGGATAAGGAACACATTTAAAACTCACGACAATCTCTTTCACATCAATGTAGCAATACTCTTTTTTCATACTGTCAACAGCAGTTGCACTTAATATCCATAGCTTTACTAAATGGAGCACAGTAAAGTTATTGCCCCACAGAATGCAAGAGGTAAACTGCTTGTTACGCTGTCATGACTAAATGAAAATGTAGCCTGAAGCACAAAGAAATTGCATCTTAAGAAATATCTGCTTAGACATGCAATTCTGAACGATATGCTGTATCATCTCAGGATAAACTGGTACATAAAGATGTACAAACCTTGAAAACTTGTTTAAACAAATAGTTCCTGTGTTCAGGCTAATGTCATGCTCCAACAGCTTTATAGTTTTTTGAGTGCACTCCATGTTTTTGTTTGGGTTCATGGGACATAAATATTTTTTTCCAGTACTCATTATCTTACCTGTTAAATAATATTATTCATTACAGGGAAGAATAAACGGCCCAGAAAATATGTACATAGGCAGAAGATAGAGAGAGGCTCAGGAGAGGAAACAGAGCAGTAGCATTACCATACATTGTTCCCTATTAAACCTGGATTTAACATAGCTGTCTGTTACACAGGCTTATATAATGCTTTGTGTCATATAATATTTTTGCTACATGTGAGACAAGCAGCACAAGGCTGTAGCCAGCTCCTAGATTTCTGTAAGGACTTCTACCATATGTAATGAAAGGGGAATCTGGGCAAGCAGCCTTTCCAACTTCATTGCAATTTAACAACAAAATACCTTAAAATTTCAACTGCTTCATTACTGACTGCAAATAACACTCCTAGGTGGTAAAATCATTAAATAAGCTTTGGCATGCTGTATTTATAGAAACAACCCAAAGTAATGTAACATGTTGTACTTGCAAAGAAATGAGAGTCACATCTTGCCTGCTGAACTGGGGGTTACGCAGACGGTTCCAGGTAGCGAGTCCTGGGGACATGTTCCAAAAGGCCATCCCATCTCCTCTCCAGGGTCATGTTGTTTTCATTTTGGGTTTATCTTCTCTTTAAAAAGCATATTTTTTTCTTGTCACTATGGCTCTGTCATCAGTGGCCAGCTGTCATTGGTGTCGTTAGTGTTGCTCCGGCTTTGCTTTCAGTTTCTGTTAGAGAAAAAGGTGTTTTCCTCACAGACTTCAGAAAACAGCCTGATGCCATGCGAGCAGCAGTTTGCAGGAGCACTGTGTCAGCACCTATCTATCAGGTCTTAGAGGTGCTGCCTTTCCAAGGGGTTGTTGAAAGCCAGGCATGAATTGTCTGAATTGTCAAGTTGGACAATTGTCTGAATTGTCAAATTGGACAAGTTGGACAGGAGATGAGACTTCACAGACTTTGAAACCAAACCCGAGAAAGCAATGCAAACAATTGAAAACATTCCCGTGGCTATTCGCTCATGTCCCCTTTTATTGACAGTTCCTATGATTATGACTAACCAGCTAAATGTGATGGTAATAATGCTCAAGAAGCTGCAAATTTTAATCAAGAGTAGGTTAATATTTGGTAAAAATAAGGTTTGAAATTACAGTGTGCTTAGGTGTTTTCTTCCAGGGTGGGAATAGAAATAAGTTTTGTGGTCTGTGTGTCTCATCAAAATGAAATAAAACAGTTGAAATTAAATGAATACACATACAGTTCATGGGCAGAGAATCATTTTCTGCAGCAACTGTTCAGTTAGTAGGAGTGAAGGATGGATCAGCTTGTAGATAATCTGAATGAGAATGGACGATGTATAATATATTATCTCATTTGAGAAGAGCTCTGTCAAAGATGGGCCTTGAATTTTGGGCTTGCTTCCTCTACTGTTGAAGAGAGCAGTCAGTCTAAATGATTAAATGGACATCATATTTTAACTGTTACATTTATTTAAGAATCTCCTCTCAGTGAAAACCTCCATGTGTCCTGCCTACTTCAGTAATCTCATTACTAGTTATTGCTCGTTAATAGGCCTATCACAGCTTTCTGCCGTTGATTCAGCACAGAAAGGAAACATTTTAGGAATGTCAGTTCTTTGCAGTGGTGGGGATTGTACACATGGCAACAGTAAATGTTTGTGAAAGGTACGTGTTGTCTTCCTTCATTCCCTATAAGACAGCAGGAAGGAAACTGAGGTACAGACAGACAGGTACTCTGAAGGGTTAATACAATAATTATATTATTATGTACATGTGATTTGGAGAACTGAGAAAGTATTTGTGGTAGTATGTTGCTTACACATTACAACCAGCAAATGGTACTGAAAGTGAAAAGAAATGCAGGATGAGGGTGTCGACCAGTTTAATTCTATTGTGCAAGCACAGTGAGAGGTACAAAGCTAAGGAATGTCACAAATGACGGAAAAAATCCTGTATCAGTTACCTTAAATTGTATTAATTAGAAAAGGTGGAGTTAGCAATGCAGAAAAGGTACATTTTTTTTTTTCCAACATTCCTCATTATGTGTTAATCATGGCACTGTAAAGATCCAAATATCTTGGATCGTGCAACTTGCAAAATACCACTGGTACGTTTCTTGCTGGAACTCGGTGCAGCGAGGCAAGTACAAGCTCAAACTGTACATATGGGGAAGGACTGCTGTGTTCATTAAAACAAGCAGTTTCTGCTGAAACTAGTTTTGCTTGAGGACTAACTTGTGGTTCCAAGTGTCTTTCAGTGCTGACAGCTGAAGAAGGTAGCTCTGGGCCAGACTGTAATGTTCTCTCCTTGCTCTAATGGGCGGATGTGTTTAATTAACCTATGCTTCTGCAGAAGCAGACTTTCTGGCAAGCTGTAGGAATGCTAAAGGAGGGAAGTCTAAACAGCAGCGAACCCAGGCACATTCTATACATCTAGTGCTAGGTAAAGAATGTTAATTCAGACAAATACTTACTGTTTCCTAGGAGATAGGTTCCTATAAGCAACTTCTGCATAAGCAAGTTAATATGGTGGCCCCGTTAGGACTTGTCCCCATTACTTCCACAAGACCCAGCTATGGTCCTGTGCCCTTCAGTCTTTTGTCTCTAATGTCCAGTTAAAAACTGGGCATGGTTCTTCAACTGGGGGCTCACAGAAGCCTGTATTCAAGGGTGGAAGTATTCAGCTTTGTATCTCTTCCTGAGAGCTAGCCCTGATAGCCTTGCTGCCTGTTCCATGTCCAGCGGTGATTTCTCCAGCTACTAGAGCTAGGACAGATTTTTTTTTCCAGATCTTCAGGTTTATAGCTAATTCTTCAGATATGATGTAGATATAAACCAGATATGCTCTGCATAAAGTTGCTGAAGGCACTGCTTTTCACTTGAAAAATGAAATCACTGTAGATTACAATTCACACAAATACACCACACTCCCTGGCCACAATGTCCCTTGGCCTAACTCTTTGTTTCACTAAAAATTCCCAACGTTGCATGAGTGTTTTGCAACCAGGCAAAGCAGAGTTTATCTTCTCTGACCTTCATCAGCTCCACTGCCACAATAGCATCATTGTTTCCTATCTCCTCCCCTTAATGAGCAGCACCCTCCATTCCTCACACTTCCTTTCTGTCCCAAAGCTTTCCCTCTGAGGGACTTTTCAAAGCTCTGCTCTGTCATCTATTTTTGCTGCTACTGTGATCTAATTTCCAGCTTCTTTCAGTCCTGGTTGTTTCAGTGTCAGCCAGTCAAAACCTTGGCTGTTTTTACTCAAAAACTGCCCTTTAAAGTTGAATGATGGACATTCCCTCTACTCTTGTAGCCTTACAAACAAGGTGCATTCCCAATTGACAGGAACATTTAGAATATAATATTTTTCTCATTAAACCTGAACCATAGCACGAATTTCAATTGAGCGGTACTTTTCCCACCTCAGCACTGTAATGCAGAATTCTTTCCTTCCTAATGCTGTGCAACCACCTCCACAGTGCCACAGTACACAGGAACTAGCATTAAGGCTGCAATTAAGTTACCCAACTCCTAATCCTGTGCTTTGACCTCTAGGTTTCTGTTCCAGAAAGGAGAGGAGTCATAACTACAAATGAGGTAACAGAGGATAAATGAAACTGGCTACCATTGTCAGAAACAGGAGTTCAATGTAATTCTTAAGCTTTCTCATGCTGGTCTTTGTTCATTTCCAGTAAGGATTGATGACTCCAAAAGCCATAAGCTGCATGTTAAATTCTTGGGTGATGACAGTTTCCTTTATAATGCTGCCCGGTGTCTGTGATTGTAGAGATAGGATTGTGTAGGCCTGCTGTGAGCAGAGTGTACTACTGCAGAGAGAAGGTGTGCACAAAGATCAAGGGTAGAGCAAGAGTCTTCATGGCCAGATAAGGACAGTAGTTTCCAAAAGCTCTTACAACCAGCCAAACTCACAGCACTGACAGTGGATGCTGTCAGGCTAACACTGATCGCTTTTAAAAATTCTGCGCCAGCATGGCTCAACATGCAGCCCACTGGCCAAATCTGGTCTGCGGGATCTGCTGTCTGGCCTGAACCACCTTTTCTGTGGAAACTACAAGGAGCAAGCTGCTGCCTTGTCCCAAAGAAAGGAATAGCAAGAGGAAGCCAGTGTAAATGTGTCATAGGATCATAGGAGGTAAGAAATCACAGTCTTGAGCTGCTATTGATTGTCTTCTCAGTGGCCTATCCTTACACTGGGATCTGACTCATATGTAGCCTCTGGGGCTCGACTACACCATTAATACACGTCATGTTGCTGTAGGTATCACTCACTGAGATGGTACATATGACAACACATTTCTTTGTATTTGTATTCTTTGTATTTTATTTGTCTTTCTTTTCTTTGGCCATCTACGTGTGATGCATGTACTCAAAGTTTCCTTGCATAACTGCAGGAATTATGAGTTTCTAGTAATTAAGGAAATAATTACATTAACTTTGGATTCTGTATGCATACAAGCTACAGGATCTGTAGATATTGTAGATCATGTGTTTTTTTTTCCTGCAGACTTTTTATTCAAGTGAATCTATCCAGCAGATTCTGAGTCTTATTTTCCTTCAGCAGAGGAAGCATAGTGGTGATGGGGACAGAAGAGAAATTGCCGTCCTTGGAGTTGATAGCAAAGCTCTCCTACTAGTGGGAACAGGCCCCTTTCTGAGTGAATCCAAAGACTAAAAGCCAGTGGGAAGAATTATAAAACATCCGTTTAATTTTAACACGACCTACGTATGAATTACAAAAATGGAAAGCTCTGACTTAAAAACAAGTTGAAACCATTACTTTGTCTTCAGGGAAATTCTGTAAGTATTGGACAGGGATGTAGATCTCAGCTGAAACTTCTGCTTGAGGAAAAGTGCTCCTGGATGTGCCCATGGCTCGGTTTCAGCATATGCAGCCAGTTAAGGTACAGTGGAAAGGTACATTTGCTTTTATTCAGGCTAAACAGGTACCTCTCCTAATTTTGATGGATAGCAGTTAATTACAGTCTTCCTCTTCGTAAGAAGTATACATTTCTTTCTTTTGTTAGCATGTCTGACAATGGCAGGGGATTTTTCTGAGGGTAGTCTTGCAACAAAACTGTAGCTTCAGGCACTCTGTATGAAGCCAAATACAAGGGAAGGGTGGAGTGAAGTTGCTATTTGATAATAGGAATAATCTACCAGAAAGTTTCCTTATCTGTCTTCAGTACTTGTTTTTCTGAAAATAACTGTGATGAAAAGGCAGGAGCTATTCTTCTCTGCTGTGAATTCTTTTCTGATAAGATTTTTGGAAGAAATCACAATGCTATCTTCATTCAAATCCTTTGTAAGAGGCATTTCTTCTATAAAGTGTTTCTATGCTAATCCACTAGGCGTTGCTATTTACATCTTTAAAAGAAACAAAGTACTTAACCTGGACTGATTGTAGATTAAAAATTACTGAGTGCATGTCCCATAGAAAAGCACAATCCATGGAAAAAAAATCCATTTCCTCCTGGCAGTAGTTCTTTATACTGTGTTTTTATTTCTTATTGTTGATTGTAATCTCTACAGGAAAGGGGCGTTTGTTTTATGCACCTTTAAGGCATCATATATGTCTGTAACTTTATGTAAATTAGTGAAAATCAAGAAGGAAACAAGCTAATTTTACAATACAAATTAGCATTGCTTTGAATAGCAGTCAAATTCTGCTGTCATCCCAGTGTAAATCCAGATTTGGTGTGAAGTCACTGGAATGAAATATAATCATAGCTCTTGATACAAAGAAGACAGTAAAGGTGAGAGGAGGTTGGTAATGCTGCCTCTAATAGATCCATTTCCCTTATCTTAGGCTATGCAAACATTAAATAACCCGAGTCTTCGATTCAGGACATGCTGAATCTATGCTGCTTTGTGCTATAGGGTGGCAATATAATTCAGAAATGCAGATCTGCTATTTAGAAGTACATAAAGCAGTAGTTCCCAAAGAAGACTGTTATAACTAGTGAGGTCACAATAGTTTCAAATGAGGTCACAAGCTAAATGAGATCCAATCTAATCACATATTTATGCTAGTATCTGGGGCTACATTAAATTCTTGCTCTACAGTCACTGTGATTTTCTGCTGTGGAAAAAATTAGGGGACTACTGTGTTTTATTCTGTGAAAGAATGGGTGGAGACTATTTCCTCTGAGTCATCAGAGGGAGAAGTCCATTACTACAGGGGTGAAACATGTGAACATGACAGCTAGAACTCAAAAAGTCCCCACAACTGGGACTGCACCAAATCTGTTGATATTTTTCAAGCCCAAAGGTGTCAACACTGTTGCTTTTCACAGAATCACAGAGTGCTTGAGGTTGGAAGGGACCTCTGTGAAATCGCCTAGCCCAACCTCCTTGCTCAAGCAGGGTCACCTTGAGCACGTTGCACAGGATCACATCCAGGCAGGTTTTAAGAATCTCCAGGAAGGGAGACTCCACAGCCTTTCTGGGCAACCTCTTCCAGTGCTCCTTCACTCTCACAGATTTCAATTGCAACTTCAAAATTCTAATTAGTCTACATGCCCCAAATAGTATGTTGCTATAATAATTGTCATAACAAAGTTATTTATAGAACAGTCCACCACAACCAAAATGCACTCACCACTAGGTAAAATATGACAGCTATTTATGCACGATATATAACAGATTAGAAGAAAGAAATAAGACTATAACGTCCATCAGAAGTATCTGGACTATCCCCTCCTTTTTTTTTTTTTTAATATTTTTTTTAAGCAGTGTGTGCATATGTGTGCAGGAATCTGGCAAGGAAGCCCTGTCACTGAAGGCAGGGGATGTTGCAGAGGCAGCAGGCTGGGAGCAGGGAAGGAAGGCAACACTTCCTGTTGCCCATTAGCAAGCTTGGAGGAAGGAAAGCATCCTGCCCACTCATGCTAAATCGGCTAGAGTCCCTAAGAAAACAGTAAATCCATTGCACTACCATGTTTAAGCAGAAGCATATTCAGTTTTGTCTAGGAAAGAGAAGCAATGACTTCGTACATAGGTGTGCAAAGCACCCCCTGAATTTCATTCATCTGTATTGTGATTTGCTAAGCTACTCAAAGAAACTGTAAAGTTAAGAACCTGAGGACTTATCTGTCTTTGTTTTGTCTCCCTTTATCAAGCACACTTGTTCAGTTTGTATCTCCTTATGCAATGCCTCTACTTATGTCCCAGTAAAATCCCCCCATCTGAAATCATTTTTCTTTTCAGCTGAATGACTGCTATGGTCCATTTGTTAATTTGTGAAATTCAACTACATTTAGTATGGCGATCACCCTATATAGCACAGTTTAAAGAATAGCTTGTCTTTACATACAGAATCACCACATCCTCTAAGCCAAAGCAATCCAATGACCTGGAAAGGAACATCAGAGTTCAGTCCTTAGCATCTTGTCTAGAAGTTGCCAGTTCCACAGGCAGTTTCTGTAATATCAGTATTTTCAAGATCCAACCATTGTTAGCCACAGTCTATTGGTTTAACTGCTTATTAATGGATTCAGTTGTCTTACAGCATTTCAACAAATTGACACAAGCAACAAGGCAAACAGATTTAAAGTTGTCATCCTCGTGCGGCAACTTCACACACAAGCTACTATCAGCAACACTAAATTACAAAAATGCTTGCAAAATCTTTGTTAAATAATATTGAATTGAAATTTCCTCACACCAATTTATATTAAGTCATACAGCATAGAATAAATTTAAAAAACCCAACCAAACAAAAATAACAAAACTATAGGAAGGAAAAACATACAAAAAAGTTTGCTGATGTAAGGCTGAATTCTTGGGCTGTTTCATTACTATCACTGTTACCATTTATCAAGGACTTCCAGACCAGTTTCAAGTCAGATTTTCCTCTCCTTTTCATTTATAACTCCGACTGTTACATTCATAACTCTCATATTCTTTGCTAAAATTTTCTCTCTTAAGACTTTCACAGGCTGTGTTATTTCTGCTCAGATTTGAATCAGCAAAGCAGAACATTTCCTGTCCTTGGAGGGATGAATCTGTACTTGATATTAGGAGCCTGTGTCAGCACTAACAGGATGCAGACCAGGAAGCTATGCATTTTATTAACAGGAACTAGAAAAAGAGTGGCAAAGGTTTGGCAGAATTAGAATGAAATGTTTGTACATGGAACAGAATACGAACTGGAACTAAAATGCTTTATATATAATTAAAATAAGGTTGCCAGCAAACTAGTTTGTTAGATTTGGAAATCATCAGTAGCTTTTGAGAAAAAGCTTAAGCTCAAAAGCTGGAGTTTGAATAAAGGCTCTAGCTGCCTAACAAACTACAGCCATGTCTCTGGCATGCTGAAAAAGATTGCTTCAGTGAATTCAGAGTACAAATGAGTTATATCCTGGAGCAACAAACTGTACTGACAAATCAATGGCCAAAATTTGGAATCAAACAAAAATGAAGCTAGAATGAATATTGGTCAATAAGAGTAAAAATTGACTCCAGTTCTCACTGGAACACAAAACATGCTTCTCAGGGAACTAAAAGTGCACATGGATCAAAATATAACCAGGAAATAGCTCTGTGGTGTGGATCTAAAGTAAGACCGGGAGTAGCAACCAGTGTGGTACCATCTAAAGTATAGTGGCTCTTGGAGCTGATCAACATTTCCTAGATCTGGACTAAGATATTTTCATACCTCTTCTAGCAGTAGCAGCTCAAGACCCTCCCCGTGATCCAAACCTGCATGAGAGTGAGCTTGATTGTTGGAAATTTGCTACATGAGCTAGGAGTCTGTGTAGGAAAAAAAGCTGTCAGCCATTTTGCTGATTATCTTTACGTGTTGGTGTTCCTGTTAATTACAGCTTTTCACTGAGTGAAATCTCAGTGATAGGTGGGCAGGACCTAATCATGTTAGAATGACTTCTATATTTTAAGGCAGATAAGCAATTCTTCAAGTAGAAGTAAGAGTCCTACCTGAACCTTATTCCATTTCCAGAATAGTCCCTCATTACAGGTTTTGATTTTTTAAAAATGTCTTTCACACAAGTCTTTACAGATTCTAGTTTCTAACTGTCACATTTGCTTGACAAGAACTAAGAGCCAAAGCTTCCATGAAGATGCACAGAACTTCAATAGCAGAGAAACCAACGATGGTTTAGAGCACTGAAAGTTTTGTAAGAATCACAGCTCTCTCTGAGCTAAGAATCGTAGAAAGTATTGTAAAGGCACACTCATTTCTAACCAATTTAAAATATGAGCTCTGAAGTTTAAGGAAATTTGAACTCTGCAGGCAGCACCTATATGTTAACACTGCAGTTCTTTCTGCCATGATCCAGACTGTATTTAGAAATGATAGCTTAGACTGCGGTGCTAAAGTGCAGCTCTATCTCCATTAACGTCATATAAAAAACTAAGAAAATACAAATCAGCTAAGTAGAGATGGTAAAATTCCATTCCTTTTCTCCCCAAATTGAAAGCTTCCCAAATTATCCCCAGAAAACCCTTAGAGAGATTTAAGAAAAGCCTCAAGAAAACTGTTGCTGAGCCTCCAGTGCTGAGAAGTCAAAGGAGTCCAGCTGATCCAAACAAAGGATTCTTTACATGCTAATCAAAAGAGGGATTCAGCAGGTGGCCACATTGCTTAAGCTCTGTGAAAAGAAACTGAAAAGGCAGAACTACATCAAGCTGAATCTACCATGGACGTGACATGACTATTGCATTTTGCATTTGACATAATGGATATCTTCAGCCACAATGGCCAAATCCATAGCATTTTTGCCTTCCAAATAGCATGAAGGGCTGCCCTTTCTTGGACGGAAGTGGCAGCTGCCTCAACACTATAATATCTCAGGCTTGCTCTATATAAAGATCTTTTCTAAATTTACAAGAAAATAACTAGTTTGGTTAAAACATTTGTCAAGAAAAGACAAATCATTAAACATTTTGGATCTTCCATTTAGTTTGCCTGTTTCCAGCCTTATAACTGTTAAATGGAAACACTAAGACCACAAATGTTAGCAACTACAGCTCTCTTGATAGAAAAAACCTTTACCAAAAGAGCTGCACAGACTTTGGGGCAAGTAGCACATTAAGCCCTCACAACCAGATTTGGTAAAATTCTCAGATCCCTTCTCTGAACGTAATCTATGCAAGCCAACAGGTTCAGTGGGAAGCTGAAAGGGAACAATTTAGGAACGGGGTATCTTGTAAATTGTCCCCTTCTCCATAAATTGAAAGCGTGATGGGAGTAGAGAATAGCAGTCATTTCTTTCAACTAACAGAAAGAAGATGCATTCTTTTATCCGATGTCTCAGGGAATACAGGATCTATATAGCATGTAGGAAACCAGAGACCACTTGCCTCCTCCACTGAGGTGATTGGAGCCCTTATCTGTGGGGAGAATACTCCAAACAGTGAAAGCCAAAGACTATCTTGTGCAAGGCAAAGGATGTATTTAGTCCTTGTTGAAGCTGATCCAGTTTGCATGCTGTAAAACTCACTAAACCAGGGAGGGCACAAGCAAGAGTGATTTAATCTTACCTAATGATTAAACCACACATTGAACAGTCCCTGCTCTCATAAAGACATCGCAGTTTATACTGCCTGCACTGCTGGCATCTGTGCCTTCACAGTTCTAGTTTCCATGGGAAGGATTATAGTATCTGCTTGGCATCGTGCATCTATTTCCATGAACCAGATATGCTTCTGGGACAGTGTAAATGAACAACGCCAGTTTTTAACTTTACCAGTTAACTTACAGTGACTCATATGAGAGTTTAAGCTTGGGGCTTGCAGATTGAAGTCTATTGATCTGCAGAAAAGAAAAAAACATGATTTCCCCCCCCCCCATAATATGTATGTACACTATCATTTGTTATCTGCAGAGACCAGTTCTTGAAGGGACATAACTTCCTTTTTCTGTTCAACTCAAACAATGATGATCACAATGATCCAATATGAAATTCTTTTTTACAGAATAGAAACTGTCCTAAGACCAACAATCTGACCATTTCTGTAGTGATTTATATCTGTATCATCTGCCATTTGGCATTTTACAGATGTTTTTACAGACATTGATTGCTACAGAAGAAGAAAAGGTAGGAGAAAAGCAGGCCTTGTATGTCTTATGACCTGGTTGTAATTCCATTTTAAATGTTAGAGAACCATTGTATAGAAAAAGGAAAGCCTTATAAAGAGACAAAGGTTATAAGGGGAATAAATATAGTTAGGTGACTCAGATCAAAGTAATTCATTTTCCGTTGCTGAAAGTGTGATCAGAAAAAAATGCAACTAAAGGTCTGTTGTTGCCCTTCAAGAAATCCAGCTTGAGGATGAAATTCATGCCTGAATGCAGAGAAGCAATTTTGAAAAGTCAGAAGTTTGATTTATTGTTCTCTGAAAGGTTGTGTAAAGCTTTTTGTTGAAGATCTCAAAGTTATACAAAGGTGTTTTGTATGATTAAGGGCAAGCATAATTCTCAAAGCTTCTTAGAAAATATAGACACTGTTGGGGCTTGTTCCTTATTTACTGTAAATTTCATTTTTTCAGTCTGAGTAGATGGAACATCTTAAAAGAATTTGTTCAAGATTTACATTACAGATTCTCATGATCCATACAGCAGAAGTACAGATGCAGATTTGCAATATATGATATATGTGGGTTCTGCTGTCATCTATGATTATGTCAAATCAAGTAAACAAGATTTGAGAAAGCTAAAATACAACACTCTTCAATAAACTGTAAATGATCAAAAAATGGTCGAAAAAGCCATTCTTTGGCCATTATTGCTCTGACAAGCCTGTAACACAGCTTGTAAAGTTAAAAGACAATACAGAAGCCAGGATGTTATCTAGATGAGATACAACGGATGCTTATTTTGAAATTACTCTCCTTAATCCCCTAATGTAAAGCATATTGTACTCTTATCAAATTAACATGAGAAAAAAAAAGGAGAGGCTGTTTGTAGACTGTATTAGGTTATCAACCGCAAGAACATGGCTTTTCTAGAAGAGAAGAATGCTATGTAAACTAACACATCAACATTCAGCTCAACAGTGAAAATTTTCTTCAGTGTAGCAGTATTATCACATTACCAGATTATGTTCTAAGCAGGCTCTGTAACTAAGAGTGGTGGTATAAAAATATGATGCTTACGTTAGCATATTTGTAGACAGACAAACTTCCTTATAACCTTTGCTGATTGAACAAATTCCTGCAGGTTTCCTACAATAACCACTTAACCCACTATTTTTGAGGCTGTTACATCTGGGCTGAAATACAGCATTTAGAGAACAGTGCCATGTTGTATTGTGTAAGTGTAGGGAGTAAAGAATCTCTAGCCAAGTGCAGCAAAGAGCAATTTTGGTAGACAAACTTTGTAGCCATTTGTTTTACCATCAAATCCACTTCACACAGCACTTGGATTTCCAAACAAGATTTGCCCATTCAAGTTCGTATTCAGACCTTCTTCAATTTGACATTTGCCAGCATAATAACACAAAGGTGCAATAAAAGTCTGATTTTTAGCCACAGAGTACCAGAGTTAATTCCATAAAGTATACCACTGAAGCATGGGTAAAATACTATAATGATAAATAATTCTATTACAAAATTCAAGTCCCCAAATCCCTCTCATAAATTGTAAGGTGTTTGGGAAATAAAAATTTTACTGCCACTTAAGTGGTAAGGGGACATTGAGACTTCCAAATATTTGCAATAGATGTTCCAATTAAACATTGAAAAGAGAAAAATGCATTAATAACAACGAAGAGAGCAGTCTAAATATGAAGAGCTGTCATTGCATAAATATATGCTCTGCTTTAATTTGCAGAAGGACATTTTAGGCTTGCTCTAAGGTAGGTAAATTATAGTCTGCAGGCAGAAGCAGATACTTAAAATTGTATATTTTTTTCATTGACAAATCTTTCTAAAATACTGATCCCACCCTGCTAGAATGCTGGTTGCTTTCAAAGCCAGTAATTTTCACAATTAATTTAATATATTTGCCAGTAATTTCGTCTGGAAAAAATATGATTAAAGAAGAAGTGACAAAAGATCTGATAACACGATTTTCTTCTTTTTTTTTTTTTTTTTTTTTTTTTTCATGAATGCTCAAATCACTCCCCAGCAGCAGTTATTCAGTCAGGTAGCAATGTTCATCTCAGTGAGCAAAATTCTCAATAATGTTAGCTATCTGCTTTATTTTTCTGGCAAAAAAAAAAATCCCTGCCTTATCTTGTTCCACAGTAATTCTAGTTTTCACATAATTGGTTTCAGTATGATAATACATCCAAGTTTATCTGTAAGACACTAATGTACATTTTCTACCCTCCATATAACTGGTAAAGCCTTAGTTAATGTATCTGCTTCAGCAGTGCACTTGAGGAAATGTGGGCCAGCTGGAGAGAGGCCAAAGAAGAAAGAGAGTGACTGGCAATTAGGAAACATGGCCTATAGGGAACAACTGAAGAAGAAAAAAAAAAAAAAAAAAAAAAAAAGGTGTTATTTTGAAGAAAAAAGCGATTCAAAAGAGTGAAAAAATAATGACTTTTTTTTCATATTTAACAGGTTGAAGCAAAAGGAAGAGAAAAATCTGATTGCTATGCCCACTTTGCAACTAGTTAATAGGCTAAAACTGTAGCAAGTGACATTTAAAGTAATCTAAAGTAAATACTGTTAATTTTTTTCTTATGATAAAGTAATCCAATATTTTAAATAAATGGTTATGATGATGTTGCAACTTTCATTGCATTAAACAAATACATGCCCAAAATGATATATGTATCATTTAATACAATTTTAATTGCATTAAACAAATACATGCCAAAAATGTATACACGCCAAGATCATGTATAACTGAGCTTGCCTTTGGGCCACCTCACCTGCTATGACTCTCTCCAGTCCTTTTATTCTCTTTTGATTCTAAGCTATCAAAATAGTTAAAATAAAGTTATCTCCTTCTGTAAAGTCTCCAAGATCAGGCCCTAAATCTGTCACGCTGTTGATAATCATGATGATAAGAAGCTTAACACTTGTAACACGGGTATGTGAAGTTCCTTACCTCACAACGTTTCAGTAAGAATCTCCTTAAAATGACCTTGTAGTTTGATCCTGACAGAATTCCAGCTGCACCTGAAATTGCAACGTGATTCCGTAGTGAACTTTAGTGAGTTGATTTCCTGGTACTTGTAACAAAAATGAAGGGCACGATACAATCAAAACACCATAAACTCCTACAGGGCCAAAACCACAATCATCTTTCATTTACTATAATTTGTTTCTGATACAGTTTGTTTTACTGCTTTATGTTTTTTTTTTTGTTTTGTTTTTTAATGTTGAAATTCATAAATCAATGCAAGGTCAGCTTCATTCTCAGTCAGTATACAAATAATCTGTATAATGTAGTTCTTGTTGGACTATCCATCCCTGAAGAGAAAATGATCTTTGACTATATTATTTTTCTTTTAGAACAAGCTCTGAATGCACACTATGTACATGCACCTCTTCTGGCAAGCTATCTAAGCCTAGATTAACTCTGGCAGCTGAACTCTGCACATACAAAAAATGTTATATTTCGAGAACAAAAAGGATATCATAACATTCTAGCTAATGCAATAGTACTTTTTTTATTTTATTTTATTTTTTCCTATTCTCTCCAGTTTGCTTTCTTCTGTTCTCCCCAGCTTTATGCTAGCATTCATTTTGATTGCAGAATGGTTCAGTAAGTAGGATACAAATAACACAGTGGCTTTGGATTGAACAAATTAATAAAGCCTTACAGGTCTGGTTGCCCTCAGTGAGCCTTTGTTTCATGCTGCACAGGTGCTACAGGGCACTGACCATATACAACGAAGAATTCCACCAGAGAGGGACTGCTTTATCCCGTTCTTATGTTACTGGCTCAGCCTCAGTGCTGGAGTCGTGGCAGGACCACTTCTTTCTCCACTGATTCCTGACTTTGTGGTCATTGCTGGCAGTAGAGGTAAACAACAGGTCCTGTTGTTTTAAACAACAGTCCCCTGCCTGGTGCTGTGGCAAAAGTTGTGAATCAGGTACTTATCCTGCAGCTGTCCATCTCCAACATTCAGATGTAAGAAGAGAAGAAAAGCTGCCTCTTCTGTTTTTGACAGGGACTGCAAATCACTTACTACAAGTAATTCTGCAAGACTGCCTTTCCATGCAGCACTGACTCCCTTGCAGTTCCAGGATCCTCCTCAAGTTCTTTAACCTTTAAAGTCTTTTAAAATCAGTTTAAACACCTTTCCTACACGATCCCAGCAGAAACAGGGAACTGCTTCTGTTCATCATTTGCAACCTGTTAGGTCTTTTAGTTCCTCAAATACATTTTTGCCTGAACTGGATTCCATATCTTGTTCCTCCCATAGTCACTTGTGCAAAAAAACAAAACAAAACAAACAAACAAACAAAAAACAACACCAAATAATAGGGCAGAGATTCTATAAAACACTGCCAAAGGAGAGATGGGAATGCAGATGGTGGTTTTACACGTACTCTGTACAGGTGTAAATGACAAACATGGGGGCCAAGACAAGAGAACTGCCAGCCTCATCCAGCATGAATTTATCCATTTAGCTTCTCTCTCTCATTAGTGGTGGGTATGGTAACTCACCCTAGATCCTATAATCACACAGATCTACTCATCCCTGCCTCTCACAGGGTAGGTTTAGGGTCTACTATCTGTCCTTTCCATTTAATTTTTTCTTTACTTCTTGATTTTGTTTGCAAATTATTTCCACAATAAATGAATAAATAAAATAGAGCTATCTACCTGGGTTTTATATCTTTCTCTTGACTAGTTTCTAGAACTAATTTCAGCTAATTCTTGCTTCAGATAGCCATCTTTCTAAAATACATTTCTACTTACAAAATAGAATTGCCCAGAAAGGAAGTAGGAGTCTTAATCTTTGCAAAGAAAAAAAATAATAATTTGCTGCTCAGTTATCCCACCACTCTTCACGTTGTTCACAGTGGCCCTAGCAGTGGCACAGACTGCCCTGTTACACCCTTAGTGGGCTGGAAACTAAATACATGCATCAAAAATACTGTGCCTATCTCAAAGAGTTTGCAGTCTGAAGCATACATGTATTATGGCATGATGAAGTGACAGCTGGAGATAATTTTCTCCATCTCTACTGAAATCTTACTCGCTTAGAAAGTGAACATTTATTGCCTGTAAAGCACTTAGAATAAAATAAATGCAATATAAATGATAAAAGGAATTTTCTCTCCTAAATTGTTCTATAGAAATTTTCTTAAAGTACTGAAGCAAAAATATATCTGTAACACCTATGGTAACCATGGAGATTATACCAGGCAACATGCATAATGATTTAAAATGTGGCCTCAGACAAACGTTCTTTGTCATGACTCTCTTACTATAAAGAAGCAGATTTCCCCTAAACAATTTGCAGAAGCAGAATAGAGGAGGTTTATTTCTCAACCCTGTTTTTTGCAACAGGGTAAGGGGAAGTGTCAGCTCTGCGATATGGGCAGCAGACTAATACCAAGTCTGCTTGGAAAGATCCAGCTTCTTTGGTTCTTGGTAGTTCCAACTCAAAGATAAGATTTGCTGAAAATATTTCTCTCTTTTGAATAGTCACATCAGAGCGACTGGTCCCACCATTATCGCCAGCGTGACATGAAAGATGGCCATGGAAACTTGGGTATTTTTAGGGCTCCATACAAATGCACAAAATGTATCAAAAAACAATGCATAGTCCTAGAAATACCAATATTTGGGAAATTTAAGTGGTAGCTATAAAAAAGCATTCTTTCACATTGTTAAATATTTCTTTCTTTGCTTATTCTTTCTCTGCATGGATGGCATCAAACAGTAAATGGCTCTTGGTCTGCCAGCTCCCATGCAGGATGAATATTGACGCAGTTCTTAATTTAGTACATCCTATAATGCAGAGGGAAAAAAATACTGGAATTGGGACCTTTCCCAATGCACAAACCTGAAAGGAGAAAAGCCGCATTCCCATCTAAGGTATTAACTAAAATCTGGTGCTTTGTTCAGTTGTTTAAGTCAAGAGGAGAAGCTAGTGATGATGCAAGGATGATGTCAATCCTGTTTATTTACGAGCAATGTAGAAAACTTGGTTTCCTTCAAGAAATGAGAAAATCAGAAGATACTTTTTTTTTTTTTTTTTCCTTTCAGTGCTGAAATACTCAGCTGATTCTCAGAGCCATACACCTACTTTTTTTTTTCTTTTTTTTTTTTTCCCCCTCCCCCCTTCCTCTGTAAGTCTTTTTTTCCCAGTTTCTGGTATTTTTTTGCCAACCGTGAAATTACAGATTATAGTAAATCTCTTTTCAATTCCTCCTCCTTCATTTTGGAAATAGGCCATTGTTTCACCTATCACTTTTATAAAGCTGCATTTCTATTGCTCTTTCTTTTTTCTTTTTCTTTTTTTTTTTTTTTTTTTTTGGCATTTGCCATAAGTGAGAGCTCTTTTTTATTCTCTCCAATCTCAAAATACAATTTCACTCACAGAGGTGAAAATAGACATAGGTGGAAGGCAATTCCTTCCCTGCCATAGGAGGCTCCATGGAAGCCCTGTGTGAGAGCAGGAGCTGACTGCTCAAACCCTCACGTCTCCTGTTCTTCTGCATTTGACCCAGAGGATCTCAAACCAAAGAGATAGGTGGAAATAATGACTTTTATCATTTCCGAAATGGGCCTTTTCATGAAAACTGCTGTTTTATGTGAAGGAAAAACTTTACCCGAGATATTCACTCTAACTTCAGTGTGTGGAATAGGTCAAACTCTCCTACCTTTTAAATCTAGAAAAATTAAGCAAATTAAAGACGGAAAAGCAGAGAGAAAATGCATGCATTTCTTTGTGACTGGCGAGACTGCTGTTCTGGTTGCGTGACGGGTTGGTAACATTAGAACCGGACGGACAGAACTTGGATTTGTGGACTGATACACACCTGAAGGAAGGGTTGCAGTAAATACAGCAGTAGCTTTTTAATTATTATTATTTTTTTCCTGAGGAGTTAAGCGCTGTGTCCTCACACACACACGGCAGCGTTGCAGGACGAGCATCTAACAGGACAGAGATCCTCAACATTTATGAGGACAAACGGGGGAAGCTTCCCTTTGCTTTCAGGCACCAGCCGTCAGCTGAGCTCGCACTAAAACCGTGGAAGTGCATTTAAGGGAGGCGGCACCTCCCTGCAGCCCCTTTCCACCAGGACAAGGCGCAGCAGCGGCAGCATCCCCCCATCCACCTCCCCCCCACCCCGCCAACCGCCGCCTCAGCCCCAACGGCCGCCCTAACGGCCGCCCCCCCCCCTCCGGCCTCTCCCCGCCCATTGGCCCGCGCTCGCCACGTGACTCCGGGGCGGGCGCGCTCCCGCGGCCGGGCGGCCCCGGCGACGAGGGCGGAAGTGCGCGGCGGGGGCGCGCGGGCGGCGGCGCCCCCATGAGAGCGCGGCGGGGGGCAGCGCTGCGGCCGGGCCGGGAGCGGGCCCCCAGGTGAGGCGGCGGGGACTGGGCTGAGCCCGGGTGGGGGCACCGGGGGTCTCTGAGGGTCTCTGGGGGACGGGGGGGGGAAGGAGGCGGCCGCACCTGGGGCCGGCTGCGCCTCCCGGCCCTGCGGCAGGGCCTGGGGCCCGGTGACCGTTGGGGGAGCGCCTCAGCGGGGCGGCCGCGGCTCGGCAGGGCCGGGCTCTGCGCTCCTGGGGCGGCCCCGGGGCTGCCCTGCCTGCCGGGGGGTCTGGGCGGGAGCAGCCTCGGAGCTGCGGCTCCCCGGGAGCGGGCTCTGCGCGGAGAAACTTTGTGCTGCCCTGTCCAGCAGCGAGCCCAGCCGGGTGAGGGGGCAGGCACCCGGGGACAGGGCTTGTGGCAGCTCTTGCTTGATAGCCAAAAATAACTATTAATTATACAAAGCTGAATAGCGACAGCTCGATTTCGCTTGGCAGTAGTGTCTTTATGGCTCTTTCGCTTGCCGCAGGCTTGTCGAAATAGCCATATCTGCCGCTTTCATCATGCTTCTGGCCTCTGCTCGCTGAACTTAGGTTTATTTTTCTGCTTATAATCAGATGGTATCGACTTACCGCAGTAAAGTGCAGTCACTTCCTGGATGAAATAGTTTTTATTTATGGGAATAGTCTGCAGACTTCTCTGTTCTTTGAGTAAGTTTCTCGTGTTAGAGTGTATGCCCCTTTTGGAGGGGGCCGGCTTGCCCCTGCTTGGTGTGCGTGGAGAAGAGTGAAGCTGACCTGCTTTCACTGGCGTTATGTATGTGCTGCGGAGAAATGTCTAGTTCAAAGGCGTAGTTGGAATGCTTTTCAGAAACTGTTAACTGAAAGCTTAATTTGACCAGACAATGCCCTTTAAAACTCTCAAACTTGTCCCTAATTGTCAGCGCAGTGGTGCTGGATATCTGGACAGAAAGGAGAGCAGTTGAGGCGCTTTGAGATGCTGCCTGGACTACCCTATGTGTGCTGAAATCCTGGATGATAGATTCTGCAATCTAATGCCCCGTAGAGGTTTTAAGTTTCTTTCAGCTGCAACTTTTCTGATTTAGCACCGACTGTGATTTGACTGAATGCTGTGGGAAGTGGCTTACTTCTCTGGGAAGCACTGGGGTCCAGGCAGCATAGCAAAACAAGCCCTAACATCATGTTTCAGGAGACTGGTTTGTAGTTTGATCTTGTCCTCTTGCTCTGTAAGTTCTGTTCCCTTCCTATGCAGTGGATACTTGTACTTTGAATTGATAACTTCTTATTAACTAGAGTAATTAGATTCAAACTCCATGTGACTGACTGCTGATTAAGTGAATTGCTTTCTATTACACCATGAATTCATCTTAATTAATGGCCTCTCACAGTAGATGTACTAAAGGAGCCAGTTTCTCATGGCAGCTGTGCAGGCAGTGAGTGTTGAGGCAATGGGAGTGCATGGTGGGTATCAAGACAAAAGCAGCACCCAAGGCCAGCAGGTGTCTTGTGCCCAAAGCAAACAACTTCAGGATGGAAGCAGTTATCTCTGGGAGTTTGAGCAAAATCCAGTGGCTGCGGGGGTGCCATAGAAGTGATGAACACAGGTCTGGCGTTTGCTGCCTCCCACACCCTGTGTGCATGGCTTCCAGTAGCTCTTGCATGCCTGATTTACGAGAGGTGCTGATCCCAGTTGTCAGCCAGGTTAGGTGGCAGTTGCATTCTCAAACTCTATCTCGACTTGAAAACACTGTCCTGCTGATAAAAGCCTTGTTCTTTAGGCTTTCTTTTATATCCCTTCCCTCCCCCTGCCCTGTCTTTGCAAACTTCTGCGCCACCACCAAGTGGTGGTGATAAGGTTCCAGTGCTTGTTATCTGCTGTTGGATGGAGCAGGAATGTCAGCAAACAATCTTGGCTGTTCCTAGTGGTAATGATAAAACAGTGCCTTTTGTTTGGTGATATAATTGTGGCTCTTCACAAGAGGCTGTGGAGTGGATGGTTAAAAAGTTCTTGTTAATAGCTGCCAGGGTGTGATTGCTTTGTGGGTAGCTCCTTTTAGCCCATTAAACAGGACTAAGAGAATTTCATCAACGCCTGCCCCAGAAATATCAAGTTGTCTTGTCAGTTAAGCAAGTTAAGTCTACATAACTCGTGCTTTGTTTCTTCGTGTTCTTCTGAATGCTGCTTTAATAGTGATATTAGAGGATCTGTTTTGTCTCTTGCGCTTGAGATGTGCAAATATATTTTTAAGACCTGTCAAAATGAAAGCCATGAAGTCATGCGGGAATGTTACGGAGGTTGCTGTGCAAGCAGATACTTGAATCTACTTAGGGTGGCAGGGTGCTCACTTAGAGCAGTCACTCAGAACTGGTTTGTATGGACCTTGAGCCCGTGGCTTTTCTCATGGATACAGACGTGGTACAGAAAGGTGCAAATAATGGTTGATTGTGGGAATGTGAGACTTAATGGGAACAGTCTTCACTAGAAAGCTTTGCGGGATCGTATGTCAAAGACTAAAAAAATCTGTTCTGGAATTATCAGTCTTAAAAAGCCTGTCAGCTGTTACTTCATGAATTAGTGGTGCTGTCAGTTGATGTGATTAAAAAAAAAAATATTTCAGGCAACAAAGTGTATTGAAGCTAGAGTTTTTAATATCCTTAAATTTGGAATGTGACAGAACTAATCTGAAGTCAAAGCATAGGGTGAAAAGCTGAAAACATGCAGTTCTATAGGTGCTGTGACTTCTTTCCATTTCTAGCTTTTTCTGTGCATGTCTTCACCTGAACTAAAAGGGCATCTTTGAGGGGAGTGCTGGAGACCCAGACTTAGCCCGAACATTAGGCAAAGTTTTGTTCATTTAGATGGCCATGTGAAGGAATGGTAAATTTGCCTAATTGATGACAAATTGATGACTAGTTTTTGCAAACTAGTGGCTTATGGTAGGTTAAGGGGGGGGGGGGGGAAACACGTTGATGAGATTATTGTAGTGTCATCATTATGGGATGACGCTCACAACATGTCAGGGCACTTTAAAAAGCTGAACTGTAGGAGTTACCTGAGCTCCGGACTCCATGTTGCAGAGCATTAGCTAAATATAGTGTTTTTCTTAAGGTTAGCACTCTTCTACCCAGGAGAGCACTATCCTGAGCAGAAGCTTAACAAGTGGAGTGTTTTTATAGATCAGGTTGCATGCTGGTTTCCTCAGCTGTCCAGAGAAGAGGTGCTTTTGGTAACTGAGGAAGCCACTCCCTGCTTAGAAAAAACTAATTCTAGAGTGTGTAGTAATCTCTGATGCAGCCTTTCCTCTAAACTGCTGCTGCTATAAGAAACTCTTCCCCGTGATGGTAATCCTCAGCTATTTATTGTTTTTGGCTTACTGAGATCCCATTTTGGGTAGGTAAGGAATTCTCATCAGGGCAGTCACCACAAAGTCTCACCGAGTGACTTTTATGGCAGCTTTCCGCTTTTATCCACCATATAATAAAACAGACTAGCCAAGCAATTTAAAGAAATGGCCTTTCAAAAAAATGGAATGTGTGCTTGGATTTGGTGCTACTTCTCATTCTGTTTCTATTCTAAAAATACAATTTAAGAAGCAGTTTAATTTTTAAACAATTCTGCATGCTCAATGAGAATTTGCTTAGGGTTGTCCTTAAGTGAAACTGAGATCAAACTCAGCTTTATCGGCTGAATCTTGTTCTGAAGCTGTCAAGGAAGGAGACTCTTAATTGAAAATATTATTGTACAGTATCAGTGCCAGCCTTTTCCTATGTCCAACTTCACTCATTCAGCTCGTAAAACAGGGATCAAGCAGTGATTTTGTTCAGCTGCTTTCCATAAGCATTCACACTGTTGTCTAATGGTGTAACAGAGGGTGTACTTGTCAGATAGTTACTCTTGAAAATAAAAATCAAAGTTCCTAATTAAGTGTTTGTCATGGAGGACTTGTTGTAAGTTTTTAGGTTTGAGACTGCATGTGGCCGTTGGAAACTGGGCTGTCAGAGCACTGCATTTAAAGATAGAAATACTGCCGCTGTTCTGGCTGGGGCAACTTGAGGGAAGAATTCTGTTTAAAGGAGGCTTAACGCAGCGGAATGAGAGAATTCCTCATTATCTGAAATACTGAATGTCACTGTTGTTGCTTTGTGTGAAGCAAGTGTATCGATCGAAAGATGGCGAAAAGGTTCGGTGCTTGGCACTCCAGTGCAGTGTGCCTGATTGAGGGAGCTTAATGACTCACAGCATGCATCTGCGAGCCCTTCAGTTTGGTGCTTAAAATAGTGCAAGTATTTTCAGAGGCTACAGGGAGATGATTCCCCAGCCCTCTTGGGGAGGTGTGCCTCTGTGGTTAATAGTAAACTTGGGGACTAGGGGCTTATTGTTCACTACCTCCATCAAATGTCAGCAGGTATTTGAGCGGCTCGTGGTGGCACAGAGTTGTGAGCACGGGACTCCAGTTTCAGCTTCGGAGCAAGGAATGTTTGACAGGCAATTGTGTGGGTAGGAACAGTTGCTACTGCTGGTGGTACTGAAGGCAGGCTAAATGGTGGTTGGGCTTCTGGCTTATCCTGGGTGCTTGTTTCACTGGGGTATCTGAAGACAGTTGGTATGCTCTGGCCAGATCCATCCTCTGAGCGGTGGTAACAGCCTCGGTGGTAGCCTGTCTGCTGCCGTGTGCTGCATTTGCAAGAACAGGGGGGTTAGCTCCAACAGCTAAGGATCAGGGTGGGGAAGGAAACCTGGCTTAGTAATGCTGCCGAGAGCAGAAGAATTAAACCCTGCAACTCTGTGCAAGCTCAAGGCTGAATTAGTGTTGGCAGGAATTTATTGGATCAATAGTAGCGGCAACTTCCTTGTGGATAGTACAGCTGCAGGTAATCCACTGAAGTAATGACTGAAACCATTTTGTAACCTCATACTGATAGAGCATTTGAAGTTAGCACACTGGAATTCAAAGTGAACCTACTAAAGGCATTGCATAAGTTGAGAATTTGACTTGTCTGAGGTATCTGTTACGTTCCTAGAGGTCTGATTAAAAATCAGTATTAGATTAACATCTGAAACATGTCATTATCTCTCAGCAGTGCTTTGGCAGACCTGGTGTGTGCTGTGTATTGAAGAAGAGCATGCTCCTGCACAGAGGAGCTTTCAAAGGAAGCAAGGTTGGAATACGTTTTGCAAGTCAATTACAGGAGTTGAAGCTGTTGTACAACTCTCCTGTAGTGTCACTTATCTGGTATGAATGAGCCTCATTGACTAAGGTGAGAAATGCTGTCCTTAACTCACTGCAAGTAGTTAGGCCACTAGGCAGTTGCCACCACAGTGACAAATCTACCACAGCAATACCAATTAATGCTATTAATTCAGTCTTCATGCTTGTAGAAGACTTACCAGGTTTCCTAGCAAATTATTGCTAGGCTAAGAGCAGTAGGTGGTAGGTCAGTCTTGTCTGTAGCATGTCTGAGATGTCTTCCAGGCATTAATACCAGACCTGCCAGCTTCCTGCAAGTACCAGGAGCAGTCTGGCCAGGTACATCCCTACAACTACTTTTTAGCTGTAGTGGTGTTGGTGTCTTAAGATTTCCATTTCAGGTAATGCTTTGTCTTTTTGGAACAAAGAGCGTACTTCACGTGGTGTCACGTACAATTTGCTGGTTACTTAGCACAGTAACATAGAAAATGGGATGCTGGTCTTAGAGTTTTCTGGAAAAAAAAATAACTGCTTCTGTGGTGCCATCTGTGAAACAGTGAGGCAATCAGAGTATTAGTAACTGACTGTAGCTGTCTAAATAGTGAGTGCTTTGTGAGAGGCTGGGGGGATTGTGATGGAGAGGGACCCTTCCCCTGGAGTGCCACTGTGGGGTGGCGTTGCGTGCCCCACGGGGGGGGGGGGTTACACCTGTGGGCCTCTGTCTCTTCTGGGAGACAGAAGAGTCTCCCCTCCTGCTAGTGAGGGAAGGGGAGCGGTGTGCTTTGTGCTTGTCTACTTCATCGCTGACCTGGGCCCATACCTGTGTGACAGCGTGGTGCAGTAACGTGGCAGAGCTGGTAGGTTGCACCGTGTGAAGCAGGAAAGATACAAGGCTGCTGCTAGAATCTAAAAGGACAGGTATGACACTAAAACTGCAATTCTGCCGTCTGCTTCCTCCTCCTGTGTTTGTGCCACTGCAACTCACGCTGCAATCAGGACAGAAATTCAAGCTTCCAGATAGCGATGATTTGCTGAAGGCACAGGGCCATGTGGGTCTCTGTGTCTTGGTAGGGTGATGAGTTGCACTTTGACTCTGCAGCAGCCTGAAGAGGAACTGAGCAGCGTTACAGTTGACTCGTTAACAGATTTTTATGGTGCTTTCCCTGGGAAGTTGGTGCATGCTGGAGTTCTGGCAGTCTTCCCTCCCTTGCATTGTCTCTGTTTTCTGGCCTCCATCAGGATCTATAGGGAAGCCTGTAGGGGAAGCTGTCAGTTCATCTCCTTCCTCTGAGGAAGTCTGGATGGAGATGACTCACCTAATGACTGTAGGGCCACAGCGTGCTCAGGCTGTTTTCATATATCATATCCCAGAAGAGTTCACCTTCAGATGGTGTGGTTTGGTAGATGAAGTGGAACAGCAGTGGAGACAGCCGTTAGCTTCTGTTCCTGCAGATGCTTCCACTGTTTGGTGTGCGTTCAGTGTGCAAGAATTAAATAGCAAAACCACGTTTGGTGTAGTGGCACTTGTACCGCTGCGAGCTGCTGGTCACCTAGGCAGTTCTATGCACAACTAAGTAGCTGTAATTCTGCTTAATGAGCTTGATTTTGGGATGAGCTGTATGTTTTGTTTGAGCAGGAATGAACTTGGTATCATTGCGTAGTCCAAGCTTGGCAGCAAATTGGAAAGGCTCCGTATAACTGTCCTCTTATTCTAATAGCGTCTTTTAATGCCGCCTTCTGTGATTCCTCCCTTTGTTGGCTGAATGCTCTTTGTATTTATAAAGACTAAGGGCAAGACAGGCACTGCTTTATTAAGCTGGGAAATGGAGATGCTTACCTAAACAGTCTGAGACAAAAATAGAATAATTGTAGTAGATTTTATACAGATCTGTATAAAGAGATCCAAGACCAAAATGAAGCAGCAGAAATAAGGCTTGCATTCTAGTGTCTGTATTCAGGCTCCAAATAAAACGAGTTGCAGTGCTGTGTGAGCATGTGACTGCAGTATTGAAAACGGTCCTGTTGCGATGACTGCATGCACTGATGGTCTCCTGATCTGTTGCTATCAGCCTGATGAGAGCATTAACTTTGACCTTTGCAACCTTTAGTCAAATGCAGATATAAGCAGTTTTGGGGTGTGTAGCACCTTGTAAGTGCTATCTAAGGGCAGTCCTTCCTTTTTCTTCAGTTAGCTGCAGAACTTGTTTCTAGTCTGTTGCCATTTTACTTCCATTTGAGGGGAATTCTAAAAAGGTGACACTGAATTACCTTAGATATAGGAGTATATGTGTGTTTGTGTTCTGCTTCAGCATAGATCTGACATTAAGGGTTATTCTAAACAGCTGCCCCTTTGACAGTCAGACTGCCTGGGTTGTTCCAACAGATAGCATTGCTGCAGACTAGAACCATTGGGTAGGATTTGGATTATCTAATTCCAGGTTTCCTTGGCCAACAGTATTGTTGTAAGCAAGATTATCTTGAGATTACTGCTGGCATGCAAGACACTCATTCTTCTTAATGAATGATCTAGAATTGTCACCTACTGAATGATATGAGAGGGCATATTCAATCATTTTATCAGCAAGTAAATGCTGCTGTCAGATTTGCTGTTGAAGCTGTAATATGTTTTTCAGAAAACTCAGTCAATGCTGGGCTGGGCTTGCAAGGGTGGTGAGGTCAATGTGCTAAGTATACACAAAATACACAAAACCACGCTTTTTTGTATACACAAAGAAGTGATCTCATTGAATTACAGAACACCTGGTCACCCAGATCAGAGGACAGCCTCAGTGTCCTCACTGAGGGGTTGCCTCAGCCTGGCTATAACTTCTTGCAAAGAATAGGGAGCTAGACTGCATAGGTTGCTAATGTCATGATTGATTAAAGCAGCAACGTAGCTGGGTGTCTCTATTCTTCAAGTTCTACATAACTTCAGGTGTGCATATTTCACAAAAACACTGGAAGTCTCTGCATAGCAAGGTCATTCTTCCTGCATGCAAATGTGTGGAGTCATGTAAGGTGATGCTGCCATTACAAATGTCTTTCTATGTGTATAGATTCTGTCTGTTGGGTGTAACTAGTAACTTAATTTTGATTGAAACTGTAGGTTTCAGTGCACCAAGTAAATGTATCCATTCTGTAGTTTTTCTGTAACATTTAGGTGTAGTTTCCACTCCTTCCACCAAGGATCCAGCCTATACAGTGTATATTCCTTGTGTTTATGGAGAAAGTTAGTTCTGTGCCCTAGAAACTCTTATTTTCCCTTTTGTTATAAAGTACTGAGTGTCCCAAATCCATTGCTACCTTCTTGTCTGTTATTACTTGTGCAACTTCAAGACTTAATAGGTTTGCACAGGTTTAAAAAAAAGCTTAATTACCAGAAGAAAATCTCAGGCTTAGGTTTTGCTCTCAGGCTCAGCCCATGCTCTGCAGCAGGGTGTTGGCTGTACCAGCACATGGTGAAGGAGCACGCTGTGAACAGGGGCAGGAACTTCCCCCTTTCTGCAGCAGGTTAAACTGCTGCCTCTACCTGCTCTGGAAGACATCTCAAGCCAAATGAGGTCCTTGATCTGGTTAAGCATGGCCCAGGAAAATCAATAGCCATGATCAAGAAGGTAGAAATGCCCAGCAGTAAATGGGGAAGGATACAGAGATATCCTAACAGGAAGAATTTGTGCTGAGCACTTCATAATGGTTAGTGTGAGAACCAATAACTGGAGATGTGCCAAGAGAAAATATTAGCTCTGTGAAAAAAGGTAGAGTAGCATTCTTTATTTTTAGCATGCATATCCCAAAATTCTTAGTAGCATTAAATATGCCAGTTAATCTCCAGTGAACTTGTTTTTATAGTTGAACTACCAGTTGGAGCGTTTACAGTCCATTGAAAGCTAATAGAATTTCAGTGCTTAAATATTTTCTGGATAGCCTCAGAACAGCTGAGGAGCTCTTACAGTTCATAGCTCAGTGAGATTGCTAATTAGTTTTGTGATCCAGGGAATTTCTGTGACTGCATTCTTGCAGGCGTATCACAGAACCAAACACCCCAAAGCCCCTAATTCATATTCCGATAAATGAGGATCACTAAAATAGTGTTGCAAAACTTTGTCCTTTCTGTGCTTGCTTTTGATGACATCATATTTAAGTCTTTAATAGGTTGAATACCCAGATTTTCCTATAAAAGTAGGTATCTGAAAGGTTTAACAAAGCTGCTCTGTCAAAGCTATTGGGCTAAGGGTTTCTAGAATCCCACTTTGAAATCCAAAGAATGGCTGCTTTCAGTGGCGGGGTAGTGATGAAAAGAAATGTCCAAGAATATCAGCTGCACAGTAAGAGAACAAGGGCCGATCTCAGTAATTTTGAGCTTAGAGCTCTATTTCAGTTTTTATATCTCAAACTGAATGGGAAAAACCAGAAGCGATTCCAATTAAAGCCTTTGGAGGTGTCTAGAATTTTTTTTACTGTAGTAGCAGAGTGTCTGCTGGAAAGCAAGTAGACTTGCAAGTTTCTCATGTTTTTTTCTTCCATGTTTGGGTGGGCACTAGCAAAAGTGCTTCCTTTCTTGTGAAGCAACAAGTGCCGTATCCTTTCTTTAAGTGACTGTACAACCATGGAGCCTTAATGCCAATGAAATAAGGGATGTGAAAGTGTTGTCTGATTCAAAATGTAGGTGGTTATTTAGGAGTCATCTCTGAATCTCAGCATGAGGTGAGCCAGTCCTGTGTGTTGGCAGTGTTCTGGAAGAGCTTAACTGTTTAGGCTGAGAAGAGGGTAGAGAGATAAGCAAATTTGTTTAAACTTGGACTTCATGAAGCTGTTTGTACACTTAAAGTACTCAGTTCCCAGGGGCCAGCCAGGAAAGACACAACATTGTGCAGGTTACTCAGTGGTAGGAGGCCTTAGTTAACCTGGAGAAGTCACAATCTATGAGTCAGATGAGAGGGGGCTGAAATGGTTGATGAGCTTAAGGCTAGATTTTGGGGGTGGTACAGTTTGAATGCAAAAATGTGCTGGGCCACAGGCCTCATTCTGCCAGTAATATCTTCAGAAGTCTAAATAAAATCTTTCAGGAACCACTGTGGCTTGACTTGTAGCTCTTGTTGTTTCATGTGGCCAGTCTGTCTGATAAAGGCTTTGTTTTTATGGTCTAAAGAGCATCTTCCAGTAGTACCACAAAGCTTCTACTCTGTATATGGCTTTGTGTAAACTACTATCAAGTCCCGTTATCAACTCCTTTTCTTAGTCCTTTTCCTTTAAAGCAAATCAATCAGGTAATTACTTCTAGTTTCTTAAAGATGAAAGGCTTCCTGAAAAGTTCATGCTCTGGCCTAGACTCTAGAACTGTATTTCAAAGCAGGATGAATGGTATCCTGAAGAAACCCAAAGCCTTTCAGCAGGTTTATTTTTACAGCTCGTGATGTTTACCACACCAAGTGGAGCATGGTGTTCCACCTGAGGGTGGAATGACAGATTGGAGTGAAGGGCTGAAGGAAATCAAGCAGTGTTTTAATGGCAACTACATTCATTACAAATTCTTCTAGATGTTGCACCATCAGCCTCGCTTTGCTCGGTTCTGCTTCCCCTGCCCAGCTGGGTCCAGGCTGCTTGCCCAGCGCTTTCAGGGAGTTCACTGAGGTGATGCGATGTAGGGATGGTCCTGAGTAGACTCCCATGTTTCACGACCCCTGTGTCAGAGGGTTCATGTAGTATTGACACTCAGAAAGTTTCGAGTGGCACTTGTAGTAGCTCTGCAGGGAGGGTTAAATACCTTGGCTGCCAAGAGCTGGGATAGATTTAAAAACAGTCAAATTGTGTGCTGCTGCTTGGCTTTTATGTATTATACATATTATTTCACAGAATTTCTAGGTTGGAAGAGACCTCAAGATCATTGAGTCCAACCTCTAACCTAACACTAACAGTCCCCACTAAACCATATCCCTAAGCTCTACATCTAAACGTCTTTTGAAGACTTCCAGGGATGGTGACTCCACCACCTCCCTGGGCAGCCCGTTCCAGTGCCTAACAACCCTTTCAGTAAAGAAGTTCTTCCTAACATCTAACCTAAAACTCCCCTGGCGCAACTTTATCCCATTCCCCCTCGTCCTGTCACCAGGCACATGGGAGAACAGGCCAACCCCCACCTCTCTACAGCCTCCTTTAATGTACTTATACAGAGCAATAAGGTCACCCCTGAGCCTCCTCTTCTCCAGGCTGAACAAGCCCAGCTCCCTCAGCCGCTCCTCGTAGGACTTGTTCTCCAGGCCCCTCACCAGCTTCGTCGCCCTTCTTTGGACCCGCTCAAGCACCTCGATGTCCTTCTTGTAGCGAGGGGCCCAAAACTGAACACAGTACTAGAGGTGCGGCCTCACCAGAGCCGAGTACAGGGGGACGATCACCTCCCTAGCCCTGCTGGTCACACTATTTCTGATACAAGCCAGGATGCCGTTGGCCTTCTTCGCCACCTGAGCACACTGCTGGCTCATATTCAGCCGACTGTCCACCATCACTCCCAGGTTCTTCTCTGCCTGGCAGCTCTCCAACCACTCATCTCCCAGCCTGTAGCTCTAACTTTGCTTAGTAGTTGGGTAATGCTGTAAATGAAGGCTGACCCTGCATTCTCCAATGCCCATTGAGTTGGGATGGGAAAGGAAGGATCTAAAATGTTCTTTCTAGTGAGTCTCTGAATGTGTGAAATGCAAACTGGGCAGAGAGAGAAACTGGATGGTGGAAGGGAGCTGTTCCCGTGATGTGGCCAGGTAAAGATGTGGTATCCCAATTGGCATATTGGGAAACTTGCTCTCTTCTCTTTGGGCTGGTAGTAAATCTTTCTATTATAGTTGTGTATCACAGTGCAAGATTAGGAATCCCATTGTCTTGTGGCTTTCTACTGCTTGGTGTGGCAACTTCATATGCAGCGCCATTAAGTTTGTGTCAACAGAAAAAATGTGAACTTGAAAACCTCACTAGCTAATGCAGCAACCTTAGTGTGCTTCTCAGAGGTTTAAAAAGTCCCAATTGCACTGGTAAGTGGCTGGGGATCTTTTGGCTTTTCCAGAAAGCAGCCTGTCCACCACTGTCAAAGCCAGACTACACTTGAAATGGGACAAAATTCCTCTAAGAGCATGCTGTGCTGTTACCCTAAATAATCTCACTGTGTGATCAGTCTGTAGCTTTTATGCCTTGGGTGTCTATGTTGAGGCAAGTTGAATCCGACTTTATTGTCTGTACAGCATAAGTGGACTATAAGTGAAGAAAAAAGCTTTACTGCTGTAACTTCTGGAGGTCAGATGCTGTATGCTGGGCTTTCTTGGGGTTTTCCATGCTTGCCTGCCAGGGAGCTGTATCCTCATCTGCTTTCTCTCAGATATAAGAGCTAAAATCACATATGCAGCCTTCTCTTGGCTTGGAACCTCTGGGATAATGTCTGAATTCGCTGTCCTAAATGCAAACTGTGTGTGCTGAACAAGAAGAATCTGTGAAAAGTTGTCGGATCCCATTGCTGTACCCTTGGCTTGTGTATTAAGGAATGTCCTGGGTGAGGGGGCTGCTGTATAACAAAAGTTTACTGCAGGAAAATGCATGTTTTCACTTGCTGGTGTTCACCCTGAAATAAACGCTTGTTGCACTGCAAGTTAGTCATCTGTGACAAACGCATAGAGTAAAATACTCTGCATGGAGAAATGCAGGAACTCGATTGCTTGAAAGTGCTGTCCTGAGGGTGCTCCTCCATTGTTGGGTTGTTTGCTCTGGCACGGCCTGCACTAGACAATGAAAACTTGGTTTGAGGTGTTGCTTTTCAGAACAAAGTCGTGACAAGGGGGGGAGGCCTTGACAATTGGTGTATACCAGGATGGGTTGCCAGGAGGGTGGTAGAATTGCCAGTCCCCAAACGCAGCACGTGTGAATGGAGCCAGCTGTTCTGAGGGAACTGTTGGGAACTGGCAATGCCCAGAGGTCCTTCCCAGCCTCTGTAATCCTACAGTGCTTGTAGGTTAACAACCCTTCAGTCCCTAGCTGGTTTTGTTTAGGACAGCTAGTTATCCTGAGGGTTTTTGCAATATAGTGCTTCATGTGACTGATGCTGTAGGCCTCGTGTTTCCATCCGGTAGAACTTGACGGCATGGCACGGTGGTTGCAGCGTCTTCTAGAATTATTAGTCTAGACTAACTTGAGACCCCTGGTATGCCTGTTCATAGGTAAGTCTTGTGTTTCTGGAATAATGGACACATACAAATCAAGGCTGGTGTAGTCACTTTCCATAGTAATGTTCCCTGAATGGCTTTGCTGTTCTTTCTACAGCACTCAGCCATTATGTGAATATTTGGGTCCCTGAGCTGTCCTGCTGTGAGGACACGAGTGTTGCTATCCTCACACTTCCATTATAGCAGTCATGTGTCTGAAGTACACATCCCTTTTTTTCCCCTCAGTGTGGGGATCGTGACTGGTGACACATCATTTTTTAATATCAATTACTTCTGCTTTTGTTCCCAGTGGGCTGTTCTTACAGAGCTGCAGCTCTGTGCTAATCAGTGTGGCAGCTGATGCTTGTGTTTCTCCATCCCAACTGCTGTGTCCAGCTACTCTTAAGTGCTAGAGACCTCTTAAAAAAAAAATATTACTGCTCCTAAGCACTTAGTTTGCATGGCACATAACAAACAAAGGCTTTTTAACAAGTACTTATTTATTGAAGCTTACTCTTTATGGTTTTGCAACATCTTGAGAGGAATAGGTACAGGAGAATTTCTTGCAGGAAAGTAGAATTTTCTCAAAAGCAAACGGCAGCATCAAAAGGTAGGAATTGCATGAAATAAATGCTAATGCCATCTCATAAGACTTTCTTTTGGAAGCTCTTGCAATTTGTTCCTGCCAGAACTTACTGTGAATCTCTGCTTTTTTTATTAGCCTACGTAGAGAAGAGATCAAAAGTTTTTTCTTCTCATAAGCAGATCTAAGGTATAGCTCTGTTAGTAGGCTGAAACTAAGCTGCATCAACATTAAAGAAATACTTTGGAAAGGTGTAAAGCCTTGTAACAAGAACTACAAAAACATTTAATTTCCTGTCAGTGGAAGCGTGGTCTCCTTCTTTGGAAACATCTGTAGGTGGCAATTGCATAGGATGGGTTTACAAATGAGAGCAGCTTGTTCAGCTAGTAGCTGCTGTGAGAAACCTTCGGCACTTCTATTAATGGTCTTCTTGTTGCAGAGAAGACACTGTTCTGGTACTGCGTTTCTATTTGTCGTTAAGATACCAGTGACTTGACTTGCTTCCCAGTGCATTGATAGCCTATTCTTCAGGCTTGCTGGGCAAGGTTTTAATCTGGTCTTTCCACAGTAATGCGATGCCTCCCCTGTGTGCTGCTGTGGTGCCACTGATGTCATGGATGGTCACTGTTGCTTTTTTCTGTCAGCAGATCTAATTAGTTGCCTGGCACTTCTGTGGCAAACAAGACAATGGCTGCCAGCAAGAGCAAGAACCAGAGTTCCTTGGCACTCCATAAAGTAATTATGGTTGGCAGTGGAGGTGTGGGCAAATCTGCACTCACTCTCCAGTTCATGTATGATGAGGTAAGTAGTTTCAGTTCACCTTCTTTAAAGCACAAATGAATACATCTCACTAAACTTTTGTAGTTGGTCAGGGAGACTAAATGTAAGTAGCAAAAGGCCTAGTGACTTGAGTGGCCAAAGTAGAACATAGGAATAGACAAAGGATAACCTCTGGGGACCAAGGGTGACAAAATTGATGCTTTTCAAGGAGGGGAAAAAAGTCTTTTGAAGACATGCAGAATGTGAACTGGCTTGTCTGAGTGTTTGCAGAGGTAGCTAGCAATTGCCTTTGAAACTAATTTTGTTGCTGTTTCTTTTAGGCCAGTTAAGGTTGAAGTCAAAAATAAGCATTCTGGCTTACTCTGAGCCAGATGGAGAAGTAAGCGTGCTTAGAGAATGAGTTCTTCAGTAGTGATATACAGGAAGCTAGATCAGATAGTCCAGATTCGTATGTGAATGAGTGCCTGACCCTGTAATTCAGGAGTTAGAATTTATTTGCAGGCTGTCCAATCATACTGTAGCAATGTGAGTATCTGAACAGGCTTAATCTATGGGGAGAGATGGTATAGGCACTGTTGTGGTACCTACACTGAGATAACCCAGGGCATCAGCTGGCTTGCTGGAGACTGGTCTCTGGCTTGAGTTTGGCATAAAGAAGTCTGTGGTGATGCCAGCTCAAGGGTGTGAACTTCCTGCTTGTACCTCTTCTAGCATGGTCATTAGAGAAACCCAGTCAGCCTGATCTCAGGGTCATGGTGCAGCCTTTTGTTGTGCTTCAAGGTTGAGAAAAAGGAATTGGAAACGTAAGGAACCTATGGTGAACCTGTGCTGTTAGCACAGAACCACAAATTTAACTCAGTGGCTTTGTGGGTCCAATCAGTATTATATTCTAAACTACATGACTGTATAATTATAGAGCAGCTTTTCATGTTCAACAGTTGGATGCTGTCATCTACACCTACTGAAGCTTTGGTTAGCTATACAGTCAAGTGAAATGCACTCAGAAATATTTTATTCTTGAAGTAGGAGATCTAGATAATGCAACCAGTTTATAAGCTGATAGCTTATTCTGCATCATTGACCCTTAAATTGTGCTGAAATTCAATAATTTTATTTATCAAGATCATTTCTCTTGACTAGGTGGGCCGGCTCTTAGATGTATTAAGTACTTAAATCAATTGCTTTTTATAGTAAAACTAGAAAAAAAAAAGACAGTGGAACTTTGTATCTGACTGAATTATGAAAAGGCTTTCAGGACTTCAGGTGTCACCAAAATGACAGAGTAGTCACGAACAAATATTGAGACCATGTGACAGTAATACTAAACACTAATCCTTCTCATCTCCTTCAGTTTGTAGAAGACTATGAACCTACCAAGGCTGACAGCTACAGAAAGAAAGTAGTTCTGGATGGTGAAGAAGTTCAGATAGACATTCTGGATACAGCAGGACAGGAGGATTATGCAGCCATCAGAGACAACTATTTTCGCAGTGGGGAAGGATTTCTTCTTGTCTTCTCAATAACAGAACATGAATCCTTCACAGCAACAGCAGAGTTTCGGTAAGCAATTCCTCTTCCAGGTGGGGGGGATACTCCTCTGACAACTGCTTTTAAAACCTACAGTCCTTTGTCCTTTACCCTTTATCATTTGGTCAATAAAAGTGGCAATACAATCGTTGTGCTCTCAGTAACTGGTAACTAAAACCACTGTACCTAGCCTCTGGCTATAGTTGTCTTCATACCTTCAACTTGTGAGTACATTATGCCAGCAGCAACTTCAGACAAATAACAGATTCTTGGACTCCTAAAAATGTATGTATTCAAGCCAATTTTCAGTCTTTGTGGATGTGGAGTTTAATTATCTTAGAGCAGTACTTCTGGAATTAAGTCTGCCTTTTGGCCAGGTTTCAGACTCTGTTGCTTACTGCTAGAAGCAGGTGCTCTAAGGAAAGGAAGGATTAGACTCCACTCTCAGGTATGGATTGATGCCAAACAAGGGTTGGCAGCCAAGCAGAACTATTGTAGGCAGACGTATTCCTAGAAAGACGCACAGTGGTAGTAAATGCTTCCATTTTTGTTCTCAGGATTAGTAGTTCTAATGCAAAAATCAGCACCAGACTGAGCACAGAAACCACTTGTGTAGTGTAAAAGAAAAACAGGTTTTAATCCAGTGTTCTGGTCTCAGAGCTCATGTATCTAGGTTCTTCAGGGCAAGCGTTCTGGCTCTTCTACATTGAGGCAACAGCTATTAGCAAGAGATAATCCAGAGATTCCCTAAGACATCTGTGCAACTTGAAGTAAAACTTGCCACAACACAGGGAACATGTTAGGAATTCTTTGCCAGATGAAAAGCTCTTTATCAGTCTGGTTTATGTTAATTTTGTTTTAGTGATGCAAGATTAACAGATAATTGGAAATGTAAGTGCTGGTGCTAAGCAAGGTAGACATTTTTTTTAAAGCTATAGCAAATTCTCCTTGCACTCTAGGATTTTTAGTCCAGGTTCTTAATGTATTATACAGTTCCAACAGTAATAGTGGACTGCATAATCTCCTAAAAGGTACAAAAATGTTGTTCATACATCACATACTTTGACTTTTGCTAGGCTTTACAAAGGTGATGGTCATAGGGAACACGCTAGAGCTGTTCTGCTTGATATACTCTGTTAGGATTACTTAAAGGCGCAAAGCAGTTAAAGTGTTGTAGGATTTGAAACTGAGTGTTCAGGCTAGACTCGTCTTAGTGACAGACAGAGAAAAAGTCAGATACCATTCAAAAACAGAAAATTAGAAACTTCCTGGAAGTACCTAGCCTGCCTCTTGGCTTGTGTGCTTAACTGAAATGTAAGGGTAAACCCAAGGCTTAAGGCTTTGGATGAGAAGGAGTGCTTATCTTGGCAGTCTGTTTTTTGTAAGACTTCTTTAACTAGGTTAACCATGTGTTGGTTCAAGATTCCAGAATGTCAAAACAATAAAAAGGCAGTGCTGGCCCTCAAGGTGAACAAGAAGGACCTGGAAGGTCTGAGCTGGAGAATCCTCTACTTTTCAATGGTTTAGAAGAAAACTAAATACTCCATTTAACTAATTTCATTATTTATTAAGCTGATATGTAAGAATTGGCTGCTTGAAAAACTATTCTTCAGGAAGAAAATAACTAAAAACTAAAAATAGTCTAAAAATAAGTACACACTGGTACAGTTCTTCCAGAATCCTAGATGGACAGCAACACATCAGTCTGGTCTCAGTGTGTTTTATTCCAGTAACAGCACAGGCTTTGAGATGGACATGCAGCATTGCTCTGTGTCCTTTCCCAGATGCTGATAGGTCCTTTTTGGATGAAACAGGATAGCAAGGTTAATTCTGATGGTTCACTTTTTTCTAGATGGCTTTGTTTGAAAGATATGCTAGCCCTTTAGTTCGGTATTATTAATCAACTTTCTCCTTTGTGCAAGGCTTAAGTAGCCATTAAGAATAATATCCTTGCCAGCTACTCATGATGTTCTCAACCTACTGTTTTGGCAAAGCTTTGATGTTACCTGGACCTGTATTGAGGTGGGATGCAGATTGGAACCTGAGGGCAGTGGCTGAATGCTTACTGAAATTTGGCAAATATTGTACTTGCACTTTTTTCCTCGTTCGGTTGTGAACTCCTGTTGTGAGTTGTTTTCTACCACACAACTTCTCTTTTAGACCCTGGGTAGCAAAATTTCCAGCAAAAAGGAATAACAGCCTTCCTGAAAATGTGAGGATTTGTTTAGTGTAAAGCCTGTGGCGTTAGTATATTAAACTTGGAATAATATAAAGTGCATGTTCAACTGTTGGGAATGACTTAAGTACTGTTGTAAACACCAAATAATGTGCAGGCCACATGATCCACTGTGTAAAGGGTAGGTGTTTTTGTTGCTGCCACTAACACGTTTTTATTTTTGAATACCTGGTGCATTAGGGAACAGATCCTGCGTGTGAAGGCCGAAGAGGATAAAATCCCTTTACTGGTAGTAGGAAACAAATCTGATTTGGAAGAGCGCAGACAAGTGCCTGTAGAAGAGGCTAGAAGTAAGGCAGAGGAATGGGGTGTGCAGTACGTGGAGACTTCTGCCAAAACTAGAGCAAATGTAGATAAGGTAAGACAAATTACTTGCTTCTGCTAGAGTTAGATTGATATGGGTTGTTTAATAGCTGAGTGATGAATTCTTAATTCTGGCTGGAACAAAAGCAAATCCACAGCTGAATCTCTGAAAGCATAGGTTATTAGAAATGAACTAATTTACTAGAATATGTACGTAGAAGTAAATACATAGCTCAGACTAGCTAGAGGCCAGTACAAGGTAATACTACTGCCTTGTTTTAAGTGTTGGTACTTGAACCAGCTTTCCAACCAGGTCTATTAGCTATAGGTGCTTATAAACTCTTCCCCCCCGCTTCCTTACAAAGCTGTGCGGTGTGGCTAATGGTAAAGCTTGATTCTCGTGTTTTGCCAAGACTGCTCTGAATTGACAGGAACTCTTCCTGCAGCGTCCCTGACCTTTTTTGACTTGTACACCCTGGTCTAGGATAATCATGACATGTGTCTGCAGCTTGTTTCTTAATTAAGCATTGTTGGGGTATTCTGGATGAGAGATGAGTTAAGACTATTGAGTGTTCACCTAGTAGGAAAAATAGTTTCAAACCTCTTCATGATATGTAGTTAGGGGGGTTCTTGAAGATGGTGTCCTTTTTCTTCACTGTGGACTTTACTAGTCCACAGAAGATAACTGGAAATTTACTGTTGGGCCCCTAAGGACTCTGATGATAGTTTGGTATTCTGTGTTTGTTTCAAGATTACAACTTGTAAGCAGCTTTCTGCTTGGCCAAAGGATGTTGGCAGCTAGCTAAACTCCAAGGGTGAAGGTGTTGTTGACAGTTTGTTAGCTTGCTAATAGAAATATTGTTGGTCCACAACTTACATAAATAAAAAGCTTCTATTATCTCATTGTTTATTAAAATGGTGTATTTAGAGACAGACTCTTTAAGAGACAAAGGGATTGAGACAACTCTTCAGATGTCTTCCTTATAAAGGACATACCATAACTTAAACTTGGTCAAAAAGCATTCTTTAACATGTGCTGTTACTAGAAAGTCAGACTACTGGATATTAACAGAAATATAGTTGTATGTCTAGATCACACTAGCATGGTGTTACAGACCTCTCCTAGCTCCTGGGTAGCTTACGTGATACACAGGTTATATTATGTATATTATGCAGCGGTGTATGTGCTTGTATAACTACATGGAAAGAACTGAACTAAATACTTTGGCTAATGCAAGTGATTTGTCTGGAAATGTTTGTAGGGCACACACAAATATCATGAGCTCTGAATGCTACTTTTGTGCAAGAACAACATTCAATAAAAAGCTCTTAAAACAGGGCTGCTGAATGATTTGGGAGCCAGTTAAGATAGAATTATAGAACAGTCTTGCTTCTTTGCTGCTGCTTCAGATAGTACAATTTTGCTGTTGAGTCTGTCACTGGGGTATATGTCTAGATTCAATTCTGCTGTTAGATACTGTGTTGTACTACATCTTTTATGGGCTACTGTATTGGGTAGCAACTCTCTGCCTTCAGGTGACAGAACTTGATTAATCTTTCTTTATTTTCCCCCCTTAGGTATTCTTTGATTTAATGCGAGAAATCAGAGCAAAGAAAATGTCTGAAAACAAAGACAAGAATGGCAAGAAAAGTGGCAAGAACAAGAAAAGCTTTAAAGAAAGATGCTGCTTACTGTGATGCTTGGGAACTGTAAATATCTATCTACAGGTGGCATGGATAAGATACCACTAAGGATATAGGGCTGGATTCATGAAAGGAAGTCTGTATTGACTCCCTTATCTCTTGCTTTGCATATCATACCTTCAAAATGTGAAAACAGAACTTTGAAACCATTTCTGGTATCCAACAAAACCTATGCCTATGTAGACTGAAATGGGCTCTGTCTTCCTAGTGTCTTTCAGAACTAGAAACATGCTGAATTTCAGAACTACAATCATTCTGTGTGGTTATACAAAGTTCTTTTCGTATTAACTTCCTGGTTTACTTTAATGTCTCTCAGAATGTTTCTCTTGAACCTCTACTGGCCTTAAGAAACGCAGCTGTTCAGGTTCAAACAATTTTTCACTGTTGCCCTACTTGATGTTGCAAACGGCAGAAAAGCCAGATGACAACTGGTAAGAGTTTGAGTCTCCATCTTCTGTCAGTGGTCACTGATTTCTTATGCTGAAATCTGCTTGTTTCCTTCCTACACTCCACTTAAATAGCAACTGACACTTGAGTCAACTCAAAACAAAGTTTCTTCCATATTCTGTTTAGTCAATACAGCATTCATGAATCAAGCCTATGGACTCACTTCAGACTTATTTAGGTAATAAAAACTATGATATTTAAATACTGGTCAGATGCATTCCCCGCTGGTCCGTCTTCTCATCCTTAAATTAGTGGTATGGGGTGAGAAAATGACTCAAGCCTTTCTTCAAAAGGAATAGTGTTGTCACAGTCTCCTAGAAATGTCCTGGGTTTCTTCCATGTTTTGTGGCTAGACACGATTGCACTCATTCTACATTGGTCATCATTCCCCTTAGTACTGGAACAGTGAAAATCAGTGTTCACGTGTTTTGTTTATATTAAATCCACGATCATGATGGAAAAGTGGGAACATCTGCATCCATTCCATGTCTTATTGAAAACAGACCTCGAGTAAGGGTGGGTCACAACACAGTCATGAGTTGGAGTAGGTGAGGCATACATGCTACCTCTCAGTGATTATTTGCACGGTTGCAGAAAGCAAATGGAGTTAAGCAGTTGCCACATCTGTTACTCACTTAATTTTATATGTACTGTTTCTGATGCACAGCAACCTAGCACATGGAGATGCATGTTGAGTTTTGCTGTCAGTTATGCAATGGTGGTCATGTTTTAGTCAACAAAAAACGGCCTAAAAATGGAAGAGAAGTCATTTCTTAGCAGGTTCTCTTGTCAGCTGACTGAACTGTGTTTTCTGATGCAGTTTAAATCAAGTGCAGTTGCCAAAAAAAATACTTCTGTCACTGTTGTAGAAAGTAACTGTCTCTTCTGTTTGTAGAGTCTCTCAATGAATTATGGATATCTTCCATTTTGAAGGAGTAGACAGACTTGAAAAGTAGTGACTGTACCTTGCTTTTTAACTAGATGCTTAAAACACCCTTGGTGAAAGGATAATGCTATGTGGTTGTTCAATGAAGCACACTGCAGCACTAAATTAACAAATATTTTTTTCTTGAGGTAAAAGAGTGGTAAATACTGTTCTGTACTTCATACTGTAATTTGAAGATGGAAAACATTTTTAACATGTACTAGATTGCTCTTGTGCATTCAGTGTCTGAACTGTGGAGGAAAACTGTTAGATATCAGAACTTCTGGTCTGAGGTTTTACAGGGACTTATCACAAACTCATCGTCTTCCATAATTAGTCTAACATGTCAGGCAACTCATTGGATTGGGGAAAATGTACTAAATAAAAGGTGCTGTAATCTTCGTTCATGTCACGTTTAATTCCTTGTCTGTTAACGTTACCTTCTGTGCACAGAAAGAATGGTTACCAGTTCTGGAAATATTTCTTGTAATGCCATGGTTGGTATCACAAAGCCAACTTACAATAGAATTGTGAGGCAGAGCCTGTAGGAGCCTGGTGGCTTACAGAACCACTTGACCAGTATCTGTCTGAAATCTAAACACCTAATGGGACACTTGGAGCTGTAATGCTTGGAATGAAGTTTCCTCTTGAACTTCCATGGATCAAGTCCATTTCTGAATGCACAGTGTGCCTACAACATATCAACGTCTGCTTTGGAAGCAGACCACTCAGGTTTGGTTTTAGTTGAGGCCTAAGGGTTAAGTCGTTAATTAACCTAAAGGATAAACAACAGTTGAGTTTGCGCTGCAAGCTTAACTAGGTCAAGCCCCTCTGAGGTGGATTGTAAAAAGTATCTAACAAAACTGAGTAAGTTTTCCTTGCTATATGAATAATGAACTTGGCAAAGCTCACAATAACCAGCTAAGCTGTGGTAACTCAAGTGACTCGCATGCCTTGACCTTTGATCTCTTTAATCATAAAATACATGACAGTATTTGATAGGGAAGATGAATTTCTATTCAGAACAGTCTGTCTCCCATGGCTGTCTATACGGTTTGCGTGCTCTTTTCACTTGGGTTACTTTTTTCAACAGATAAAGCTCCACCACTAAGGTGGACTTGGTTGAAAATGGTGCTTGCTGTTTCATGACTTGATACTGCATCTCTTCAGCTTTCTGTGCTTGTAACCTTTACCAGAAATGCTAGGCATAGCCTAAATACAGCAGCTCTATGGTATCCTCTTCTGTACTTCTGATAAACTCTGATTTAACTTTCCAGTTGCAGCGGAGAACATGATAAACAAGGCAGCTACCTTGACTACTTGGTAACAGTGGGTAACAAGCTTTGACTTGCACCAGAAAGGCAGTAAAACAGCTCTCCTGGACTGGAATCCTGCTGCTTCCACCTCATATGGTGGAAGTGTCCGAATGTATGTTCTCCTAAATGGGGGCAATGCAATTTGAGGGTTCTTGAATGACTTCCAGATGTGCTTCACTGGACATCAGTACACATTGGTTTCAGGTGGGTTGACTGGAATGAATAAAAAGTCGTGTGGAGAAATGCTGCATTTAGATTTGGGTTTTCCTGTAAGCAGAATAAAGGGAGCTTTGGCTTTTACCCAAATGAGTGCTTACAGCTCCGGTACATCAAGCTGGGAGGACTTTGGCAAGGGGTGTGTGTGGCTGCCTGATTGCCATGCTGTGTAGCTGAGGCAGTTGAAGGCTGTGTTGAAGCTGATATATTCTAGTAGTCTTTTCATGACCTTCTTAGAGCATGGCTGTAGGCAAGTAACTGGATATTTGAGACTGGAGGTCATGCGAGACTTGAATGCTTAAGTGCAAGTGTACTGTCAGATGTTATTCTTGCATAAGAGTTTGATGTAAAGTCAGGGAGCTGTTTACTGCAGTATGTAATCTTCTGTATCTGGCCAGGTTGTGGGTATTCAAGTGTTGTATTCTTCCTTTGGATCTGAGCAAACAAGTATGCAGGAGACAAATTCCCATTGTAACAGGGCGTAAGTCACTATATAAAGTTCCATTTTAAAAAGCAGGCTAAATTCCAGGAGTGTGAGAGCTGACTTTTCCTGGCTAGAGAAGGGTGTCTATAGATGAGAGTACAGATGCAGCATGAAGAGCATCTTCAGTGACTTGTTCTATGCGTTCTGTACAGGCTGATGACCTTTTACTGCAATTTCTAGGTAAACCCTAGGTTTGATGAAGAAAGATGTGGGCGTTAAACTTCAGTAAGACTTCACTACATTACCTATCTGAAGTTGCAGTAGAATCCTGTCTGGCTAATACAGTGCTTAAGAATACTTTGGGTCTAAGGCACAAAGTTGCAATCTGGAATGTAGGGGGAAGGGTGGATGCATCTGAGTAAATACTGTCATATTTTTTTCCTTTTAAAACTTTCCGAAGTGCTAACCCAGGGTTTGGGGCTGACAGGCCTATCAATTTTTGGTCAAAAAGAGGATACTGTTTATCAATTCAACTCAGAGCGTGTGTAGACAGAAGCTTTCTTTAATTGCTATAAGCATATGTTGCTATGTTCACCTCCTGTTGACTTTGTAGTTGGGAGAAGGAAGAGGAACAAAAAAAGCTATGATTTTCACCATGATCTCCACACTTCATGGAAATGGCAGGTGTTCCTCTTGGGAGGGGAAGGTGTTATCTCTTAACACCAAGAAAGAGGTTTAGCATAGAGGAAGTGATTGTGACTGCAAGATTTAATAAGATTGCCTCTAAACCATGTATGTTATACTACACAATGTAAACTTATTTTTTTCTTACATAGCTTCAGAGCTTTGTCTCTTACTTGCACAAACATTTCTAATGTCTATAAAAAGTTACTTTTCATTATCATGCTAATACAACTGATTTGTATTACTATTGATAATAAAAAAAAATAGGCACCATATTTGTTTGTTATTGATTTTCACAGTATTTTATGAGCAAGTATAATTCCTAAATTCTTAAACCAAGCAGCCATTGACTTGCAGTTTATGGAACTCACCTTTTGCTTGTATCAAAGTTATAATATGATTATATTCCAGGCTGTGAGGAAGGAGGGGAGGAAGAAGTGAGTGAGGATCCTCTAATCAGTGCTGGTGAAACTGTCTACGTGTATTTCAGAATTACACCACTGAAGTGCCTTGAATTGTTCATCTTCATGGCTGACTTTCTGCTACATAACTAGAACAGACAGCTTGCACTGACAGTGTAAACAGAGTTCCTCTCCTCTCTTTTTGGTCAATCTTGATGGGCAAATAACTGAACAAACAATGTTGTGTGGAAGTACTGATCCCTAGTCTTGAATGTGAGACTACTCTGTGTTGGTTTGTGATGAACAAACTTCTGCAGAGATGCCTCTGGTTCGAGACAGACTCACTGCACTGTTCATGTCACTGAATTCTGAATGGCACAGAAATGGGGTTCACAGTAAACTCGCTGTTGGGTGCAGTTTCTACTGTCATTGCCATACAAGTTGGAAGTGGCACGTGCCTTTGCTGGTGACTCCTGGCCAAGGATTACAGCTGTTTAAATAATCTCCTTTATGTGGTGCTTGCCTGATGTTTGCCCTCTCTTTTGGATTGACATGGTGGCTTACGTAGCTCTTTTTTCCAGTGAAGTCTATTTTAAAATACTCAGCATGATGAGTGTGAAAAGTTACTCAGGAGGTAGGAGAGGCTTCTGGACAGTACTATATGGCTGTACCTGAAGCCCAGAATGAGGCCCTTCTATTCAGATGCTGCTGGATGGCTGTGAGGAGTAGGCCTCCCTTAAGTTACAGCAGCATCAAACCAGGCAGTGATTGCCCATACTTCTGCCTTGGTGCTTGTTTGTGCTCTGCCTGAACCAGAAACTAGTGTGGTTTCTTTTGTGTGCTAAATGCTCTACCAGTTCCTGGGATGGCACAGGCACCTCTTCCTGAGAACTTGGCTCCATCTTGTGGCTTCAGAAGTTAGAAGCTCTACCATGGAGAGGGGCTATTCAGCATGCTCAGATGAGATTACAAGTAGCTGCTATTAATCTGCTACCTGAATTACATGTAGAAATCCCTGCTAACTAGATTCTTCTGTTCTTGCTCTGCCATGTGATTTTCTTGTGCAGTAGGAAACCTTGTTCTAAGTTAAAGTTTTCCTTTTGCATGCAAACACAAAATTAACTCTTGCCTAAACATTCTAGTGTGCAGCAGAACCAGCAGTTTCTCACGAGGATGGTGGCTTTACAATTTCTATAGCATTAAACCAGTTTGCATTGCAAGTGTAAGTTTGTTCTGCTCACTGAGCACTGATTTGCATGCCAGAAAGAATAGTTATTGTTCCGGGGGACTATGCATTACTTCACAAAACATTTTGTTTCTAGGGGTAACTAAAGATGCTGGTTTTATTTTGCAGCATAAAGCCTCAGTTTGGGGGTGGGTATATCCTGTTAAAAACCTTTTTTTTTTTTTTTTTTTTTCCTGCTCCCCAGTCTGTTTCCCCCACAACTAAAACTGCTTAGTGTCTGCTGTGGGAATGGAATCTGCTAGGGAAATGCCAGCTCCCCCCTAAGCCTTGCAACTCCAGCAGGGTTAGAGGTGAAATGCAGAGGTATGACTGGGACCCTATGCTCTGCAGTTACTGTCCTGATAAGGTTGATTAATTTCCAGTGTTTACAGTAAGTTCCTTCCAATGGGCTTTACTTGGCTTTGAGGCAGAATCATGTTTTCGATATAATCAGAGTTTATAGAGTTTGTTTTTAAAGTCTAGTGTTCAGGCTATCGGAGGCTTTATGCGTGTTGGCTTCATAGGCCAAATACCAGAATTCAAGGACAAACTTGTACATACATGTAGCACTAAGAGACGAGGAAAGTTACTGCTTAATAGTACTGGGTTTTATTTAAAAGGAAAACACATACAACAAACTGAACTTGCTGTTTAGATGAGTGTTTCTCACCCTGTGGTCTGTAAGAGTGCTCTGTAACATGATTACCCTCCCCGCAAAATGACGGCATTATGCTGCTGTACATGTAAACAAGGAAAACAACTGTGGACTGGGGGAAGGAGCAATTATCTTAAAAATAGCCAAATTCTTGCTTCTAAATGAAAACGACCATGGTAACGTTGCCCAAGATAGCCTACGGTTTTACTCAGAAAAGTTTGTCTGGCTCTTCAGTTTTAGAAAGGCTGAAGAAAACCTGAGAGAAACAGTCCAACCCAGATGCAAATCTCCCTGACGAAAGGATCCTTGGCCAAAATTGCAGGATTCAGAAGTTAAAAACTGTTTCCTGCTTGGGAGGTGGAGCTATGAAAACCAAGACCTACTAGGTTGCTGAACAGATGCCTGCGGGGTAGATTAGGTGTTTGGTTTTACATACAGCAGCTCTTCTAGTTAGCACCCTGGGCAGGGCTGAGGGAGAACCTCTTCCACTCTAGGGCCTCAAATTTCATTTTTTTTAATAGAAAGTCTGTGTAAGCCCAGCTTCTAGGGTTTCAAATCTTCATGGTTCTACTTAGGTTCAGATAGCTTCAACTAGTCATGAGCCCTTCTCTCCTCTCCCTCCTGGCGTCTCCTCTCTAACTAGGTGCTGAGCAGTGCCACCAGCTGACAGGCACTTGCTTCCTCAGGCACAGTCGGCTGCCCAGATCCAGCTCTGAAGACTGCAGGACAATGGAGAGTGAATCAGATTATGGGAAGAACCACTACCCGCAGAAGGATTATTAGTGCTGGGAGAGCTGGACACCTCAGACTTTGCTCATGAGAGCTGCTTCCTACCTGTGGAGCAGTAGCAGAGCAGGTGATTTGCCTATTCCCATAGCAAGGTTAGAGCTTTCTAATGTGGTACCTTGAGTAAATCCATTCGAGTGATGACAGCAGTGCAGCAAACACTTGTGGAACGGAGGGTAACGCCGTGCCTGGTTGAGTTGTTTTGATTTGCTTTTTTTTTCCCTTTCCCCTCCCTGAACAGTATGGAGGGAGGAGGGCAGGCAGAGCTGCTCCTGCGTGGGAATAAAGGCCACATTTGCAGCTTTGCCTCAGGAGCTTGAAAACCATAAGTTAGGCCTCCAAAACTACGCTTGGTTTAGAAATAATGAGATGCTTTAGAAAATGAACTTGGAGTTCTCTTTCAGTCTTTTTGTTTCCAAGCCTTTTGAGTGCACTTGCTTCATGTTTGCAAGCTTGCTTTCTGCAACAATGATGGTAGAAGTATTTTTTTAATGCAAACAAAGATGTTCTTATGCTTGTTGATTCCAGCACCTGGGGCATAAATTTTCAAATATTGTGGCATTTGGAGAGGAGTGGAGGCAGGACACACAAAACACTCAACTTTAAGCCCTGTTTCCGCTGGGTCACCGTCTTCTGCCGTTGGAAGCTGAAGGCTTGCAAAAGCTGAACCATAAGGACCCCCTGTTGGTGGTCCCAGTGTCTGTCTTGGCAGCTTGCCAGAAGCCCAAGGGATGCACTTAATTTTCTTTATTCATTAGCATATTTTTAATCAAACGCATCAAACCACAATGTTTCCACATGTCTCTCCCATGGCAGATGAACAAAAATAGGTCAGCGCTCAAATGCACCTTTACTGTGCTGCAGTTCTGCAGTTCCTTCCTGCTTACAGCTACAGTTGGAGGACAGCAAATAACCTGCCCTGCACACCTTGGGAATGCTGTGATGAAAAGGACTTTGCTTCCCTCCTGAAAGAAGGAAAGCAGCATGACATGTGCCCATGAGACCATCCTCTTTCCATCCACTGCCCAGTCAGAGGGTAGGAAGAGGTGCATCTGAATCCTCTCCAACTTGATTTCAACTTTACAGCATTTGTTTAACATTAATTTTCAGTGAACAATCAAGCAGGTGCAATGTCCAGGGCTGAATTCCCTGGCCCTAATGAAGTTTCAAGACTGCTTACACCTAGCTTAATAACAGGCTTTTTACATTCTTGTCACCTGTAACCTACCTTCATTTACCTCATGCTGCCAACCCATCTCTAGCCAGGCAAGGAAAATGTTGCAGTGTTGAGATCATGTTCACACTTGCAGCTGAGACGTGTCTTGCCTTGTTTCTTATCTCTGAATTGTTCATAACAAGAGCTAAGTAAAAATTACTCTTCATGTTTTTTACATGAGCTTTCAAAGTTGGTTACACTGTTCTGGGTGGGGTGAATATTGCATCAACACCAAGTTAAAACTTATCTTTTGTTCTTTTTTGGAAAGAAAAGGGGATAGAGGTTCCAGGGAGTAGTCTTCATCATGAGACAAAAATCTAGCAAAGTCCAAGGTATTAAATAGGTTTGGAGCATTTGAAATGCAGGCTTGTGACAAAGGGATGTGTGCTTTACTTTTTGTCCATTTCTAACTTTTCTGTTTTTTAAAGTCTGGCAGAACTCTGTTAAACAGAGGAGTGAGGATCCATCCTGAGCACAGAAATTAGAATGGGCTGGCAGCCCGCACCTAGCTGCGGAAAAGCGAAGGAAGCTAAAGGTGAAAAGCTCTGCAGCATCCAGGCCTGTTTCCAAAGGGCCCCACCTCTTCTGGTAACCCTTTCCTGCCAGCCAGCATGATCACCCCTGCAGCAAGCGGGGTGCATGCAGCAAGCGCTGCTGCCAGCAGGGTCTTCTGGTGGTCGCAGCCTCCTCTGTGGGGTCCTTCTTGTTCTGGGAGCTAACCTGAGGGGTTGGGGGCAGGAAGGGTATCTCTGCAAGACTTAGTTTTGGCTTCCCGTTTAAAGGTGCTAGGCGTTTCCTGCTAGAAGGCCTTTTCCCTGTGCTTTTATGTCAGAAGCCCCAAACCAGAATATAACCTGTTGAGTTTAGGAGTCCATAGTGAGATGAAGAAGTTGTTTTTGCTGTGCTCCAGGCTGGCCTGTTCCTCCTGCCATCTCTGTGGGCTGCGCGAGTCTGGTAGAGAAACCAGGACATGAGATTAGCAGTCGGTCACCAGGCCTCTGCTCCATGTTTCTGGGCTGATCATGGGGATTAAAGCTTCTGAGTGATGTTATTTTCCCAAAAAGCTTAGGCACTGTTCCTCTGTCACATGGAATAGCCTGGCGGCACTAGGGCAATTCAGAGCTATTTTGGGTGCCACAGAGGCCTGAGCTGGAGGTCCGCAGGAGGCGGTAGCCTTGCTCTGGGTTCATGGCTGGTGTTGGGAACCTTTCCTGCCTTTTCAAGGAGCAGAAAGGATAAACACCTGCTTACTCTTTCCTTGTTGCATGCCTGTAATGGTTAACAGCACCAGTCCTGCTACAGGCAAATACTCTGCTTCTACCCATTTACCTCACTTTTCTTTGGCTCTCCCACTTCTGCTGTATGAATGGTTTCCATCAGCTGCCATCAATCACTTTTTTTTTTTTTTTTTTTACTTTCAGTCCTTAATATGTAGCTGAGTGTTTGCCTTGTCTAAATCCAGCCTTATATCTGTGTTCTTTTTTTTCTTTAACAGCTACTGGTGAACAAATTGAGCCCTGTAACTTATCTTGTCTAGGTAACAGTGGGATCAATTCTGCTACAGATTGAGTCCTGCAAGTCTGTTTGTGCCCTGCCCCTTGGAGAGAGGAAGAGCATCACCTGGCAATGTGTGGTCCTTGAACTGGTGAACTGTGCTCTCCTGTAATGCCCGCTCTTAGGGCAGAAAAAATGGCATGGTTTCTGTTGCATGGTAACTGTGGGGGAGCTCCATCTACTCTTGCTTTGTGGACTGCTCTGATGTTATGGTTTGAGGGAATATGCTTCCCCTGTTAAGAAAGCATCCTTACAAAAAGGCTCGGGTGCCACCATGGAGAGTGTTGCGATTTCAATTCTTGGCAGCCACTGGAAACCCCATATCTTTGCATTCTGTAGCGAAGCTCCCTGGGCTGTGCACACCCTCAAAATGGCAGCCACCAAATCCGAAAGGCTGCTTTGCTGCCCAAGTAGGTGATGGGGAGCGCTGCCTCTGAAGTCTACCTTGCTCAGGGGCTGAGCATCCCTTGGGCATCACAATTTTGACTCCCTCCTGGCTTTCCTCCAGGAACAGAGCGTGGGTCCGTTCTTGTCAGGGAAAGGCAGGGTGGTTGGCAGCGCTGCCATGTTTTGTATACACACTGCTCTGTGCTCAAAAGGCTAGGGCCAAGCACAGGGAATTTCACATGGCTCAATTCCCTTCTGCCCCAGGGAGTCTGCACGTCTCCTCTCCCAGAAGTGTGCTCACCGGGTTGTGCTCTGTGCCAGGGAGGGGACTGCCTCAGTCCTCTGGAAGCTGTTCTAATGGGGATGAGGTACTTGGGGATGTTTTGGCTGCAGGCTGCAGCGGGGGTCTGGTCTCATGACTCTCAGAACAGCATACCTAGTGGCAGCATGTGCCCTTAGGCCTGTACGGGTGCAACTGGAGGCTTGGAGAGCACCCCGGTGCCCCCCTCCCAGCATCACCCTATATCTTCCTGAGGAAACCTGACTTGTTTTCGTGCTTCCCAGGACTCCTGTAAGGCAGAGAAGGGGACTGAGCCCAGCTCTTCTATTGTGAACTGTTGGACTACTGACTAAATGAAGGTATGAATAAAAATAGCTTGCTGCCATCCTCTCCACCCACCTTGAGCTCTTTTAGGAAAAGGGAAGAAAAGAATGATATTTACTGCCGCAGTTTTGGACACCTGATCTGGAAGGTGGGCAGACTGAAAACACCTGCTGCGCTGAGCCCTTTAGGGAAGAAAGTCAGAGATGTTCATTCAGTCATGGTAAGGGGCTTAAGCCCAAGATGGATGCTTCAGGCTTTACAGGTCCAGAAGCCGAGGGCCTGCCACTAAAGCTGGGTCCAGGCACCTAGGCGTCTTATGGGACTCACTGACACAACAGGTGCCTGATGTTCCTTCACCTTTTGCTATGACATTAGTGATTTTAACATTTTAAGTCATTTAATGGCTGGAAGTATTCAGTATCAGCTAAAAGCACAGATTTAAAGTTGCACTAGCAGGAGCAGAACAAAGCAAAGCAGTTTCATCTGTCTCCTTGAGCTTTTTCCTGACCCTGTGTGCACAATGTGGTTTGTACTGGGAGTGTCAGGGAGTGGACGTTCAACAAACATTTCCCCAAAGTGTAAACAGTGTGCGACAGCCTCATTTCTCATGACATTCGTCCAAGTAGTTCATCATCCTCTGGTCAACTTACTTTGTTGCCATCCAGGAAATACAGGTAAACAGTGTACAATCATACTGGCGATACTCAACAAAACATTACTTTCCATCATGACTGCACACCACTGGCATCCTTAGTGTCTATTTTGCGGTAGGGGAAATGCTCTGATCCAAGGAACACCTAAGAAGTGAAGCAGAGCCTTTAGAACTGTGGTCAGAGTCGTCATATCCAATGATCACCTTTTATATTATTTTAAGGAGAAGATTTATTTTTTTTCTCTCCCCAGTGTAGGGGTACTCTATTGCCTAAATAAGTGATTACCCTAAAGGTCCCCTGACACTGACAGCTGGAAAGAGCTGTGGCTGTGCAAAGTACAATCCATTGCAAATTCCATATGCAGTCCTAGCACCTCTCATCCTGAAGGACCAGACCCCTTGAACTCTGGACCATGACTACTTTCCTGTTCCCCCCAAAAGGCCACAGTAAATGAGGCAGCCTTAGAGAAGTCCAGCTGTGTGATAGCAGCTGCTGCCTTGTACTCTCCCAAAGGGGAAGCGGGGCCTATTTTGGGGTGTGATGGGGACCCACTAGCTGCAGGCCTTGCATTTTTTCTTTCTCAGTGCCCTTCACTGCACTTGGAGGTGGCCCTGCAGAAGAGGGCCCCAGAGGACACGCAGCAGTCAAATGCAATCTCTGCTGCAGGGAAAGTTTGTGCGTAGTTCGGAGCAAGTACTACTCTGTAATAGCCTCTAGTAAAGAGGAGCTGTGGAGAATAGAGCAACTAATCGGATCTATGTTGGGATGCTTTAGTACCCATGTTGAAATTTGGCCAAGGAAACGAAGCTCGCCCCTTCTACTGTTACACACAGATAAGCCAATAGTTCCAAGGCATCTTTCATGACCAGCAGTGGGGAGGAATTACCATTCACAACACCCAAACCTGAATGCACCTGGCTTTGGTATGGGATTTTTTTTTAATATTCCTTTTTCAGCTGGAAATTACTGATGTGACCAAAGTCCGATTTCCTTCAGCAGTTTCTCCCTTCCTCCCCCCACCTTTTCGCACTCCCTGAGGTCTGACCATCTGGAAATCCTCCTCCACCTCTTCATCATGTGTGAATTTCCACCTAGGGCTGAAAGTGTCACTGTACTAAAGTGTGATGCATTAACACATTGAGGCAGAAAGCAGAGGGGAGTTGGGGATTATAACACTTCATGACCCACTCTGCAGTCGTTCTATGATTTAATCATCTTTATCAGCTTGTATCCTCTTCTTTGTATCCCTGTATTTTCCCTGTATCCTTTATTAAAATATTCCCATAATTAAAACAAACAGTAAAATAAATAAATTGTGGTACCTTGTCTTCAAATTAGAATCAATTGAAAAAAGGCAGATATCTCAAGGAGAGCAAACCTTGTTCACTCAAGCAAGCTGGAGGAACCAAGTTGTTCTTTCACAAGGAAGCTAACTAATTATCTCCATATCTCCTATCACTTATTGCAGACTCGGGCTTCTCTCCTGCCAACCCTTATGCATGTGATCTGAGCAATTGTAATTTATATATAAGTAGAAACAGTAATAATGCAATCTTGTGCAGAAATGAAACCAAGCCCTGCAAAATAAGTACAGTGTTGGTTTATCCTTTCAGCACAGCGGAATGCAAAATTCACTACTTTGGAAGTCAGTTAGCTGCCTAGCCTTCTCCTGACTAAATATTGAGGCTTATTATGCTTCAAATAAATATATATATATATATTTCTTTTGTGGCTTGGTTGCTGTAATCATCTTGGATGTAATAATGTTACTAGCCTCAGGGCTATATTTATTAAGATTTTAATTTAAAATCTTTCTGTCCTTCAGCATTTAAACAGAGGAAAACCCCATCTGGAGTAGCCAAAAAAAAAAAAAAAAAAGGGCTCATCCTCCTCTTTTTCATGCGTTCCTCTCCCCTAGGCTCTCTCTCTCATCTTTTAAGCAAAAAACCCCTAAAACAATACACTTTCCTGTTGTTTCTCTGCATCCTCCTAAAGTTTCAGTACCTGCGTAATTCTGGTGGGCCCAGCGTTTGCTTAATGTGGTCCATGTGCTCCTCTTCTTGCTGTCTCCAGAGCAGTGGTTTGTTCTCACCCTTATATAATAGCATATTTCACAGTAATATTTCAACATACTATGATTTATTTTCAATAATGTTGCTGTAAGGACCTAAACCACAACAGTAAATGTTAGGGGGTGAGACTTGCTCAGAAATGGCAAAGGGCTATGCAGAAGTGTAAGGGTTTTTCTTTACTAATAAGCTGCCCCACGGCTAAGGAGGCAGTGGTGGGTGAGACAGCAGTATGGGACCTGCCTGTGAGTGGGGTCTGAAATGTTCCCTCATTCCTAAAACATCTTTGAGGGGACATCTCGGTGGTCTCAGCAGAAAGGATAGCCGAAGTCACCATGTGTATGCTTTTCAGGCATTCTGGAAGAATCATAGAATTATCCAAGTTAGAAAAGATCTTCAAGGTCACCAAATCTAACCATCAACCCAACCTCCTGAGTCCCATTCCCAAACTATGCCCCTTAGCACCACAGAATGGCAGATTTTAGCACCTAGGTTGTAGAGTGTACCATCCATTTTGTTTTAGTCACATGGCAGACTCAAGCTATTCCCTCATGAGGGGGCAGGCAGTGCTGACTGAAAAATCATAAATACTGTGTGGGCAGGACAGAAGGCAGTTGGGAGCTTTCTGTTAATAAGCCCCCTCATGATTTGATAGCACTGAAACATCGGTGGGAGCAGAGGAGCTCGCGTGTGGCTCGTGTGAGCATGGCTCACGTACTGGGCAAGATGGCCTAAGCATGCTAGAGGCCTGCAATGGCCAAACGCACCAAGCAAGTTGCATGGGACCCCTCTTCAGCTGTGTTGAATCGATAGAGATCCTCAATGTGGCAAGGTCCTCCTGCTCAGCCCCAGGGGAAGATGCTCCTTCCTCAAACTGGTGGACGAGGATGTAGTTGGGGTAAGCCGTGCCATCACAGAAACCTTCCTGCTCTGCCCCCAGCTCTAGCAGTGGCTGTATAGTCATAGCACAGTAATCTTTAAAAACCAATTCCAACTGTTCTTGTGCAAATAGACACATGGTATAGTAGTTCTGGTTTGCTGTAACAAAAGACTCACAGAAAATAAGCTTGGGCAATTTAAGTATGAATAGACTGAAAATTACTTTTGCCAGGCAGTACCAAGACCATGCTGTTAACGTCAGCCTCTGTGAATAGGATGAATTCCTGTATGCTGCTTTTCTCCTCTTGGTTTCAAAGCGACTTAGAAAGGTTGAATGCTGTTATACTCAATATATAGCTGGTGAAAAGGGGGTACAGAGCACAGGTCTTCTGGCTGCAGCCTGGCCTACACCTGTAGATGCTTCCTTTAAATTGTGTTGCTTGCTTGTGAAAAAGAGAAAGTTGCTTCTGTTTTAGTGCTCACCAGGAGCTACCAATTGTCCATCAGGAGATGGCTGAAGCTTCTGTATCCCATATAACACCCCACCCCCCCAGCATTTCAAAGGTGCCAGACATTTTTTGCTTCTGAGATCTATTTACATTTAGAGGGAGACCTCTCCATCTTGTCCCCACTCCCTGATAATCACTGATTTTTCTCAGGGCAGCTAATGTTAACGTTGCTCCATCCTAGTGTTTCTTTTCCCGATCTGTTAGATGCATCACAGCTGGATGTATAGAATAAATACACCAGTTGACTTTGAAATGCATTACGTTAGTGTGTAGCACTCAAATTACGAGAAGTCAAATTTTAACTGTTTTGTTTACCACTTAAATGCAGATTTTATTTTCGCTCTGCTACTTTGCAAGGCTTTTGGTGTGAACTAATGCAAACATGAAAATCATGTTCTTTAACAGTATGTTAAAAGTGCTTATATGTTAAAAGTGCTCACCACAAAGCAGACACTTCTTTGTTGGGCAACCAGCACAGCTTTTTCATGTTGTCTGTGTGTCCTCACCCGCCCCAACCTATTTAGGTCAATACAAGCAACTTCAGAGGAAGTCGCTGCTTGATTATAAGACTACGGCTTTGGACTGCAGAGGACAGAGTGTGCGAGGAAAACGAGCGCTTCTGGGCCATCCACAAGCAGTGGACACCCTCTGAATATAGCATGGGGTATCCACCTGATGGTGTTTGGTTCCTTTACTTTGGAAACTGAACCACATCCACTTGCCAAAAGGCACTGCGTTGTTCGGAGACCTGTCTGGGACAAGCCACCTGCACGCGCTTTGTGTCACGCAGCGAGCCTGGGAGCGTGGGTCCAAACCTTCCTGGAGCACGAAGGGGCCGAGAAGAGGACAGATCAGCTGGCATGCTGCCCGTGAGGCACCACCAGGTAATGAAGCCCAGAGCGGGACTGCAGCTGCCCAAGAGCAGGGGCAGCGGGAATGGGTGGCTGTGGCTGTTGGCGTGCCCCTGAAATCCAGTCCTTCTGCCTGCCCCCATGTCCTTCTCCTGCCTGACACCTGTGAGAGGAGCTGGGACTCATTAGGTGCTCTTCCAGACCTGTTGAGGGCTCTGTTTTAAACCAGCTCGGTGTTTCTCTGTGACTCATCTTCCAGATTCTCACTATACCTGCCTTAGAAAAGGATTCCCAGATGGCCAGGTCCTTTGCTTTTGCCTGCTATAGCCTCTTTTCCAGCTGCTGTTCGGAATAGGAGCCTCTCCTAGGAAGAACAAAGCTCTGTTAGCAGACAGTTTTCTCTTAAAGAGGCACTGGCAGAGCAAAGGAGCCAAGTGAACCTCTTGCTGTTTTTTCCCATGAGTTAGGTTTGCCTCTGCAAGTTCAGAAAACATCCAATTTTTTTCAGAATGTCATTTACCTACTTGATTTTCAATGGGACTTTTCCTTTTACAAAGCTAAGGTGCTTCTGAAACATCCACTGTTTCTTTTGTAGTTGTTTTAAAAGTATTTATGGGCAGTGAGGAATCGGCCTGATTAGGGATGCGTAATTTCAGATGAAGCAAAAGAAGGGCATGAATAAAAATTCCCAGATCAAGCACAGTACCCACAACCCATCCCTGTAACCACATTTCTTCGTTTCTCTGTATTTAAAGCAAGATGACAATGGCCACCTTGTAAAAAGCTCTTTCAGATACAGGGCAGGAGTGCATGCTTCCAGGTTTAGCCTGAAACTTCTGTGGGATAGCAATGCTCTTCTGAAGTGCCATTTAAAACAGATTGCCTTCCACTACGTGCAAAAATCCTCTGTGTAGATGCAGCTATATGAGCAAAAAAAAGAAGTGCCTTTGCCGGTATAGCCTATTTTATTTGGGAAATGCTTGCAGAAAAAGATGCTTGTGCTAGTGAAACTTGTATTTGCTGGTATCAAAGGAGAAGCATTTGTAGCACAAACCAGGCCTCTTATATATAAAGCTTTAGTCAGTTCAGCCATCAGTACAGTAAAGAAAATCCTTCCTCAAAGGGATTAGTAAGGTTACCTAACAGATATTATTACTGGTTTAAGAGCATAAAAGGTGCTTGAACAATATGTGTGGGGCCAGATCCTCAGCTAGTGTAAACTGTGACAGTCCCACTGAGGGTGTTATGAAAATACAGCCCAGGGAGGGAGCTGCCTCGTGCCATCGGTGTCTCCTCCGCTTTAGAGCGTCCTCCAGACTCAGGAAGGCGCAGGGCTGCACCGCCTGGCCTCTGTGACAGCGTGACTTGTGCACCGGCTGCCTCCTGGCACATAGCTGGGTTGCAGAGAGAGACTTGTAGCAGTCCGATGGCTCAGAAGCACGCTGGGTTACACTGGCTGAGGAACCGAGTTCATCGTGATCTCATTATACCAGTAGCTTTAATAAGCATCAGGTTCCAGCCGTGAGACTTGATGTTTCTGCAGAAAATGCCCTCCAAACCTGCACCTCTCACAGCGGGGCTTCCTGGCAAAACGTGCGCTTGCCCATTAAGCACAAATCCCAGCCATTTCCTTCCCAGTTCTCCCCTGCGTTTAATGTATGGAAAAGCATGACCCTGAATCAGATGAACAGCAGCCGGTTTGAGAAGGTGTGTGTGAAAACGAGTCCTCGCGCAGATGAGCTCAGAACAAACAGAGAAGGGGGGGAGGCGCGGGGGGAGCGTGAAGCTACCATTTCCCTGCTGGTTCAGCTGCTCGGGGTAAGCAACAAGTTTATGCCCAGGGGAAAGAACTGAAAGCTGAGGAGATCTTAAAATTAACAGAGCTGTATGACTCAATCAATAAGCCGTGCTCCCTGAGCATGATGAGAAATCAAACGGCACGTTTCTTGCTGCTAACCCTGTTCGCCCTCCCTGTAGGCTCTCCTGCCCGAAAGCATCTGAGGTTTGATTGCGTCTCTAGGAGGAAGCCAGAGCAGGTCCACTGCAGGAGCTGCCTCCAGAGTTCTGGTGGACACACTTTAAATAACAATGGGGTTTATTAGCGTGTTCATTTGTTAGTAATTGCTGGAGAAGATAAGTCTTCCCAATGTTTGAATATGCAAAATGTCTTTGGCTAACCAAAACAGAAGAGGAGGAAAAAAAGCCAAAACACGCCACTGCAGCTGGGAGCAGGGACAAATCAAAATTGCTGCGTTTAAAAGAGAAAATCTCTACCTTGTGTTATGACAAGAAATACCTTCCCAGTTTTGTTGCCCCCGTGGAAGGCATGGCATTTTCTTCCTCTTTGGCATTTCATTCTTACTGGGGCAATGAAACAGCTGTTTTCAAAGGGAGAGGGGCTGTGTTTACACCTATTTCTTGTGTGACGGTGACCTCTATGAACCAGTCATCACTGCTCTGCCTGTTGTTTTCTTGTTAGCTCTTTGCTGTCAAATTAATTACTGTGAAGTACTAAGCTTGTTGCATTCACGTGCTCTTATTAGCTTACAGGATGTCAGAGTGATTGGATTTTTAGCATTATTTCTTTTTTTACATTCCAGGCTTTCCATTCAAAACCTGCTAATGGGAAGGAGGAAATACAGTATCTAATTCTGATCTCCCGTCAGGGTAGCTGCAGTGATACTGAGGGTTTAGCTTTGATTCATGGTACTGTGTGTGCAGTTAGTGTTTATTGTGGCATCACAGAACAGAATCAGAGAATGGCCTGGGCTGGAGGGGACCTTAAAGATCACCTCCTTTTATATTAAACCCAAAGTGAAAAATGAGACTGGGTTTGCAGTGCAATTTTACAGTACAGTATTAAGTGTTATAAAAAAGTCTCTACTTTTGCAGTGCAGAACAAGAAAAAATGTTCACGATAACATGAGAATAGCATTTCTCCCTTTAATTCCTAAATTGCAGGAACAATCCGATCCTCCAGTTGACCCCTTTATGCTCTTGTGTTGCTGCTATTAGTGACAGCTAACAGAACTCACACATGCGCGCAGTCCAGGCGTAGGTAAGAAGTTTTATTTTCCTTTTAAAAATGAAACACACAGAAGGATATATTTTTTTCTTTGCTGTCATGCAGGAAACGTGCACATCCCGCACCTACCCCTTGAAAACCACCACTCAGCTCGCTGAAAAAGCAGCAGGTTCTGGGCTTTGCTTTCATTCCTGAAGTTACATTTTCCTTCGTGGGTTAAAAAAAACAAAAACAAGCTGCGATTAGAACAGCCGGCAGCCCCCTTGAGCTGTCAGAACCCCCCAACCCAGCTCTGCGACCGTATCCCAGCCCCCGGCGCGCACCTCCCTCTGCCTCCCCCTCTGCAGCACCCTGCCCCCGAGCAGCAGCGGCAGCAGCAGCACCCCTGGGCCCGGGGCTCGGCTGCTCGCCCCCCGGCTCCCGCTTCCCGTGGTGGCCCGGAGGGGGCGCCCTGTGCCCAGCCTTCCCCGCGGCGGGGGCGCGCAGGGGCCGCGGGGCAGCGCGCAGCGGGGCGCGGAGAGGGGGGGGGGCGATGCCCGAGGCCGTTCCGCGGAGCTGCTGCGTCCCCGGGGCCGCTCCTGCCCCGGGATGGGGGCAGCGGAGGGGGCTCCCCGCAGCCCTCGGGGGGTTTTTGGCTGCTGGGCATCTCCTCTGAGCCCGTCGGGGGGCGAGGATATCGGGGAGGTACCCGGGGATCCTCAGCCAGCCCCGGGTTCCCGTTATCTGCCGCTGTCACCCTGGGACCCTCCCCACCTTTGCCGCCCCCCTCCCGGCCCTGCCCCACGAAAATCGGCAGCCCCGGCAGCTCTCACCCGGCCCATTCAAACAAACAAACAGAAACCCGCCCCGTCGCGAAGCCAACCCGACGGGAAACTTTCTAATGACTTCTTCTTTCAAGTGCTTAAAAGGGAAGGAGCACCCCGGGGAGGTGGGGGGGGGCATCCATCTCCCAGCCCGGTTGGGGTGGGGGGGATGCCGCTGCTCGGTGTCCGTCTGTCTGTCTGTCCGTCCGTCCTGCCGGGCCGGGCCGGTGTGCGGGGTGGGTGTGTTTGCGGGAACCGGGAGGGAGGGAGGGGACGGGGGGAGTTAAAGAAGCAGCACAGTTAATATTTCCAACACCAGGAAGTTACTGTAATAGCCCAGGGGGCAAAAGACTTAACTTAATCTCCTAAATAGTGAGGAACCCAATGGCGTCTCTGTTATAGGTTGGAGTTCCCACGTGGTTTTAACTCCTGTATAAAAGTTTCAGTAGAAAGTGCCACAATGTCGTGATTTTGCAGGGGGGGAAAATTAGCAGGAGGAGATCAGAGGAAGATAAGCGAGGAGCGAGCCGCTTCCCCGAGACCTTCCACTGCGGATCCGCGAGGGAACATCAGACGCGTTAAAAAAACCAAAACAAACCCAAACACGGCGTTCAAGCCAGCACAAGGCGAGCGAAAGATCAAAAAGACGCGGAGCGAGAGAAAGAGGCAGAGAGGGAGACAGATTAACTGGAGCGGCAGCGGCAGCAACAACAACAACAAAAATCACACTTAAAATCATAATAACAATAACAACAATAATAAACCCCAAACCACCGGCAAGGGAGATCTTGTTTAAAAAGAGCGAGCGAGGGAGCGAGCAGAAGAGCCGGTCTGACCGAGTGGATCCGTGCAGCCGCTCCTGGGATCGCCGGGATCCAGCCGATCGAGTCCCCGCTGCGGGGCCGCGCCGGGCACCGCCGCAGCATCCTCGGCGCTGAGCCTCGAAGGAAACCGCTCCGGAGCGGGGCTCGGGGGGCCAGCCTCGCCGCCGGGGGGGCTGCCGGCGTCGACCCCGCTCCCCGCAGCCCCCGGCTCCGCTCCGGGCCGGCTCGGGAGGGCAGCGGTGCGGTGCGGAGCCGAGCCGAGCCGGGGACCCGCACCCACGGCCTGCGGCTCGTCGTCTTGCGGGGGCGGAGTGGGCGGGGGGGTACAAGTGGCACTGCTCCCCCCCCTCTCACCCCCCCCTCCTGCCAGGCTATAAATTGGATTGTATATAAATCTGCTTCGTTTATCTCCCTGACCCCCCTCCATGACGCCGGACTAAAGAGCTCCTCTCCGCGGCCCGCCCGGACCTGCCGAAGCGAGCGATGGACCAGGCGCGGCGCCGCCCGGGGATGCCCCTCTGAAAGCGGCGCGGGGCCCCGGGGCAGCGCGGCGCCGCCTCCCCCAGCTCCCCGGCTCCCCTCGCACCCCCGGCCCGCTCCCCCCTCTCCCCCCCCACCCCGAGCTCCGCAGCCACCCCCTCACCTGCTGCCGCCCCCCTCCCCCGTCGGAGAGCCGGGCTCTCGGTGCACCGCCAGCCTCTCCCCCCCCCCCCCCTTCCCCTCCCTCCATCCCTCCCTCCCCAACTTCGCCCTCGGTGCCTGCGTGTGCAGCCTCCCCCCCGGCGGCACACGCCGCCGTTCCCCGGGCGCCCCCTCCTTCCCTCCTTCCCTCCCTCCCTCCTTCCCTTCCCTTCCCTCCGCTCGCCGGCCCCGGCCCCCCCCTGCGCGGAGCGGTTGCGGCCCCCCACTCGGCTGCCACCGCCCCCTCCGCGCCGCGGAGCGCTCGGAGCTCGGCGCGGCGCTGCCTGCACACGGGCTCCCTGCGGCGCTCCGGGTGGCGGCCCCCAGCTCGGCCCCCCGCTCCTCCGCCATGGACGGGGCGGCTCGCCGGGGGGTGCTGGGCGCGCTGCTGGCCTGCGGGCTGCTCCTGCTGGGCGCCTCGGGCACCCCGACCCCGCCGGCCCCCGCCGGCGGCTCCCCGCAGGACACATGCACCTCCTGCGGCTTCCGGCGGCCCGAGGAGCCGGGCAAGGTGGACGGGGATTTCCTGGAGGCGGTCAAGAGGCACATCCTGAGCCGGCTGCAGATGCGGGACCGGCCCAACATCACGCACGCCGTGCCCAAGGCGGCCATGGTCACGGCGCTGCGCAAGCTGCACGCCGGCAAGGTGCGGGAGGACGGCCGCGTGGAGATCCCCAGCCTGGACGGGCAGGCGAGCGCCGGGCCCCCGGCCCACGACCCCGTCTCCGAGATCATCAGCTTCGCCGAGACAGGTGGGCGCCGCCCGGCCCTCGGCCCTGCCGCTCCCGCCTGGCCCCTGCCCGGCCGTCCCCCTGCGTGACCCCCCGCATGTCCCCCTGCCCGCCTGGCCCCCCTGCATGTCCCCCTGCCCGAGCCCCTGCCTGGCCCCCTGACTGCTTGTCCCCATGCCTGAGCCCCTTCCTGTCCCCCTGCCTGTCCCTCCACTTGTCCCCCTGCCTGCTTGTCCCCCTGCCTGCCACAGGCACCTGCCCATCTGCCTCATCCTCCTGTCCCCCTTCACATCCTCCCTCCCCGCACACCTCACCCCTGCCCTCCGCTCCGTCCCGTCCTTCCCGTGTGTGCCCCATGCCCCGGCTCCCCTCCGGGTTGCGCCCTCCGTGTCCCCGTGTCCCCCTCCGGTGTCCTTCCAGCTGCTTGCCGCTGTCCCCGTCCCTCCCTCCTCCGCCTGTCCCGCTCCGTCTCTTGCATCCCTCGCCTCCTCTGCCTGCCCTGCACATTCAGCTGCTTCGCTGCGTGCATCCGTCTGTTGAGACTTGCATCTGCCTGTCCGCCCTTTTCCGTTCCTTTCCCATTTATTTAGCGTTCATTCATGGTGTTGGCCTTGTCTGTCCGCTGCGCGCAGCCTGCTGCCGGCGGTGTCTGTCCGCTCCCTGTCCGTCGGTCCGCGCGCTCGCTGTGCCATCCATCCCCTCGGTACCAGCCATCTCGGTCCTGCGCAGCCATCGCGCTTACACGTCCCCGAATCCCTCTGGCGTAGCTTTCCAGCGGTTTATCCAGGCAGCTGCTGTGCCTGCGAACTTTGCGCATCTGGCCCTAACAGCAGCGCTCTGCAAATTAGCTGTCTCCTGCCTATCTGCCCATCTCTCCTTTCCCTCATCGCTCTTTCACTCACTTCATTTTTCTCCCTCTCTATCTTCCCGTGGCATCTATATATCATTTGTCCACAAAATAAATCTCTTTCTAGCCTGTATGCTGCCTACTCATCTTCTTTATCTACCCTCCCACTTACCAAAGGCATATACATTTACAGTATCTATGGGATCTGTTGCATTATACATCTGCTTGTTATATTCACATACAAAATTTATGGGCACACACAATTTCGTACAACACAAGTGATGTGGATCGGTGCAGCAACACCGTACTGTTCTTTTTCTGTCACTGTCACCACAGTTTATGAAGAAGTTGTGTATTTGCTAGTGTACGGAAGGTTTTCGCAGCGTACATTTGCGGTGTTATTATTTTCTGTCAGGCTGTTGATGGGAGATCTGGGGTGGGCTTGTGCTTCCATTTGGTTTTCAATTAACCACTGGCTTTTGTAACACTTCCGAAATTGAGTCGGTGTAAAACATAGACAAGCACGGTGCAATTTTTTTGTCCCTGAAATCTTACAAGGTGCCGAATGGGCCCTGCAGGCACATTAGGAAGGCACCCAGGGTAACAAATGAAGACACCGACTATGCAAAAAATCCCATTCAGAGACTGACAAAAATAATAAAGATTCTTAGGAAAGAAAAGGAAGAGAAATTTACATTTGGCTCTGTACAGAAAGATGTCAAACAGATAAGGATGGATGAGAAAATGCCTTTCCAGCAATAATTTTAGATAGCGATGGGGAGGCTCCGATTCAAGGACCAGAATTACAGTCCCCGCTGTAAAGGCCAGCTTGCACATTTATCACCTACGCCAAATTGGGGTAGGACTTACAGTACGGGCTTGCAGCAGGGACGCTGGTATTTCTGAAACAATTTATGCAGTAGGCTCTTGTGTTTACAAATAATGGGTTATGTCAGACATTTGGTGACATTTGGTTTTCTGCGATAATTTCGCTCCTTTAATTCTGGTGTTATTGAGAAGTGTATTGAGAGCAGTCAGTAATGGCGTTGCAGTGAGAGCAACTGCTTCGTTTGGTCGCCTCGGTGTGAGTTTATCATTACGGGGGAAAAGCAGAGATGGGAATGATTAATGGCAGATATTGTACCCGACTAAGAGGGGGGTTAGTTTAAGCTGCTGGACAAGTAGGCACACAGCTGAAATATTTTCCCCCCTATCTCGAGAATCCGCTCTGCTAAACTGTGACAAGAATATGTGAAAATTGAAACAAAATCCCCGGTTTGGCACTGATGTTTCAGTGGTTACTGAAAAGACTCTCCCTGTGAGAATCGGCCGGCGGCTGAAAGTTAAAACTATTCTTAAACGGGCGAGATAGGGCAGCGCAAGCGCCGGTCTTTTCAAGGTACTGTTGCGGCGTCCTTGCAGCTATCCGGCTGGAAAAATCCAGTATTCTGGAGAGCCCTGACCGGTGTCTGCGGATCTGACGCGTTCGGCTATAGCCCGGGTACGAACGTCGCTGCGGGAAGTCCCTTTGCAATTAATTTCGATTACGAATTTGGGATATCTGATTCAGTGCATGCCTTCTGGCTGATGCAGCCTCGTCGCTCTTTCGATCAGCTGTCTTCTGGCGTTGCCGCTGAATCCAGAATCGCACAAAAGATACATTTTCTTTTTGACTTAATCTTGCTGATCTCTCCTTATCTTGCAGACGATCTGGCCTCATCTAGAGTCCGCCTCTATTTCTTCATCTCGAATGAAGGGAACCAGAACTTGTTTGTCGTTCAAGCCAGCCTGTGGCTTTACTTGAAGCTGCTTCCATATGTCTTAGAGAAAGGCAGCAGGCGAAAAGTAAGAGTCAAAGTCTATTTCCAAGACCCGGACACTAGCAACAAGTGGAATGTGGTTGAAAAGAAAGTCGATCTCAAAAGAAGTGGTTGGCACACTTTTCCCATGACAGAGGCGATCCAGGCTCTGTTTGAGAGAGGAGAAAGGAGACTGAACTTGGATGTTCAATGTGAGGGCTGTGAAGAGTATTCAGTGCTGCCAATTTATGTGGACCCCGGGGAGGAATCCCACCGGCCTTTTTTAGTGGTGCAAGCCCGCCTCGCCGATAACAAACACAGGATCCGGAAAAGAGGCCTGGAGTGCGATGGCAGGACCAATCTATGTTGCAGGCAACAGTTTTACATTGACTTTAGACTCATTGGGTGGAATGACTGGATCATAGCACCATCAGGTTACTATGGGAATTACTGTGAAGGGAGCTGCCCGGCCTACTTGGCCGGCGTCCCGGGGTCGGCTTCCTCCTTTCACACCGCCGTCGTGAATCAGTACCGAATGCGGGGGCTGAACCCGGGCACCGTGAACTCCTGTTGCATTCCAACCAAACTTAGCACAATGTCAATGCTGTACTTTGATGATGAATACAACATTGTGAAAAGGGACGTTCCCAATATGATTGTGGAAGAATGTGGTTGTGCTTGATTTGAGGTGTGTGTTTTTGGGGGGGAGAGAGAGAGAGAACATTCCCATACGAGATGGTGTTGGAGGAAGTTTCACTGTGTATCCAGGCATCAGTGTTGAAAAGTCACTGTGGAAAAGTTTGACGAAAAAAAAAAATCATTTCACTTTGGTGTCAGGACAGTGGCAGTTTGTGGATCTTGGACACTTATATATCCTACCACTTATAAGTTAATGCTATGAGATATCTTAAAGACACACACACACACACACCGTGCGCACGCACACAAACACGCGCTCGTACACACACAGACACCCACACACACAGACACAGACACAAGGCAGCTTGGAAAAGGGACATGAGCACAGGAAGTCAGTGACCAGTGACAACGTACCTAAATGCCTGCCAGTACGAGTGAACGGCTGCGCAGCTGTTTCCCCGCCTGCCGGCGAAGTCAGACCGAAACGAGCTCCCTTTGCTCAGGCAAAAGCACAGACTGCGAGAGCACGACGTATTCTTGCACGCAGGTGTCAAAATGACCAAACTTAGAAAAAAGAGAAAAAAAAAAAGTCGACTGTCACCTCTTAGGTCTAGTGGGAAGCTGCAGGACACCTGCCTTTGTAGGTGATCACTTCCTCTTAATTTAAATTTATCTAAATAAAAGCATCACAGAAACCTGTATCTCCCTACAGCACTTCCAGTAAAGAATCGTGTGGTGACATCTGAGAGAGAGGAGACAGACGCGTAGGCAACGGCTATATTTCTGATGTCAGGCTGTTGCGAAGTCACAAGCTGGGCTGGCATTGTCCGATGCTTTAACTGACCACTAGTATCCCGCGGATGGCTGTACCTGTGGTGTCTCGGAGGAAGGGATTTGACACCGTATCTGGCCTGCGTTGACCGTGAGCATCCCTCAGCGATCCGAGAGCAAAGAGTCAAAGTTGCAATCTGCGTTCTTCAATGGGGGACTCAGCAAGGGCCCGCCACGTGGGGAGCAAGCAAGCAAGCGACCGCTACCACGGCTAAACCAATGAACCCTAAAGAGGAGTGACAGTCATGCAGTGGAGACATTCTGAAAAAATGCAGTGCATTTAATAATGGGCGAGGAACATTTTAACAAGTCTTGGAAAGGAGAAGAGAGGAGAGTGCTTTCAATTTCCTTACCAGGAGGTGTCAAGGATGGCCATAAAGATCAGAAAATAATGATACAGCATAGCACTTGCAAACTGCTTGAATGCACGTATAATAGCACTTGCAAATTTCAATGCCTTGAAAAGTGGTACTTGATAGTGCACTTATCTTTGCTCACTATCTAGGTAAACAGGTGCCGCATGAGCTATGCAATTTAAAGTGTTGACCCATACTAGACAAAACTGGACTTATGATATGACTTTTTTATATTTTTTTATACTTGAAATTAAATCTTTTGCTTCTTTTTTAAAGCGAATGATTGCTTTTAATGTTTGCACTGATTTAGTTGCATGATTAGTCAAAAAACTGCCATTTGAAAAAAATGTTATTTTTATAGCAGCAAAAAATGAATACAGTTAAATGTATTATACATAAATTTTGGAACCAAAGAGGCCAACATATTAGTTATAATTTTTATGAGATGGCAAAGCCATCATATATCATGTAGTCATACTGAGCAATCCCTCACGAGGCCTACCAATTGTTTCAGGGTACAAAATGGATTCTGTTTGTTCTATTCAGTGTCTTTTCTATACCATACGCACATGGAAAGTAGAGTGAAAAAAATGACTATTGTAGAATACATTACAATATGTGCATCCTTTAAATCCAATTTTTATGTTTATTTAATAAAGTTCCTTTTAGGTTCTGTTCCATAATAATTTAAACCAAACAAATTTCACTTAGATTTGCTGTTGAAGTATTTTACATTTGTGTACAGTTTAAATAAATAATAATAAAAAAAAGATTGAAAAACGAATGTGCTTTTTTATTATTATTATTATTATTTAGTGCAGTGTGTAACATCTGGAGACGCTCAGTTACTTTCGGGACTGAATGCAGGTGCAGGCAGCGAACTGTCGCGTTAGACCGTAGTCATATTAGTCACTGCAGAAAGCTGTGCCTGAGAGCTCAGCTGCCGTCCTGAAGCGCTGTGCTCTCTCTTTATTGCTGCCTGCACTTGTAAGCAAGCATCTGCTTCTCGCTGCTTGCCCCGGTGAGGGTCCGTGGGGCTCAGCGGAGCCGCTGTGCGGGCAGGGCAGCGTTCCGCATACCTGCCGCTGGCTGGGAGCGAGTTCCTGGTTCACCCGCTGTGTAGGAATGCGGCTTCTCACCGGGGTCACTCCCTGCACGCTCACCAGAAGTGAGAAGTAAGGTGGAAAGCACTTCCAGGAAAAACAGGTCAGCGCTAACACCGATGGACTTTTTATTTTTCCAATTCACTGCCACCCGGGAGATGTTTTTTTGAGTAAAACATGTCCTCTTTGCTAACAGAACCAAAAAAATGTTGACAAGCACTCGCAGAAATCCTTGTCAGCTGCGCGTGTATCCAGGTATCGATTTCGTTGACCTCCGCGGATGGATCCTTCCTCCCGCAGGCCGACCCAGTGCCAGCTGATGCTGACAGAAGGACTGCTGTTGACTTAGCAAACGTTAGCTCTGACCCCGAGACCTGGAAAGTGTTGAAGAAGCAGGTTCGTGCAGCTAATGACGGGTTCTGGTTACAGTTCAAATTCAAGCACAGCTCTGCCCGCCCCCTGCCATAGCCAGCCTTTGTCAATAAGAGTGGGACGCACTTCTAGAAGCGGGATGTACTGGAGAAATCTCTTCAGCACAGGGCCCCACAGGCTGAGCCTGTTTACACTTCATTCCCACTGCAAGGTGGTTGGTTTCTGGGGTTGAATACAGGCCCTGTGTCAGACATGGGGACTTGTGTGCTCCACCACGAGGAGAACAGGGTGTCTGGGGGTGGGATGGGGACCCCCTGGCCTGGGGAGCTGCCAGCAGCCCAAATGGCTGCGAGCTGGGGCTGGCCAGGAGCAGGGAGCAGTCTGCATCCTGCATCCCACTGCTAACCCGCAGGCAAGCCTGGGATCCTGAACAATTTCACAGAGGACAGCATAAAAACCCCCTTTTCTTGGCAAAAAGTTTCACAGCTTTCTTCTCCTGCTGTCCCTGCCCCTCTGTGTGAAGCTACGGTTCGTGGGGCAGATGTAGAAATGCAAAGGAGAGCATAAATCTATATGTTGTGGGGGCAACACCTCAGGGGGCTGGATCATAGTCCAGGTTCCTAGGTCCTTTTATTTTATGTGAAGCAGTCTCTGGAAACTGATCTGGATGCAACGCTCTCTGGGTTTTCTGAGGTGTGGAATCACCTGCTGCTCTGAGCACAGTGTACGAGCGACGTGTTCCTGACTCCTACTGCTGACAGCAACCCGACACACAGGTTTCTAAGGCTGAAATGAAGTAAAATTAAAAAGGTCTTAATTTGGGGCAGCCAGTCTGAGACAGTTTGGGCTTGATTTTTCAGGGATGTGGCAAGGCTGCTGCTCTTGCTAGCTTTTTGCAAGGGGCTGCAGGAACCCCACTTTTTGCAGCTGCCACCTTCTGCATTTCTGAAATTAGGCAAACTGAAAAATTAGATGCCCAAACTTGATGATTGCTTTTTGAAATTTTGGGGTTTTATGTTCCTGTCTCCAATTCCTAGCCTCATAAAATCAAGCATCCAGTTTCTTTGCCTTGTGCTGCGTTAGGCACTGTATCCAAAAAATCATCTGGGTGAGGTCCATACCCCCCTCTCTGAGGTGAATCGCTGTCTCTCTTTTGTGTCTTATAGACTTTGAGTTTGGTCCTGTAAATGCTAAGTCATCATACTATTTTGTGGAGTGGAATCAATCTCTGGAGCTGGAGAATTTCTGTCCTCTAAAATATTCTAGCACAGGCAAAACCCCTGTGCTGGCGCCTGGAACTCCCACTGGTGTTAATGAGGGCTGTGAGAACGGGGTGACTGTCACGATGTGGTGCAACAGAGCACTCGGTGGGTTAACTCTGCATACATCATGTATTTCTACACATAACAGACACCTGCTCCAAAACTGCCAGGTCTCATGTCCTTTGCTTTGCTACTTGTGAGAGATGAAGTCAACAACTGAAATTAATTACAGCATTCCCCCTGCCATGGGAGAAGAGGGAAACCCCTCACTGAATGAATCCTTCTTAATAATATTTTTATGTTTGGATTGGTTTCTAGTGTGAAAAGCATTGAAAAGCATTTTGTGAAATGGATCAGGAATATAAATATTTGTCTAAGAGGAAAGTCTCTTTCTGTTAATACTGGTGTCAGTCTGCAGAAGCTCTCCTAAGGTCTGCAGATTTAATTCAGGCAACAACACAGCTAAGGACACACATGAACCTGGTTTTCCTGAAATCCTGATCAGGCCTAACTCATTCTCAGTATTTCTAAAAAAAAATCTATTTTTAACTTTAGAATCAGCAGCTAAAAGACTTAGCAAAGGCCACTGATACTGCATGACAGACACAGAATATGAGGTAAAGACAACTCACCTGCTCATAAACACAGGGAGACTCTCCCTGCATACACTGGAATTTGGCCAGGAATTAACAAACTCCTTCAGTACAGAATAACACAGTAGCTTTCATTTGCTTGCACAGTCACTGCCCTTGAACCAAAAGTTGCATTTACCTGGCTTCTTTTAATGTTAGGGACCAATTTTATTTTGGTAACTTCATTGATTTCAGGGGAATTGTTTCTGATTTGTACTAGAATAAGTGGGAGCAGATTTAGGTTCTTTAATGTTCTTCCAGTTTAGCTCTTGGAATAACTTATATTTCATTATTATGTGTTTATGTAATTAGTGCAATTATATCAAATTATATAATTGGTACAATTACTTGGACTCATGTAACCACTGCATATAGCATTCCATGCTGTAAAATCTTATACTTAAAAAAAAAAAAAAAAGTCAATATTACATGGGAATCTTAATTTGTTTTTAAATTCCAGTATCAAATTTAGGGCCTGACCACATGCAAGGAACTTCTGGTTCACATCAGTGGAACCTCTCTGAGCAGGCAGCTTGCAGCCTTCATCATAGATATTGGGTTTTTAATCTGATTTGGCCAATACTATTCAACAGAGGCCCTCCTTCAATGTGTGCAGCTCTAACCAGTCTTCCTGGTACAAAGCAGAGGTGCCAAGTTTGTACACAGATGCTGTATAACCTGAGAGATCTGTGAAACCGTCAGAGACATCAGATGTACGTACAGCTTCCTTACACTTAGTTTTACCATGTTGATGATCTGCTGCTGAGAATTTGAAGTCCCTACTTCAGTTCACAGACTCCCTCTTTTTGGTGCTGGATATTTTTTTTTTCTCTACTATCATTTCTTTTTGTGATACATTGTTGTAAAAGCATGGGAAAGGAAGAGTTAGAGCCTAGTAATAAACTTGACACTGAAGGAGTCTGCTGTGGGCAGTGTCAAAGTAGAGATATCCAACAAAACAAAAAAAGAGATCAAGAAGAAAACCCAAGAGGTGTATTGATTTCCCTAGGTCACACGCTGCTAGAAAGGAGGACCCAGAACGAGAGCTGTGGTTGCTGGGCACTTAATAGTCCTAATGAAGGGATGACCTCTCACAGGTGCCAAGCATTTCAAGCTCTTGCCTAGCCCAAATGCAATCACTGAACCTAGCTGCAAAGCACCTAGACCCACACCTGAGGCTTGTCTCTACCTCACGAGATCTCCACAGAGCCAGGGCAGTCACAGCTGAGCCTGGCCACTGCCTTCTCTTGGAGAGAGCCCACCTCCCAGCTTGTCCTACTGCAGACCAGCCTTTGAAATCAGACTGGAAGATGCAGCTGCGTCCCTAAAATGGCTGCGCTGTGGTAGACTGCAGTCGTGCTGCCTTCTCCCAGCTGGTAAGTGTGTTCAGTGCCTGTTATTTTTATCTTGAGCTTTTGCTTTGTTTTTGAGGATAATTGCACATTATTGCTGCAATATGTTATAATAAGTGCTATGAAGATGACTATTGTATCCAAGAGGAAAGAAGATGTGGCTGGGGAGCAAACTTAAACCTTTGTGTCAGCAAAACAAACATGCAGTGTTTGGGCTGTATCAGTCAAGTGGTACCAAAGTGGCATTTAGGTTTTGCCCAGGCTGAGGCTGCAGGGTTGTTCTTGTCCCTCTGTGCTGTGTCAGATGGAGAGCAGCTCATGTTTGTCCTGCAGAAGAGTTTGCTGTGAGCTATGGAGCGCTGCTGTCGCTGCGCTCTCCTGCAGCTGGAGCTTTGGTCCTGGTTTGTGTGAAGTGGGAGCTGGTCCTGGGTGTTGCAGTGGGAACAGGTAGGAGAGGTAGATGCTGAAGTGCCATCTGTTAAGGATAAAGGGATGTAAATGCTGCCTGGAAACTGCTGGCTGCTGCTTCTGGGAGCTGGAGCGGACTGGGGGCTCCTGGACTTCTGTACCCTTTTGTCCTGTCTTCTGCTCACTGCGTTTGCAGTTGTTTGGTCTCTTATGGCTCATTGCTAGGTCTGATTTTGGAACTGACCCACAGCTGTGGGGCTACAAGCTTTAAAAAAAATAATCATAGTTTGGCACCTTAGTAAATTAAGGCCTCAGGCTCTTATGAAAGGAAACAAACAGTCCTTATCTGTCTTAATGAGAGTCGTATATGTGTGTTTTGTATCCAATTGTGTGAATTATCTCTAGCAGTGATACTTTGTAAGGCCGTGTAATTTATGAGGTGGTTATTGGTGATTCATAAGTATTTATTTATGTCTTATGTATTGTGTATGCTTGGCTTGATCTGGGTGGCATGTTTGCACGGGTGAGTACGCATTTTATGTGTAAACACACACAAAATGTAAGGCTTTCTCCAAGTGAATCACCTTCTACCAGGTTAATATCTCTATTAAAATTTTGGGGATCCTGCTAATGGATCAAAGGTAATGTAACTAATTGTTATTTTAAGCAGATTTCTTGATTATTTTTTTTTTTTTTGAGTACTGCACCCTTCTTGCATTATGTACAGGGTGGGTAGGTGCCCTTGTGATAGCAGAAGAGAAGGCAGCCTGTGCTCAGATGTGGCTGTGCTCCAGCCAGCTCCACATCCAAGAGAGCACAGCAAACCACTTTTGCTCAACCCGTGTTTTGAAATTGTTCAGAAGCTGGCTTGGTCTTTAGCACAGTTCACAGCAACCTTGAGGCTGCCTTTAGGGCAGCTGCCAGGGGTCCCTAGTGCTGCTGTCAAAACTGAGAAACAGACAGAATATCACAGCACCCTGTTCATGTGTCCTGTATGGGCTGTGCTGCCTACACCAGGAGCTGCTGGGTGGCCCCTGGGCCTTGTAGATCCTGCTAAGTCTCTGTGCCAGGTGTCTCGTATTTGCCATGAGATAGGCACACAGAAATCAAGCTGACTGTTTATATTAGCAGCGCACCACAGTGGTGGAATCACTAAGGGAACAGTGTGTGACAGTGAACCAAGCCCTGCGTTTCATATTATGGGTAGGTTCTCCTCACGTTGTCCTCATCCCCCTCTGATAATTGCAGATGTGGAGCTTGGAGGATGTTACTTCTGCTTGATGCAGTAACCCAGTTCAAGGAGATATGGTCTGGAAGCAGAGTTATGTTTAAGTTTTACCCTAAATGAAAGCTTTTCCTACTACATGTGCCACAAATAGACTTTTAATTATGGGAAGCACATGCTGTAAGTGCACCCCGGGATTTTATTCCATGCTCTGTCTGTTGGGCTTGTGAATGTGCCAGATCGTACAGTAGTTCTTCTTCAGCATCACCAGCTGCAGTCCACAATTACCAGACACAACAACAAAAGGAATGGTAAACCAGTCCATGTGCTTATGGCTGCCTGTTTTCTGTCTCTGCAAACTTTTTTTGGTGACACTATTGAACACTACAACAATTCAGATGTACTCTGTGATTTGCTAGGCTTAAAATATGTTAGTGCTAATGTAGGGCCAGATTCAGCTATTCACACCTGCAGAAAGTGGATTCAAAATCCTACCAAATTGGAATTCCCCTGTCAATTGCAGTCATAAACAGGCTACAAGACTGTGCAGAGCAAGGCTCATTGTACCTTTGGTACAATATCAGAGACTAGCTGAAGATGCTGCAACTCTCCTAGCTTCAGTTCAGTTGCACCCTTTTGCACCAGGTGTGAATTTATCCCGTTGGCTTGTAGACAGAAGTGTTGCTTTACATCAGTCAGCAGTTGGGCTCCTGGTATTGTGCTCTGTGTATCTCTGTAGCTGGTGATAACAGCTATTGTTCTTTTTTGCAATGTGTTCACGGCATCGGGCATTATGACTCATGTCATAATACCATTGTGAGCCGTTTGTTTAATAATATGGCATCCGTATCATGTCATTCGAGCGGTGTTCTTAATTCTTTCTATTATTAAGTTCTGTTTGGAAGTGTTTATACTTGTAATTTAGCTCTTCAGATTCTCACTGGGCGTAAGCTGGTGTAAGAGGAAAAGGTTTGTAAGCACATCTGAAAGACTCTGATAAATCACTTACTGGTCATGCCTGCGCAGAAGTGTATTTGTGTAAGGTTTATTTATTTATTTTTGGTTAGCAATAAACAGTGATACCAGCTTTTTCAGCAGCTGGAAACAAAATGAAAATGCTGATGCTACTTTTCTCACCCCCATTCCTGTAGGATTAGTTAGATTTAAACATCGGTAATATCTTTCACTGTGACAAAGCAGGATGCTGGAAAAAAGTAACTTGGCTTTTTCCTGTCAACCAATTTAGTAATTTGTTAGGGTGGTTGTTCTTCTAGGCAGGGGCGTATCTACTTCCAGTCTAGAAATCTTTGAAATTACTTGTGTGTCTCTGTCACTGTTCAGAAAATGAAGAACTTCCTTGGTCTTACTTTCTGTCCACTGGTAGGATCCAGCACTAGATCTTCTATTAAAGCTGTTGGAGTGTGAACCCTTGGCCTATAAATAATTTGGGGTCAGGGAACATCTGAAAAGTTTTTTTTGTTGCTGTTTTGTTGTTATTAGTTTTTCCTGTCTGATCCGCTTGGCTTTGGGCAATGTTGTGATATAGTGACAAACTGGAGGTGTCTTTCTGGAAATCAGAAGGGTTTGGGAACAAATGTAGCTCTGTTCTATCCTACCAGGGTGTCTGTAATGACCCTGTATTGGGGCTCTGAGTAAATCTTGCTATAATTGATAGAAACAGCTTTAAAAGAAAAGCAAAACAGATCATGAAGGGAAGAAAGAGCTGATAAAGCTTCCAGCATCAAGAGTGTGCATGTTGAAACACTCTCTAATTATATATTTATCCAATCCAGTTAATACTACAGAGCTTGCAAAAAAAAGCCCCATAATTAGGGGTTATGAAAATGTCTACATAGCAATAATATGGGACCTAAATATAGCATCTTTCCTCCTGGAGCACTTTGCATCATTTGAGAACCATGGACTTGATTCACAGCTGGCACTCACAGGTGCAACCTTATTGATTTTGATGGAATAGTGCCATTTTTATCAGGGATGAATTTTGTCACAAATGGAAGTTTTGCCTATCTTAAGAGCTTGTAGGGCTACCCATTGCAGTAGTAGCTGCATATCTTTTACACCAAATTAGCTGGTGATAACAAAACCTCAACCACACACCAGAGAGGCTCTGTGCATCTTTCCTCTTGGGCTGCAGAAATCTTTGCCCAAACTAAACTCACTTGTACTGTATATTTTGGGGATGGGGAGGGGGAAAAAATAGTTCATAGATGTGTAGAATGCTTTATAGGTGGGTAGAAGTGTCTGTGGCTATTGGTCCTCACTCTGAGAGAACACCTGGAAGCTCACACATGTTCCTAAATGCAGCAGCACCTGAATTATAGCTCAGTTACGGTACCTAACATTGATGGGGTGAAAGAGTAGTGCTGTGTGGAAACTTATAACTGAACTTGGGTCAGCTTCATTCATTTAAAAATTGCAAGTGAACTTTGTCCAAACCGGAACTTGGCCAAGTCACCAGGGCAGCGGCTATCATCAGAAAGTACCGCTGGACTGCACAGCATCAGGAAAGGCTCTGGAAATTTTGGTCTGCTTCTCTGCTGACTCACAGATCTGCTATAAAACTAAAGACAAGCCTTTTTGCTACTTTCTTATTGCCTATAATGGGGGAAAGATAGTGTTTCTTAAGTGTGAAGTGAAAGGGTCATGCTGGGAGCTCAGAAGGAGAGGAAAAAGAGGTACTGGCAAGTATACGTGAAATACATGACTACCATGAATACCACAAGCAGTTCTGGAATCCCCATCCCAAACACAGCAGAGCTTGGAATAACTGAGAGAAAGGATAAGAAATGGTGATCTGAATGGCTTCTGCATAAGGAAAGATCGAGTTGGCTGAGATTCCTTGGCCTGAAGAAGAGGTGGTTTTGCTGGGGTAGGACCCCACCAAAAGTAGTGGGGAAAGAGTGGGTAGGATTTTTTTTTCTTTTCTGTGGCAATATGTGATTTAAGGTCATATTAAAAAAAAAAAAAAAAACCAACACACTAGCAAAAGCCAGGTTTAGCACAGAAAAAGATGTTTTCTGCGCAACTGGTAGTGGGGGTGAGGAATTTGCTGCCAAGGGTTGCTGTGGAGGCTAAAAGCTTGTTAGGGTTCAAAAGATGGCTGGACAAGTTTGTGTAAAGAAATGTATGGAAGATTACTAAGTAGCTAGAAACCACATTTGGCTTCGGAAATTCCTTCATCTGAAAACAGCTGATGGCTAGCAGAAATGAGAGGGAAATAGTGTAAGTGTCTGCCTTGCTTCTGCTGTTTTCTGGACATCTGACCATTACAGGAGACCTGGTGCTGCGCTAGGTGGACCAGTGTGGCTGTTCTGCTCATACTTGATGTGGCACTGCTGCTATGCAGGGTGCTGCAGCAGGTGGACATGAGATGTTGCTCCAGAAGAGTTGTGCACTCCAGTTCCCCTCTGCTCTTGACTGGAGGACTTGGTCTCCTGTTGCCTGTGGAGGTCTAGGTTCGGATCCTCTGTGAAAAGCATCTGGATGGGCTTTTTGCACTGGAATACAGCTTAATATGAATAGAGGGGAGAGGCTGTGTGATACGGAAAATCGGCCCTGTTTCCTGTAATAACTGATTTTCCTTTGAGGCCTCTTCCCTGAAGCTTTACAAGACAGACCCTGCATAGCTTCAGAGCTCTGAAAGGATCGAGGAGCTGTAAAGTCTTATTGTGAAAGAGAATAAATTATATTGAGCAACTCCTACACACACACATACAGGAGAAAAAATTTCACCTCCTCCCATAATATCAGATTGTTGATATTCCCCGCATAGAACTGTAGGGAATAAACAAATGCATTCATTAACATTTACCCAGTAAGGTGAACTGAGGACAGAATATCAGTCCAGATAGCCAGGCTTATCCCTGAATTTCCTGGATTTTATGGGGTTTAAGTCTGACTCTGAACAGGTCTTAAGGGCATTTTCTTGGTGGATTAGAAGGGTCTGTGTTTGGACGGTCCCATCTATAGTACCTATGGGACTGTGCAAAAACCTAGTTTTACTATTTGTATCTGTTTTAAAATCCTGCTATTCATTTGCCTGAGTCAAACAGCTTTCAAAATGGAATTAGAGTTGGGTACATAGGATGAGGAAAGTACACATCTGGAAAGAGCTCAGAAGACAACCAACGTTTCACAGACAATGTTGGAAAACAAACAAAAACCCCTCTAAAAATGTGGCCTGCAGATGGGTCTTTATATTCTCTTCCCCCATTATTTTAACGGGGAAAATTCATCTTTAACAGAAAGGCATTCAGCACAGTAACAGCAGGAAAACGACTCAAGGGAAGTCATTTACTAGGATGTCTTTCTGCCTGGGTTGGAGCACAATTTCTCCTGTGCTGAGACCCCATTCCTCTTGTGGTGGCTGCTGCGCTGGGAATGCCATCACCTTCATCAGTGTCTTGTGCCCGATGAAGCTTTGGGGTTGCCGGGGTGTTTCTCCAGCAGCATGAGGCTCTCCCGTGGGCTTGTCCAATTTGCCACAGGAAGCGTCGTGTGGCTCGGGCAGCCAATCCCAGCTCCAAAGATGGAGTGCTTGTCGCAAGCTCATGCCAAGCCATCTGTAAGATTTGTCAGATAAATGTGACTAGCGAAGTGGCACTCGTGAGCAGATGAAGGGAAAATCCCTAGGGGATTCTTTATTCGCTCGTCATTAGCAGGAGAGGCAGTGGGAAAACTCATTGTTCAGCTGTTCAGAGTGCCGGCGAGCGCTTGACACCGAATAATCTTTAACTGGAGAGGGAGGTCTGATGTGTCTTGGGCAGCCCAGATGCTGTGCTGGAGGCAGAGCATCATGTTCTGCACGTGGGGCTTACCTTGGTGCAGGATAAGGATATCTGAGCTCCTCAGTCTTGTATTTCACCTCAAAACCACTTCTCCTCCCTGGGGTAACCTTATTCAAAGTGAGCGGAGGCATGGAGCAGCCTACAGTTTCGTGGCTGCTGTTTACCTTCATGTATCCCTGATTTTAAATGGAAAATGAAATTGGCCCCTGCTGTGAGGAGGTATTGCCTGCCTGCTAGGTGAATCCTGCTTGTGGGCTCTCCAGTGGCAGCTCTGCAGCGAGGACCGCGTCTCGTTTGTTCGAGTCATGAGGCTGACTTAGATATGGTGACTCACAGAGTAATCTTACTGAGTCTCCGTCCTCACAGAAGAACAGGAGCTCTGCCATTCAGGGTGTGTGTGAGAGCTAAAGTGGGCCCACAGTCCGTGCTGACAAGGAACAGCTCACCAGTCTCGTGTTTTCCACAGAACACCTTCGGTGCAGCTCACTTTGCTGAACCGAGGGGATTTTTTTAGTCCTGTAAATGAATAATTCAAGCTCCCATTACTACCTTCCCCAGGCACGGTGCTTTAGGCAAAGCCCTTGGTTGTTCTCTTTTTTTATTTTTGTGGTGAGACATGGAGGTTTTATGTCATCTCCTTCTACGTGCTGACAAGGGCATGTGTGGGTATCTGCAGGCACAGGATATTCTGCTGTCGTTGCTATCAGCCCTATTACTCATTCAAATTCCCCTTATGCTTAGCTTTAAACTGGAGCTTGGAAATGAATTCAACATCATCATCTTGAAAGCAACGATGTTCTGATTGCATTGGCTGGGGTTTTATCCTCCCAGGGAGGACTGGGGTGAGAGGACTGAGCTGGCATTTGGCAAATTGGAGAGAAGGGCTTGCAGTCTTCCCAATTTCCCAGACTCTATGGTAGGATCAAGACCAATATAGGTCCCAATCTTCATGGAACCTGATGTGGAGAGCTGATGGGACACAGGAACACGTTTTCTCCCACTGATTCCCATGAGGCCATTCATCCACAGGGGTTGCTGTTGTAGGGTACTTTGGAAAAAAAATGTTACCTTCCATCACTAGTTCATATGGGTTAAGATCAAAACCAAACCAACCTGTCCAGAAAACCATTGTCCTAAATCCCCATTTAGCAGCTTCAGTATGTGGGCAGACTTTCAAAAGCTGCAGGTCCACTAAGCTTGAGGGAGACATGAAGCAATATCTGACTTCAGATGGTAGCATGTGAAATGCAAGTGGTATCAGTGAATCTTTATCAGTGAACATTTGCCAGATGCAGCAGTTTTCGTCAGTGAAAAGGTATTTTGAATTTGGGTTGAAAGCACTGGATAGCTGGGAAAAATAAGGATATTCCAACAGCAGCTCCAGATCTTGCTTCAGCTTTCATGTAAATAGGTGAACTTCTGCTGACTCCAATACAATGTTGCTTGCTCACATGAGACCAATCTTATTTTATACAGGGAAAAAGCCATGTCACAAGAGATCTTTGATGTTTTAATATGCCCTGGCATATCGATGGATACATCCAGTGGAGAAGAACAATCTGGGACACTTGGTCTGCATTTGTGCTTTGCTGGAGATTTGCTATGTAACCTCGAGCAAATCTATTAATCTCCCAGTACCTCAATTCCCCAAATGCAAAATGGAGATAATAAAACATAACTCCCTTAGCAGGGTAAACACATTAAAAAAATGCACTTAAAAGCAGTTGGGTACTAGATTAATGGAGACCTATATCTTGTGGGGAAGATTTGTTGTATTATAAATAATACATCTTCACAATTATTCCATTTAGTCTGCCTTGAAGCCTTCAAAGACATACCACGCAAATGTTTACTGGCAGTGTGTTTCCCCCCTTTTATTGGCCAACAACATGTTTAGACCAGACTTTGCTGTGGCAAAGTATTTCAGCACATTACACATGGCAAATGACTCTTTTACTGTAAAAGTAGATTATTATTATTATTATTATTTTTTTTTTTAGAGAACACCCCAAATAATGCTGTACTCAGCAAAAGCCTGTGCACCTGGAATAGCTGTCTCTGAGCAGTTTTTCCTCGCAAAAATGCGCAGAGTGCTTCACCCTGGAGCTTTTGACTGAAATGGAAGATGAAGGGAATCTGGTGGGTACCAAGGACAAACTCTTTCAGGGTGAGTTAACTTTGCAGACCACCTGAAAGAACTTGGGTATGTCTCAAGTCAGTGAAGCAACGCTGGTGCCAAGACGTCCCAGACAAAAAGGCCAGTGTTGCAGAACGTGGCTGAATTACCTAGGGTACCAAGTGGGGGTCTGGGGGACTCCCCCTCCAACCTGAGTGCACAGGAGCTATTCAAGCCGTTAGACCACCCACTGCTTTAGCAGTGTTACTTAGCTTCCCTGGACTCTGTAATTACTCTTGTCACATTACTGAGGATAACACAGAAATATTGCAAGCATTTGCCTTGAACTTGGAGAGTTGAGGCTTATGCAAAGGGAGGGGAAAAGGGCTACACAGAAACTAAAAGGAAGGGTGTGATTCTTTTCCCACTTGGGCTTGTTTTACACTGGCTTTGCCTCTGCTGGAGTAATTCCTCTTTGACATTGATGTAATGGGTTCAGAAGCAGGCCTGAAATGTGTGTGGAAACATGTTTACCTGCCTAAAAGAGGTGTGTATGAGGGTATTTTGAGAAAAGCAGAAGCCTGGAATTTAGTGCAGGTAAGAATGTTACTTTCTTTTTGTACAGGAAAATGCTACTGTCATTTGGACAAGAGTGAAAACTTTAGTTCTGCAATCAGAGTACCAAATAGAGAATAGCATTTGCTCATATGCCTTTTCCCTGGGGGTTTGCCTCCAGAACTTCTGATGGCAGAGGTGAGCTGCCATACTCTGCTGCAGGCTGCTGGGATGGGGGACTTGTTAGTGTGTGAGACCTTTCATGCTCTTCCCTCTGGGAATGGAGAAAAATGCAATAAACCTCTGGTAATTCTAGTGACACATCATCCCAGATCTGCTTCTGCTGCACAGCTCGAGAGGTCTTGTAGCCAGCTACAAGGGGTTGGGTATTGGGATGATTTGCATTTAACCCCTGCGCTGCAGCACAGGGACTATTGAATTGGTGGCTTTCCTGGTGTCTGCTGCTTTGACTGTAATGCAATTTTTTTTGGGTGGAAGGCACCAAGGAAGAACAGCAGTGGCACAATATACCCCCCAAAAAAAATATTCAAAGAAGAATCCCTTGAGACTTAGAGGTAGCCTTGCAGATGGGTTTCAGTGTCAAGCACTAGCGCCTGACAGTCCTCCTGATTTTGATGCTAACACAAAACCACAGCAATGTTTATTTTAATCTCTGGCAAACATCTATGCATTGGGTAAGAACGAAAAGTTGATCTCATGCTTGGGAGGAGCTTGGAAGAGTGAGTACGTGCTACTCAGCTGTACTCCTGGCTGTGCTGGCCAGTTGCTCCAGTAGGTGATGCTGGGCACGGCAGAAGCGCTTGCGGCCTCTTGTAGTGAGCCCAGCTCTGAGCCTGTCGGCAGCCTGCTCTGTGGGCTGTACAGGCTGTGTTAGAGGAACCTGACAGAGCCAGCAGGCTGGGGTTGGGTTCTCTCTGACCTCCGGATGGGGTACTATCACTGTGAAGGTAGCCTCAGCTTGCGGGTATCCACATATGCTGCTGGGATGGTGCTTCTGCTGATAGTGCTTATTAATGTCTATCCCACTGCAAAGCCAAGGCAGCCTAAGAATTGTCCTCTAACAAAGGCAAGAGGAACATGTGTTATTTATACAGTCCTTTGTGGAGAGGCCTGTGGACAAATGACTAGGTAGGCCGAGGTACCCCAAGCCCAGGGAATTATCTCCCACTGGTGGCAAACTGCCAACAAGTTTTTTTAGTTTGTTTTTGTATTGTCTAGCTGCTTCTATAAAAGTTTTTTTTTTTCCCCTTTATATCTTGGATATCTTACTGTGTCTTGATGCCTACAGGTTAACAAGATCTGTTTTAATGGAAAATATTACAAATTATTCTGGATATTCCTTTGATATTGTGCCTGCATTTTCTACTGCAGCTGAGATTGCTTCCATTAGTAGTGCCTCATGCTTTTCCCAGTCAAATCATTTACAAATATGTGTTGATTTTAACTGTTTAAGATGTGCAACCATGTAATGCAGGATCATTTATCATCCTATCTTGTCTTCATCTGTTACCTAAACTAGACTAGGCAACAAAGAAAAAAGTGGCAACACCAATCTCCTACGTGTCACTGTATGTATGTATAGCACCTAGCACAGTTGGGAGTATATCTTATCGACATTGCTATGGTGTGAAGGGACCTTATTGCTCCAGGCACTGCACAGGCAGACAACAAAATATGGTGCCTTCCCAAAGAGCTTGCAAACAAAATGTATTTAATGATCAATTGATCTTTGCAGCAAAATCCTGTAGGAAGACCAGTGGAGCAAAACTGCATGTATTAAACGATGAAAAAAATACTATGGTAATGGCACACTCCTCCTGCTGAAAGAATAAGATGCCCATGTTATGCTTTTACTTGTGCAGAGAATCTGTGAAGGCTTTTTTTTTTTTTTCCTCCAGATTATTTGGGAATAGTCTGCAAGGACCAGATAGTGCAAATAAGAGGGCCTGAAATGATGAAGGTAAGGTCTAGCTGAAGGCCAATGGATCATACAGGAAAGAAGGCCCAAATGTAATTGGAAATGAGTAGTGAGGATCACTTCAAAGAAAACTAAAAGGGCATTTCTACCTATGATGGGCCTTCTTATGCATAAAAACCAAGTGAGCCAGATGTTAAGACTTCTGTCTGGGGTAGCAGAGGCTGGTGGGGAAGTTACAATATTAGATTGTAGTGTCTCAGAGTAGTTGAGGGCAGAAGGGACCTCTGGAGGTCATCTGGCCAGACTCTCCTCAAGCAGGGCCACCCAGAGCAGGTAATCTGGGTATATATCTTGGCCGTCACCCTGCAGCAGGAAGGAGAGACAGTGATGTCCCAGGTAATCCATAGAAACTGGAACTACATTGTATTTTGGGTTGTTGTCTTTGGGAACAAACTGGTGCTGTGTCACATGAAAAAATGGGTAGAGGAGGGGCTGGACAAATGTGTCAAACTCAAAGTCTGAAATTGTGGGAAGTAAGGCTTGTTTACATTTGGAGGACAAAAGCTGGCCTTAGGGGAAAATGGCAAAGCAAAAGACTAAGCACGGAGACGAACAAAATATCTCAGCCACGCTGATCTAGGCAGGCAGCCTTTGGAGAACAGGTAGTGAATGTGACCAGCATGCATGGAGAGGAGGGTGATGGAGGTATAACTACTGCAGAGACTGAGTTAATGCAGAAAACACAGCTTGTGATTAAATCAAATTAAACAGTTGATTTTTTTTTTCCTCTCACATACTTTACATACAGCTTTTTTGGGGGTTGTAAAATATTTTTGGAAGATATTGTTGAGAAAGAATAGTAATTTCAATAGGCAGGGAAACGGTTCAACATGTCTGGTGATGATTATTAACTGTCTGTTTCATGGCAGGATTTGGAGAAGAGCTGTAAAAGCTGAACCTGCATATCTCATTTTCACATAAATATGTGAATTTCTTCATATGAATAGGACAGAGCTTAACACTTAAATAGGGGCAGAAAGCGGAGAATGGATACTAAAAATGCAGATGAAATAGATTCAATATGAATCAAATGGATTCAGATGTGAAATCTGCAAACGCAATCTACTGCAGTGTAAATCAGGTCTATTTCAAGTTCCCAAGTTTGAACCACACCTGAAAGAGCTTAGCCTAAATAGAAATATGCATCTGTATAAAGCTTCTTGCCAGAGTTTAAAAATTAACCTTGGGTTAAATTAGTGCAGCTTTAGTTCTAACCAGAGATGTATGTTAGAATGGAAACAGAGTTCAGATTTCTGGACTTGCAGTAGAGCACACATCACAAACTCAGCTCTCACAGTATGAAAATCATGGCAGTAGTGAGGGATGCAGAGCACAGTGGCATAGGATGGTGTTAATTTTTTGATCTTTGTCATGGGATATCCTACTGTAAGAACTGCAGACGGGGTTGGGGTGCAAGAGAAGATTGTCTTTTAGCTCTTGGAGCGCAGAAGTATGGTGATGAAGTATTTATTTTGGCCTTTGGGGAACTGAGCTTTCAATACCTTACAGATTGTTGGTCTATAAGTGGAAGAGTTTTCTTGTCATTCTTTCCTTTCCTCCGCTCATGGTGTGGAACAGCATGGCTGGAAACATCACCTACATCTGTGAGCTGCTTTTTTTTCCTCCCCTCCAGGCTGTTGAGGCTCAGATCTTTCTACTGCAAAGCATGGAGCTGATAATTCTCTGCAGGGTCATCCAAGCTGCTGAGGAGCCAGACTTTGGCTGCTCCCTCAGTTCCCATGAGCGCAGGTGCCCATTCTTCTTGCTTTAGGGGATGCTCTATTTGCACAGCCTTAATCAGCAGCACGTTATGGTTTTGGCCACTGCAGTTTATGATGGTGACACAGTATATTTATTTTTAATGTGGAATTGGCCCGTGCCTGATTGAACAATATACAAATAAAAGATATGGAAATCAAAACTGGTTTGGCTTGCAGGCCAGCACAGACAAGAATAACAATAATAAAAAAAAAAAAGTACAGCTGAACAATTCCAACAGGTAATTCTCAGTCTTTGGTGGGTGCCTAATTAAACTTCCCAATGTAAGAGAAAGGAAAGAGTAAGGCTTTTCTAGTAGTAATCATCATTCCCAAAATGCGTGCAATATGACTTGGAAGCATTAATTCTCATACAAGATGTTCTTCATTGACATTCTGTTTTTGTGAATATTAAAATCTTTATCATCTGGTCAACAGCTCCTGGTATTCATTTCAGGAAAAAAGCTGATATTTTCACATTGTTCTGTAGATAAAGATTACAGTGAGACTGTAGGATGTTGGAACAATATAGAGCAAGAACATGAACAACGTAGGAAGCTGTATGCAGTCCTCTGCTGCAGTCAATCCTGCTCCAAACTTCAGGGAAGTGAAAGGGCCACAACAGCCGCTTTCTCAGGTCTGACCCTGTTGTAAAGCTTCTGAGAAGGAATAAGTATCTTGCTACTTTGTGCTATGTGGGCAGGCTGCTTTCAGTATCTATCTCAGGGAAAGATTTCACTTGATGACAGAATTATTATTAAATCCTGTATTTGGTTGCTGGGAGTTACCCCAGGCTTGAAATTCACTAGATAATAGGCTTTATGTTGCTGATTTAAAAAAAAAAAAAAAAAAAAAAAAAAAAAAAAAACTAAATTTGCATATATTATGTGTGAAATAAATGGTATAAACCAAGTGAATCTCTCATAAATACTTAAAGACCTCTTTTGCTTTACTTTTTGAAACAAGTGAAAAATGAAACATCTCCCAGCACTTGTCTGGGCATGATGACATCATACATCTTAAAGGGCTTAACTGCAGCAAAGCATAGTCCAACTGCTCCCCCTGTGCTGGGGGTGCAGAGGAGCTTCCAAAGTCCCATAGTGGAGACAGTACCCATGGGATACTCTAGGGATCCTGAACTTAAAGCTGCTTGAGGCACAAATATGGAATGAATAGAATCACACTTTCATTTTCATACATGTTTTATGTCTCAAAGATGCCTAATAACGCAATTTAGTTGGAGTATTGAGATTCTCCCCACCCTCCAAGGGTGTGTGTGGGGGGAACAGACGTAAGGGTATTAATGATATTAGCTGTAGCAGAGGGCAACTATCTTCCCTGATATTTTTTCCATTACACAAATAATTTTTCGGAGTGTCTTTAGGCAGGATTAAGAAGTCTGATGTAAAAGAGCAAGGAAGATATGGATATTTTGATTATGTCTTTCCTGCTTTTACTCCCACCCAAGATAAAATTTTAACAGTAAATTTATCTCTGTTATGTCTTCCTTCAAAGTCAGCATGGGTCTGTGCTTCAGACTGTTCAACATTTGATAATTCCCATTTAAGACAAAGCTCCAGTTAGTTTAAGACTATAATAGCTGTCAAGGTGTAAAACACGTAGCCTCTGTGCAAGCACTGTTTAATTGGCAAGTAATTCATGGTGTAGGCCTTTGGCTGCGATTGCGAGTCGGGCTGATAACATGGGAAATCACTACAGTGAGCACAGAGCAATCATTAGCTTTCAAAAACAGTCTTGCAAGCAATGTCTTTTGCTAGTGGAGAGTGTGTTGAGGGGAAAGGCTCTGGCCCAGCTAAATCCAGTGCAAAATTAAAACAAACTCTCAGGAAAAATGATTAGATGTTTTGTTTTTCCAGGATTTGCTGTAATGGATTTCGTCTCGGAATAGAAAATGGAGGTCATATTGAGAAAAGGAAAATGTTTTTCTTTTATGTGGTCAAAAGTGGAAACCTTCCAAATTTGGGAGAATAAAGTAATAAATCTGCAGCCACCTAGAATTATGTGGTGTTACAAGTGAAGACAGCTTCAAAGTTCGTTCCTGCAACAGGAGTGAAACTCTTTGGGTTCCCTTACCTCCAGTCCACCCCTGACTGAGTTCTTCTCTGTTGGCCTTTCGTTGCACCAGTTGCCCAAGACAGAGCTGAGCAGCCTGAGCCCCTGCCTTCCAGGACATTGCTGCGTGTGGTGGGTGTTTTTGGTGTTACACCGTGATCTTTATGAACAGGTATACCCTGTGTAGTAATTAATGTTTGGGACGGTCAAATTCAGAGCCTGCACAGGACTGGGTGGCACCTTTTGTGCTCCCAAGTCCCTGGTTGTGGCTGGCAATGTCAGTTGAACTCAAGGAGGGTGTTGGTACCAAAATCAGTCTGGCTTTTGGGCTCTCTTGCTCTCGGGGAGCTGCTCAGCTGTCTGATGGGTGAAGTGGCAGCTGCTTGCCTTGGTGAGGTCCCTTGCTGGCACCGTGCTGGGGCCCAGGAGAGCACCTTCGCTCTCTGGCAGCCTCTCTGCTTCTTTCTCTTGCGTCATTAACACTGTCAGTTCATGGTTTCGGTCTTTTTGTTGTTGTTGCTTTTGTCCCCAACCCCACTTGGGGATTTTCTGCCCGTTTTCTGTGTTGCCAAGTGGTTCTGTGTTGTAGCTTGTTAACTGCCAGTGTGTTGGTGTTGCATGTGGTAAAAAACAACAAGTGTAGCTGGCATCATAGTATCACCTCCGCAAAAGAAAAAGATGTGAAATCCCACCAAAGCCAGCCCAGAAGCTCCCAGACCACCCACTGCTCCTGTGGGGACAGTCCAGGACAGGAGCCCTAATTGACAGGATTGATTAGGGATGCCTCACAGCGAGGGACCGAGCTTCTGGCTGCACCCTGAATGTTGCATGGGGCTTTTAAATGTGGACATGAAATGTTGTCACTGGAAACTGTGGAAAGTAGGGCTCTCCAGAGAGCAAGGCAGGTAAGGAGGGTGGAAGGCATTATAGGGGAAGAGGGGGGATGCCTGCAAGAAGGAGAGCCCCCCAAAAGGGGGGAGCCTGTCCTCGGCGGGGAGCAGAAGCCTGCGGAGGAGCAGGACTGGAGGAGGAGTGAGGGGGAGGTGGGGTGAGCGGGGCCCAGCCTGGCAGGCGGTGGATGTGCCAGAGCCTCGGGTTTGTCGTTTGCACCTCGGTCACGTGCGTGCAAAACGTTGCTGCTGTTGTAGCCGGGTACCGCTCGCTGCGCGTGGGTGCAAATGGCAAGGCGAGATGTGGGACGGAGCCGAGCTGGGCCCAGCTGCTTCTGTTTATGCTCCACGGGAGGGAGGCAGGCGTGCGGAGCGACTGGTGTGCTGAAAGTCAGCCAGGGGCTGGTGTCCACAGGGAGCCTGACAGGGGCCTGGGACAGCCCCAAGCCCTCGTGCCGGGGCTGCTGCCCTTCAGTCCTGTCCCAGCACCCAGCTGTGGGTTTTGTTTGGTTTGCACTTCGCTGCCCACTCTCATCCCCAGCTGTTCAACCCTCATCTCTCCTTGCTCTGCTCTGCAGACCTGGCAGAGTTCAGATTTACCTTCCTCCCTTCCGTCTTGAAAACAATAGTAAAATTCCTGAAAAGGGGGTGAGCGTGTACATGCTTGCAGGTGCGTTTGGGGAAGGAGGCAACTGAAACTGAGAAGCAGTGGCAAAGGGAGGGCCTCCAGGGCCCGGCTGAGCTCCTTGGCACAGTGCAGGGTGATGGCCCTCTGCTTGTGACAGGGGGTGGAATTACCTTGCAAACACTGGTCTTGCTCTGGCTCATTTTTCAAGCCTTTCTCTGTATCCCTGAAGACCAGAAACCTTTGAGAGAACAAAACAAAACATCCATCCCATGTAGTCAGTGGTGGCAGGAGCTGGGATCTGAAGATGGTGCTGGTGGTGTCATGACAGCAGCATGGTACACCTTGGACAGATGTGCAAGAAAAGGGGGAGAGGCCCAATCTCCACCTCAGTTTCAAATTTGAATAGGACACGTGGCTCCTGACACGTTGTCTAACCAGCTTGGTTTTATGTGCTACTTCAGTCAGGAAATTAATCAGGAAAAAAAGATAAGGGAACATTATGCTATTCAGAATAAATCGCCGCGTTACACAATGCTGCTCCCATTGCCTAGGTAGAGCTGTTTAAGAAAATGGGCTGGCTTGAGGGCTTCCTTCTGATTGTCTAATTAAACTTCCAACCTTTGCAATTATGAAAATAACTGTGTGGTTAGAATTACTTGTATATGCTATAGGTAACTCCAGAATTAGCTAGAAAGAGACTAAGACGTTTACCTTGAGATCTTATTCTGAGATCTCACTTTTTACACACTTCGTGCTACTCTGCATTAAAATAACATCTCTAGAAGAAGAAGAAAAAAAACACAAAAATTAATAAATGCAACTAGCGCGATGGCTGATGCTAATGGTCCATTTATTGCAACATCCCATTTGCAGCAATGCCCAGTTGAAAAATGCCTCTGAAGAAAGTGCAAGAAAAATGATAAGACACGAGTCAGTTAGGTTTTTGTAGCCCTGAAAATTAACCTTTGCTTTAAAATCTTTCCTTCAAACATAGCCAAGCAATCGGAACAATGCCTTGTGGCAGAGAGTTCTCCTGGTTAACTGTGCTTAGAATTAAGGCTTTCTTGTAATTATTTTTCATGTTCTCTGATGTGCACACGTACAACTTCTGCAATTATATGTGAAGGTAAACACGTAGAATTTTAAGTCTGGGAACATAATGGCTATTACTCACATTATGTATGACTTTAATACCAGAAATTAAACTATGACTCCCAAATAGCATTATTTCTTCCACTTCAGTCAAAGTCAACAAATTTCCCTTGTATGACTGTGGGACAGACACCACTGTCTTCTTTTAGACCAATTACTTTTGCAAGCGGCTGTCTGTCTGATGTCCTGGTGTGCAATCCTCCTCAGGTGAACACAATGACTCCATCTTTCACAGTATGCCTGTGCGCTATGCAAGTGATGTGCTCTGCCTGCTATAATCATGGAGGTTTTCATTGTGGTAAGGTTACAGATGAAAATATTAAAAATCTCATCTTTGGGAGAACTGTCACTTCTTTCCTAATCCCCTGGTTCATTCCTGTGGATGAGTTCCCTGATGAAGGACAGGTTGCAGAGGCTGTGTTGCCCTCTGGTACAACAGAAATGGACATCATGCCACCCAGAGTGATTATTAATAGTCTGTTAGTGCTTTATCCTCATCTTTTGTTGATGTAAGTGAGCACATCCCTTTGTTAGCTTGCTTGTGCCTTATAATGTCATCCTTTCTTATCCCGTTTTATCTGATCCTCCTTATAAAAACAGTGACGTGAGGCACAGCTGGATGCACTCTGAGAAATCTGCTGCTGCCTGAGTGCTACCTGTTAGCGTGCTCAGAGGGGAGTGCTGAGCTGAAGAATAGAAGATGTCTTTTATGATTGATCTGTCGAGCGGGTTTGATAGCGCGGAAAAAGTAGTAGGTGTTGTACGTACAGTAACGTTCGGGCTTGGACTCTGTTTTCAGTCTGAAATATGAAGTGTGGTTGAAATTTGAAGGGAGAGAGGGACTTTGCATAAGCAAGCGGTAAGAGAAGCTGAGCGGCTTGTCTGGTGCGTTTCAGTGATTTTTTTTTTTTTCGGTTTCTAATGGCGCTGGTTGCAGTGGGGACTGCAGTGTGGTAGCCCGTGGAGGTACTGACAGAAGCAGGGATCTGGTGGTGAAGGTGCGATACATGTGGTATTCAGCCATCACTCAATGCTTCACATTCTTGTGAGAAATCTGCTTTAATCTGGGTCTGGTTCCAACTGGCAGTGCATAACAACAAGGCTTTCCAGCCTTCTCCTCCCCCGGGGTTTCAGTCCTTAAAGATGCAGGTTCTGATAGCATGTTTTTCTTTCCAAGCCAAAATTTCATTTAAAGAAATTGACAAGCACTTATACCCAGCAAAATATTTAACCTCACTGCCAGGCTGGAATTAGCCTTTGAGTTGCTTTCTGCTATTTCATGGTTAGCAGCTCTACAGTGCTCAGAAAACGGCATAGCTGCTCTTCTCCTGTTCTCTGTGCATCCAGGAGCTCCATGAGGTCACCCTCTTACCACTGGAGATTTTCCAAGATCTCTCCCACAAGATGGCAGATTCTTCTCTGCTCTTTCCCTTCCCTGTAACTTAAAGGCCACCTTCTGGTGAGGTCCCAGGAGGGAATCGGTAAGGGGCTGCAGCCTCAGGAGACCCTTGCTCTCTTCTGTCGTGATGTGCAGCTGTCACAGAGTGCTGGTGGTTGTCAGGACCCATAATGTTTCTGAGCAGGGCTCCGTGTGGATCGGCATATGCCTTCTCTAGTTTGCTTCAGGGTGACCTTTAGTATTTTGACACCATTTTTCATATATCTGGTGGACTGAAGATAATGTAGACAAGTGACTATGTGTCCAGATATGTGCTCTGTCCCAAACTGTTTATGCCTCCAGCCACCAAAGTGGCCTGGTGTCAGGCTTGATCATGTGAAGTGTATGGTATTGGGTAAAAATAGGTTTGATATACAAAGTCAATATTTCAGCCTCAGTATCTTTAAATGAGGCTATCTCAGGGAAAACCACTTTCTTTCTAGCCATAGCAACCAACACAAGCTCACATTGCTCCAAAAGGCCAGTTTTTCAGGTCCTTCTGCAGCTGATACGGTCTATAGTTTTTGCACTCTAGAGAAGCCTTGGCAGTTCTCTTGCTGGTTTTTAATTATTATTATTATTTTTTTGTGACCAATATAAAATAACTCTTGCCCTTCCCTGAAGACTTCTAAGCTATCACTGACTTTCATAAGTCCTTCTTAATATATTTCTCTGTAGCACTGTAAGGAATGGGATCTTGGTGTCTTTTTAGTAAAACCCTGCCTAGTACCACAGATCTGAACATAGGAGCAAGGCGGTCCTGTGTTGGTAGCTTTGGGCAGACCTGGTGGCAGTAACACCAGCCATCGCAGCTCAGGTTATCTGAGGCGGGTGGGATCAGTTTCTGGAGGGTTTTGCTGGACTCCTTTGCTCTGAGCCTTGCACAGTGGAGCTACAGCAGGCATCGCAGGGCTCCAGCTGCCTCGCCTTGTGAGCAAAGGTGATGAGTACGGCTCCTGATGTCATGCGTCAGCGGCTGTCCAGCTGGGCTCTGACAGCAAAGGATTTTGGTATTTTTCTGTTTGAAAATTACACCTCTTCTCAGTTGTTTGCTGGGCTGGGACCCAAAAATCAGGTGAAGTTGTAATGGGCTCGCTTTCTAGGCAGAAACTCTCAGGTGACCTCTGTGCAGTCCTTGTGAGCCTCTCAACATATTATTCCTGCATATGCTGCTTAGTTTTCTCCAAAGAGAAATCATAGGCATCAGCTGTCTAAAGCACACTAGATTTAGGTTATTTTTCTCCATTTACTTTAATCATATTCTCAACCCATTTAGCAAACAGACAAATGTGTAATGCTTGGGGCAGACCCAGTTCGCCTGTGGGAGAAATAGTAATTTTAAATAAAAACAGTCTGATTTTTTTCTTTTTGGAGGTGATGAAGACCCGCAATTCTGATTGACTAGTTCACCAATAGATAAAAATCAAAATATCATCAAACTTATCTATTTACAAATTGTCCAGGAGCAGATTGTGAAATTGTCAGGTTTGTCATGTAAAGTTATTCACTAATTTCTTCAGGGAATAATTAGATCATTAGACAAATATGCCATAGGCAATCTGTGTGGGAACTTGTGTAATTAACCAATCCAAAATGAGTGATAAATTATATATCGGTAATTTTCACACTTAGCAATTTAAGATGTGTTAAGTAGTTTTGTCATCAAGTTAAGGAACAGAAACAATACATTGTGACTTATATAACTAATTAGCATTCCCAATTTTACAAACACAAACAATTTGGAATTTACCTTGGGCGACAGTTTGCTCATGTGAGGTAGGAGAATATTCATGAGCGTAGAACTTTGCACTCACTTTTTGCAAATGCTTGAACGTTAAAGAGGTCATAAATCTGGTTAATCAGAAATTTGCCTTTCAATTCTAACAAATGTTCATGGTATGTTACTAAGGGGAAAAAAAAAATCTATTTTCTTTCCCTGTTACTGGCTCAGATTCTTGGGGAGTGGGGGTTGGAGAGAAAAATCTCTTGACAGCACTTACCGAATCAGAATCATGTACTGAGGAATGGGCCTGTGCATGTTTTGTAAGGTACCGGGTGATTCCTTTGTTAACCAAACTGCTCAATTTATGGTGCAATGTCAAATTATGACTTTCCCTGCAAATGGACTAAGGAGGGGTTAGGCTGGGAGCTGAGAATATAGGAATTTGGAAGGGTTAAATGGAGAACATTATCAGGAGAGGTTAAACTGTTGCCACAGGGAGAAAGGGGCACGAGCCTGGTGACTGCATGGAAAGGCTGCAGTCGTGGCGTAGGAGAGGTTTCACACCATAAGGTAGAGGTTTGGGATGAGTGTCAAAGAAAAAGCCTCTGGATGATGCAGTCTGTAAAAGACCTTGGTATAGCCACTTGAAGTGGGATGTGCAGTGCTAGACAGGGGAAAACAAAGAATCTTGCTGAAGGTTAATATATATTTTAAACATGCACATATATATTTGCACACGTACTATGCAAAGGAAGATCAAGCAGATTCTTTAATGGGCTTCTTGCAAAGCTGAATTTGAGGTCCACAAATTTTGCAAGTCTCTTGTCCTATCCTTCTCTGCAGCATCTTTAAGGTACAAAGTGAGCTCATCAGTATAATATTAGGTCAAGCACTATGCAACACTATGTATATATAACAAGGCTGTGGTGTGTGCAATCCAGGGCTACTGATGATATCAAGGTCTCTGGGAAGAACAAGCAGCTGTCTGCTTTTATACATTATGCTGATACTACAGGAACTGTGAATGGTCTCTGGTTTGCTCAGAACACATAATTAAACAGACGAATCAGTGATACTGTCCACTTGCAGCAAACTGCCAAAAACCAAACAAAACAAAAAACAACCCACAACCACACCTGACTTGAACCTTTTAAAGATCAGTGGATTGGATTCTTTTTCATCTTGAAAAAGACGTGTGACTGTGCCAATGAAGAATGTCATACCCAGCCCATTAAAAATAAAATTTAAAAATAATCCACTGCACCACTGGAGAGTCAGCAGAGGGAGTGTGAGTTAGGAAGCCCCTCTTTCAATATCTGAATGGCTGCAGTGCAGAAAGAGTGGAAGTAAACAAAAAGACACGAGCTAGAATTGTGGGAAAGAAATAGACCTAAAATAAAGTCTTGGTGGTAAAATTGAGGTGACAGCAGCAACACCCTTTGATGAAGGTTGTGATACCACTGCCCTTGAAGGTATATAAGCCTTACTGAATAAGTGCTACAAGGTGTAATAACTTCTCTTGAGGCTGCCTAAGCACTTCCAACTTTTGTGATTTTAATTATTATTCTCGCAATATTTTGTGTTCACTCCCTCCAGTCCATCAAATCATACTTATACAAAAAAGCAAAGATTTTAATATTTTGACTTGTTAGTTTCTGTGGAAATGTTATGGAGTTGAGCTTAAATTGTGATCTGAGTGCATTTTATGTGTGAAAAAGCCATAAGGCAAATAACAAGATTCTCAGGGCTTGAAAAGTCATGATGGTGCTTAAACACTTTGAGCTGGCAATGCTAGTATTGCTTAAAATGTCATTTAATGAGATTGCATTTCTGGGGAAGTCCACAGAATCTATTCCATGTCTCTGTTTTGTAGGGTTTTTCTTTCCTGTTATGGTGAGGCATGTAACCAAAAAAAAAAAGTCTGAAATGGTATTTTTGCATTTTGCATTTAATTCCTCTTCCAAGAATACATGCTCTTACCATAGAGCTGTACTTTTTTTTTTTTTTGAGTGCGTGCACAGTTCAGGATTTCTCCTTCAGCTGTGGCTGTAGCCTATCAAGTCTGAGACACATCGCTCTTCTGGCTGTGTCACAAGGATGACCAGGAGTGGGCTAAAATTTTAAACCAAGCTGTGGTTTTAATTAGGGGAGGAGATTCTCCTCAATCCTAGAGTTAATATGCAGTGCTATACTAGCTGGATGATATGTTGAATAACTGAATGTGGTTTTGTCTTGTCTGGTGCTTCAGAAATGCATAGCCTGACTTTTTTTTTTTAGCTTCCCAACAAATCTGCATCTATGTTGAAGATCAAAATGAAGATATGCAGTTGTACAGGAGATACTTGTGGGCTACTTGCATTTTTGTTCAGTCTTGAATACTGTTCTTTATCTGTACAGTAATTTACTTTGAAGTACGTGCTCAAAAACAAATGCTTATTGTGATTAAGGAGGAAATGATGCTGAAAATCTCTTTTGTTTAAAAAAAAAAAAAACAAAAAACAAAAAAACAAAAAAACACACAACACAACATGCAGAAAAACAACCAACAAAGCTGAAGTCCTCTGTTCTTTGGCTGCTAGAGGTCATTCTTGGCAGGATGCAGAGGGGCTGTCTTTTAGCTGTAACAGTATCAGGTTTGGGCTATTGTGCTAGTAACTACTTATGCATCTTCCATTTGTTTCTATCTGGTATTATGTTACCCAGTTTATTTTCAGTGGTTTTTTTTTTTTTTTTTTTTTTCCCCCTCTCCCCTTCCTAAACTTCTGTCAATGTGTTATGGTAATGCAGCTCTGCTTTCCACTCATGAGGTGCCTGCATTCATTGGTGGGTGATACGAATAAGTAAAACCTGTCTCAGTGCGCATTCACAAGAGTGTTGAACTGAGATTACACTGACATCTGAAATTCTGGCAGTTTGTAACTCCAAGTGCTTACACTTTGTAAATCTCAATCGCGTCCTTAATGTAGATTTTGTTTCGTTTCTTGCTAAAGAGTAAAAAATGTAAATTTAGAAAAGACTGTCACTCTCCCCCTTGGTCTCTGAGTGATTTAAGTCATTCCTTTGTCAACGGATCTAATGTGTTTTTACAGTGATAATGCCTGGTTAGTTTTCAACATCTGTGCACTGGACAGAAACAAATTCCTACTGTATGTCTTGGGTGCATCGCATCTTCCTGCGGCCTGGGGACGTGAATGTAGAACATGTGGCTTCTTGCAACAAGTACAAATGAGACCGATTTGAACCGAGCATTGTTTGAAAGCTGTGATGAAAGAAAATAGCATCAGGCACAGGTTTCTTTGATTGTATCGAAACTGTCCTCTTACTTGAAGAAACTGGAAGCAGAGTTGGTCTGCGGTGCCATAACTGGCTCAGGTGCTGCTGACTTCGGGAGGAGGTCAGATCCAGGTGACGGCGGTGTGACTCAGGACTCATGCTGGCATGGGCTGAGTCACAGCGCTGGGTACACGTGCCTTCTGTTGCTTGCAAAATCTGAAGTCTGTGACTCTGGCCTTTCCTAAGAAGAGACCGAACCAGGTGCTGAACGAGTAGAGCTGAGAGCTGTGAAGAACAAGGCTTGTCTCTTGACTTGTGTAAACAGCTGTGTTCTGCACTCCTACCAGCAGCTTCGGGTTTGTTCATGCGTGAGTTCTGCTATGGCTTTAGCTCTCATAACTGAGCATGATCCCTGCCCTCACCTTTGTTCCTTCTCCACAAATACCTACTGCCTTCTTGCACACCCCACTGTGCATGGACTTAGACCGTACGTCAGCTGAAGTAGCCTTGACGCTGCTGTATGCTGCAGGCTGTCTATGAATATGTTTTTTTATTTAGAGCAGGGGGCACCATAAGGAGTTATCTCCCTACCTCTGACTCTGAAAGAGCCTGGAGGCTAACCAGGTACCAGAGATACACTTGTAACTCTGAGAGTGCACAGAAGAATGTTTTTTCTGCCTTGTTTAGTGAGGCTTGGGTTAACATTGCCGCAAGGGTCTTTCTCTGGTCTAGACCTTGGAAACAAAGGCTGTTCCCCAGCAGAGAGCTGATGAGCCTCAACATGTCAGATCGACGACTACCACTTGCCCTCGTACAGCATCACCTGCTAAGTAAGGAAGGGAAAGTTCTAGCTGCAAAATTATATGGTTATACAAATACAAAATACTTACAAAATAAGAATAACGTGCCAAAATAAACCACCGCTCTCTGTAGCGGAAAAACAGAGCAGCTGCTCTTGGGCAAGAAGGGTGTAACTGTAGATGCCAGAAGTCACTCTCCTTGCTGGAGAGTAGTGGTGGAGTAAGAGGGCTCGCAGCTCCTGGTTTCTGTTGTGCAAGTTGTATGGGCTTTAAGTATAGGGCTCTCCCACCAGATCTCATGCCTTCCTGAGGGGAGAGGTGGTGAGACGTGGCCATGCTTGCTCCATGGGCTCTCTGGGCTGGCCAGTTTCGTGATGCTGGTGGCCCCTGGATGGGGGAAGGAGAGGGGCTAGTGGTGACTGGGTCCAAACTCTGCCTCCCGTGGCATCTCATGACATCATAGACATGGGCATCTGGGGAGATGCAGTGCAGGAGCTCAGAGAGCTTGGACCCCACCAGCCACCAAAGCCCATTCAGGGCTCTCCACTTGTTGCAGCAGGGCAGGGCTTGGCCTCAGGCTGCCTCCAGCCAGTCCCTACTGGTGTCTCCAGTGACTGTTCAGCTTTGCTCAGACAGTTGAGCGTTCGTTCTTCACAAAGGAAATGAAGGTAGCGATGCTGATATTTTAAATGCAGAAGTTGCAGACCCTCTGACTTCCCTGTTCACTGTTTCCCAGTCAAACACTACTTTGTGTCAACTAAAATTTATTTAATTCTTAAAAAAAAATCAGTCAAAAGTCACTTCTGGCCAAAGCAGTATCTAGTACCTCTTATCTGAGCCTTTTGTCATTTTCATTTAAAGTGTCATTAAAAATTAAACCCTATTTTGCTTTTTAACCCTCCCCCACTGAAGCAGAACTTATTTTAAAGCCTGAGGAAAGGAGTTTGATTTGAAGTCATTGTCAATTCTTTCAATACGCAGATCCAAGTTTGACGTGCAATATCAAACCCTGTTGATCTGAAATAAATTGATAAATAAAATGGTTGTCAGAAATGTTGCCAAGCCTTCCTCATGTAGGATTTTAACTGCCAGCTGCATTTGGTTTTTATTTTTAGGATTTCTTTGTATTGTAGCAGGTTGAAGACTTAAAAAATGAGGGCTGACATCTTGAAGACCAAGATCATCTCTGGAAGCCCAGGCCAAAAGACACTATAGTTGCAAGATCACTGACTTGTGTAACAATACATTTTCTTGTGTTTGCATAACAATGCTGCAATTAGTTTTCTTTCTTCATCATCAACTGAATTTTTTTAGTATTAAGCAAACCAAACTCTCAAGGATGCTGCACTATTCTTTCCCAAATGAGAGGTTGAGCGTGCCAGCAGAATTTCAGTTAATTGGCAGCGTTTTGCTCCTAAGCTACTGCACGTCATCTTAATGGCCAGACCTTGTGTTGCATTTGGAGCCAACGACAGGTGGTAATCTCATCCTCCAGAAAAGGGGCTCTCAGTGGTGCCACCAGCACGCCCACCGCAGGCACCCCAACTCCTTTCTAAAAGCCTGGGTGGGAAGAGTAAGCCCATGTATTTTTGTGTCAATGTTCAGCCAGAGCAAAGACCAGTGAGTTGTGCTCTGTTTTGATGTCTTTGGGCCCTGCTGTGTCTGTTTGAAGAGGTCTCCGAGTGGCAGAGCCTCCTGCGTCTCAGTGCCATGCTTCATCTTCAAGACTTGTGCCTTGGTTCTGTCTCTTATCTGACCGTGCAAACTGCTGAATGGTGTCAGGTGTGAACTTGAAAAGTACAAGAGGAAGTACCAATGGCAAAGTTCATGGCCAGTTTGGATGAGAAAACATTGCATTTGCTAAATATGTAGTATGTTTCTTTTTTTTTTTTTCCTTGAGCTCTGGCTTTGGCTGAGCAAGTGGAAACTTTGTCTTGGAAACTGGATTTGGAAACACCACTGATGTCTATGTTCACCCACAGCATTATGAATACTCTGCCAGTGCAGTCCCTCTTTGCTGCAGAAAGCTCAGAGGGGAGCTGGTGTTGCTGGAATCCAGGTACATCAGCACTCTCTGCTGCTTGCACGGAAGAAAGCTGCTGTGGTTGACTGTAGCAGGCCTGATCTGTGGGGCAGCCAGCTGGGGGCATCTGTCTGTCATCTTCACCCACTAGCTCTTGCTTTTTCAAGAATCCATGAGCTGTTCCTTCATGGGTTCAGGAGGGATCAGGCTGCTTATCCATACTATTGGATAAGTGCAGATGAAACCCTAGGTACAGTATTCAGCCTGTCTGAAATATCAGCCTCAAGGGCCATGGCAGAAGTTGAAAACAAGTAGAGTACATAGCTGTTTGTTGATTTAAATACTCTTAGAAAGAAGGAAAAAAAAAAAAAACTTTTCTGTTTATTTTTTTAGCACTTCTTTCAGTCTGAGTTGGACCAGTGCTGCTTCGCTGATCCATGTGAAGCTTGCTGAGCCATATAAAGACCCTGCTGTCATGTTCTTGTCAGATACTCTGTCATGTGTTCCTGCCCAACTAGTAAAATGTCATGCACAACAGAGCCTTTCCTACACAGAATAGCCTTGGGCAAATGCACTCTACTAGTGCCTAACAGCCCATGGGATCTAATCTCTGCTCCCTTACTGACTGTGCATAACCTTTCTGTGCACTTCAAGACTCTTCAGACTAATCCCTTCTCTTAGTTGTAGGAAATCAGAATCTGGGGAAGGGAGCACCAGCCAGGGCTGAATGTGGGGACCCAGATTTCTCCTATGGTAAAGGTAAACCTACCTTTCACTCCCTTTTCCGCATTGTTTTCAGGAAGCAACGTGTCTGTGATGAGTGAAACACAGGGAAAGGTTTAATGTGTTGTTGCTTTTTTTTTTCTCCAGGAAGAAAAACTCTGTAGTCTAACTTGCTGCATGCTCTGTGCTTCTAGATTTTTGGAAGACCCTCTCTGTGATCCCTGAAGGTGATGGCAATAGAGCTGTCCTGTTGCCCACCTTGGGTGAGAGATCATACTGCACGCTGAGATCCAAGGAGAAGCTAGCAGAGGGATACATAACACTCTGAATTAATGCATTAGGTTTCCAAATAATTGTGGATTTCTGCAGTTTGCCAGTGTTGGTTGATACACCCAGAGAACAGCATGCCTTTTCTGAGCTGCAGCGGGAGAGGCTTGTTCTGTGGACGTGATGATTTGGCATTCCCCACGGGATGGTCCACTTGGGGGCATGTTTGCCAAAAGTCCTGTGAGGTCCTGGTGTAATTACTATTATGGAGATCATTTTAGAGTGAAGCAGGTGCTGAGAGGTGACATTTGAGGCTGGGTGGAGTTGAGATGCCTGATTAATTGCTACAGTTAATTAAATCCACCTCTGAAAGCTGAGAGAGGTGGAGGTGCTGGTTGAGGAGACGTGCAAGTGCAACATTGCAAACTCCTCAGGTGAGCTCCAAAATGTTGGAGCTTGCTTGATGCTGGTGTCCTTCTGGAGGCAAATCTCTCTCCCAATCTCAATAGTTACTGGGCCTGGACACTTCAAGGGACTGCATTAAGCTTCAGATCTTCATCCATGTGAACCCAAGGCAGTCTAACAGTAGCTGTAAGAAAGCAAGCTAAGTCAACGGGTGGCTGCTCTTTGCAGCAGCCTCCGTTGTGGCACCCACATCACAAAACACACTCACTGCTGTCAGTTATGTGGCTCGGCAGAGCGCCTTGCTGCAGATGCTGAACATCTGCGCTCCTCTCCTGCGAGAAATTCAGCCCTGCAGGTCAGGGCTGGGCTGAGCTGAGGTGGCCTGGCAGCCAAGGTGCCCGTAAAGAGATCACGTTTTTCATCAGCTCTGCCAAAATGATTCCTTTCACCCTGTGATCATTCTCTGAAGTATTTTTACAGCTACACTTTAGAGAGATGCAAATCAGGTGATTTGCGTGTCTGCAACTAATGACCTTTGCACTGAAGTCACAGCAGGAGCAGTGCAGATAACACCAGCTCTGCTGGTGAACTGAAAGCGGGTCCTTTGGTGGCAGGAGCTCTGGGGTCCTGCCTGCTCTCCCTTGGGCAAGAAAGAGTCCCCTTGGGATTAGAGCTGGGCTGGGACCCGGGAGGCCAGCCCCTATTTCCAAGTGCTGCCCCTGGGGTCACTGCTCAGGGAAGCAACCTGCTGGTGCTCCTGGGTCTAATTCAGTCCAGGCAAGCTGCACTAGCCAAAAGTATTGGTTTGAGAGGTGTTAGTGAAAGGGCCTGGGTTGCAAAATGTTCAGCCAGCTGAGCTGGAGGGGATGTGGGGCACAGCCTGAGGCAGGTAGAGGCACAGCTGAGGTGGGAGAGCTGAGGGTCACATCTGCAAGCGGGAGGACGCTGCTTCTTTCTCCTCCCTGCAATAAGCAAACAGATCTTCAAAGCAGCTGGTTGTTTCAGTGAATCACACCTGGGACTAATCTGCGCTCTTGGATCCACTCATCTTTGTGTGAAGCAGGAATGCTGAGGCCGTCCCCAGGAGCTGGAAATGAAGGGTTGCTCTGCTGTGTGGCATATTCCAGGGGCAGCAAAAGAAATACTTCATATTACTCCTCGTAACAGCTCTGAAAGTACTGGGAAGCGTGCCCTGGTTTCTTGGTAGGCTGTAACCCCGTGGAGGTGTCTGTGATAGCAGCTGTGGCCATGTGGTACCTCTGACCTCTTCAGCCCACAGTGCTGGAACAGATTCAGAGCCTAGGATGGCTCCGCTGGTGGAGGGGAGAAGTCAGACAGCCTGGGGACAGAGGGAGGAATAGCGCTCACTGGGATAACTGGCGTCAGGACTGATATGCTTTCTTTAGTCTTGGAAAAGGTTCAGCAGGCTTAGCTTCTCCTGAGACAAACACTCCTTAGAAAAATAAGTTCAACCACGGGAAAGTGCCCAGACATCACATTTTCAAAACAGAATGTTTCCATTTGCTTTCATGCATTCACAACATTTTAGTCAGTCTGTCTGTAACTGTGCTGTTACAGCAGGAGACTCAGGGCGCTCTATCTTGCTGCATAATCCCCGTGTTTGCTCTAGGTATGTCTTAGGAAACAGCCAGAGGCTGGGTCCCTTTCATGAGGTGCTTACTGCCCTAAATGACAGATGTGATAAATGAGCATATAACAGACATCAAAAAAGGGAGGAGCGTGATATTACAGCTTGTGGATTCATGGCTTCTGAGTTTAGATGCACCTATATTTTATCGGCTTCTCCATTTATACCAACATGGAAGGCCAGATTCTTGTGCCATGTGAACGAGGAGCTCAGCACAGGGCCTGCTCTTTGATGTTTGTAGGCGGGGGGATTTCTCAGGAGCAGTCTGAATGAGGTGAGGGGCTGATGTGTGCTGACTAGAGCTTGGAAAGCTGTTCCGAGCATGAGAGAAGGTGTGAGAGATGGTGCAGAAATGCCTCTGTGATGAGGGAATGAAGGGGAACGCAAGGTCAGTGCTGCAGGACGTGCTGGGGGTGGGTCAGGTCGCACGGGGGACCGGGCAAATCCATTAACTGCTCTGTGCTGAAGCTTTGCTGCTGTGAAACAGGGCTGGTGCTGCAGTGTGCTTGGCTCCTGTGGCAACTTACTTGATAACAGAGAGGTCCAGAGTAAATGCAGCTAAGCCTGGATCTGGGTACACTCTGGGGTTTGTGCTCTTCTTGGTGCCGTTAGAAATCCTGCCAAAGTTAAGTGGCTATGAGAAAGCAAGCTTCCTATCAGCAACCAGAGGCCAAAATCCCAGCAGAAGACCTGTTACTGCATTGTTGTTGTTCATTAAGTACCTCCTTTTGGGGGTTAAAGTAGCCTGTAAAAACGTGTTATCACAAGCAGTGGAGTATCTTACCTCCTTTTGGGAGGAGGAAAGATATGCTATCTGTACACTGCAAGATCCATTCAGAGTGGCAGCCATGCAGACTGTCCCCCTTCCCCTCAGTTCTCATCTCGTGGCACTATCTGGGCACTTCAGATAGTGCAGATAACTCTGTTTGCTCCACGGGAGGACTTTCCAAGTAATTTAGGTTTACTACTGGCTGGAAGAGGGCCTTGCCTACGGTAGCTCATATGTCTTCAGCCCTGGACTTATGTGGCTTAAAACTTGAATACAGATCTAAGAGGAAAAATATTGTTTCCTACGTAACCATAGAGGGAAAAATCACTTCAATTGTCGCATCCATGAAGAAAACTGTGTGTGTACTGACTGCTTGATGGCTGTTGGGATGTGTGCTGTCCCTTCCTGTTGGCTCCTGTCCTGAAGCAAGCACTGCTTCAAGCTAACGTCCTGCACAGAGGCTCTGAGCAGTAACTGCTGGGATTTTTGGGGGTTGGTTGAAAGTTTAAATGTGAGTTCAGGAGACTGTGGGGTAATAGATCGTGTCCTGTCAGATTCAATGCCAGAGGGTATAAAATATGTCAGATAATTAGCCAGCTGTTGGGATTAGATAACATAACTTAATTAAGGTACAGTTTTGCTGAAAAACGTGCGTTAAGACAGGAGCAGTGCCATTACCGAATACCACGCTAAATGCCATGTCGCAACATGTAGTCATCTTTCCTAGAACAATAGAAGAATAAACAGACTTAAAAATGGATAAAAACTTTTCACATATTGTGAGTGAATACCAGATAATTTATGGCAAAATCTACCTTTGTTTTTTCCTCTTCTAAATCCTTCATAATCCAGTACTCTTTTCCATTTGTAACTTCTTAGTGTTTGCTGAATTCCTTCTGAACAGTTTTCAGCTGACAAGTTGCTGGTGAGGCCTCTGCTCCGTAAGTAGCTGGTATTTGTTTGTGATGTGCTTGACTGGCTGCTGAAGTCAGACCATGCTCTTTCTTTCCAAGTGAATGGCTTAAACTTTTTAAGCAGAGAGGAATAATGGAGCAGTGCACGCTTAAACTGCGTCATTTGATAATTTATATTAAAGTCATGAAATCTTTAGATTTGGGAATGCTTTCACAGGTAATGATCCGGGCAATCCAAAAAGAGAATAGTGTGACAGGACTGGCAGCAAAAGGCATATTTCTTTGCCTTTTCCTCCCCCTTCACAAGTTCTTAGTGCTTTTTAACTTGGTGGAAAAAAGTGCTTGAGCTGCTGCCGCTTGTTCTTAGTGGGGTGGTAGGTCTCCAAGTGTGGTAGCTGACCTTTCTTCTGGACTCCTGAAGGATTCAGCTTGGGCCCTGTCTTGCGGTCTGTGCCACAAGAGGAGCACTACCTATCCCTCTGGCTGTAGGACTGAATCCCACTTCACCAATTTATCTTGGAAGGAGTGAAGTTGGTCTGGAAGAGAACAAACTAACATTGGAGTTGAGGGGCCAGTTAGGACTCAGATGCTTGAGCTTGGTCCCTACACTCTCTTAAAACTGCAGAGGTAACCTGTGTGCTTATTTTCAACATATGTCTGAAAAATTGATTCCTTCCTCTCTTAGAGACATATCAGTGCTTCATTATTTGGGAGTTTGTTCAGTAACAGACTCCTTTCAATAGACAAAAGCATTGAGATAAAACAGAAAACATTGTGTATGGACTAAGGACAGCTTTTGTGATACTTAATGTTACCACGTTCCCCAAAGTAGAAGCTGGATAAATGGGGTGGAAGTTGCCATTTCTGGGGTGGTTGAAACATTGAGATGGGTCAAGGAGAGAGGGTATTTGGGATCTCTTAGCCTGTAGGTCACCCTTGTGTTGCCCTGAGCAGCAGACTAATGCGTGTGAAGAATATGCTTATTTATATCTGTGGTTTTTACCAGAGGGGATTGTCAGATTATACTTGATAAAGCTTGAAAATGTTTCTGCCTTTATGGCACTCTTGAGTTGCTGAAAGGAATAACCAAGCAAATAACTGATGACTGATTTTTTTGCCTCCTTGTGCAAAAATGTCTAAATGCGTGACTTCAGCAGATTCCCTACCACTGGAAGTGAGATCAGCATGAGTATTGCAGACTTCTGGCATGAAGGAGAAAGAAAAGGAAGGACGAAAATGATCACTTAAATATATTTTAACGGGACATAACTGTGTCTGCATGTATTTTATCTTGACTTTGTATTGACTCATGGCCTTCGCTTTGTTTATCTTTTTTCTTAACAGGAACAAGGCAGTGATTCATCAGCAATATGCAGGGATACCTTACTTTGCGTTTGTATGGTGGTGTCTGTCCAGTGCCTCAAAGGTCTTTCACAAACTTTAAGGGCTATGTCTTCAGTTGGTATATCAGTGTTATGCTGACACCACCTGAAAATTTGATCCTGTCTCAATTCCCTTTTTGTCTGTGCATGGTATCTTGACATATTGTAATATCAAAGATGCACGCAAAGTAAAAAAAAAAAAAAAAAAAAAAAAAAAGACAAAAAGCAACCATAAAACAATGCACTCTGCTTGTGGATGACTTCTCTAACATCAGCTCTTATTGTTGTGGTAGCACCTGCTTCCCCATTCTTACAGGTATTCCTCCTGCAGTTTTACATTTCTGCACTGAAATGCGCTGTTTGAATGAGTTGAAATTAGCAACTGATGTGAATTATTTTGTGTGACAGCATTGTTTACTGTTTACAATCTCAGTCCCAGGGGGGTCTCACATATTTTGTGGTTTATCTTGCACGTCATAATTTGACATCGGTGAAGTGTCAGTACTAGATGTACATTCGGATGCAGAAAACTGCTCAGAACTCCCTTCTGCAGTTGCTTGCTGTACCATAATTATACATTAGTTGGGAAGTGTGCTAGTGATAGGTATACTATCACAACTTTCCAAAGTCAGAATGTCATATTGGACCAAGCATTGGGAGGGGGGGTTGGGCGGGTGGGTGGGGGAACAAAAACAAAACATACCTCTCTGCAAGTAGCTACATTGATCTAATCACCTCCACAAATAATTTGTTTTGTAATTACAAAAAAAAAAAAAAAAAAATCCACCAAATTGTACTGACTACAATTAATTCAAATCTTAATGTGAATCTTTTGTTTTCTGAACCTATATCAGGTTTATTGGGTGTTCTGTTTATACCCAGGCCATCTGAATGTTCTGATTTCATTGGTTACTCTACTTAAATACATGCATTTCTGAATATTTTATCCTTATTTTTGGGGACCTTCTGGAACTGATCTGGTGTTCTAAGCTTTAAAAAATAACTAATTAGTAAAAACGTGAATTTTTTTCAGGTACTTATCTTAGTATATTTGATTACAAGTGATCTGTATGTACTAGCAAACATTGTTTCATGGTTTTTAATGATAAATATTCCTCATTGCTAGTAGACAGTTACTAATGAAAAGCACTCCACCTGTGTAGTTCACATGCACAGGAACAACCTCCAGGAGCAGTATAGTCTGGTTGTTATGGGGAGATGTTGAAATCCTTAGTAACACTACCGAAACAGCAGAAATGGTTTTCTCCTGGTTTTAGGAGGAAGCATTAATTTTACGGCCTAATCATCACCTCACAAAGAACTGCAAACTTTCATTCATATTTTGCATCTGACTTTTTCTTCCTACTTAGCTTTTGCCTTGCCTTTTGCAAAAGACTATTTTTACTGCCTGTATCTATGCTGAATGAGTTTGGGTCAAAACCACTCTTTTTGGTGACTGCCAGTATGCGATTTGGGAAAGTAGTTTACTTTGAACCCTCAGAATAATAGTAAGTACAAAATAGAGATCCCTCATGTAAGGGTTCTTATATGTGTGAGAGTCATGTTTTTTTAAATTGCCTCTAATTTTCAGAGAGGTCTCATGACAAACCTTGGAGGCTTCCAGCAAACTGGAGTCATGTGTAATGTAGTCTTTATTTCTGCACATTAAGCAAGTGTTCAAGGATTAACTCATCCTGCTCCCTGATGTGATTTGGTGGTCTAAAACAAACATGGACTAATATTCCCCCATCTGGGCTCTTACATTTCCCTGAGGCCTTATATAACCATGTAGTACAACGGGATGCTGTGTCACTTCTTCCAAAGGTATCATCACCAGTGGAGACTTGCCAGGTGACTTCATCCTCCCACTCAGTTTTGCCTCTGTCTCACGGTTGTGTTTTGGGGAGGGAGCTTACCAGCCTGTTGTCCTTGCGCACGTTGCTGAATTTTCTTCACGCATTATCTGCCATGTAATCCTTGAGGATTACTTGCCCTTTTAGGAAAGCTGAAAGGCCTCCTTTTATGGCTACTTAATTGCTATCGTAAAGATACCTGTTTTCTGGTACCCCTCAAGCTTTCTTTTTCTGTTCCTCTAAGAAGGATTCCTTGGTATTTGCCTTGCTAAATATTGGATATTTCTAGCTGGGTAGAAATGTCTCCTGATTTTTTCCTTGTGGTCACAAATCTGTTTCTTCTATCTCCAGTTCTTGTACCATCTGTCCTTCCCCCTGTAGCATGTGTGGCTATAATTTGGGTAACTTATTGTCCAAGAAGCCTTTGTTTTCTCAGATGCTGCGCATTAGTGACTTCTGAGTTTTATACTGTAAGTGTCTCGTTCTTTGTTTATGGACCAGGAGCATATTTGGACAACTATCAGACTGGAAAACCTGAGTACAGACATGTCGCTACCAGAAACTCTTCCCTTCTCACTTGCTGTTCCCGTAAAGGAAATAGCCTCTTTTCCAGGCTGTCCCCAAAATTTGTGGTCAGCTGTAGTAACTTCCCCAGAAACCCCGAAAAGTTTCATTTCAAGGACTGTGACATCATTTTTGCAGAAGTGTTGGGTGAAGCATAAGCTCATTTCCCTTGACACCACTTCTTAATGTATTTTTGTTCATCAATACGTACAACTAATGTGAAGAGGCAATTTGGTCTCAACAGTCTTTCTACTGAGGATGAAATACTGATAGGTACTTCATTTAATAAAATAGTAATGCTGTGCAGCTGTACACTGTCTCTCCCTCAAGGATCTCTAGGTACCTGAAAGAGTATTAAATAATTAAGTCTGACAATACCCCTGTATTTCATTACTTCCATTTCACAGGTGGATTAGCAGAAGTTAAGTGACTTGACCAAGGTTAGAATAAAACATTATTCCCATGAGGAAGCCTGTTTGGGGCATAGTTTGTACATGGATGGATCTGCTGGTCACATATCGGGTCTGTGTGACAACCTGGGATTTCTGCACAGAGGCAGAGCCAAAGCCTGTGCCAGAGCAGGAGGGAGCTGGGAAATCCTGGCTCTGTTTTCTTAATTTGTTTCCAAATGTCTAGGCCGAGGATAATCCATACTAAATGCGGTGACAGGACGGAAGGGTTTGATTTGCTGAAGCCATGGAAATATGTAACCTGGTGCCCAGGAGACCAGTAAGCATTTGTTTCATATCCACTGATATCTCCTGTCCAGTCAACCTAGCAAGTCATATTTTCGTAAAGTTATTTTGCACCATCTGTATGAAGAATGGCAACTTGGCCAATTACAATGGATTTTAGGTTTATTCTGTGAGAGCTTTAAAATGGAAAGAATCCAGAAGTGAGCCAAGGGGAGGAAATGCTGTATCTTTCCCAAGGAAAGCCAGGGTTTGATCCTGCAGGCAGCTGAAACGTGCTGAATTAGTTGGGTGCTGAGCGTTCAGCACCTTTTCAGAGATGCTCAGGACTTTGCAGAGTCAAAGCACTGAGCTATAAGGTTAAGCATGAACATTAATGAAATGTTATCTCTCTACCAGATGGAACTAAGTGACAAGTACTCTGGCTGTCAAGCGCAGAAAATTGTGAATCTGTCGCACATCCCCTGACAACAGCAAGGCAATCTTAAAACTGACTTATGCAATAGGAATTGCACTGTGCCGGGGGTATCTCACGTGGTCAGAAAGCTGACCTTTGGTGGGAACTGTGTGCCACTGTTGTTTTTGAAGAATGCATCTAGTTTTCTGATCAGCTGCCACCCTGCAAATCTACTTAAGAGGATGTTTTTCAATGCTAAAATAGCTACAAGCAAAGGCTCGACTTGCATAAAAATTGCATGTATTCTTGAAATCTTTACAACTGATGATTCCAGATAAGAACAGATACTCCATTCTGATCAGCCTTCGGCTGAAAGGTGTAACCACTATGAGCTTTTTGCTGTCAATGAAACATCTTCGCCCTCTATCAGGATACAACAAAAACAAGATGTTGCCATATCATAGCGCAGCAGTAGAACTTTCCTGGAGCCTTGAGGGATTGCCTCATATTTTACAGACTTAACTAACTGCTGATAAATGAACACCTTTTTTTTTTTTTTTTTTTTTTTTTCATTTTAATACACGCATACTATGCATGAATGATCATGTAGTATTATCACTTCATCCACAAGTGAAATACCATCTTTTCAGAAGTGGAATGCAGAGCATAAAGGGAATGTATAGGGAATATGCTGACATATTTGAGTTGGAAATTCAGATGCAAAGGGGAGCAGTGAATATAAAACAAACTTTCAAAGTCACTTGACACCTGACTGCATCTCTGGTTCAACCTGTTAGCTGTGAGGTGATATCAAAATAAAACAAGGTAATTCAGAGGAAACTGAAGTTCCTCTGGAAGCCTGAGTGCTTGCGGCTTCCAGAATAAATTTACCTTTACTTTATGATTGACCTGCTTCTTGTTGGAAAATGCCCTGGTCTCCCTTCTTTCAAAGAAGGGATCATTTTCTCAAAGTTTAGATGAATGGTTGGAGTGGATTTTTTTGTATAAAATATTCATTATGAACAAACTGTGAATTTGTGAATATGCATGATTCCCCTTTAATCTGTTTTTTTGAGAAACATTTCCTTTCAAGAAAAAAAAAAAAAGACAAATGGGTCTGCTCAAACTGACCAACAAGAGTAAAGTATCAAGTGCCTAACAATCTGTGCACAAGCTGCCTACAGGCATGATCACTTTTTCATGTAAAGAATTTGCTGAGTGACTTTGAAGAAAACCACAAAATGTGACTGCAGATAACTCATAAAGGACAAACTTGCTCCGTAATTTATGTATTTCAGTCTAATAATGAGACAATCTACACGTAATGGATGTCAAGTGGTTAGGATGAGAAAGAAAAATTTGAGAAAGATAATTCAAAAAATTGAGGATCTACCAGAAAACCCCTATTGTGCCCGTGAAGCATGTTCATTAGTTTCTTGCAGTAGAAGGGGAAGGAAAGTGGTCAGTGGGCTTGGACAAGTGTATTTAGGTGTCGGCAGAGGTCAGTTACTTATTCAAGATGTGAATGTTTCTTCATCAGGTGGCTTCTTGGAGTTTTTCAGAGATTGCCATTGTGTAAAATAGTGGCAGCCTGTGGGATTGCTCTGCTGCCATCCCAGGAGTCCATAAAGTCATCTGGAAGCACGGTCTTGCTGTTCCCTTCTATGGACAGCACCACTCGCCATACTTCCTCCTTGGCTGGCTAATTCTCTGTCCCCATGGTATATCTCCTTGGAATGTCTATATGGGAAACAGCCTGTAGAGAAAGGGGAAGGGGAATGGGAGAACACACATTTCTCATCTCACCAAATGACTTGATGAGGCAAGAGCTGCCATGTTTGCATCAAGTTTAGGTTGATATATCTGTATCTCTTTCATGCTATTAAGGAGTGGTGGGGATAAATATTGGGAAGGTTGTCCCAAACTCAGCTCACAACGGTGCTTATCCAGGATTGATCCAGGTAGTGGTTTTAACAATGATGGCATCCAGTGACTTGGTTAAGACAAGTGTCTTGGTGCTTTTTTAGAAGGTCGTAATTCTGTCTAAGGTGGCCAAACCTTGAAAATGTTTGCCTTTGAGTTAGTTGCAATAGTCTGAGGTCCTGGGCTAGTAAATACATGGCAACCATGATGGTAAAATAGTGGGAGAGATGATTATAAACATCTTCTGAAAATGATCTCTCCACATTACTTAATCCTTGTCCCCTAACACAAGTTTTATTGTATGATGAGGGTATGGTGCTTCTCAAGATGTTGGCCTGGTGGAAAAGATTTCTCACTCCTTTAGGGAAGTTTCAGTAGAGGCAGTGAACAAGAGTGAAATATTCTGCTTATGCAATTGCTGCTGGTAATAAAAACCATGGTTCCAGATGTATGCGTTCACAGTAATGAAAGAAGGTTTCATTGCAAGTAGTGGCAGCTTCCTCATTGGTCATAACTCACCACACTCCCAGTTCAGCAAGTCTTAATTGGTGAGATTTTTAGCTTTCTCACAGGCAACTTCCAAACCATCTCATTAATTTCAGTAGATGTTTATGCTGTCAAGAGATACTGAGCTTTCAAGGAGGTACTACCCTGAACAAAACAGTGTTCTGAACGTATAGCTTGCGGCTTAGGTAAGCACAGGGTAAGAGATAAGTGCTCTGATGTGATAGGACCAGAGATGTGAGAACAAAGCTTTGTTTTCCTTTTCCATAGTAAATCAGTAATTAAAAAAGACAACTAAATCAGCTGATGAAGTCAGTGCCTGTGGGCAGCATGGGTCAAGTAAATGATGTGGGAAATCAGAGTTCCCTTGACTTCTGAGTGCTGGGCAGCACTACCTCATTTGTGAAAAGGTCTAAAAGTCTCCTGCGAAGAAGTTCTTTATGGCCAGGAGAAAAGGATTGCAGGAACAGGTCTCCATCATGTGTACCAGATTTAGGGTGTGCCTCTTGTCCCCACTGCACCCGTGCCTTCAACTTCTGCGTCATGCTTGTGATGAAGTGGGTGTTAGAGCTGGGGGAGGTAAGGATGTGCTGAAAATCCATGAGTGTGCAAAGTAGATATTCAAGAGATGGGAGACTCGAGTTGAACAGAAAGGGAGAAGAAGGTGCACCTAGAATGCCCCTGTAATGAGGGAGACTAGAGAAAAGGAAGACACTTACCTCCAGAGTTTGTCCACTTTATTCTCCAGAGTGGGACCAGCAGCCTCATAATCAAAAGCTGTCCAAAAGCAGAAGCTGGAGAGGACTGCTAAAGCTTCACGTTACCAAGTGTTGAGATGGCTCCCGTCGCTCAGTATTGAAATGCAGCCAGTGCTGGGGTAGGTCGTGCAGTTGCAACACGCACATCATTTTTGAGCAGGATATCAACTACGTGCTAGAGAAATCTAGGCAGAATGGGAGCTGGCTTGGGCATCCGTGCTTGCATCTCTGGGCTCGTGAAAGTGAAAAATGAAATATTTGACTATTGCAAACAGCTCCAACACAGTGATCTTCAAAAACGTGTTACAGGAGTACTGCTTTGCTGCTGGCTGTGGGGAAAGGAGACTGCACTTCTGGAAGCACCCCAACCTTTCCTTCCTCTGCCACTTGTATATTGACCCAGCTTAACTCTCTCTGGCAGGGTCAGGAAGCACATAAGTTCAGAAAGGCTACCTGCCAACTTTCATTTTTCATAGTTTAGTCATTCATGGTTTTCTGTGGAAGAAACGCCCTGTTTGGTTAGGAGGTAAACTTATTTTGGCAGGGAGGTAAATTCGCAGTTCTCACTGTCAAATTATGGCTAAAAAGAAAGAGAAACCATTTCTGCATTCCAAGAATTAAACTCGTTAATGTATGTAGCATTACATTTTAGCAAAGTAATCACAGCTGAGCATCCAAAATGTTGTCTTCAATGCTTGAAAAAAATACTGAAAGTAGAAGCTGAAAGGGTTTTGCAGTGTCCTTTATGAGAGAAGCTGCTAGTAATTCTAGTATTGGGTCAGCAATTCAAGATGTTAAAAAAAAAATATATATATATATAAATATTTATGTATAGGTGCATGCATATGCACGTGTTTAAATTTTTTTAAAAAACATGCAATTTGTCAGTTTTCAGCATTTCAATCCATACTACTGCCTGAAGCTTAGCATTTGTAATATCCATTATTTGAAGCTTAGGCTTTTGAAGGACTTATACATATATACACATACATATTAAAATACATGGAAGTATACATTACGTAATATGTGGCTTCAAAAAAATAAAATAAAGGGGGAGCAGAAAGCACAGATCTTGGTTCTTTTTTTTTTTTTTTTTTGAATTACTGTGTGACTGTGCAAGTTCTTATGTTGAAAAGAGGTCTCTGCTTTTGAGCTCATTAGTCTTCAGAAGCAAGGCGTATATTGTATGGGTACTTTTTTTTTTAGCTTTAAATTAGTGTCTTAAAAGCAGCATGTGCGCGCGCGCACACACACATTAGCAAATCTTGAGGGTTGATTTCCAAAGGTGGAATTCAGGTCTCAAACTGTGGGGGAATTTCCTTATTGATACTTGGTGGTTTTGGTCTAGGAATGGACCTGAGAGGATCTGCTTAAATACTCCTTTTGAGTGGTTGAGTAGGGATATGTGAGAACTCCTTAGGTTGCTGTGTATATCTACATAGAAGTGAATTATTTATCAGGAAAGTTGAAATGGATGCTTCATTTTTGTTTAGTGTAATTAAGCCCCTAATATTAATATATAATCAAACATATTGCTTAGGGGTTGACTCTTCTGATTCTCAGCCTGAAGATATTGTCTCTTTCTTTCCTCCTTTTTTCTCATTAGTAGCTTAGATAGGCATGAAAAATCTTTTGAGCTCAAATAAGAGATCTTTGTTGTTGTTGTTCTTGTATAGTTCAAAAGCAGTTAAGTTTTAAGACCTCAAACTTGGCATGTGGCCACTCTCAGCTGGCAAATACACCCTTGCTATTTTTGCTGTGTGTGATTTTTAGTTCATCTGGAAGCTGCTGCCAAACAACTTTAGTCTAATTCTCCTGCCCCTTGCCTCTTCCTATTGCTCTCCAAGTGCTCTCATGTGCTTCCACCCAGTTAATGAACCATCTGTAAAATGATGGAGTAGCTAAGTCCTTGAGTTCTCTGCTGAGTCCCCAGTCCGTGGTGGTGGCTGGTGGCTTGCACAGCGACTGCCGTGTCAGCTGGGCTGGCAACGCTGTGCCCTGCCTGATCTATCATCCTGGGGATAGCAAATGTCTAGGTACTGCAAGGCTAGTCCCTGCTGGAGCCGTGACCCCAGGTGTGAGGTGTTTTATCCCTTCACCATTTCCCTCTGCCATCTATCATTATGGGCAATTGCATCATTACAACCGCACCGTTTTATCTGGCATCAAATTTGCAGCTTGGGAGAAGATTCTCATAGCTTCAGGTGTGCGAAAATGGGAGCTGGAGTGTTTTGTGAATGGCAGGTGGGAGCTGTTCAGTGGGAAGGTTAGATGAGATGGTAATTGAAAGAGTCTTCAGGCGAGTTAACAGAGATAGGGAAATTTCTGCGGATTTTCTTTTCTGTTTTAGAGCGGTTCAGGAAGTGAAGGCAAATGCCATATCTAATGTGAGCTATCCAGAGGCAGAAGGTAAATACAATAATCTGACTTGGACACTATTAACAAGCAATTATTCTTCCCAAAAGTCCTCTTTTAAAAAGCAAGATCTATTTTTTATCAGATTGGGTGAAATGCTTTTTTTTTTTTTTCCCTGTAAATTTTCCCAATTGAACTTCCACAGGAAATGTAAAAAGCTTACAAGTCTTTTCTTTTCCCTTTGTCTATTCCAATTTATCAGTAACAAACAGAAAATCTGTCTGGGAAAAGATGCAGAGAAATAAAAAACATTTTTTGTTCCATCTGTAAAAAGAATCAATGTTCTTCTGAAAGACTTCAAATGGCACATATTTCTCCTTTACCGTCACTGACACTTATTCTATGTACAATTACAATAGTATTTTGAAAACATAGCTGAAGAATGTAGTGTATCATAAATGTATTGCTTGTCTTCACCAGAAGGAGTTTGGTTAGCAATAGATGCATTGCTGCATGTGCAGTATTAATGCTTCCTTTTCCAGAACTGAGTCTTACCTGTTCATGGTCCACCCACATTTCCTGGCATGTTTGGCAATGATTACAGTCAAAGGTGGCTGGAAAGCCAAAGCCCCTTTGAGGAGGAAATACCATGAAGATGAGAGGCAATATTCAAGAAGGTTAGAGAAGTAGCCATTCAGGGAGAATGTACATTTAAAACATAATAAATATGTGGAACAGTGAAGTTGGATGTTAGTAGTGTGTTTTGATCTTTTGGAGTTACAAAAGCCCTAGGCAGGCCAGAGGAGTATGGAAATACAAGCACTTTCATGTTACATAGGTTACGTATTTCTCACAAACACAGAAGGGTGAGTTTGTGCTGAACTGGTAGTGGAGTGAATTAAGCAGACAGCACTGGCAGCGTAGCCATAACTTGCTGAGAGTGACAAAACTGAAATTGGCAACTGAAAATTAAACACACCAAGGTTTTTGATACGGTTTTGTTTAAGATAACAAGTGAGACATCTGCAGAAACTGATGTGAATTGTCTAGATTCCCAGACACTTTTTGCACCAGTTGAAGTTTGGGAGTGTGTCTGTCTGCACATGTGATCTTTGCTATGAGTGTCTGGCACAATGTGATCCTCAGAAGCTGTCTTTGCTCCATCTGCACTAGGGTCTTTGCTGATGTCACTAATTAGGATGTTTCAGTTTTAACAGGAGGATACAGTAAGATACAGTAAGGAAGGAGTTTAATCTTGCTACGTGTAAATCCTGAAGACTGACTGCGAGTTCCGTAGTCCCTTCCCTGCATCCAAGATGGAAGTTTATGAAAATGATGTGGGTTGCAGTATCACTGAAGCTTGGTTGATACTTGTATCTCTAATCGTCTTCTCATTGGACCTGTGTTCAGTGATTCCTCTGCTTCCCTAGCTCTTGGCAGATGTGGTAATGAGCTGGTTGCAGCTCAATGCTGAGCAGGTGATAACAATGAGGATTGTTCAGGAAGAATGGGTGGGACTTTATGCCTGCCTCAGCTTGTGTGATATATGTCCTGCTATACTATTATATGACCTAAAGGCTTTCTCTCAGTCTGGAGGAGAGGAATCGAGCCATTTGAAATCAGCCATGTAGTCAGCTACTTTTGTTTAGGAAAGCGTATTTCTGTTGATCTTTAGCTTTCTTGAAATTTATTGGAACAGAAAATACAGAAATGAAACTAAAAAATAAAGGGAGGCAAAAATTTGCAGCAGATCCATGCATGTGTTTACATATTTTTAAAAATAATTTGTGTCAATTTCTCATCCACTAGTGGCAAAAGAAAACTGCTAAAAAGCTACTGAATAGGGGAAAAAATAATGAGCAAGTGACAAATCTGCAGGTCAGAAAATGGACAAGATGGGGGATGGATGGGAACAAGCTAACAGGGAGATGCAAAGTATTTTTGTCTTGGGACTTTTCTGCTCTGCACTAAATATCATATGGTCTGAGTAAATTTCAATGAATTTTCAGTTAGTATTGTTAAACTTGGCAGTGTGGGCTGCACGTTCAACAGGACAGATTTATGAACTTAACTCATGCCGGAGGTTAGACCTGTGTGCTGTTAGCAATAAAGGAGCTAGTAAACTTGGTACGAATCCCTCCGCACCTGCTCAGTTGAAGGTCATGATGCGATAAAAACCACAACACTCGTCATCCCCTAAGAACCTGCAGCTCTCTAGGAAGAATGCATAACTACTACTTTTTAATGCATGTGTTACCTTTATGTTCAGCTTAGTTGACCTTCCAGCACCCACCCTTAACTTCAAATTGTGCATCATTCATGTGGTTTTGGTCAGTCTTGTGCACCTTTAAGGTGCTAGCATGGTCTAAGTTTCTAATTTGCTTTATGTTGTTCTTCATTCAGTCTGCCTTGAAACTTTGTGAAGCTTCTAGTATTAAAATTCAGGCGGATATACAATGCATTAGGCTGATGTCCTGAGCTTTAGGATTAGTGATGCTTTTTTGTGTGATCGCAGAAGGTGCTTTATTAATTTGCTGGTATCCATAGGGCTTCTGTTTTTCCTGTATGTATTATGCTGTTGTAATTCTTCAAAACAAACAAACAACTATCATTTTTCTGGTCTTATCTTTTACAGTGAATCTCCTCCTTGTGGATCAGAGAGAGATCTTTTCACTGTTAAAAAGAACACATTTTTCCCCTTTAATACACCATAACGAAGTTGATAATACTCATGCAAAGCTTTACTATTTGGAAGCATGTTATATACATTAAATTCTGCAAAATTCCAATCAAGTTAGTAAGTATTTTTTTCCCACATTGTAAAGATGAAGAAACACAGTCAAAGTAGTTAAGTTACTTGCCAAACCACACAGTGAGTTAAAGACAGAGATATGATTGGACTTTGTGGTTCCCACTCCGTGTTCAGACTAGTAAAGTATATTGAACCTCTGGGTTCTTTTGTGTGTAATATCCAAAAAGTCTTTGATTTCTTCGTGCAGAGGGAAAATGTCATTGACAGAAAGACCATTTGATTTTTCTCAGCCTCCAGGAGAATGTGAATTTTTTTAGAACTGAATTTTTCATCAGAAAATTGTATGCTGACTTTTATACGTCACAAATGCCATATGGACTCCTAAATATGGAGAGGGAATAATTATGAGCCCCTTTGTACTGACTCACTTCTCTGATTTTTTAACTGCATTTTAAGGATTCAGAAGCTGATTGCTAATGTGATGTACTGCTTCTCTTGTTAGATGATCTTAGCTTTTTAACTGAATACAGCCGTGCAGTACCTTATGATTAATTACATGTACAACAGGTGTTGATCTTGTTGGACTGAGATTATGAAGTTCTCTGCTATCCAGGTGGTCTGTTTTAATATAAAAAGACCAGTAGCATAATGAGCAAGAAATTGAACTAACGAGCGGGGGGTGGTGGTGGTGGTGGTGGAAATACTTGAATGCATTAATCACCTTTAATAAGCTTAGCCAGCTCAGCACAGCTAATCAGCTGGGAAGTCCTTGCTTTGAAGAAGCATCAATTGTTGTATACCCAGTAGGGTAAATAAAAGATAAGCCAAGAGCGGTGGGAAGGGTGTTTGTACATCTAAAAGCTTTCAAGATTTTCCAAATACAAGGCACCTGGTATGATGGTTTTTAAAATTATATTAGTCAAAATGAAAATGCAGTTACCTTTTGAGAACGAAGAGGTATGTCATTCAGATATTTTCAGATGCACTAGCATGGCAGTAATCAATGAAAAGTGCTGTTTACTGGCAGTTTACCTCATCTTTAATTTTGACTTTTTGAAAGGAGCAATAGGCCTAATTTAAAGCCCTTTAATGTCCCATGTCCATCAATCCTCAGCTCAAAAATTTGGAGCTAAGACACTGCTTTCATTTAAAAATGTGCTGGTTAGTCCCCTTTCCACACAATGTTTTCCATTTCATATTCATCAAGTTGTTGTATTTGAAAGACTTTGACAGTTAATGAAGTTTATTTGATGCTTAGTTAATGGCCTTTTTAGCACAGCATGTTTAATTTTTTCTTTCCCTAACATCATAAGTATATTTTGTTCTTTTAAATCTTGGTTTTGAAACTCTTATCCATACAGCAGCAATGACTGTTTGTGCTGTTTTAATGCAGAACTTATTGGACGGTTTCAGTGTACAGAAACATTACAAATGCACAGAACCTAAATGATGGAATCTGCCCTTTTTTTTTTTTTTTTTTTAAGACTTCAGTAGTCCTTCTCTGTTGCAGCAATTAGGAAAAACTGCTGCTGATTCTGGCAATTGCAGGTTAAGACTGCATACTTCAATGATATTTCAATCTTTCATGAATATTCTTTCAGCAGCTTCTGCTGTGCTGGAAAGGAAGGAGAGGTAGTTCCCTCAATACCTGTCACACTTGGAATATGATTTTATCGCTCTATTCATGTGATTATTTTTTCCCCAGAGCTTAATGCTGTCTCCCCCCACCCATTTCCCTGTGAGTTTTCTTTGGCACTTGAGAGATTGAGAGCTTGGAGGGTTTTTCCTCTGTTCTTTTTTTTTTTTTTTTTTTTTTTTTTTTTGACATTGTTATTGCTAAGCTAATTAGCTTCAATATTTTTTTTTAATTTAAAGATATTTTCCCTGCTCTCCTGTAATGTTCAAACAGCTGAACAGGTCTTCCACAGACTTTCCAGACCAATTTATCTTTGTTTGGAACTGAGCAAGAAAAGCTTCAGTGTTTTTGAGGAAGGGAGAAAGTAAGATTGAAAGGGAAGTTGGAGTGTGCTTCACAGCCATCACCTGATCTAGAAATCCTGGTGTCCTGATGCAAGGACATTGCAGGTCTGTCTGAAGGACCTTCTTAGAAGGGAATAATAACAACTGCTTTTATAATACACTCTGAGTCAGAATAATATGTTGTCTAGAAATGTGACTGCAGCTGTGTAGAGGCATTTGGTTGCATCAAGCAACTTGCCCTTACCCAATATCGTGGGTTAACTTTTCCTATACAGTAGGAATCTAACAGTGTCTGTAATGTTTTTGCCTTGATGTGATTTTTCAGTTGAACTTTCTTCTCACAACTTCTATGCAATTATTAATGGTGGTAATATCAAACTTTGGGCATGTCTGTACAAGCAACTCAACACAGATGAAGCAGGACATTGATGCTGTAGCTGGGTCCTTGGGCATGGCTCTATTGTAAGTAGTAATGTTCTGATGCTGTTGTAATTACGGAGCAGGTAAGACCTAGAATACCAGAAGCATGTGGGCATGTTCAGTAGCCACTTTGCACATAAAGCTCCTGGGGTTTTCACAGCTGCCTGGCACGTAGTGTGACAGGACCCATGCCAAACTGACTGAGGAGGTGATTTCACTCTCATGGTATTTTTTGTTGATGTACCTCATTCTCCAGTAGTGTTGTGATCAGATTGAAGTTGTCACATATTCCTTAACATGTTCAGACGAACATGCTCAGATTTGACATGCCAGGGAGAGATGCGTAGCCAGGATGCTGTAGGGTGAGGAAAACCTCCAGAACTTGGGTGTTTGCAGAAATGTCCATGATATCACTCATTTAAAATTTAGTCCGTGTGAAGTTCTCCTTTTAGCAGCATCCCCAGCACCCACAGCACAGCCTTGTGTGTGCAGGGAGCCTAGTTGTGTCAGCTGGGGCTCTCAACATAAGGACTTCAACCAAGGTGAGGGGGAAACTAGAGAAAGAGATGTGGGGGGCAGCCCTGTATGTGTGTTAATGCATCTGTGCCAGTGACCCTGCAAGGAATGACCGGGATGCAGTCAGTGACCGCAGATGTTGCCTTCTTCAATTAGAAGAATTGGACTGTGTCCAAGCTGCTGATAAATATTGAGTCTGAAAACTGGTTGGTACTTATTTTGGGATATCACCATCAAAGTCCTTGACTCATAATTATGATCCTTGAGGCTGGAGTACAGCAATTTGCTTTTCCGCTTTGGGAATGCAAAGGTAGGGGGAACAGCTGGTTTCCCTACTCCTGTCCCAAAGGCTGCACACTGTCAACAGTTCTGGGTGCTTTAAGAAAGACATACAATCCATGTGCATGTTGTTGCTAACAGTACTGGGATTGAACAGTCCTATTTGCCTGGTATGTTAAAACTTGTTTCATGTGTCATCTCACCATAGATAAGTCAACGTCACATCAATTGAACCTTGCACTGCATTGCCCTTCTTCCAGACTGTACCACTGTTTGAGTCCTGCATTTGCTTGTATACTATAAAGGTGTGAATAAAACTTCTTTTAGAAATCTTGGTCTAAGTCTGAAGTCCAGCCTTTATGAAGTGTTTTTGCTCCCAGACTTGACTCTGGATAGGCCAACAGGGGACAAACTATCCATCTGTCATTTTCCCAGAAGACATCAGATATTTTACCACATTTAAACTTCATAGTGAGTTGTAGAATAAGACACGAAATTGGTACAATCAGTTACAACAGAGTCAGTAAGTATTATTGCAGATCTTCCTATTCCACTTATCCAGTAACACAGCAAACCTGAGCTTTGTTCATCCCAAATGACTGCTAATGGGAGGGGAGAAGGCATGACAGAGTGAATATGGGATGGGGTAACCCCCATCACCCTTTGGCTCAGAAATGTCAGGAGAAGGGATCTAAGGGTTTTAGTTGACAGCAAGTTGAACGTGAGCCAGCAGCATGCCCTCCAGCCTCAACCCAACTGTACCCTGGGGTGCCTTAGGCACAACTAGCAGATTGAGGGAAGGGATCGTGCTGCTCCGTGCTGGTGCAGCCTTGCCTTGAACACTGCAATCTCTGGTGCTACAATGTAAGGATGTAAAACTATTTGAGAGTGTCCAAAGGAGGGCTGAAAAGATGGTGAAGGGTCTAGAGGGAAAGACACATGAGCAGCAGCTGAAGTCTCTTGATTTGTTTAGCCCCGAGCAGAGCAGGCTGAGGGGAGGCCTCATGGCGGCCTGCAGCTCCCTCAGGAGGGAAGCGGAGGGGCAGGTGCTGAGCTCTGCTCTCTGGGGACAGCGACAGGACCCGAGGGAATGGCATGGAGCTGGGACAGGGGAGGGTCAGGCTGGGTGTCAGGAAAAGGTTTTGCACCCAGAGGGTGGTCAGGCACTGGGACAGGCCCCCCAGGGCAGTGGCGACAGCACTGAGCTTGCCAGAGTGCAAGAAGCATTTGAACAACGTTCTCAGACACATGGTTTGATTTTTGGGTGGTCCTGTGTGGAGCCAGGAGTTGGACTTGATGATCCTAGTGGGTTACTTCCAACTTGGGATATCCCATGATACTGTACTCTATGATACTTCTCCAGCTGTGTGAATTACCTGTATCTGTGGATATAATTTCAGCTCATATGTCCCTGAGTAGTGCTGTAACAATGATGTACATTAAAGGAGCCAACCTACCAGCTACCTCCTTCACAGATTACTTTGCTTCCTGCAAGCTTGCTGTGCTTGTGAGCATATGTGCATGCTGTCAAAGCATGATTTCAAGAGAGAAAATAAGGTTCTAATGATAATTCAGGTTTTGGCTGCACTCAGATTGCAGTGAATAATCTCTTTCATATTTGCTTTTCTGTAGAGTTTTCAATGTCTTTTTAGATGCCTAAAGTGTCATCTAGATTCTACAGACCAGACAGAGTTGTAGAGAACTAGCAGTGTTTTCCTTTTTTTTTTCTTTTCAAAGTGTATTATAGTATTCTCTTCTTCCACCAACCCTACTAAACCTAAAAATACTGTAACTTGGTCAATGTATAGATGAATAAAACAGATTAGTGAAAACTTTCTTGAGCCACTGTACTGCCTTCAGAGTTTCTAGAGGTCAAGCTGACCTCATCCTTGCAAAGGAAGTTAAATGGTAAAAGTTTCTTTAGCCATACAAATAAAAGAGAACAAGGAACGAGGAAGCAAGGTTGCTCAGCAGTGATGCAATCAAAGTTTGTAGTCTCCCAATAAGTAAGTTGATACTTTGCCTCTAGTTTTTACATAAAGGTGATAATTTGAAGTGTGAAGGTGAAACCAAGATGTCTAATGAGAATGAGTGCATACAGTGAAAATTGGCACATCTGAGATGGAAGTATGACTGAAGAACTTAATGCACTCAAGATGCAGGTATCAGATAGTCTGCATTCCAAAAAAAAAAAAAAAAAAGCTGAAAAATCTGGCAGCGCACAGTGGAATTCCAACAGTAAGGATTTTTAATGCATTTGTCAAGCTGATGTTGTGACTGTGGAATAGCAAATGTATTACCCATAGACATAAGGAAATGTGGAAAAATTATCTGGGCAACTACAAACTTGTTAGTCTGGTCTGAGAAGTATGCAACTTTTTGGAACAAATTATGAGGAAAAGTATTATTAGACAAGGTAGTAAGTGGAGAATGTGATAAAATGTAGTATATGTTTAACAAAGGAAGACCATGCCAGATTAATCCCATAGTGTTCTTTGATGTTATGATTGATATTTTAGACAAGGTAACTGTGATAGTTCTAACATATTTGTTTTTTTAGTGAAGCACTTAGTACAGTGTTATATAGGAAAATATTAGCTACCGTGGAGAAGGCAGGGCTTGGTATTGTAAGGAAAATAAGAAACTACTAAGGGGAAGAAAATATTATTGGATCCAGGGAGATAAATAGCAGAGATTTCAAGGAGAGCAGCATGCACATGTTAGTTTGCTGATGAGATACATCGCTGTCAAAAATGTTGGAGGCAAAGATCCGTGCAGCACTGTAACATCAGGGATAGCCTGGGTTTTGAATGACCGGAAATTTAATATTGTGTGGTACAAAGAGTGAGGTCATGACTTCAAGAATACCAGCAACAGTTCTTGTTGTAAGCTGGGAGCTTATCAACCAGAAAGTAAGTAAGAGAAGAAGTAATAGTTGTACTGCCAAGGTGTACAAGTACTACTGCAGGGCATAGCAGTGAACAGAGGATCATTGTGAGCTACCTTGTGATCCGACCACGAAAAAGGCAAATAGAGTGCATGCAAGCTATTTAGAGTAGATACGTGAGCTCTTAATGCTTGTAAATAAGGCTTTGTATACACAAAATAAGATGTATCTTCTAGTTCACTCATATTCAAGACAGAATAGTTTACTGGAGCAGCTTCAAAGAAAGGTTAGTTAGCGTAGAAAAGCAGGGAAATGGAGAGTCTATTTTATTAGTGGAGCTGAAAAAAATTTGACTCTTTCAGTAAAATGAAGGCAAAGAAAGGGAGTATAATTACTGACTATAAACAAATTATGGTGGTAAATAATAAAGGTGTGTGGGGGGAAATAAAAGAACAATGCTGGCACAAAAGCCAAAAAAGTAGGTTCGTCATGAATGGTTAGGATAGAAATCATCAACAAAACTGAAGTTCTGGTAAACCTTTCTAGAAGGACAACAGCCAGTCAGCTCTTAAGATGAGGTGAGACGAGGAGATTGTATGTAATAGCTGTCCAGTTGTGAAGGGTTGCATTAGATGCCTCTTGTATTCCTGTGCCCAAAGTTTGTTTTATGGATCTACCATAAAACTACACTGCAGCATGCTCTACCCCACTCCATCAGAATTGCTGGTTGTGGTTATGACTGTAGAAATGTACTATTTGCTGACATTTTATTAATATATAGAGTACAGCTGAATGCTGAATGTCAATTGCTTAGATTAATAGTTTGAGCTGCATAAACCAGATTGTCTGAAAGACAAAACCAAAAATGGCCTGTGAAAGTGCATAAAATGAGGCACTGATCCATGAAGAGTTAGGTAAATTCTAATTAGGACTCAGAAAACATTTTTCAAAAGCACAAGACCAAGTTGTATACTGGTACATAGCGGCAGACTGAAACCTGGTCTGATGAAACTGGTGTTACATCAGTTCCCTTCTGCTTTAAGCTTGTTGGTATGGCAACCTATGGCTGAAGTTGTCCAAAAGGAGTCTTCTTAGCACGTGGGTCTTTGTCTCCATATCTATTGATGCTTGCTGCTACTTTTCAGTGTGTCAGTAAATGTGAGGATTTTTGTTGTTGTTTGGTTCATAATCTTTTAGTCCCCAAAGTGTAACATCTTCAGAGAGAGAGCATATTTCCAAAGAACTTAAAACATCTGCTTTCTGCTTAATTATAGCTCCTATGCTAGTTCACAAAGTTGAATTTCATTTTTTTTTACGTTGCCCCAGGTGTGGTCCATGGGCTGTTTAGGAGTGACTCCACAGAAAATACCCTGTCCTCCAACACTAGCACAGTTTTAAAGAGTCACCTCAAAATCTGGAGACTGCAATCCCAGATTTGGCCTCTGGCATGGTTTGATTCCATGGATCCAGCTACAGTGGCTTCCTGTTACTCCCAACCAGACCCTTTGGAGGCTTGGGGTGATGCCTGTGGACCCGCATGATGCAAATGCACTTCCCCAATTCCAGCAGTAGCAGCCGCACCAATTCCCAACGTGGCCGTTGAGGCTCGGCTGGGCTGAGCCCAGCCTCCCCGGCGTCATCGCCTTTTTCCATCCCCAAATAGGTGATGAGTAATTACTCACTCTTGATTTATTATTCAGGCCATGGTACTTCTGTTACAAAATAAACATTTTCGTTGGCTGTGTCCTAATGCAAAGACCATTTCACAACCACCTCTTATTTTAGGTTTTAATTGCTTTGCTTTGCTGTCAACTGATGCCCCCATCCCCCATGCCTGGAGCCCACTCTCCTCTCCTCCCCCCTCATGGTATGGGTTTTTTCCTGTTCCCACACTGCTAATGTGATGAGCAACAGTTGCAATATCACGGGGCCCTCTCTGAAGCAGAGGGAAAAAAAAAATCCCAAACACCACCTTGTTTGCTTTTAGAGCTCTCCCGCCTTTTCAGTAGGGGCCGTGTTAATCCTCGCACTATGAAGGGAAACTCCTATGTAAATCAAACCACTGCTCCGTGCTCTCCTCCTTCCCCCCGCCAGCTCCCCTATATGAAGCGATTGTTCTCCTCCCGTAGAAATGACAAATGATTGGTTGCCTTATGCTTGGTTTTCAGCGTTTTTTTTCTTTTTCTTTTTTTTTTTTTTCTTTTCTTTTATGGTCCTGTATTCTGGGGTTGCATCTTGTTTCTTTCTGTTGATGCATCTGGTTGCTGACAAAAAAAAATATCTATTTTAAAAAAAAAAAAAGTATGTGTTAATGTTAAATTGAGCACGTGACTTTGTTTCTGTTCCCTTGGATTCTGCCATGCAGTCTTGTGAAACTTATTTTCCGGCAAGATGCTCAGAATAAACCAAGGCATTTCAAGGCTTGAAGATGCAAAAACTAATGCAACTGAACCTGGAGCAGATTGCTTTTTTTTTTTTTTCTTCTGTTAATGCTGTTTCTTTTTCTGTGCAGTGTAGCCTTTCCTGGTTTAGCCTGCACTCCAAGACTAGATTTTGATGTCAATGATTAGTATTTCTAATCGGTTGAACAAGGACAATGTCCCTTCTGCTGCGCAGAGGACACAAAGGCCTGGGGACTGATTCTGATCCCCCTCCCAGCATTTTGGCTCTGCTGGGCCCTTTCCCCCATGGCAGTAAATCAGGGGAAATTCCACTCATCCCCTGGGTGAACATGGTGAGGATCAGAGCTGCAACCATGGGGGAGCTCAAACTCCCCAGGGCAGGCGAAGCAGAGCACAGTGCGGGATGAAGCCCACGTGGCTCTGCTGGTTGCTGGGGATGGGGGCTGTGGTGGTGTCCTCTCAGTGCTGGGTCAGCAGCTGCAGATCTGTACCTTAGAGGGAAATGACTCCAGATTTCCACCTGTAAAACAAATTCCAGGGCTTCGTTCCACCCCAACGAGGTGAGCTTTGCTGCTGGCAGCCCGTGCCTGCCTGGCTCCTCTCAGCATCCTGAGGGCCCGCTCTGACTCTGCGCTATCAGTGGAAGTCTGCAGTTCTTCTGTGTGCCTGGGATGGGTCTGTGAAGTGGCCGTACAGGTTTGGGCTTCACTTCTTTTATTTTTCCTGTAACAGTTAGTAAGTTAATTTACATGAGATGTGCACCCCAGCAAATGCCATCTCCTAGCTATTGTTTCAGCTAAGCAGCTGTCATTTGCGTAACATTATGCATCCTTCATTGTACCATGCTAATTTTTTGAGGGGCAATTTTTCTACAATGAGCACTGCGGCTTCTAACAGAAACCTCTTTATGGCATTGGCCCCGGGGAGCTGCAAGCCCTGCCAAAGCAAACAAAGGCTTATTGCTCCAACTGGGCATGTCTGTGCCTTTAATACAGCGTGAAGTTCACAGAACACTGCATCCAATCTGCACATAGTTAACACCTGGTCCAATGCCTTCTGGCAATTAATCAAGATATCAATCAGTGATGACAAAAATTAATAAATAACCCATGCTTGCATATTGCACATTCTCAGAATGGGAGAATTTGCATTGACACTTACAGTCCATTTACATTTTTGGCTGTTTTCAGTACAGTGGATACTGTACAATACAATAACTATTGATGCATATAAATAAGTGGTACCTTGAGCACTTCTGAAAGAGTACAAGAAGCCACATTAGACCATTTTGGAAAAAAAAAAAAAGCTTTGACCTTGTTGAATTACCGACCTAAACTTTGATGTATAGCCTCGAAACTCAACTGCTAGCAAATACATCAACTGGAATAGACTAACTTTGTCTTTCAAAAGTAGTGCAGTGGTTTTGGGTTGAACATGGCTTATTCTTATCTTTCTAATTAATGGGAATGTTTTCCTATACCTTAAGCTAAATTCCACTGTTACACCTCTGTTAACTCTGAGCAAGTACCCGAACTTCTTCCCTTTTGAAGTAACTTGGAAGTTAGCCACAACTTCAAAGGAAGGAAGATCTGTTCCCCTCCTCATTTAGAATCCATAAAAGTACTCTTGACCATGTTTAATTTATCAAAACAGAGGTAACACTTTGCAAATATGGGTGTACAGTCATTTTTACTGGCCACACGAAGGAGTTGTCAAAGGAGTGGCTTGTCTTCCTAGCAAATAGAAATTCCTTGGCCAGATATGAATAAAGGTAATCTCACTTTAGTAAGCATTGGTACCTCATATTTAGTAATGCAAAAAAAAATATTCCTGACAAAGAATGAAGCAGATAGGACTCTGTAGGATAACAACAGCTTGCTACAGTTATCACAAATGGTAATTATAAATCAACATCACAGTCGGTTGCTCTCCTTTGCAGCCTGAGAGGCCATGGCTTGGCGGACCTGGAGTTCAGCATTTGCTGCTGCTTTTAGGTCAGGGTTGAAGCTCATTAGTGGCATGGGGGTGGGAAGTTTCTCGTGCTTTCACACCGTGTTTCTGTTCTACCTGCTCTGTGAATGAGCAGCACTCTTTTTGGATGTCAGCTGGGGTAATTAAACCCACAGATGAGTGTCGTGGCTTCGAAAGAGAAGGGTCATGCATGGCCAGGTAGGGCCACGAGAAGGCAAGGAGGAGTTATACCCTGTCCTGACCTCCCGCTCTGCTGTCTTGAGCAATGTTTTGGCAGTTGTGCCAGACTGGGCAGTGGCTTTTTGATGTGGGTAAATACAACCTTGGAGATAGGTTGGGACCACCAAAACTAGTGGTGTGGAAATCAGGCCGGGATGTATCAGAACTGGATTTGTGTAGCAGTTTCACAATGGTCTGGCACACGAAACAAGAAAGTAATTCTGCCACCTGAACCCAAACACCAGTATCTTCAAGAGGTAACTTCTAAATTACTTCTGTTTTGGCTCCTGAGTTATTTGGAGTTTAACAGGTCCTATGAACTTCATGATTTAAATACTTTCCAGAACAAGGAGACAAGAACATTTAAACTAGCTTAGTAGAGAGGCATTTAACATAAAGAGAGTAATAAAAATACATCACCTGTCACATGTGATCTTTATATGACCTTAGCCACAGAACAATAAATATTACATAACCACACTAAAAGCAGTTTTTAACATCATATATTTATATTTAATAAGTCATGATTTTTCTTTCCTTCAAGATGCAATTTTGATGAGACACTTTAAGTGTGATCTAAAGCCAAAAACTTTGTGACTGGTTATATAATGCTTCTAGTGGGGCATCGTTTAAAGACTGTTTGAATGCAAACACATCCACTTTGTTTTACTCTGTTCCTTACCAAAAAAGCAATAACTGTGTAGCCTGTCTTTACAGAATTTCCTCTTTTCTACCGTTTTCTGTTCAACTGGGCAACTCTTCACCCAGATGTATAAAATTAAACTTGCTGATTAATGCATAGGACAACCAATCATTTGATCTCCCCAATTACCGGTTTTACAGTTAGATTTGCACTTGGAGTCTATAAAAGAAAAAATATTGCAAGCTGGTTAGACTCTAATTGTCCTTTTTAAATTAATTGTGAGATGTAGATAGAAATGTCAAAAGACAACAAAAGTCAAAATATCTGGGTTTTATTTTATTTTTTTAATTACATTAGAAAATCAAATATTACAATAGTAACCATCTTCATTTGAGGAAGGCTCTGACATTTGTGTTATCCTGTTTTACTGTGATTTTAGGTGGGGCAAGGAAGTATTTATTCAGAACAATTTGTGTAGGGTAAAAACTAGCAATCCTTTCTGTACAAATATAGGAATTATCAATATTCAAAAAATATTAAAATTTGATATTTTGTCTCAAGAGTGTTTCCTTCAACTTCTAGAGTTGTATACTGGTTGTTTTTAGATTCATATGTTGCCTACCGTTCAATCTTCAGATAAAGCCCATAAAAGGGTTCATGAATCCAACTTGAGAGAAGACCAGCTTTGCCAGTTATTCCCCCCAACTATTCTGCACAATCAGCCATGGGGCGCTAGTCAGCTGAAATGGGAAAAAAATAAAATTAATAACAAAAGCTTAGTAGCCTGAAGATCGCTGATGTCTGGAGATGACTTCAACTCTTATGATGAGCTACATGTACCCTAGGAAATATGATTTAATTCCACTTCAAAAGTGTACTGAAATATTTGGTATTTGGTCTGTGGTCTATTAAACTTAATCTTAGCCTGACCTTTTGAAGGAAAAAAAAAGTTGCTTCTTTTTTAAAATTTTTATTTTAAGTCCAACAAATGATTCAATGTGGGATCCAATAGTTATAGCCTCAAAAAAGAAAAACATTTTAATCTGTGCTTCACTTTAAGTGCTTCAGTTGTCTCATTGACTTCATAGTTGAGATATTTCTTTCTTGCCTGTTGGGAAACACTGACCTCCAGTTTGCTCCCTACATTGGAGTTCTCCAATTGACTTCGGAGGATCAGTTACTTGAATGAAGCTGTCTGAAGCACATTTGCTGGAGGGGGTCAAATATAATAAACCTGGATGTGGCTGAATTAAGCTTTTAGCCATTTATTGCATTCAAGTGCAAAGGAAGGTGTAGTAGCTATGCCAGAGGGTGTAAGCAGTCTAGAAAGACAAATGGGAGAAAAGGTCTCCAGCATATAGGCTAGGCAATCAATGAGAGGATGTGGGTGCTTTCAGTAAGGGCTGTTTTTTAATATACCAAAGGTCCGTCCATTTATCTTTAGAAGAGTATAGCTCTGAAGGATTGGAAGGGATAGCTCATATCTCTGAATTCATTCCACTGTTTTAGAGGTAGCCACATCTGTATTTATCACACCTAGAAAAATAAAATAACTTAGTCTTTTCTCTTCCTCATACCTTTTACTGAGGGACTGTCAAAGCTGCTGGATAGAGTCCTTGCTTCAACTCCCAGCTTACCTTCATTTGTGACAAGCTCACACCCAGTTGTTCATGTGCCAGCCTTTTTATTTGTCTAAATAACACTTCTTCCTCCTTGATCCTTATCCCTGTGATCCATCTACAGAGAGCAGTCATAACCCTTGTGCCGTTGTTTTGGTATGCTAACCACACCATGCTGCTTCAGCGTCCTGCATGGGCATGGCTACCTGTCCATCCATACAGGTGCTCTTTAAAACTTTTCCAGCAACATGAGACTAGCAAGCACAAGGAAATGGCTGTGTGGGCTCACTTCACTGCTTACCTCCTCAATCCCAGGTGGCTGTGAGGTGGAGTGAAGTGACTTGTTTGATTAGAAGAACTATTATGTGGTATGAAGGTCACCACAGAGATTGTAATTACAAAGGAATGGGAGATCTGATCTTCAGATGTGTAGTTACAGTTGGGTATGTGGTAACCTCAAAACTGTTTGGTGATTCTTGGCTGCGTAAAAAAAAAAAAAAAACACTTGATGACAGCTGAGAAAAATACATTGTTCATGGCATATGTTGGCATTGGTGTAGGACAGAGTTTAGGGGAGTTAACTTCAAAGTACTTCAACCGAAGGCCTCTCTGGCAGTTTTCTCTGGATGTCCTCCAGCGTTATGCAGTGCAGGGAGGTCAAGGCACTGTGCGGTTCTCCGAAGTACAGCTCAATAGGTGTGTTAGAGCATGGAGGGCTAAACTTGTTTTGGTGTTTGTAAACATCTTGAGGGAGGGAAGATGGTACAGGAAAGATGGGTGATGCATCAGTCAAAATGGAACCATACTTCAGGGTGTACAGCAGGGAAAAAAAAAAAACAACACTCAGAATAATAATTAATCTAGAGAAACCAATGGGAAATGAGGCACTCACAAATCAGAGACATCTGCTAAGGATGTTGGTAGAGCAAAGAATTACAATAGAGGGTGGGATACAAACTGTAATTGAATTAAGGGGAAAAAAAGGGATGTGGCAATACATTATGTAAAGTCAACGGCATGTGAGGTTAAGTTTAAGTGAAAATCAGGCATGGCTGCAGAGATTGGGAAGCAAAGTTATGCTTGATGGTTTCCCACAAAGCTTAGTAAGATAAAAGGTTTTGAAGAGATAGGAAACTCTGATTGTATATGGAAAAAAATCCTAACCTTGTATAAAATTTAAAGTTTTGCTTTCTTGTTTAGTGGCTCAAGAAAAGGAGAGTGAGCACCTACTAGATCAGGAAGGCATCAAAATCCAATAGTTTTGGATGGGATGTTTTAATAGCTACAATACAGAGTGCTTAAACCTGTAAGAGGATCTAGTTTAGCTTAAGGAGGCAGTTTCTTGACATTGTACGCATGTTTTTGAAACAGCAGATTTTAATGAACCTAAGTGGTTGTTCACTCAACCTTATGGGAAATGCAGAAGTTTACTCACAAAGTGATGATAGCTGAACAGCAAGTAACAACTCTCTTGAGTTAGCTTCAATGTGTTGTGGAAAATATGTCTAGGGGAGAGTGATACAGTGATGCAGAAGTGGAGAAAAACCTTATCAGTTAAATGAAGTTAAGCCAAAATTGTACCATAAAAAGTAAAAGGAGTAAGAGCCTTTCAGGTACTGTGGGAAATTCTTTGAAACATCTTTCAAAAGTCATGTTATGTTCTTGGCTCCAAGGTCAATTAGGAGGGAGAAAGAAAAGAATTGGATTTGAGCTCACATTTCATCAAGGCTAGGTGGTAGAAGAAAGGTGCCTTATGTTTGATTTAGCTCCAGTGTTACCATATTAGCGGTCTGCAACGTGTTTTGGGAAAGAGAGAGGTAGCAGCACTTCCTAGCTGACACAAATATGGTGAGTACTTTCTTTAAATTGAGTGGTGAGGCAGGGAAGGCGGGCAGCAATGTTTACACATGTATTTCTCTGCAATGTTACTGCTTTGCACCTAAATCTTCTCCAGGAGTTTCTGCAGAATAAAGCTGAGCTTTCTCCTCCCACCTACCACAAGTGAAACACAATGCTTAGTTGGAGAAGCCATATATTGATTTGATTTGCTGCTGAATAGGTTATATTTGTTGCCTATAACCTAGTTTATTTTCTTAAGCAAAAAGGTATCACTTGAAATATGTTTGTATCCAACAGGAACAGGAGGTCCCATATAAGTTTTTAAAAAAATATATATATATGAAATCTAAATTGTATAGGGACTTATTCTTCCACCAGTAAAGATTAGTCAAAATTTCCTTCAGTCATAAACAGCAACAGGTTCAAGACCTTTTATTAGTCACCTTTTAACTCAATTGATGTGGTTAGAAATTGCATGAATGCTTTTTCTTCTTCTTTCAAACAAGTAACAAAAGCTGAATTAAGCTGCAGTGATGAAATCTGAATCATTTCCTCCTCAGACTAAACTTGCTAAACTGGTACAATCTGGGGAATGATGTAATAAGGAAAAAACCTGTTGTTTGTCTCTTGATACTGTTCTTGAAAAAAATCATTGCTACGTAATACAAATACAGTCATCACCTTTTATATCCTTTCACCATTGCTGATATTGGAACTGTTCCAAATAAGTAGCATTCCAAAATTGGCTATTGCTTTCTTCATAGTTTTATCTACTTAATTATAGGTTAACACTATTTTTTTCCCCTCCCAGTTTTAGGTAAAGCAATAGAGTTTAAATGATTGTTTCAACCAACTATATAACAGTATTTTAATATTTTCATTAATTGCTGCCATAGAAAATATCTACCTTTAATCTCATTTCCAGATTGACTTAGAGCTCCATAGGATCTTGGTTAGACTTCCTTCAGTCACGTATTGCTACGCTTTTGATGCTAAAATAAGAAACTGAGGAACTTGAATTATTCATGGGAAACTCCATTTAGGACTCACAGCTAAAACACCCAGGAGTGTAAAAGTTCAGAGGTGGCAATTTTTTATTTTATTTTTATTTTTAAAGAAAATACAAAGCAAATTGAACCAGCCGGGTAACCTGTGGTAAGCTATAAATTGTAGATGTCTTTGACAAAGATGATAGAGATGAGCCAATGTTGTATAAACTGAACGCTCAAGTTCTTTAATTGCCTGGCACACATACTTTCCCAGAAATGTAATCAGCTTAAGGAATGCATTCTTTATTTCTCTTCGGCAATTCTACCATGGTTGCCAAACTTATTTATTAGAAAATGGAGAGAGCTTGGGGCAAGATAATTTATATTATTTTTAAACATGAACCCCAAATGAAAATCTTCTATAAGTCTTACACAATGACAATTTAACTTTATTATGTGCGTTTGTTATGTAACGCCAGCCTTTCACAGGCATCGCGTTGCAGAAGTGATGAATTGCTGCAAAAGAGGAAAGGTAGTCTCCTGCATTTAGAGCCCAGCAGCAGGGGTCAGGAGATGCTAGTTCTGTTTCTTATTCTGCCTCTGATTTGATATATCACCATGGGAAAGTTTTTGAAAAAGACACTGGCCTTGATCCTGGAATAGGTGCTTTATGGGTAATCCTCTGAACAAACACTGCTTCTGTGCCTTTCTGACTCTAACAGAGGCTCCTATTCAAATGGAGCTCATTGGATGAGCAGGGCGATGGTGAAGATACCCTCTTTACACAGATGGAGGAAAAACCATAATACTTCCTTATGTACCAGGGGAATTCATTTTAGAGTGTTTTGAGCTCTCAAATGGGAGAGGCTTGTAAAGTGACAATAATAGATTTTAACTGAAGAGCAATCTCTGGTGTCGGAAATGTGAATAGACCTTATCAAGGTCCATGAAATACTGTATGGGGATTTCTCATGCAAAATTTTCAGAGGGAAAGATTGCTTAAGTATAATAAATTCTAGGTACCTGGAATATTGTATAAAGTCAGGATGATATAAAACAGGCATGTATGAGTGAGTAGAACAGGTAAAATAATGGGAATAAAGACATTAATGTGGAAAATAGTAGAGTGCAGAAGCAGCAGCTTTGTTACTTAATGACAAAACAGACTGGATTTTTTAGATGAATCCAGGGCTTAATTTGGCATCACAGTGTGACTTTTTTTTGAACGCTCCATATCTTGCAAAGATAAAGGTGGAGTTTTCACTGAAAGAAGAATAAATCTTGTCCCTATGAACTTGTTAGAGCTTATGGTCAAGCCATTCAAACAGATACAGAACTGAAACATAAGAGTTTGTTCTAAGACATACTTTGTGTGCTAATCTGTAAGAGTATTATCTGACAGCCCTTTACTTCCTGAAAATCTGATTCATTCTGGCAACAAGTTTGTGTAGGAGCTGTTTTGTATTTATCAGGATCATGTAGCTGAACATGCAGCTAGATACAGATCCATGTCATTGTTTCATACAACGGGAAAAAGTGCTGCTCACTGTGTCAGGAATATCACATATGCAAAGACCACCTTGGGAAAGGGTGGGCAGCTAATCTGAATTTCTGTATGACGCAACCTGTATGGTGTTACTGTAATAATTATACTCATCATGTCTACCAACCATGATAAGTTGAAAGTTGTTCCAGCAGTTTAAAACTGACACTGCTCTCCTAGTCTGAAGTTATCTGACACTTAAAGGGCTGAATGGCCAACATTTGTGAGATGTGGAGGTTTAGTAAGTGGCTATTCATGCTGATGAAAAATTGAGTATATTAATTTGCAGGAAATTATGGAGGAAGCTGAGGAGGGAAGCAGTGCAATAAGGGTATTTTTCATCTTAACCCCAGTATCTATGAAGAGTAAACAGCCCAGTAACTAGGACACAGACCCAGCATTTAAGATGCTGTGGTGCAGCTCCCTGCGGATAAGAGTTAGAACAGGAATTTGAAACATGATCCATTCCCTGACACCCCAAGCTTCAAGCTACTGGGGGCACTATGGTGCAGAATTAATCTCTTCACTGTATATTTTAGAAGAATATATAAAATCAATTGCCTGACTGATTTGAGGATGTATTAGCAACAAAAAATTGCTTTATTCCATGCTCTAGAATATCTTACTAATGTGTTCAGAAGGTTTTACATAATCTTCTCTGGTTCATTTTCTAGAAAGGGGATAACAGGGAAGTAAAAAGTATTATTATCGTTACTGCTGCATTTCCCATGGCCCCAAAACCCAGCTAATGACCAGTCTTGACAAGTTCATTTCTGTGGAAGACATTCTCTTACTTCCAATTCACTACCACCCACAGATGACACTTTACAAAATGTCACTGTTACATAATTGATAATCACTCAACAACTGAGAAAATGGAACTTGGAAAGAGGCAACATTTCTGTGTCCAGAGAGGAAATTCTTTCAGCTACTCCATCCCAGCATGGATAAGGTGAGTGTTCTTCTACAAGGCAGGAAAAAGATCACTTTTGGATAGATATGTCTTTCTAAATTGATGATTATTAAAAAAAAAAAAAAATTATACTTGTTTAATAAAATGATGATCATCTTAAGTGTATTTTGCCTTGTGGAGAACAAAGACCTTAAGAAAATCCAAACTGAGTGCTCCCTCACGGGGGGATGCAATATGCTGAAGGGGAATCTTGACAGATTTTAATGTTATATTAAAGTTGGGACGTTGGAGACAGGAAGTGTGAAAGATAAGTTTTTCCCTCAGATATTATATATTGGTAGTCCCACTGTAACTGGACAGTTGTTGTGATTGCACAATCAATCCTATTGGATTCCTAGGTGAAGGGTGCAGTTTTTAATAACCCTGTTTCTTAAGGCTCATTCTTTTATCTGTTGCACAGAACAAATGTTTTTTTATTATTTTTTTCTTCTTCTCTATCTCAGGGTAATACTGCTAAAACCACGGAAGATATTTATTTCATTTGTGACATATACACCTGATACTGATTAAATTAGTGGGTCATGTTCTGCCGTTTGGAGAAAAGCCTGGTGGTAGCTTGAGAAGGTAGCAATACTTGCATGCAAAAGCTGGCATGTAAAAATATTTCTAGTTGCCCTAAAAGTAAGTCGTTCACTAGTGTGCACTGGGCTGCAGTCTAAGTGGAGGAGTCCCAGTTAGCACCCGAGAAGCACAAGTGACAAGTAATACTGTGAGTAAGCAAGGTAGTTACATAGCATTTTTACACTGCTATTTCAAAACTGGCATTCACGGGTATTTCCGATTCTTCTCATTTATTATTGAGGCTTCTCACAGCAGTGTACGGATTCCTTCCACTTCCCCCTGTGCTTGCATTCGTCATGTACGTGACACCTTGGAACTGGTGTACGCATCCGTGATTTGCGCTGTGATTAACACATTATCAGCTTCCCCCTTGCTTGTTAGCTAAAAATAGTTTTGGCTATCCCTGCTAGTCTGTCGCTCAGGTGATGGATATGGAGGCTGCAGGAACCTTCTGTAGCATTTGGCTGTTGGGCCCACCTCTCTCTTGTGTTTCCTAAACCTTTTCTTGTATCTCCTGGCATGGGTAATGGTTCAGTGTTATTTTTTGTCATCTCTTGCTCAAAGAACTGTAAGAATTTATGAACTACAGCTGACATTTTCTTCCTTCTCAGCTGCTTTCATGAATGCTAGCAGTCTTCTCTGTCCCTGTCACTGCTGGCAATGATGCCTGCATGAGACATGGGAGGCTCAGTTCCTTCTTTCTGCAATGATGGCTGTTGTGGCTGCATCACTGAAACACTGTAAAACACGTTAAAATTCAAAAATATCTAAAAGAGTAAAAGAAAACACGTTAAAATTCAAAAATATCTGAAAGAGTAACAGAAAACATGTTAAAATTCAAAAATATTTAAAAGAGTAAAAGAAAACACGTTAAAATTCAAAAATATCTAAAAGAGTAAAAGCACTGAAAAATATTCTGTCTTCTTGTATGACTCAAATCCCCAACAGTATTTTTCTGAAACTTTCTGGGGAATTCACCTGTAGAGTGTAAGCAAGCAAAAGAGCATTTCTGGAAAGTGATATATTCTGTTTTCAGGTTAAACTTGTATGTTAATACACATTCTGCAAACAGAATTTCAGGTTGGTGCAAATATGAGGAGATTAACATATTAGAGATCAAATTAGCCTCAGAATTAAAATCTGCATCTCTTTCCTTACCTTCAGGCACTTAGCTCGTGAAACTCCATAATCTTGAACTATTTGCAAAACAGAGCACTATAGACAACTGAGTGCCTACAGTACAGAAATGTGAATTCCTGCCACTTCTCTCTTCTATGTTGCTTGCTGTCTCCAGAGTAAAAGCTTCTATTTCAGAGCTGTGTCAAGAACCATGAAGCGTTATAGCCTGACCAAGCATCGACCTGGCACTAAGCAAACTCCTAAACCCTGGAGACAAGTCAGTGGAGAGATTAGAGGCAGCATTTTTAAAATAAGTTTATTTTAACAGCTGTAACACTTGCAAACTATATCATTTCTTAGTCTTTCTTCTATTTCTGACATATTTGAACTCCACAGATTTTTTTTAGCCTATTTTATTCATTGTGGCCTATTTTATTAATTCTGTGCCCTCATGAAGAGGTATATGCAGTCCTCAATGTGTTGGTGCTTCTAAATCATACAAAACTCTGGATCTTTCATCCTTGGATTCTGTGTCCCATTGGTTTATCTACTCCATCCCAGAATCCTCTGCACCTATTTTAGCATGATAAAATCATAAAATCCTTCCAGGCCCCTTTCTGAAGTCTGTACGAATAGTAACCGAGAATGGATAAATAAGCCAACTAACTCACCGTTTGACGATGAATATGATGCCAGGAATCTATTTGTAAATGTGTGTAGAAAACATCAGTGTGTGTCCCAGGTATCTGTGTTTTGGTAAGTACAGTAGCTGCAGCTATTTCTCCGTACTGCAGAAGTTGCTGAATGCACAAGTTGGGGTGCTTCAACAACAGCTAGTTTCTGGAGTTGTCCCAGCTGAGGTATCTGAATCACTTCAGGTGATAAGTTCAAAAAGTGATAAAGATGAAATGGGTTTGATTATTATTATTATTTTTTTTTTTTTTTTTGAGAAGCGCAGCTGTTCTCCCTCTCTTCATTCTTTCCTCCTTTTAAAATTATTTTCCTGGTGCTGGCAGATCAATGGTGGTCATACATCTGTAGCAGATGACAGCCTAAGTTTTTAAAATTGAGAGATTTTAAGATTGTAGGTCACTGTTGCAAAGTGTCCTGGCTTTGTACATGGTACTGCAGTTAGCCCAATGACCAGAGGACCCAGAACCTCGATTTTGGAAAAGCATTCAAACTTGGTGTTGGTATTGAGAGAGAAGCTGCCTTGCTGGTTAGCTTGCACTAATCCCTGGTGTTTTGCATGGATGTTGGGGGACAGTCTCTGTGCTGTTTGAAGCCCGGGCACAAAGAGAGGGGGAGCAACCTTGGAGCCACTGCCGGACGCGTGGGCAGACCGGGGGAAGGTCCTTGGCCCCCATCAGGGCTGGTGTGGGGAGACGAGACGTTGACAAGAGAATGTGAATTTTCCCGTACGCGCAAACTCTTCCCAACCTCTTGGCATTTGTTATGAATGTATGTTTGAAAGTTGTTTCAGATGTTTCAGTCCCTTTGCTCCTCTTTGTCTTTAGGTTCAATCCTCATTTCCCTTTGTCAACGCAGCATCCAGAATACTTCCAGACATCCATCAGGAAGCGTGGCTGTTCTGTTTTGTGCAATGTTTCCTTCGCTTTTTCTAGAAAGAAAACAGTGTAAGTTCCTAAAATGCACAGTTAATCTAATCATAGGCACTGCATTTTATTCCTTGTTTAAAGGAAGATCATAGGGGAACACCTTGTGCTTGTCATACAGCAGTATGATTTGAAAGACCTTTCTCAAGATTTGGAAGTGACAGGTGCAGGTGTGTGTGACACGGAAGGTAAAGTCTAGGTTTTGGGATGGATTTGAAAGAACTATTACGTATGGAGTGAGTGTTGGACCAGTGTTTTTCTTCTCTTTGAGCTTCCTTTGGGGTCTGGTTTAAACAGATACATAAGGCCCTGAAAGCTTACAAAAAAGGCTAAATGTATGTGATCTTGTGCCTAGGGCTAAGGGGAATTAGTTTTGTAAATGCTTTTTCTTTCTTTTCTCAGACCTCTTTGACTCCCAGCCATGTGTGGATTCCGCAATTTTTAGTGTAATTCACTGGACTGAGGGATATTTAGAGTCAAGGTGCGTCCATGGCCAGGTCCTCAGGGTCAGCCCAGCAAGGTAGAGCTGGATCCCACCAAGGAATCTGAACCTATTAAATGATCCAGATGTTCTTCAGACCTGATGTGTCCCCACTAGCTAGAGAGGTTTATCATGTACCAGTTCATTAATGCCTCCTGGAAATGACTTGTAGCTACTAAAACACATTTTGTGTCCACCTTTAGGCTGCCAAGCATTCAGTTTTGTCGTGGAAATGAAAGCTTTAATATCTAATGAATGGATCCCTGCGCTCTCTGCCATGGAAAGCAAACTTGCTAACTTCACATGGCAGAACTTTGTTTTCAGGGATGGGGGAGTGCCGTGCTTGCTTCTTGGTGGCTCTGAGCACTGAAAAGCAGTGGGTGCCCCAGAGCAGCACGTAGCACACAGGAAGCACGGGAAACCAGCTAATCCCAGCCAGATCCCGTTGCAGAACCTCTTACTATCTGGCTAATCAGGATAAGTGCTGAAAAGCTTTGAGTGTGATGTCAGATTTATTTCAGATGAGCAGGGAAGATCTCTTGATCCTCAAACACTTCAAGTAAAAGTTAAAAGGGGGGGGGGGGTGTGAGGTGCGGGGGAGGAGGCGGAAAAAAGATATTGCGCTTTTTTCTTTTTTTTTTCCAAGTGTGATGAACTGTTTTCTCCTCTAAGTGTTTTAAATAGCGGCAGTGTGAAAATTACATTTGCTTTGAATAATTGCTAACATTTTTTCCCATTGCAGTCCTTCTATCTGGGAGCTTTGTATCTAATAATGCTCTTGCATGAAGCTTGGAGGAGCAGTGTGAATGGAGAGGCAGGTCTATCTTAAAAAAAAATATATTCTATAATATTTTATTTGCTCAACAGTTTTATGCTGTGGCAACACAGGCTTACGCAGCAGTTTATAAGCGTAGGCCCTGATCCAACAGAGGCTTATAGTGCGTATGTTTAACTTTACACTGACTCCAAAGGGAATATTGTGTGTGTGATACGGACTGTAGGTAAGACCCATTTCCTGCCCAAAGCAGCTCGCTAGTGAAATAAGACGCGACCCAGGACAACTATGCACAAGTAGGAGTCTTGAATGGGGAAAAGGTCTGAGGGGGAAAAGTGGTTTTGAATGTTGCAGGTCAGGGACAGCAGGGGGGACACGCCAAGGGCGGCCGGGGAACCTTGTGAAGGGAGGATGAGGCAATGGCTGATGGACAGGAGGCTCCCTTAGAAACGGGGATGCAGTGCAGTAAAGGCCCTAGTGCCGTCTCTTGATTTTATCTGTTGACTAAATAATACTAGTTGACACTTCGGGGCATTCATTTTTATTCAATCTAATGAATATTGTCAAATCCTGAGAACAGCTTGTGGAATTCATGCATAATTGTTTCACTGATGAAGAAACCAAGGCAGGGAGACTAATGATTTTCCCAAAGCCACAGGATGAACATCATAATTAACAAGAAGAAAAAAGTAAAAACAAAAAACATAAAAACCTCTTTCCCAGGCCTGGGCTGAACCACTAATTCATCTCTGAATGGAGACTAGAGTTTTCAGAGGTGCTGCAATCTCATTTTTGAGTCATTTAGGCACCCTTAGGAGTTTAAGTGTCATTGGAAGGCAATGCTATGCAGGCTCCTAAATGTCTAGATCAACTTTCAAATAGAGCTTTATACTCCAAAGTTACTTTGAAAGTGCTTGAAAAGACTGATATCTGAAAAGAATATCTGATATTATAAACATTTTTCTATCATATATATATATATGCACATATAAAAGAAAAAAGCTGGGATAGCTTGTGCTCTGCTGGAGGCAAACAGATCTGGTCTGGTACAACTGGCTGGAAAAAAATCTCGGTTGGTTCCCAGCTTGGCGATTTTATGTTGGTTCTAATAAGTGTCCTGCTTTGCTGCTTTGTCTTCAGAGCCACGGTACATAGGCTTGTCTTTGCAGGCAGTAGCTCTTCTTTTTTTCCTTGCTACTCATCAGTTTGGGAATTGGGTTCTAGTTCGCAGCATCTTGCTCTAATAGAGGAAAAAGTGATGAACTGAATGGGGGAGCAGAATTTTTTCCTAAAGATGTGTGTTGCTTTCCAGCTTAACCACGTGCACATCCAAGCCTGTGCATGAACTGCATTTCCGTTGCATGATGTTAAGCTGTGTGTATTCCCTTTTCATTCAGGTGAGGTCCTGGTGTTATCAAATATTTGCTTCTATCTCTTTGATGAATGATGCCTGAATCAGTAATACATCCAGTCTGCAAACAAATTCACTTAAAACCCTTGGGCAGATGGATACTTACAGGAGCTGAAAACAGTGTGTGGGACAAGTTGTTTGGAGACAACTTTCCCTCTTTGAGTAGGAAGTTTGTTTAAATGGCTCATGCTCTAAATGGCTGCATCCTGCTCCAAGCTGCTGCAGGCAGTTGTGGGGTTTGCTCTTCGCTGAGACCAAGTGAGACTGCAAGCAGTGGAGGAGCTGGGGCAGAAATGGGGGGGGTCAGGGTTGAGAAGACCTCTCACACATTTGCATGAGCACCACCGTTAGTCTCAGCCAATGGTTAGGGAAAACACTGCATAAACCCCAGTGTTGTTTTCTTGCCTGCTTTTTGTTTTGCTGAATTGGGAATGTGTTGCTCATAAATTTTAGCTGAAGCACGGATGGTGTGTATTCCGATCAGGAGAACCGTGGACTGTCCTGCTGCCTGTGCTCAGAGCAGGTGCACGTGCTCTGCAGCTTGGATTTGGCACCCACGTGTGTGTCTCATGCCCGAAGGTATGGTAGCTCTACCTGGGCCTGTCCTTGGAACTGGGCCCTCCGTCCCCATGTAGTGCCCTTTGGGAAAGGCTTAGTGTGCTCATTTATGTATCTATACCCAGACTGCTTTTCCAGCTCACTGCTGTTTCATAGCTGTGCTGGTGTCAGTGCTATGGAGCAGCTGGAAATGGCTCCACATGTTTCTGCATGCTGCTGCTTCTCCTCTGGAGCAGCAGAAAGAGTCTCTGTCAGGCAGCAGAGGACAAGACAAAACAGCCCTCTCCTTCCCAATGGCACAGTAGTCTCCTGGCCTCCCAAACTACCAGCAAGAGCTGCAAAGAGATGCTGATACTTAAAAACTTAAGTTGTCTGCAAAATATTACTGTGTTCCCAGGCTAAGAGACAGCCTTTATGAAATTGTGAACCTTTACAGCCATCCCACCTCCTAGCTGCAAACATTAGGCAGCAACTCAGAACGGTGCTGGGGGTCTGGAGATGCACAATCCAGAGTCTTGCGTGCATTACAGGGAAGAAAAGCTAGTAGGCTTTGTGCCGAAACATCAAGGATGGCGACTGCGAGTGAAACAGTTAATATTAAAAGCGCTGTGGTCAGGTGTGAGTGCTACAAAGCATCCTGCAGCACTGCAGAATTAGAGCCCAAACACAGAGGAGCCTGACCGAGCGCTCATCAATTCCCCTGCCTGGCAGGTGAGGGCTGTGCCCTGCAATGAATATACGGGTGAGCAGCGTATCCTTGAACATTCAGCTTGTAGTCATTTGCAAGTTGTAGCCTGAGATAACTCAGAGGAAGCACTGTATAAATGTCAAAGTTGCACTTAATTCATTGGTGGCAGTATTTTTTCAAGGAATTGTCACTGAGGTAAAATTAACATGCAAAAGATATGGCAAATCTACTAGCAAATTATGTAAATATTTTGCAAGGGGCAAACTTTCAGTGCCAGGCGTGAAAATTGGGTCACAATTCCCATTAACAATTACACAGCCTGCGTGCCTAATTTTCCAGGCACCATGCTGAAAATTCACCCCACGTTATGGAAGCAATTAATGGCTTAAAATTCTTTTTAGGCCAGTAAATGTGTAGAAGTGTTGATAGCCTTTTCTGTGTGGCATTTAATGAGCTATAATCTGATAACTAGATTAGATTGTCCTCTCATGATATTGACAAAGATTGCTTTATATCATTATTATTGCTATTTAAATACTAGAGCGATGCCAGATGCACGGATCAGAGCCCTGTTGCGCTAGGTGCTGTACAAATATCTGTGAACATGTGGTCTCTTCACTGAAGACAGATATAATAACTACTTTGCTATTCTGGTCTGCTTAGGCACCAGGGAAATGCTGAAGGTTCCCACACAGTATGAATCTATTAAAAAGATAATCTGAAGCTATTTTGGTTTCTCATATAGAGGATTTTTTCCCCCTTTTCAATGCTTACACATGACTTTCATTAGCATTAAATGTGTGTGGAGGGAGAGTCGCTCTTAACATTTGTAGCTCTATACCTATCCCTTTCATATCAGTTAAATCCCAGAGAATATAACTGTTTAGTAATTGTCTGGTATTTAATTAAAATACAATAACCTCTTTCCAGAGACGCCAGTTGTGAATCTGGTGGCCCAGTCATAAAGATGCTAATTTAATGAATATTCATAAATCATGAATATTCATAGAGTGTCAGGGATGTTCTTTTGTACCCTGCTGCTATGCCAGGTCTCGCTGGCACAGCAGACGGCACATGTTGAAGGAGCTTTGCTCCTAGGGGAGAAGAGAAGCATTCGCGCCGGAGCGGGACGCGCGTCTCGGTGCGGCTCCGAGCGGAGGCGGTCGGGTTGGCTGGCGGGGGGCGCGTGGGCACCCGACCTGCCGCGTGGGATGCATGGCCCGGTTGTGGCTACCAGGCTTCTTCAGGTTACTAATGCCTTGTCGCTGGCTTACAGCTCTGGCAAAGGTGTTGCCGTCAACCCCATCAACCCTCGCAGTCAGAGCCGGGGAGGTGAAGGTGGCCACGGCTGCCACTGCTTGAGCAGGGCTGGAGCACTGGGACCTCCAGTTACTCTTGAACTGTCTGGGCTGCACGTGGGGTAAAACCCCATAGGAAGGTGTCCTGAAGCACCTCGACCTGCTGCAGGTGGCTGGTCTGCCCTGCTAGCAGAGTTCATGTAGGAAAGCCTATATCCAGGCTGCTTCAAGCCACTCTAGGTAGCAGGACCTTGCTCCAAGGTTTCCAAGGGCTTGGCAGCCTCCGCGGGTCAGCTGGGCTCTCTCCACGTGTGCTGCACGGATTGTGCTCTTTCCTGAGCCCCTTGCATGGTGACCTGGTGGTGGTGGCAGCCCTGCTGCGATGTTCAATGCTGCTGCCATAGTCAGTCTCTCTCAGATAAATTTTGGGGTGTGTGTGGGGAATTTAGTGCTGTGTTTCTTTATTACTTGAAAAGAAAATAGTGTTTGCTTTGCTCCTGGTACTTGAGAAACAGTTGAACAACAGTGCCCCTCACAAAGTTCACAAGCTCCTTGCTTGCATCATGACATGTTTTGAAGTGGGTGTTTGCTGTCCCTGGGAATCCGTAATACTCCTCCTGTGGAGCAGGCGAGGGTGTCAGCAATCACATTCATCAATCCTACAGGTTTGAATTGTCCCCGTCCTTCCAGGTTGATGGCTGGAATGTTCCTGAAGGCAAACGCTGTGCACCCTTATGGTGCCTGTGTGATGCCAGCGAGTCGCCTTGCTGCGAGGCAGGTACCTCTTGGTGCGGAGCAAGCAGGCTTCTCACCCTGCGGCACACTCCTGTGATACTGTGAAATGTCAGCGTGTAAGTTGGTACGTTCGTTTTGGCAATGTGTAGATCAGAAGCGAGCTCCCACCTCTCTGTCCGGGCTGACGGCTGAAAGTTTCCCAGCCTGGGGGAAGCTGTCGCTGCGAGCCGCTGCCTCCGCCTGCTCCGGGGCCTCTGCGGCGCTCCAGGTCTGGCTTTGTGCAAGGGATGCTCACAGCCCCCGGCTCGGCGCTTGCAGCGTGTTCACAGAAATTGGCAGCAAACAGAAAAGGGGAGAAGGGCTGCACGCGTTATCCAAAAGAGCTCTGTTTTCTCTGGTAATTTATTTCAGCTAATACACTTCCCTAATAGTCGCCGTCTCCAATCTTTGCTTACATAAACGCTTATTTAAAGCTCTTACGATCAAATCATTCATCTGGACTCAAACTCGCTTCTAAATTTGTGCATGCAAATTTTATTCATGGGCCCAGCTGTGTTCGTGCAGAATTTGCATTTGTGCATATGAATGTGTTGTTTTTTCCCTCTGTCAGCATACAACCACAGGCTGCAGCTGAAAATATGGACCTAGATTTCAAAAATTTTAATGACCGTACACTGAAAGTTTTAGTTCTTTTCCCTGAAGCTGGCAAACTTGTGTGTATAAGCCTTATCTTTACCATTTGCTTTAGAGAGCTCGCAAGTGTATGTTTCTGAAGACTTGCTTGCACGTGGCTTTCAAATAGAAAATGAGACTTTGTTTTGCCAATATGGGTATTGACATGAAAGGGCAATTAACTTTTTGTATTGCTTTTTATTCAACTAATCCTTCCTTCCTTCCTATGTTTGTGCTACCTCAGTTTACTCTGCCTACCGAAAGCATGTTTTGAGAAGAGCTGAAATTTATTTTCTTCTGGGGGGGTGGCATGGCAAGAAATCAGTGCATTGGAGGCTGGGAAGAGAAATACCTTTCTGCCTCTGTAAGCAGGGCCAGATTTGAGTGTAAATAAATACCTTTCAGAGAAGGAAACAGTAAATCAGCCTTGCAGAGCAATTTGGATATCTAATGTGTGCAGCATGAGCAACTCCACTTAGCACACTACCAGGAGCACGAAGTGGCAGCAGCACCATGGGTTCCTGTTGCTCTTAATCAGAATGGTCTTATAGGAGCCTAGGAGCCTCTTCCTAATGCTGGAAGTCAGACTGTGGCCAGCACTTGCCTTCTGCATCTTCTGCTCACTATAATGCATCTGTCCGTAGTGTCTGAGAGAGGATTACATGAAAAGCAAGTTAAGTTAGATGCTGGAGGAAAAAAAAAAAAAAAAAAAGAATAAACTTGCAGTCATTTGTAAACTTTAAGTAGCTATAAACTTGTAAAATCAAAAAATCAAGAGCCATTGCAATCTGTTGGGTAAGGATGCATTTAATAGCGTGTTACCTACTGATACCGAAACTCACTCAAGGGCTTCTGAAATAAGCTCTCTAAATAGGTAACCCAAGGGGTGGAGTAATCCTGGGAAGAGCAGAGAGCAAGTCAAGTCTCCAAACACTTGAGAAAATCTCAAGTGTTTTGCATGTCAGGATTATTCTTAGAGATCATTTCATGAAAATTGCTTCTCTAGCATTTCATGTGGCACAGGCTATTTGTTTGGGATGGGGTTTGGGTAACAGTGTATGTCTTATGCTGGGAAATTCAGTCATAAGTTAGCGATCCTTCTAGAGAAGGGAAGATGTTTGCGCTGCTTCTCATCCCAGTGCTAATGTGCTGTACCAGAGCTTCTGGGCGTGAAAGGCACAGAGGCAAAGATCCCAATGTGATCCTTCATTGTGTCTGTTGCCCAGGGAAGTGGTGGTGTCACCGTCCCTGGGGGTGTTCAAGGAAAGGTTGGACCTGGTGCTTAGGGACATGGTTTAGTGGGTGACATTTGTAGTAGGGTGATGGTTGGACTAGATGATCCTGGAGGTCTCTTCCAACCTTAACAGGTCTGTGATTCTATGATTCTTTCTGCCTCTGAGAAGTATAGGGCACTCTTGTTCTTCCTAATGACTGGGATTTGGAAAGAAAGCTAAAGAAGGTGATCACTGATACAGTGAGAATTTGAGGGGTTTGACTTTGGTGCCATACAAGAGCGTGTGAGTTTTGGGTGATGCTGATTGGTAATGCTGCAGGTTTGTGTTGGAAGCAAGCCCTCTCCTAGCAGAGTCACTGCTGGAAAGCTTTAGCCCAGGTGGTTAGACTAAGGGCAAGCAGTGTCTAAATGACAAATCTGGACACAACCCTAGTTCTGTTCATTGAACTGCTTAGACTTTGCTCAACATCCATAATTACACCAGAAACATGGCAGGAAAGCAGGCTATTCCAAACCTGAAGGAAAGCTGTGTGTTTAGGATGCAGCTTGTTGTTGATGCCATGCCCAGCTGTAGCTGGATAGCACCTGATGAATGACAGGCAACATGGAGCTGTGGTGTCCGTATGCTGGGGTTGCTCACAGGGAAGTGGGAACACCTTTTCTCAGGTGGTCTGTATTGTGCTGACGGCTGCAGAGCACCTGGGATAACTCCTACCTTGTGCTTTTGTGCCTTTAAGATTTTGGGTGAATGAGTTATTCCTTGAAATAAGATTACTTATCTTTTCAGTGCAGGCTTTCTCAACAGACTAAGGTCCCAGCCCTGTAACCTTTGCTTATCAGAGTTGTCCTTTTTCACATAACTATTGGAAAATTTGCTAGTGTGACTAATGGGGCTTGTAAGATTACAATGTTAAAGCTTTCATGAGAAAAAGCTCAAATTTTAATATAAGCTTCTTTTATCATCTTGCTTAATCTAAAAACGAAATATTTTTAATAGGTATGCAATATGTATTAATTCAATCTTCCTCTCTTGTGCAAGTGTTTCAGTAGCATACCTTCACCCAGAATCTTGTCCACCCTATATGAAGAACAAAAGATAATTAAAAATTAGCATTTTCTGCTTTAGAATCCAGCAGTGCTTGTTTGAAGAAATAGTAGATACAGAAGGGAAAATGACAGTCTCTTTAACATATACTTAAGTATGGTAAGTGCAACGATGAAAGCAGACATAAGGAGTGAGAAAGATATAAATGGAAAGATTAATGACAGCATTAATTTATTTGCATCTATCATGGAGAAGTATTTGCAACATAAAAAAGTAGCAGTTTGTGAAAGGCAGTGTAGTAACCTAATTCTCATCTGGGTTTTAAACTTAATACGTGTAATATTTCTATGGTTTTACCTGACTCCCTTCCTTGTTTTGTTCTCTGCCTTGGAATTTACAATGCCCTTTTGTGTTCGTATTCATGGTGCGGTGAGCAATGCTGTGACCTCTTTCGCACTTTAGCCACGAAGCATGTGCCTTACCTTGCCTGATGAGTACAGCCGCCTTTGCTCCATTTAAAGAAAAAAAAATCTTGTGTGCAAGCTGGTAATGTAAATTAATTCCTGGAAAGCATTGCATAACACAAGGACTGTTGGATATCCCGATCGAACAGTGCCTCAGCCCTTTATTTGCTCAGTGCCCGGTATGGGTTAGCTTGGTGCTGCAGGGGGTGCCCCTGTTGGCAGCGTGGTGGCCTGTGTTTTCCCTGGGGCTGCAGCCCAGACGTGCTGCCTTGTCACCTGCGGGTCCCCTTTGCAGGTTCAGGTAGCAAACCTGCCAGATTAGCTAGATGCCAGTGGCCACAAGGAGGAAAGCTGCGTTTGTTCCCCATTGTGGGGGCCGGGCGCGGGAAGCCAAGGGGTTATGAGGCCAACATGGAGTAATTGCTGGAAGTGGGCCTTGGCCAGGCCTCTTGGTTCATGCTGGGAGCACCTTATGCAGTTAATATTACAGCTATAGATCTTCTGGTGACATCGTTCACCTTAAGTGACCATTGCCTGAAGGACAGTGTATAATGAGATAATGTACATCCTGACACCCTCCTGGATAGTAACTCAGTGTTCACTTGATAAGAAAAGTTCTCTCTTGATTGAATCACCTTTACAACTATCTGATGAGGATTTTTTTTTTGTTTGTTTCTTCCTTTCTTTCTTGGAGGGCTTATATCCAAATACTGCCCAAACTTTGGGAAATCTCATGTATTCACAATCAGATTCAACGGTTTGCAAAGCCAACGAAATAGACGTACAAGATTCATTTGTATTCTCACAAATGTTGTCTTGGCTCAGTGTTTATTCATTGTTCTAAAATTTTAAACCTACAGAGGTTCTGTTGCCTCAGGAAAGAGATGCTCTTTATGATAAATAATAGCTTTTCCTTTTTTTTATTAAAAAAAAAAAAAGGTGAGCTTGAGTATGAATTCCAGGAGACCAAACTGTTATGGCAGCAAGGCCATTAGGCTGCAATTTGTCTTATAACAGATGTTGTAGAGTCCTGTCACTTCGAATGTTAAAACAGATGGGATATACACTTGAAAATGTACTAGTATTTAATTTCCTTTTCAGCACAGGACATTTCTTCTCACTGAGCTCTTTGATGTTATTTGCCCGTTAAATCCTGTTGCGTTGGTTGGTGTGGTTTACAGTGTGATTTAAGCTGGATTTTTCAGAACAAAAAATGGTACGGTTTTAAGATGTTGCTGTTTGATATGAACATATTCACTGGACTTTGATATAGACTGACCTTGAACTTTCCACAGCTAAGACTTTGTCTGTGAGTAGATCTTGGAAAGCTTTGTCTGAGTTAGTTCTAATGTAATTAATCTTGAGTTGCTTTGGTTTTGCTGAATGAGAAGTGATTCCATTTTGAGCTGACCTTTTATTAACCTGTTTCAAGATCCCCTGTAAAACTTGCTGTTATCCCATAGTACAATGCTGTAGAGATGACATAGATATCTGGCCCTTATTTTCACCAGTTATGGGTAACATGAACTACAAGCATACTATATTATGTCTACGTATTAAAAAATAAAACAAAAAAATCTTGCTAATCTGTAATACTTATATGCACATTAGATTACAAGGCTACTACGTATGTAGTAAAGTTGCTGTTTACTCATGACTATGATTTCTCATCATCTGCAAGAAGGCTCAGCTGACTTCATTGGGCTCCATATCAGGTTTTCTAATCCAATGCAGCTGCTTTTTCAAAGTCTGGGGATTATCAAGTCAATCCCCAGATGAACTGGGAAGTTGTTAAGTGAAAATGACAGTCCTTAAGCAAAGGAGTTATGGGGGTCTAAAAAGTTCGAGTGATTCTCCCCAAACCATGTGGTGGGAGCTTAGGAGAGCAAGTATTAACTTTCATGAGCCAGACTCGGGCACTCATCCTGCAGTGCCAACAACACATATTACAGACAGATCTATGCCTGTGTTTGCAGCTCATACCATATAATCCAATTTCTTCCTTTTTAACTGGCTGTTCACGCAAGACATGTGTTTGTTTTCATAAGTCAATGGAAAAGCCCCAATATTATGGATGTTGGTTTAATTCTTCCTCTATTGTAAGACATGCATAATACTCTGATAAAATTTGCTTTATAATAACTGGCAGTATTTAGACAGCTAGCGCAAAGTTCAGCACCTTCTAAGCTCTCTGTACTGAGGGCATCTCAGGTCTTTCCCAGTAAAACAGGGGAATGCATTAGCTGTGTCAAATGGCAGTCTTATTTTCAGCTCTTAAGAGATTTGGATTGCACAAAAATAAAGTCTAGAAGGAAAGGAATGGCAGGGACTTGGCATTGTCTTGGACTTTGCAGCATCAGTGTCTGAGCCCTCGAAGGACAGGGTCAACCATCAGTACAGCAATTTGTAAATGTTTCTGTTTTTATGTTGTTCCTTCTGGCTATCAGTTCCAGTTTTGGAAATCAGTAGATAAAAGATTTCTGTTCCTTTTCCTTCCTGACTTTTGTAATTAACCTGTTTTCTGGAGGGTAGACCATGAAACACATATGAATTATTCCTTCTGTCAGCAGAGTGAATATGATTCCATTTTTACTTATGTACCACCAGTTTCTCTTAAAAATGTTGTAGGTCGAAGATAAAAATCAGGCTATTGTAGGCCTTTTATATGACTTGAATTTATGCCTTAAGTGAATTTCCTTAGTGTAAAACTAAAGCTGAATACAATTTTCCAATACAATCTGAACAAAGTATAAAGCAGTAACATTGGCTTCAGAAAGTATTTTAGACTGATGTCTATTTTCCAGATAGTTGCATTGTTTGGAAACAGAAAACTGGGTACTGTTCCAATTCACTGAGCTGTTTGGTGAAAATGCAGGAGAATGAGTTCAGAATGTATGTTCTGAGCCGTCATGAAAATGTGGAAAGTGAACAAGGTGTCTGTCATGTCCAGTTTTTAAGATATCTCCGTGTAGCTGTTAAGTTTCTTGTTTTCAGTTTCATAATTAGCAGCTTCATCTTCTTCATGCTCAATGGGGGACTTGGTAGTTTGGAAGTTGAAGAAGAAAAATGTTACTATTTTATGAAAATAATAGTTGCTCCCAAGTTTTGTTTCCCCTCCAGTTGTATGTATGGGCATGAATAATGCTTTTTTTTTTTTTTTTTTTTTTTTTTTTTTTTTTTTTTAAAATCTTAGCTATTGCTCAAAAGGAGTAATGCAACTCAAAGTAATAAATGGACTCAAAGTTTATATTTATCCTTCTCTGAAGTTGTACAAAGGTAGAGAAACATTTTAAAATCTTGGGACATTCAGACATCCTGAAATTATTTATTAAAAAAATCTCATGTTTACTTAAGATTTTTATTGTCCATACTTCTCCCATGAAGTTTTTAAAATCATCTACCAAATGAGTCAAGAAGTAATTCAGCTGTTAAAGCTTCACGTGGCTAAAAAGTTATGTTAAGAATTTATTAGCAGCTTAAAATGACTGTTACAAAGATACCAGGTACTTTAAGCTGGTATGATTTGTGCACCATAAAAAGAACTACGGGACTAGTACAATTGCGTAAGGTTACCAGTGAAGCAGAGGGGATGAGATTTACACAAGAGAGGTATAGGCCTCTCTTACTTGGCTAAATAGTTTAAACAAACACCAAATTTAAAATAAAGTTACTAAAAAAAATAACAAATACATATTGTTGTTGGACACCTGAACTTTAAAGTCAGCTTCTGTAGAAGCAAAACTTCTAATCTTGCTGGAAACTGACAAAATGCATGTCTTAAAATTGAAGCACAGTGAGTGCTGGATTTCTTTATATTGCCTGCACAGCAAGAATACAAAAGCAACTACATGCATAAAACACTTCTCTGCATTCTAAATATAGCAGCGCCCACTTGAATGAATATTTCATAGAAGAATAACCTATATAAAAGGATTAAATGCAGGCAGCAATGATATTGGTAGGATATTGTTTTTTAAATGGAACAGCTTTTAAGTGAGTAAATGAATATCTGATAAAAGTGCTATCTCCTTGTATGAATAAAAGTCTGATAAGAAGAGTTTCATTGGTTTCTGGCTAGAAAACTTTTAAAAACAGAGGGAGTATGCATAAATTTAAGCTGAAATAAAAAAGAAATTAAAAAGTTGTGCATGTTTCTGTAGCTTAGACTTTGTTCCAGGTAGTCAGTTCACCTGAGATGGGATGCAGTAAAGGGAAGATGCAAACACTGCCTTGTTGTGCACTGAGCCCTGCAAGGAGCAGGCAGCGGTGGTCAGGGAGAGCCATGGGGTGAGCTGCCTCTCCTCTGGCAGGGGGAACAGAATGTACTTTGGTGGTTTTGGCCTACATCTCTTTGAGGAAATATCCAGGGTCACGTTAGGCAACCACTTTCCTTCCCAGAGGTTTGCTCACGTGGGGTCCTGCGAGGCTGCAGGCTGCTCCACTGACACAGTTTAAACCGGCAGGGGATTGCTGAGTACCACAGGGTACAAGGCACTCAGTGCAAAAATTAATCAAGCCTTTCCATTTCCTTCACCTCCCAGTTCAGGTGCTCCAGTTATGCCTCAGAGGATGCTTGGAGCATATATCTGAAGATGCTGGCAGGACTCAGTGAATTACATTTCAGGTTAAGGTTGAGGTGATGTTGAACACTTAAATCTGCCCTGACAAGGACCACAGTTTTCTGGATTCCTGACTGGGAGCAACTTTGCAAGTAGTAGTGTGCAATGTATGCTGCTGGGAGACCCCTGCAGTCATTGGGGCTGCTATGTGAGAAAGAATGAAAGTTTGCAAATGCTTTTTTGACCAAGCATCTTGAATTTGTGACTGTAGCTATCTAGAGGCCCAGACTGTGAAAGGAAGAGATCTGATGAAAATGTATAGGGATTAAAGGGACTATGATCTATTGCAAGCTGACAAACCAGGAAGATTAAGTGGGTTATCTTTTTTTTTTTTCTTTTTCCAAAACTCATGGAAATTACACTTTCATTTGAAATTTTAACTGCCTGTAGGCTTCTCCTGGGAGAAAAACTACAGTGGGAAAAGGATGATTCAACAAGTATTAGGAAGGTTTTTGGTTTTAGTCTTGATTTCTGTTTCTTTTTTTCTTTTTTTTTCTTTTTTCCCAGCTGAACATAGATGCGCACACAGAAAAAGGCCTTTTCTATATCTGATTTTAGACAATGATGGGGAACTAGCTGAGAGCACGAAGGCAATCGGCAAGTTGGGGTGAAATTGAGCGTGAAATGAGATTTCACAATCTTTGCTAAGAGACGGAGGCGAAACAACTGTGTAACAAAAATGGACTTGAGAGAGCAATAGCTAAGATCTCTCCAGAGTCAAATTTAATAGTTGACAGTAAAGGTGAATTAGCTGTCAGATCCTCAAAGACGTGATATAATGGTATAAGCACAGATAAACCCGGTGGTAAAGATGAGCTTGGATGGAGAGTGGGCTTTGCACTGGTAATAAGAAGAAAACATCAAAGTAGAAACATGCCAGGTTATCAGGGATGAGTACCCAAAAATAAGATAAGCATGTAGCATCAAAATCAGGAAGGGACAGGCACTGAGATCCAACTCATGGAGTCTTTGGAGGAGGAATCATTCTCAGAGTACATCCATTCATAAAAGGACAGTCAAGATAGGGATTGCTGCTTTGCTTAGAGGAGAAAGCAAGCTACTAATGGAAGACTGAAGTCTTTTTTTTTCTTTTTTTTTTCTTTTTAATTGAGGCTTCACTAAAAAGGTTGATTGTTTTTGCCTTACTAGTACTGTTAAAACCAGCAGAAAAGGCATAAAATCTTAGCCAAAAATAGAAAAGAACAAATTGGGGAGTTACAGATGAATTAGATGTTTTCAAATTGACTGGTTGTGATGGACTTCATTCTGTGACTTCATTCTAGGATATTTAAAGGTTTGCCTAAAGCAGTCTCAGAGCCATTAGTGTTATCTTTGAAAGTTCATGTGAGATAGATGAGGTACCAGAGGCTGGAAAAGAGCAAACACAGTGTCTTTCATTTTGAAAAAGTGTGGAAAAAGAGGAGCCAGTGAAATCAGTGTTAACTTCAGTCCACAGAAAAATTCTGGAACAAAAAAAAAAAGAAAAAGAAACCAAACATTTGAAAGCAGCTGAAGGATAACAAGAAAATGAATAGCTGCCAGCACGGATTTGTCAAGAATGAATTGTCAAACCACTTGAATTTCCTATTGCAGCAGGGTAACAGACATCATGGAAAGAGAAGAAACAATTGACATCATGTCTCTTGAGTGTAGTGAGGTCTTTTGAAATTGGCTTGCCTGACATTCTCTGTGTCAAGGGACACCTGGGCTAGATGAAAATGCTGTTAGGTAGGGACAAAACTGGCTGGAAAAACAGGTTTGGAGAATAATTTTTAGTTGTACTAAGGAGTATCAAAACAGAAAGATGTATTGAACAGTGTTCTATGGAGCTGTGCTTGGCTCTCATCGGACCATAACCTGAGTGATGCAATAAATATTACACATGGTAAATTTACAGAAGACTGAAAGTGAAAGGGACTGCAAAGCTTTCCAAGTTGGGAATGGCTTTGAGAAATAAGGAAAAGTGTCTGGAAGAACAGGATGAAACTCTGTAAAGTAAGCATAGAAAGATGGCAGTTCAGAAGAAATAATAAGCTGCAGAAACACAAGGTGGGGATCAGCTGTTTAGGCAGCAGTTCTTAATAAAAATCTCTGGGGATTATTGTGGATTGCAAACTGAACCTGAGGCAGAGTCATGCTGTTGCAGAAATGGCAAACATTGCTGTGGAATGTATAAATGGCAATATAATCTGAGAGATAGGTGAAGTAACTGTTCCGCCTGAAATGATGTCTGGTTTTGGGGTACCTTTGTGCTTCTAGAAAGATGGTGGCCACATGGGGACAATCCAGACAAGAGTGACAGACATGGTCACCAAGTCTCATCAAGAATTTAGAGCTGTCACGGAGAGGTTGGGGAGTGGGAGTGCTCTGATGTAGTGCAGGGAAGACTCCGATGGGGTCCTGGCAGCAATCTTCAATAAGTGAAAGGCTGGTACAGAGAGGAAGAAACAAGTTTTGTTTCATGTAAGAGGAAACGGGATTAAATTGTTAGGAAGAATGAGACACTATAGGAGAAAAAGCAGTTTTCTAATAATTTGTGAAGTCCTGGAACAGTGTCACCTCTGTGACTGGATGGCTGTAAGAACAGGAGCGACACGGGTACAGCTGATTGTCTTGGAGCAAGAAGTCCTGTAGGTGGTCTCTTAAGGCCTTCTTCATCCTACTTGCTACAATTCCCCAGTTTCTCTGCTAATGATAACCACCTCTCCTCTATAAATACTCAGGAAGGGATGAAATAATTCATTCGCTGCTGCTGTAGGACTCTACAGTCAAGAGTTTCGGCTGTGATTGGCATGATTGTCAATATCAGAGTGAGATGGAAAGTACTTTCCTCAGGCAGCGTGATCCAGCTTGGGCCTGTCACAGGCAGCACAAAGCAATAGGTTTTCCTGCTGTTCTGAAACTCCTCGCTGTATATTTACAGATAATTAGTCTGCCTGTCTGTGTCTTTCACGTACTGTGTTGGTGGAACTTCTGAGCTGTACAACTAAATGATTAGAAAATTGTTGAGTTCAATCCTAGTGTGTTGAGTTTTACTGCAGGCTAAATCATATTCTTGTCTTGTTATCCTAATCAATCTGCTCGTACTTCTTTTAAATTCCTTCACTCTGATTTTGATTCTCAGTGCCCCAGATTAAAGCTCTTTATCCATACCTACGTGCTTTCTCTTTTGTAGCTCCAGCACAGATTTGCATAGCAAAGGAGATATTTTTGTTTCTCCTGACCTCATCAATATTCTGGTGCACAGTGCACACTTATATGATAGTTTATTCCAGGATGATGAACAGATGCAAAAGTATCTTCAATTGTCTCTGGAAATTAGCAATGGTCAATACATCCTGCAAACACAATGCTGGATGCTGTGGCGCATGCAAAACATGCATGGCAGGCAGAGCATATAGCCTTTTCCTGCCGCCAGCACACTTCATTTAATTTTAATAGTAGAAGGAGATGTGGTATCTTTTGAACATAGATATCCTTGTGGGCTAATGCAAGCCTTAGACAATGAGAGTTTTGCATAGGAGAATTTGGCTTAACCTGTCAGTCTTCCAGAGATTAACAACTTCATCAACCACTGTTGATATTGACAGTCAGTTGCTAGGCTACATGTTTACTGCTAAATGAATAGGCGACTTGGGGCCAGTGTGAATATTCAACAGATTGGCAAATAAGTAAAACGTGCTGTGACTTGATTTGTTAATTATAGTCAAAATAAATGGCTGTATTGATGACTATGATTTTACACAGCATTAGTCCTCTGAAAACAGCAATTAAGTCTGCCATGTAAACATATATCTTGCCTGTGACAAAAAAAAAAAAAAAAAGAAAAAGCCTTAAACAACTGAATACACCACTCCAAGCAGTTTCACTAGGAGTCCTGAAGTGCTTACATTAGTTAAATTATGTCCTTGGGTGTTTTTACACCTCTCACTGAAGCACAACATTCAGGCGGGGTCTGGATTTTGAAAAGCTTTCTTGTTTGCTGCGTGCAGTGCTACTTATGGTCAGAGTTTATCAAGAGGAGCATGATCACACTTAAGGGAGAAAGCACAAGTAGTTGGATTTGGGGAGGATGCTTCCTTTCTTTTTCCTAACACTATTTTTTTTCCTGTTGTCAGAAAGCTAAGAATTAATTTATAACACTATATACTCTTTTCAGTGGCCCTTGTGAAAGAGTTATCACATTGCTGCTTTCTAGTTTATATCATCTCAGTTAACTGGAGTTCACTTCCCTTGATCCATACTATTTTCTCATTATATTTTAAAGTCAGTATATCAATTTTCCCATTCTGCATTTCAAGACTAGCATGCAGTGCCAGGTGCTCTGAGTATTCAGCATCACTAATCATTTAGCATTGCGTACATGTAGGCACTAGCACTGCTTTGGGATATATGGTGCCTTTTGTCTAAAGTATGGAAAATATCTATTCTGCTCTCATTTTTGTTTGCAATGCCTGCAGTGGTACTGGTCAAGCCTCTCTTCCAGGCTGTGGCTCAGTTTTGCTATCTGTAATATATAGCTGTTATTTTCTCCTCCATAAATAACCACCAACCTAAAGAGTGTTGAAGCTGCCAAATATGCCCCAAGTATCACAGAACAGAAAGAGAGTTTGTTTTAAGCCTGAGAACAGCAAATGTGTTTTTGCATAGAAAAACACAACTTTCTCTGAATAGGTCTGTGTTACCAATGCATGCTTAGCTTGAGGTTGAGTTTGGGCCAGTAATTATTTTTTTCCCTGAAGAGCAGTAGAAAGGAGCTCCCTTGTGTCAAGCCTTATTTTTGTCCTCATGAACATCTGTCCTTCTTTGTAAGCTCTTGAGTAGTTGTCTCCTGTGGTCTGTCTGTGAAACTCCCGAAATCAAAGGAGCAGAAGCAAAGTCATGCTGACCCACACTGAACACAGCCGGTCTGAAGTAGGTTGGAACCAATTGCTGGAACTGAGAGTGGAGAGAGGGTTCTAGCTTTTCCTTCAGTACTCTGCTGAAAGAGAAACCACCAGATGCAGTTGCTTGGTGGACAGAAGCTTGCAGAAAATTGGAGGGAAAATTTCTGAGGAAACTAGAAGCAGAGTAGGACTGGAGAAAAACCAGGACCGGAGATTGAACCAAGGAGCTGGAAGGCAGCAAATAAGAAATAATTAATATATGGAGGGCTCCAAAATGAACAAAAATCTTGGGGGAGTGGTAGGAGAACTGAGATAAAATTGATGAAAAAAGTAACATTGAGGAAGATGACAAGGAGGCAGATAATCTGCTGCAAGTATTGTTTGTCAGCTTTGATCTTTGCTTAAGGATATGAGATTGATGAGCACACTGCAATACAGCTGCATGGTACCCATCACCTTTGACACCAGCACAAGTTATGTAAAAAAGCTTGCAGAAAAAAAAAACACCTCTACCCTCCCCAAATATAATGACAAGATGTAGGATCTGAGCCGACTGTTACAATGAAGGAGCGAGGTGCTGAGAACATGACAGCTCTGTGAAATCTTCAGTGCTCCACAATGATTAAAGAAATGTTAATAGTTACCAGGGAAGGAATTGAGGACAACACAAAGAATATCAAGGTTCACCTTGAATGCACTCATATTTTGGACCTTTTATTGCTGAATGCTTTTGTAGGACAGGAAAAACTTCAAAGCAGGGCAAGGATATTCCAAAGTGTTGAATGGCTTCACAAAGTGGGTGGTAGACCAGCAAAGCTCACTGCCAAATGGCGTTGTGGATGTGACACATTTACACATTTTAAGTTCATGAAAGACAAAATCATTGAGAATTACTAACTGCATGTACACTATATATGGGTCAGGAAATCTCAGAGCTGAAAATAGTTGGAAGAGGAGAGAATATGAGTGGGAAATAACATAAATAAGATTGCTCTGTTCTTCTTCGTCCCCAGCATCCGATTAGGGCCGCCAGTGCAGACAAAAGCACTCCATATACATAGATTTTTGTCCTGTCCATTTCTCCTACTTGCTTTTCCTTTTGCCTGCACTGTACTTCATCTGCCAACTCAAAGTGGTATTTCAAGGAATTTCTATCCCTAGGGCTACATTTACCAAATTAGTTTTATGTCGTGTATTATGCCATAAGTACTGAGATCCTCTTCCTGGGAAGCTGACAAATGCTTTTTCAATGTGTGAAGCAGGAGCATTTGTTCTTCTGCAGCTCATGGGAAAAGGGGAGGTGATGGTGTTTCCCGAGAGATGATTAGCCTTGTAATGTTCCCCTGGGCCAAGCACCAGGAGGCATAGCCCTGGGTGGTTATGAAACTGTAGTGCTGCCTTTCTGGTCACGTCAGGGTTCCCAAAATATGAGCCATTTTGCAAAAGCTGCTTCTGTGCTCATCATAAACTTCCTTGCAGTCACAGACTGGGGAAGAAGCTCTGGCAGATTGTCTGGGTTAGGGGGTAATAATACCCTTCAGGCAATTTGTACTTTTTCAGTAATCCACTTTCTTTTCAATCTGTGTGTGCAGTTAGTTGTACCTGCCTCCAGGTGTTAATTACGAGTGGACAGGGCGCAGTAGCCTCAGTGTGGGTAGCCAAGACGGGAGCCCTTTTCAAATGTGGAAACCCTGACTTCATGCTGGCTGATTACTGGGATGCTTTCCCTAATCAACTCAGCAGCTTTGCAATGCTGAAAAATACACCAGCAGTCCTGCAAGAGGAACAGCGTCCTCCTAAAGCTGGCATATATGCTGCTTACCCAAGGTGAATTACCTCTTTTTGAAACAAACTCCTAGCATTTCTTTTGAGACAGTTTCAGACTAGCAGCTTTAAGCTAATTACAGGCCATTTCTAAACGTATCAGTTCTTGTTCCAACACTTTAGCAGGCACCCGGATATCATCTAGGTATAACAAACAGGCTGAGAGAGGCATGCCATGTAATACCCTCTTCGTTAGACTTTTAAATGTAGTCGATGTATTGCACTAGCCAAAAGCCATCGTTTTAAATTGCCACAGTCCTTGTCCTACTGTGAAAGCATGCTTTTTTCCCCGCTGTCCCTCTGGACCCACTTCCACTTGCCAATAGCTACTTTTAAGATTCAGGGTAGTAAACCAGACTGAGCTTTCACCAGCATCTAGGACACTTTTTACGGTAATAGACAAGCACGTGCTAAATGACTTCATGTTTTCTACAATCTGATGCTGTTGCCTTTTTTTTTCTTAACTGGACAAAGTCAGAGCTGTGGCTGAAGGGTCCCTTGTATCCTTCTGATGCGTTTCTTCCATGCCTCATAAGGCTTCTTTACCACTTCACTGCTGAAAAGAAGGATACTGTTTGGGTAGCCAGTTTCCTCAGAATCGTTCATGTTAAAGCAGTAAAATACAGCTTATGTGTTTATCAGAATGTGAATAATTTCTAGTGAAAAAAACACATTTTCTTGTTTCTCTTTGAATGCTTGGTAAGATGCCAGATTAAAAGTCAATATGTTTTATGAGAGTTCACATGCTCCCCTCTTTTCAATTTTCCTGTAGTTAATATTAATTTACTGGTTCTACAATTTGCCACTGCAGTCCCCTTTCCCTCATCTACTTCTGACTATTGTCAGAAGCCTTCAACATATGGATAGAGATTTAATCTTGTTCCAGATCCAGAAGAACTTCAGCAGCTGAAGTTCCCCAGAGATCTAAGATCTCAAAGCAAATTTCAAACTCTCCTCATTTTTCATTTGCTGGAAAGCTGCCACAGCCTGTAATTTCCAGGGGTTTATTTTTGCCCCTAAAGGTGGGACTTAGGCACTGCAAAAAAGATCTGTATGGTGAATCATGTAGTCCCCTGCCTTTCTTCTATTTCTGCTATCATAACTAAGGTCTCACTCCAGTTCTTCTGCATTTCACACCATTTCTTAATACATGCTTAAGTACCCTTCTCTCGTTATATATATTTATGTATATTTTATATAACTGTTAAGTTTCATACAAGAACTACAAGCTGGTGTCTCCTGGGTTGGTTCAGCTGGTGTTCCCCTCCTGCCATGCTGTGGGGCCTGGTTTGGAACTTGCAGTGCAGTGCTCTTTTCTCACTAGTCCTCTATTTATAACCGTTCTCCTTTAAAAGCATTTTTTTCCCTTCAGGATTAAAAATGACCTCAGCAGCATTCCTTCATCTTTGACATTGTTGTCAGTTTCTCTTACTTTATAGACTTGGGTTGGTCCTCACTCTTCCACAAAGTGTAGCGATGGCACAAACCATATTAGAATTGCTCAGCTGAATTCGAGATACAGAACTGTGCTTTAGACGTCTCGGCAAATTGCTGATGTTGTCTTCTGTTTGCAGCAGCTGTTTCCTTTTGTGATATGCAGCTGTGAAAGAAGTTCAGGATCCACCATAAATTCTGCAGTCAATACAGTATGTGTTTGTCTTTTGCTGATCTTTATTTCCGAGTCTACCTGAATGTCTGCATGCTGGTTCATAGCCAATTTGCCCTTGAGTTCCTCACTGATATTTGAGTGTATCAGGGAAAGGTTTTGTTCCCACCCAACTCAAATTGAGTTGTTTTTTTTTTTTTTTTTTTCCTCTCCCTTCCTTTCACACTGCCAGAGTTGTTGATACTGGTTCATTTCCATTCTCCAGGACATTTTTCAGTTCCCTGAGCCCTTTCTGCAGCTTATCAGATAGCAACTTCCAGGTTGGTCAAAGCTTTTGTAGCCCTTTCCAATGTTATTTCAAATCACAACTGTTGCAGCTGCATCTCCTAGGCTCTTTAGGCACTTTGCCATTGACTTTCTAATACGGGTTCATCTTTACCAGTGAGTTTTCAGGTGCTATTTTAACTCCTCCTGTGCTTTACATGTTTGAACTGTGCACTCCCTTTTGTTCTGCCCTGATACAGGAGAGATACCGGATCACAGGTTTTGTTCTTGGAAACCAGAACGTGGGGGTTTCTCCCCTTAGCCCTGCTGCAGGAAGCCCAGAGTTTGACTGTTAAGAAGAGCAATTGATGATTGAGTCACCTGTCTTTGATGCAATCCTGTTTATTTACAAAGTCACGATTTCTGTATCTCAGGTAGAATCAAACGAGATAATTCCCTTGCTTACAACTCACAATCTCTTTCAGTCAGCACTTGTCCCAATAGCTTTCTTAAGGTTTATCTCGAAGTCATGTTGTTGATGCTTTGTGGCTCTTTTTGATGCTTCCTTTTGGCTTTTGATTTGCGATTCTCCCACAAACATCCAAAACAAGCATTCTGCTACCAATCAAGGTCCTAACCATCCAGGCTCCAGGGTTTATTTTCATTCCAGACTTCCCATATGTTTATGCTTTGGATGTTCTCCCATTGTTTTGGTTATTTTGCTCCATAGAGGAGCCTAATGTTTATTTGTACTTAGCACAAATGAGAAACAGTTCTTAGACAAGATTTCAGTAAGTTTTGGTCAACCCCCCTTTGATGGCTTCTTACTGCTGTATGGATGAGGGCTCCTAAGGCGTGTATTCATGTTGCAGGGAGATGTGGGCAGTCGTGGAGCGTTCAAGGTGAATTCTTAGGTTAACACGTCTGAACTCTTCAGGTGGCCTTCTAGTTGCTGTTAGTCTGTCCCCCCGTCTTTGTGCCAAAGGACTGATAGTGAGATTTGGATGGAGAACATTAAGTTGTTTCAGTGGAAAACAGTTTTTTTTTTTTTTCTTTATATCATTTATGGGTGTCAGGAGCAAAAAAACCTTTAGATTTTTTTTATTTTTTTTTACCTTCTATTTTTTAAATTATATTGGTTAAGTAAAATTTACAGGTTCTTTCTTCCCCTTTCTTTGACTTTGAATAAGTGTGAAAAAGACCAAGTGGATTTTACTTTAAAATAACAATAATTTAAGCAAAAAGAATTTGGAAGAAAACATTCAGTTTAATTCAAGACATTTTGTCACATGACTTTTTTTAACCATGGCTTAGCGCAACCATAAAGTCAAACTTCAAGCTCCTTCTCAACAAAGATGCGTAAATATTTTACTCCTGGTAAAACTGCTAAAATCTGAGTTCTCAAAGGCACCTGCAGACTAAGTTGAGCCAGACACGGGACATAGTTCAGTGCTGCCGTGCTCCTATTGGATATGGCCATCACAAGTACCTGTACCAGCCCCTTTTGGAGGCAGCCAGGTAACTGAAGACAGGGTCTCAGTATCTGCAGGTCTGGAGATGCTGCATGATGGCTGATTGCTGCACTTTTGCATGAATGACAGTTCTTTCTTGACTATAGGGAAAGGTTTAATGCTCCCATTGTAATATGTAGCTGGATAAATGTAGGCATTAACTTGTGCTTTTAGACATGATCAAAATCACCTTGTGGACCTGGACTTACCAGGGTTAGAAATGACTCATCCCTGAATTACTTCTTTGGTGCTATAGTAACAATAAAAATATCCGTATTTGGTGCGGATGCTGGGAACAACCAGCTCTGTGGTATGAGAAAAGGGACATGCTTTTGAGCTTTTCCACAAACCTGGGAGTGCAGTAGAGGATGGAAATGGCCAGGTGCCAGCTTCAGAGTGTCCTGAAAATGCAAGCTTGATAGGTAATAGGGTGGGTTTATAAATTCCTGGCTTTTTGTTCTCCTCCCCAGCACCTTCTCCAGCTTCCATAATGCCAATGGGCAACCTCGCTCAGCAAGGGCACCCCAGCAAGTCCCTCAGCTTCTGGGTGGATGGCACAGAGGCTCAAATGAGGATGGTCAAAGCTTTTAGATATCAGGGAGAACTGCAACAAGCTCTGCCATGCTCGTGCCAACACAAAATGCTGTGTTGCGCAGAATCCAGCCTTTAATTCTATCAATTTCTTGTTTGACACAGGAAAACAGAGTGTGATTAAAGAAATTGTGTCTTAACTGACTGCTCCATATTGTCATGCCAGAAACAATTAGCTTAACTAGAAAGTTAATTTAATTGCAAATGTGGATGGGCAAACTGTGCCAGCCACTTCATTATCATTATTCTATGTTATTCCTAATGCTTAGTGCTGTTTAATATGTTCTTCTTATGGTATATGGTGATGTAATTAAAAGATTGTCTCTGCAGAGGTTAAGGTTGCTGCTGAAAATAATTTCCAGTCTGTTTTACATGTCTTAATCTGTGGAGTTTCAATCCATCCTTTAAAAGCATGTTTGATAGAATTTCCTAGGATGTTTTTCACTTCTATAGATGAAAAAGAAGAACTGTCAGAGACATACGTAGCAGCAAGAATTGACCACAGACATTTTTGTAGTAAAAATATTCTGCAGTTTCATAAAGGAAAAGATTCTCCCTGTTCACTTTTTTTTCTGTACATTTTGAGATGTTATGGTTAATTTGTCATTTTTACTAACACAAAAAATTGCTTAGACTGAACTTAAAGGTAAACATGCAGAATGGGTGATTAAAATGACAACACGTAATGGCCCCACTTGCTGGCACACAAACACATGGTGATGGACTTCTGTAGTGGGCAGTTTTTAAGAATGAATTCCTTTGGAGTGAAGAATCGTGTAAGGAAAAAGTCAAAATCCACTAGGAAAACGTTGAAATTGTCACGTTTTTTTTTTTTTCTGAAATAAAATGAATGACACTAGAAGGGACTCATCCACCTTTTCTCTGTGAACAATATCATTATTCTTATTTTGCCTTACTGTGTTATTTTACCTTAGCATCCCTTAATATTTTGTTACCTGTATCTTGTTGCTAGTTTTATTTTTGATTATATTAGAAAGCTGATATATAATAGACTGCCCTGACAGACTTCATCGCTCTCCTCTTTAACCAACTAATTGAATCAAAGATCCAACCTTGTCTTAATAGTAATTTTTACATCTGCTTTTTAAGCAGTATTTTGTAAAGAAGAAAATACCTGCTAGATCAGTCTTCATCCTTATGGTTCTAATGCATAATATTCAAGAACGTGTTTCATTATTTAAAAAAAAAATAATAATAAGATTTGAATCAAATTTTGACATTAAACCACCCACCCTTTGGCAGATTCCCCTGCATGGAAAACTCAGCTTGAGAAAGGAGTGTTACCAAGGTTGAGTGAATAAAAAATAATAATAAAATGGAAATTGCTTTAGCAACATTGCTTGATTATTTATTTTTTTTTTTCCCCTTATACACCAGATACAAAAAGCATCTCAGCCCACCTGCCTCAGAGCATCAACTGATCTGCTCTTGAGATAAGCTGCCCTACCTGTTTTCTAGGTGTTTGGTGACAGTTGTTTGATAAGGGGCGCTAAACCTTCACGTGCTGCAGTATATGATGTTAGCTGACAGCATATCTTGGACTAAACAGGCCATTCATCTGATCCAATATGTCATTTCTCACGTTCCCATAGAAACTTAGATTAATCAGTCATTCCTGATGCATTTCTTGTACAATATTGTCATTTTGATGCTCTTTTGCTGCTAGTTTTGAAGGAAGCTTCAAATTTGTTTGAGGAAATTGAGCCAACTTTGTGCTGCTTTTTAGCAGCAGGTACTTTGCCTGTAATGAGGAAAATGTGATTTTACAGAATTCTTGCAAGGTAAAGAAAACGTCGCTTCATATCCTTAATGAGAGCATTCTTATTCAAGAGTGCTTGACTGTAGTTATAAAGGGTGCTATCCACAATGGTTAGTGTGGAGAGGAAACCTTAAGTAGAACATGCTATTGTGGCCTTTGAGCGGTTCCCATCTCCTCTATTCAGAGAGCAGAGTTAACTGAGGATAGCAAGAACAAACTGTACATGCGCTTGAGAAAAAGAACTTGACTTGGCAAGTTGGCGTAAGTGTAACACAATATATTACCACTTTCTGCTGGGCTTATTCTCTTACTGTCATTGACCAGATCTGTTCAACGGCTGCCATTTTCGGTTGCAAGTAGAAGAAATCCCGATTCCACCCCCCCACAAACACATGCTTTACTTTCCAAGAAAGTCAGTTTATGTAATCGATACCAGGTCTGTCTAGGAAGCTGTTCCGAAATTTGGGGGAGGGCAGGGGGAAGAGGGAGGGCTGAAGGATGAAGAAGGAACAAACATTGGACCTGACAAAGCTTGAAATATAAAACAAAAAAGCATCTGCGAGGCATAATAAAACAAAGTGTATATACGTGTTGTTCTCACAGAGTATTTGGCTGAGCCCGGGCAACGGGAAAGCATGCATAGCTAACGCTCCTGACTGTGTGAAACCCTTTGTATACTCCAGAGTCTCTGCAAGAGACCTTGATTACAGAGTTTGGCATGATACCCAATACATTTTTTGGAATGGTTTCTTGTCCATCACTGACTCTCGTAATGAGAAATTTATACACCATCCAAAGCGGATAAATTAATTTCAAACACTTTTGACTTGGGTCAACAATGGCTATTGGCAGTGCCTATTATTTGCCTTTTTATTAAAAAAAAAAAAAAGGGGGGGGGGGGGAGAGAGGAATTGCTCTTCTTCATGGTGATAGCATGGTAAAGACTCTGAGTATAGTGGAGATAGAATCTTGGCAAGCACATATATAGGTCAGGATAGAGTATTTCACTTTTCAATGTAAATGAAAGTAATTTTCTTCAGTATGAACAGTTTAATAAATTCCCAGGATGGTTTTCATTAAGAAATTTGCATATTGGCTAGTGTAAGATTTTTTTGAAAGCAATCAGTTGGCAAAAATAATTTGGTTTTACTTCTATTTTCCTGATCCAGTTAACAGTCAAGGAATGAAGTATAAATTAGCTATCCCTTTGAGAACAGCATTTAAAACTGAGATGCTTAAGTTAGCCTTTTAAAGATGATAATTGTACATATTCTCATGCAGATACGCACACCAGAAATGGGAAAAAGGCATTAAAACACACCTACACAAAAAACCTGTGGATTGGAAGCAAACAAGAAAATTGCTGCAGTCTTCTTGGGAGATACTGAAATTAGGGGGACAAGCAAATAAATTACTAATAAGTTCCCATTATGTGCAGCCCAAATTAGATAACTTACTACATTTTCTAATTGAATGTAAATTCTGTTTTTTTGGCTGATCTTTGACTTTTCCTGTGTGTTTTATTTTGTACGTGCAAGGCACAAGGATTTATTGAAGAGAAAATCCTATTTATATACCCGAGCTATCCAAATGCCAGAATTTCTGCCAGCTTTTTAAATATAACTCGAGAGCTTCATGTAAACAAATTATTTAGGTTTTCAGAGTTGTATGATAATAGCAAAACATAGCACTAATAAGTATTAAAAAGGTGAAAAATAAAAATGGGATTTAAAAAAAAAACAGAAACATGAAATATGGCAAGAAACCAGAGGGGATTAAAGAGTGTGAGCACAGGCTATATTGCACGTGCATTTTTATTTTTGTTGTATTTCATTTAGTTTCTTTGTGCAGGATCTGTTTGAGTTTTTGATTTTTGTTTGTGACTTAAATTTAGTCTGTGTTGCGATAGGAATGACATAAAGGGAATATGTGATTTTCTGAGAACTGCTCTGGGGACTTTTTCTGAAGCAGCCAGCTTCCTTCCCTTTTGGCTCCCCTCTTACCTGCCTGCTTCCTTCGTGCAGTAGGGCTGCCTGAGGAAGGTGAGAGTTGCTGGGTGCCTCAGAGGTGGGGAGGATGCTTCATGCAGCTGATACGCTGGCTGCACTGCGCATAGTGACAACTGAAATACGGATCCTGGGATGCTGTGCTGGTAGGTCCTGATGGCATCGCATGGACACCCATTATTAGGGAAGAACCAGAGCAGGTTTTCAGATGAGCTCAGACTAGATGATCTAATGGTCCCATCTGGCCTTAAAATCTGTGAGTCTATGAAAGACAGTCCTGCAGTTATAAGCATTTTAGAACTGTCAATTGCAGATTTACTTCAGCATTAGAGGCAATTGCTTCCATGCTGAAATGCTCAGTTATGCATTATGTGCATGGTGTTATAAATGCTCTATAAAATAGAGAGATGCGGCATGAGCAACACACAGCAAAGGAGAGCAGCTCGGTGTAATAAGAACAAGGAGAGTCGATGTTAAGGTCTGTAGAGGATGGCTATTTGGAAGAGATCTGCGAAAGGAGAAGAGGCATTTGGAAAAGAAGAAAAGAAACACGCCCCAAATGTGAGGGAGGCTGAAGCTGCAAAGCCAAGGAAGAAAGAAATAGGCAGGAAGGGAAAAGGGGGAGTGAGAGAGAGCAGGAAATTAGAAAGGACCGAGAGCAGCAGAGAGTGAAGCTGTAGGATGCGAGGGATGAATGCAACTTGTCTAACCCCTTTATCGCTCTAGGACTGTGCCTGTGTGGCTATCATTCAGCATCTCTTCTGCTCTGCTTTCTTTAACATTTCTGGCTAAAAAACAAAGGGAGATAATTGAGAGGGGGAGGAGACGTGGGAGATGAGGGATATGTACTTTTTGGTCCCTCTCTTTGTTAATGGAGGGGATGCTGGAGGTGCAAGGTCCTTGGGCTGACAGAGACCCTGGCATGTACTCAGCAGCCCATCGGCAAGAAGCAGAGAGGTGGGAGGGAAGGGAAAGGAAAGGAAGGAAGCAACTCTACACATGGAGCCCCAGCGCTGTCAGGGAGGGGCATTGCAGGCACCATTGTACAGCAATCATGCAGTGATGTTACAGAACTGAATACTAAAACTGAGCTTTTCTTCTGACTCCCGGGTATCTTACACCTTTTTATTTTTATTTTACTTATTTATTTATTTTTATAGCATGGAATACATTTAAATGTGCTGAAGGTCTGTATGACAGGGCAGGGTCTCTGCCCTTTTCCAAACTGCTCTGAACGTCTGCATCTGATCCACAAAGCGCCTGCCCAAACAGCCCATCAGCCTCTGCCCTTCTGCTACATCACAGCGCAGTGTGTGCTGGAAGGACTTATGCTTCTAGGGAGTGCATGCAACAAAATATTCCCATGATGGAAAAATACAGCTTATTGAGATAAGAATTTCTCACCAATTCTGCTGATTTTTATTTTTTTTCCCTGTATGTTTCTGTGGTCCAGGATGACTTTTTAATTTTTAATTTTTTTTTTTAAGAGAGAATGAGTATATTTCAATTTGCCAACAGCTTTCACTTGAGATAATGGAGATGTTGGTTGAAGTCAGTTGTTTCTTTAAGCCCACAAATCTTCTACCCTACTCCTTGAACTACTCAAAGCAGTGCGATAATTGCTTGGCTGTTATCTATGACACGGTATCTTGTTTCTTTTTCCTACAAAAATAGTGGAATGATCAGATTTTATAAAGTCAAATATTTGTGCTTTTTATTTTGTTTATTTTGCAGACCAGCATCCTTGTTTTCTCATCGACGGCTAATTCTCATGTCTTTCTGTTTACTCCAGGCAGTAAGAGAAGGCACTCTGTAAGGTGTGGCAAGGGCTGGACTGCAGTTTTATTAAAGTTTTCCCCAGAGTAAAGGGAGGAGGAAGTTGATTATCTTGTAATTGGTATCTCTCTGGGGTGCTGCACTTGTTAAATCTGCATGTATGTGATGGGACTATCTGGTTACACTGAACAGATTACCTGCTGATTGCTACTTCTGGGATTTACTGATAGTGCTGAATGCCAAAATCTTTCTGAACTGTGAGTGGAAGAATTAATTCCAACTGCCTTCGTTTACTTTTTAATGACAGCTAATACTCTATCTAGGTTTCGTTGTCTCCAAGCATAGATACTAGGAAATCTCTTCTGAACAGAGCAGACAGGATTTGCTGGCATTTCTACCTGTTGCTTCGATGGATGGGGAATTATTTGCTTCCTAGCTGAATGTCCTTGGCTTGCTGTTCACTTTTAATAAGGCAGCCGGGTTTTACCCTTGGAGGCACTTTCCCTTCTGCGTTTGGAGATGGGTGTCAGCCTCTGAGGTCAAAACCGGTTTGTTTGTTTTTCCTCCTTTGGTTGTGCGGAGTTGTTAATCCAGGGATTTTATCTCAGGCTTTCTTTGATACCTAGCTGGTAAAGCTCATTTTGGTTTTTCCGTGGATGACAAACTCTGCAATATTTCTCCCACCGATGTTTCCGGACACTCATTTTTAAACTCAGTATAATCGAGAGCAACTTGGCGCACTGGGAGCCGATGCCGAAGGCGGCCAAGTGCGATTCCTTCCAGGAGAGCAGTGGCAGGGCTGAAGCGGGCCCAGTGAGGCCTCCCTTGCGAGCTGGCTCCCTGGCACGCTGCCCCCCGGCCTGCTGCCTGCGGGCGGCTCGCTGCGAGCTGCAGAGCTCCTCACCGTGCTGTGCCCGGGTAGCAAACAGCGCGTGGCCAGGCTGAATGGGGCTGGGGACGAGCCGGGGGGATGTATTCCTGCCGCCGGGAAGCGAACCGGATCCGGGCGCAGGCCGAATTGCATAACAGATGATGTATTGTACAGCCTGTACCCTCTCCTAAAGAGCAGAGGTGGGCACGCCAAGGCAGGCTCGAGCCTGGCTCCCGGTGAGCGCTGGGCTCTGGCCTGGCTCCACGGCCGCCAGTGACAGCGAGTGAAGGAAGAGGCGAAGGAAGGCGCTGGCGTCACCGCCGTCCCTGGCACTCGCGGTTGCGAGGCGGCACAAAGCCTCGCTGCGGGGCTTTCTCCTTCGGCTCTCGGCAGCCTCATCTTCCCCAGGTCAGGAGATGGGAGGTCTCCTACCACCGACCCTGCAGGGGGACAGTGGCCTGCTGCATTTTCCCCATAGGAGCCCCAAGTGCCGTGCTGCTTTGCAGCATCATGCCCTGGCTCCGGTGACCATGGTGGCTTCGCTACAGGGCCAGCAGCATCTCCTGCCTGGGCAGCTTGAGCCACAGCTGGCTCCAGGTCTGCAAAAAGGCAGCTTATCTTCAGCCTTGAAACACTTAGCAATGAACAGAAGCTGGGCTCGTTAAAAAATCCCAACAATATATAATACAGAGGGGTGTCTTTTCCCACTTTGTGGTAGATCAAACACATTTATCTAAGGTTTTAATTTCTTTTTCTTTCACATCATAGTGAGGATCTTCAGTAGAGAACGGAACAGCCGGGTGATGTATTTTTGGGTTATAACTTGAGAACAAAAGCTCATTAGGACTCAAAGATTTTATATGGATAACACCACCCACGGTTACTTTAGATAGGGTAGAAATGTTTTTATGCTTTAGGGCACAAACTAGCTATTAAATTACTAGGGAACTACAAATATCTACTAGACATATCGATGGGAGCGCAACCAGAACGCAGAGTACTACATAAAATAATTATATACGGCACAGCTAATATTAGATCACATGAAAGTACATGGCTGTTCCATAAAAATGTTTGCATCTCTGTATTGGACATTATGGGGGGCAGGGGGGATTTGTGCCCTGTGGTGCTCACTTTGCTGTCAAAGGTTGGAAACCTTGCAGCCTCTCCTGGCATTTTGGTGCTGCTGGAACCCCCAGAGCAGCTGAGTTTGCTGAACTAGCAAAAAGTCCTCCTTGTTCAGTCCTTAGCTGGGATGTAGGCAGCCCAAGGGAGAGAGGATGGATGATCCATCGTGCCGTGAGGATCCACCGAGTGAGCATGTCCTTGACGTGTGAGCCCGAATTGGGGTCGGTGACAAGGACAGCTCTGACATCATATGAGTCATGTGAGGAGGGAGGGGTGTCGCTGCCTCCTGACGGGGGGACGCATCTGTTCCACGCTAGCTCGTGAGATGTGAAGAGGTTGCAGTGCTAAGATGCACATAGGGAGAGTGGGAGTGTGCCGCTTAGCAGGGCTTTTTTGAGTTTGGGAATCTCATTGGAGCTGCCTCTCTTCTGCTCTGCGGTTCCCAGCCCTTGGGTGCAGGTGGTGGCCAGACCAGAGCCGGTGCTACAGAGGGACGAGAGCACCTCGGGAGCAGCAGCGCTGGATTCCCCACCTCTATGGGACTCCGGACATCTGCTTTTGTCCCCCAGGCACACCTGAAGGATAATGCAGAAAAGCTTGAAGAAGGTCTTGTAGGATGCACTGTTATTAACAGGGTGCATAGGCACTGTTGGATTCGCTGCCTGGTGTTCCCATTAGAAGAGGCGCATTTTGAGTCGCTAATAACTTTGCCAAATGGAGACGTTGCGGCATTCGTACATGTGAGATTTTTCTAAGCCATATCTTCCTCTGTGTGCATCAGTACTGAGAGCTCCATAAAGAAACATTTCTCCGAAGGAAAAAAAAAAGGAAAGCGTGTGAACATGTAATTTGGACCATCAAAAAGTATACATGCGTGAGGAGTCAGTTCTAGCTATAGAGCTAGAAATATTTCATTTTCTGCCTCCTTTCTTCAACTTCCCAGCTTAACTGTCTCTTAATGCAGAGAGGTCCTGTCTGTGCTCTGCAGCCCTTCTGAGCCCTTTTTAGGGATTACAGCCACAGTACTAGGTCCCGTACAACAACAGTGAAACCAAATCTCTTCCCTCGTGTAACTTGAGACAGACGGATGGTTGATACCCGTCAACAGCAGACCTGTGGGTTGAATACAGCTATTGGTCAGCCTGACCCATAACTGAAGTTAAAGTTGCGTCAGTTTTGTTGTTTTACTTTTTGTGGGTACTATCTAAAAGTTTAGAATTTTAAAGAGGATGAGAAGCTGAGGAGGGCCTGAGGGTCTGTGTTTGTAAGCCTCCAACAGAGGAGGGTCGTGGCGCAGTCATCATGAGTGAGCTGGATGGAGCACAGGGAAAGAGAGAGGGCAGCTCTGGTGTGAGAAGGTGGGACACTACATGCTTGGGTAACTCAGTGGAAAGGGAACCAGCGGGAAATGCAAAGAGAAGGCTGACACAGTTCAGCAAGTGACTAAGAAAAGAGCATAACAAAGGTTTTGGCAGATACTGGTGAATCAAAACAAATAGAGACGCTGCAAGAGCTGAAGTAGGTATTAAGTAATCTGTATACAGAGGCTGGTGATTCGCATTTCTGCCTGAGATTGAGAAATGACAAGGTGTAGAGGAAACAAAAAGGGTGATAGAGGTGCTGCTGGGAATCGGTGTCATAGCTCTGCTCTTGTGGAGAACTGGCAAAACCTGAACCCGGATCCCTCAGCGCATGCGTGTTGAGCACATGTTGCTTGGCTTCTGTGCTTGACTAGCGGCCACCGCAGCCATGCAGCTGCAGAACAGAGCAGGCTGGCTCATGGCAGAAAAAATCCTTTGCCGCCAAGTGGCAAGATTATTCAGGGGTGCTTCCCTTGCCTGGGGGGCTTATGCCTCCAGAAACATACCTTGAAGGTGAAAAACACTGGGGGGGGGAACCTGACCCAATCCAGCTGTGTTCCCTGTAGTGTCTGCTGCGGCTTTGCCACAGAAAACTCGTGTTTAACTATTTTTTATTATTTTAGCATGTCATTTTTCTGCCAAATTTTCCTTGGGAGTGTAAGCTGGAAAAAGTTTTGGGTAGAGCTGGATAGTACAAATCCCACAATTTACATCTTATCTAAACCATGAAGGAATTTTATGGAGCAAGTGAAAAGACACATGTGCAGGGCTGGGGCTTTGTTTCAGCTGAACGTGCAAGTGTGACAGCTTCTCAGAAAGTCTCCATATTGCACAATGGAAGTGTCACTGAGCTCCAGTACTGAAGCTATCATGATAGTAACCTGCACTGCACAAATATCCAGCAGTCTAACTCATATAGGGACCCGGTTGTTTTCAGCACTTGTCATTCAAGGTGAGAAATAAAAGCTTCTCAATACACTGCAGACAGCATGGGATGAGCATGAGTGCTGTTGAGGTGTCCTAGTTCAAAGAGCAAGCCAGTGGGAGTGCCAGGGACTTCAAACACACCTGGTAACTTGGCCTTTTTAATTTGTATTTCAGGTTTTTGTGCCCTTTTTTTTTTTTTTTTTTTTTTTTCCTCCTCAAAGGCAAGCTTCTAGTACTCACCATGGGTTTTGTAGGATTCTTCTTCCTCTATCCCCATTTTCTCTGATTTCTTTCTCTTCTTTCTCTAGAAGTCTTTGCGTCTGGACAAGATATTCATGCAGGAAAGTGCTGGGAGTACCACATCTGAAGTGGTCACAAATTACAGTAAAATGGGAGGGGGCAATGAAGGGGCTTTCTACCTGCTTCTATGCAAAGAGCTGTCATACAAATACCCATGAGAATTTTGGTACACTTCAGTCCTGTATGAAGCCCTAAAATAACCCCCCAGAAAAAATATAGCTTCTGCTTTAGTGGCTCTCCCAACACTGATTTTCTTATTAATCTCCCTAGCAATACTTATAAAAATGCTTGACTGTGGTTACGCAGATTGTCTGATGTGATCACTAGCAATTATGCTAATCACAGTCTTCTCACAGTTCTTTCCCATCTGTTTTATCCACCTATGGATACTTACAGTAATGTACATGATAAAAGAGCCTCTGAACACATCCCGCTCTCATTTGCTGGCCACTGTATTTGCAAAGGTTTTGTGGATCAGACAGTCTATAGCCTATGCAGGGGAGGTGAGGAGTGAGGGGAAGGAAGTGGCAGAGCATTCCCATTTTTATGGAAGAGGAGTGGACACACAGGGCTGAACAACTTCCCAGGGATGCCTGTGGCAGAGATGGGGCTTGGTCACAGGGCTCTGGAAGCCTTTTCTGTATGAAGCCACATAGGCTGAGCATCACACAGGGGAAACACAAAACAAACAAACATAAAACCAAATCTGTCTATTTCCACTTACTGGAACTGGGGAAAGAGGAACGAGAGGGCAAGGAGCAGATGTTGATTGCTTGCCCTGTTGATGTCACTGGCTGTGGGTGGAAAGACAATAAAACTTTGTTTTCTTTGTTGTGTGCCTGAAGAACTGCAGCTTGCCAAGTGCAACTTGGTTAGTGAAGACACACTATCCCAAACGCCAGCTTTGCACAGGGAGGCAGTGCAGCTGGCACCTACCACTGGAAGCAAAGGGAAAAGGGCTGCCTTCTCTTGCGGGTGAGATATTTCTGATGGCCGGGGCTCATTTCAGTGGTCCTCCATGTTATCGCATCCTTCCTGCAGCCCAGTGAAGGTGCTGCCTCTCAACATCTGGGCTCACCAGCAGAAAGAGTGGGATGATACACGGTGTGGGTGGCTGCAGTGTGTCCTAAATTGGTGCTGATGGGGCAGTAAAGGCTTTGCTAGGGAGGAGGCTGGCAGCCCTGCGCTGGTGTTATGGCCTTGGTGCTTTGGTAACCCCCTGCGATAAACTACATGTGAGGAAAGAGATCTCAAAGAAACATTTGTTCATAGGATATTGCACTGTTTCAGGAAACTGAAGCAAAGGTTTATTGCACAAATTACTGTGGTGAAGGGCAATAACTTGTTTGAAAGGTATTAGATTGCTCTTTTTCCCCTTCGTGAAGTTTTCTTCTTTTTTTTTTTTTTTTTTTTTTTTTTTTTTAATATGAGGACCTGGTGCTTGAAAGGAAGGAAGTGTGGCCTGCAAAGACTGTACAAGGAAACTGCTAAGTTTCCTGGAGTTTCCAGGTGGGGATGGGATCTGCTGCTAGGTGGAATCCCTGGGTTGACAGAAGCGTCCAGGATCCATGAAAAATGCTGTAACACCTCTTTTACTTAACACATTACTGTATGCAAACAATGAACTTCTTGGAACAGGAAATGTGTTTTCATTGTGTGTATTGACATACCTATCAGACCAGGGCCCCAGTTCTGACCTGAGGGTGTAGATGCTACCTTGATAAATGGCAATTACTTTTCTGAAAAGCTTGAACTAATCTTAAACACAAACCAAAACAAACAAAAAAGCCCAAACCAGCAGTATTCACTTGGAGATCATTTATGGCCTTTGGAGAGAAGATGATGCTTTGTTGGAGTATTACCTGTCAGAAAGAATCCTTGGACCAAGAATCGTTTGGGGCGTTATATGACATTCAGCAAAATCATATCCGTTAGGAGATGCTTTCCTGCAGCAGATCCAGCTCAGGGTCCCATTTCCGGATAATGCAAAACACAATGGGACTACAGATTTCTGAGGAAATAAATCCTTTCCAAGCAGTTGTCGAAACTGTTGAGTCTAGGGAAATATACAGAGATGGATGGGATATGTCATTCTTAGAGGGATGAGTTATTTAAAACTAGTCTGGGGTATACTATTCTTAAAGGAATGAGATATTTATTAACAGACTTGCATATTCCTGTAATGATTCCAGTGAGAACAATGAAAATTGTGACTGAGTCAACATAAATTTAGAGTTAAAAGTTAACTTAAGCTTGGAGTTTTCAAAGGCACTTAGTGTTGACCTAACTCTGATCTCTTCAAAGTCAATGGGAGCTTTATGACTTACGTCAGTAGAAAGAAAATTGTTCTGATAAAGAATGGTTCTGAAATCACACCCTGAATTGATAAGCACATACTTTCACTATATTTTTGATATACTTTTGATAAATGCATATTATTCTAATGTGGATAGGTTGTTTCAGGTGAGTTTTATAATTCCCCAAGGAATAATGGAATGTTAAAAAAACAAAACAAATCAACCAAGAAAAACAAACAGACAAAAAAACAACCCAAAACTCCTTTATGGTAGGGAATAAGCCTTCTGCATTTTGCATAAAGCTTATCGCACCAAATTTTTAATATATAATAAATAAAAATAGTTCTTTTTTTCAAACGCATTGCCTAACTAAATTATTAAGTCACTGGATATCATTTATGTTTTTAAAGTGGTGACCAGGTGCTTACAGAAAGTCTTAAGATACTCAGCTGATAGACAGTTAAATCCATAACATATGCCCCACCTGGAAAATATGGCCCTGAAATAACTATTCAAAATTAAATTTCCATGTGAAGTTTGCCTATTTTGGGCCCCATCTCCAGCTGGAGGACAAAGATGAGCTTCTTTGAGAGTTAAATATTTTACCCCAGCTGAGCATTGCATCAAACTTATTTTTGTCCTTCTGGTTAGCTGTGATCTATAGGGCTTGATTGTGCTTGGTTGATGCACAACTGGGAAATGCGTAATATACAGAGCAAACCAATGTGATGTTAAAGGGGAAACTTGTGAGCAAAATTTTATTCTGCATAAAGTCGATTGGAGTTTTGCCACTGATTTACATGGGGTTAGGATTTTATCCCCTAACTTTTCTCACATCTTTACTTTTGATGTCTTGCTGCGTCAGCGTTTCTGATACGTTAAAGCCAGTTTATATGTTCTGAAGATACAGTGTCTGGTAAAGCATATGACGATGCAATCCTAGTATAAACCTTCCGTGTGTTTCTGTTCTGTCTTAGGCATTAAAGGATGTGTCTTTTTGGCTACTGCTCTGCTGGAGCTGAAACTTTCCCAAAACTCACAGCTAAGCAGTTCAGTGTGTGTTGCATGGGACAGCTACAGAATTCCAATTACTGCAATGGTGAGTAGCTCTGAGACATGTAATCCTCAAATTTAAGTCATTAAGAAGGCTGTAAATGCACCCAGGAGCATTCAGGAGATAAAACAAACACATTTAAATATATATATATGTATAAAGATCTTCAGGCCATAATACCTTTTTTGTCAGAAGGTATTATCTGATTATTTGTTTGGTGTATCAGAATGATTTGCAAAATGAAAATAACAACCCTGTTTCATTAGGCATTATAAAGCACTTGCAGAAAGACTCGGATTTCTAAGATATGCATTCTAAGAAAGCAAGTGCTGTAAGTGTGATGGAGGAGGGACAGAAGCATGCAGTGCAGTTTACATACATGTGTTTTTGTTATAAATGAAACAGAAAAGAGAAAGCAAAAACCAGGCATCCAGATTTATCCTTTAACCTGCTCATCAATGAGCTAATTTCCTATAGAAGCTGTTGTAGAAATGAGTCTTGAGAAGGGATTTGGAGGAAGATTTAAAGAGGGATTTGAAATGTTTGGCTCTGGTTGATCAAGTTTTCCATTAATGGTAATTAGTGATAAAAGTCTTGCGCTTACCACAGGTTCTGATCAGATAGCGTTTCTTGAACATGAGGGGGCATCTATGGCTTTGAATGTTGCATGGGCATGTATTATATTGTACTGCTTGAGGTTTATGCTGATCAATATACTGTGAATATGAATTTAAATGCAGATTATTGTGTGTTGGATATGCCGTTGAGTATTCACAATGATACAAGTCCTATGTGTATACAACATACAGATATGCAGATACACAGGTTTAGCTGATTGTGCAGGCATTACATCATTTTTATGTAACTGCTTCTGTGGAAATTACATAGTAAATGATAAAAATATTTGTCCTCATTACTACCATCACAGTATTTTTCTAAGAAAAGGACAAATTATTTTCCTGTTTGCAGCTTACCAACTAAAGATCAGAGATACTTGAAGTCATAAGCTGTACTTTGTTGTTGCTGGTATCGCAGCTTTAACCACAATTCTTTGCAGTGCTCTTTCTGGTGAAGGGAATACAGAAAAAACTGTGTAAGTTTGTTTAGAAAGGTTTTTAGGCATTTCACCTATTGTGCAGTATACTTTTATTTTGTAGTCCTTCCTTATATTTACTGTATTTGTGGTTTGCTGTGACAGCACTTAAATTCCTCCATTGTGCTTTATTTTAAGACTTTCAGTTGCAGCTGAATTGAACACTTTAGAATCCTAAATTCATCTTTCGTGTTATCATGCTTATGGTTTAAGTTGTCTTGCTTTAAAAGCCAGAAATTTGGGGCCTAGGCAAATGTTGCAGATCTTTCAAAACCTGTATAGTGATGCCAAGTACCAGGAGCAGCTTGAGACCAGTAAATGCAGCAATTGCCCCTAGAAGTACTCGGCATTAGGCACAAAGGTATTTACTGTTCTATATCTAAAGACATAAAACCAATCACGCATCCAGTGCCCACACTTTTTTTCTTCAAACTGTAATGAAAAAGAGACTTATCATGTAATCTGTCTTCTAGACATGTTTCCGCTCCATTTCCGAACTCTCCTTACTGAAAGACAAACCTTAAAGAAGAGGAACCTAATCACGAGCTTCATTATATGCCCTGCCATAGCAGGCAAGTGAATAAGCAGGGTTCAGATTGTTTCTTTCAGCTGAAAACCGTATGTGCTGATTGCAACTTTGTTAAATACATAAATAACTGGAGCCCTTCCAATCAGAGGCAGCCAAACCTTTTAATCATATACAGAAGTGTTCCTCGTGACATAATTATGCTATCCAGACTCCTTCCTTCATTGGGAAATATTCTGTCAAACAGTAAAATAATTAGCATGGATTTTAAAATCAGCATTGACATTCTAATGTCTAATTAGGTAATTGTCATTGGCACAGCAATACCTATTAGGAGCATGCAATTTGTGGAAGGGGTTTTGATGGAACAGACTGCAGGTGCAGATGGTCTAACAGCAGGACTCTTACCCGATGTAAACAAAGGTATTTTAATTAGCCATGTGACCCTGATCATTGTTAAAAGGTAAGGGCTGCGCATTCATCTTCCCACCATGTACTTCCTGGTACTTTCAAGGGTAGTGTTGAAATACCTCGACCTGGGGTAAATTACACAGAGACTTGATTGAAATTCTGTTCAAATCTAATTATTGTTTCATTTGGCTGTTGGCAACGCTAGCGCTATATTGCAGTTGGCTCAGAAGTCTTACCTAGTTCCCAGTCTATTTTTGGTGTATAGATCTCAATTGCTAACCTACACGACGATATCAACTTTTGTTTAGTGTATCAGGGAAGAATTCCAAGATGTTGAATTTGATGTTCACCAAGTGTCTCTCTATAGCTTGCAGGAAAATAGTTTTTAAAAATACAGAGGGCTCATATAAAATTACAAAAATCCATTGCTAGTGAGTTTGCATGCAACTTAACATAGATTTTAGTTGAACTTAATTTTAATTGAGAAAACATGAATGAACACACTATAGTAGCTATGAGTAACCTTGAAATTAAAAATACCAGAGACCTGGTAGGCTCCCTGTCCTGTCTGCACCAGCTATGGTAGAAGCACTGCATGTGTTAGGTGTTCTCGAGCAGATGTTGCACCTGGTAGTTAAGCAAAACTTCAGGAAAACTCTGTGCATTTTATTTTTCTCATTAGTGCAAAGGGAACAAATACCCAAAAAAGTGAAGGAAAGGCACTTTTGTGAGTGTGTGTATATATATATATTTATATATATATATATATTATTTTTTTTGCTGGAGGCTCCTTTGTTGATGTTTCAATTACATTACCATTTTCTAATTATAATAAGAGTATTTTTTATTAGAAGAGTTTGGTCTTACTCATATTTAGCTTTTTAGCACTTAATCACATAAAACCAAATACACATGCTTCACTATAGCGATGTAGTCTAATTTATTGTTTTGGAGTTGTTTTTGCAAACAAAAAGAAATGAAGTATTTGTAGAGGTGGGGCCTTAAACTGTACACTACTTCATGCAGGGTCTGTCTGTGTGGTATGTTTTTTTTAATGTTTACCTCAATGAATTTTCACTAGATCACTAATTTTCACAACTGATACTCAAATAGGGTGACATAATTAAATACAGAGATCTTCCCTCTCTCCTTTTCTGAACTAGTTGGTGCTGTGATGAGGCACAGGAATACAGTTCTCTAGTCAGTCTGCGAGTGGTTTTGTTGTAAATATTTACATATGCCCATTATCAAGTCCAGAATAGTTCCACTAGTCTGAGAGTAACTCCTGAAACCATTTCACGTTCAGTCTGAGTGGAAGTGCTGGATCAGCATCTAAGTTAGACAGATCTAAGCTGATGATGACAGATCTAAGCCCAGATGGCTACAAAGGTAGAATCTGGTGCCCTGGAGGTTCTCATTGTTAGTAATGCCTGAATTGGGTATAAGAGGCTTGGAAGTTTAGAGTTTTGGCTAGTTAAAAAGGAGAAATAGTGCTGGGTTCAGTCAATGCTAGGGACTGAATACAGGTGACAAACACAGGAGCCAAGTTCTCCCCCTCCTTTGCAGAAAGAGAGCAGGTACCTCCAGGGAAGGACAAATCCCCTCTAGGAAATGCTTAGCTATCTGCAGTGGCTGGAAGGAGGGAACTCTGGCTGACAAACCTCCTCACTTGGTTGCGTGATAAATGATAATTTGCTAGGATGGGGTCTGTGCCAGTGTGCAAACTGTTTTTAAAGTGTGGTTTGGTTTTGTTTTTTAACATTTCTGAAACTGCATTGCTGCAATTAGTGAGCAAATGTGCACAGTACCCTACTTGAGCCAATTCTGTAGTCAACATTAAGACAAAATGTAAACGGTAAATCTTTTGTTTATAAATAATTTATACTACCAAAGTTCTTAAAATTCTGGAGCGGCTGAGGTGTATAAGAGCCCAGCAGAGCTGGTTTCTTTCAGGACAGTAGCAATGGCTGCTTGGGCATGGGGCTTCTTTAACATATGAGAATCCAAGCAAATTTTTTTTGGTAATTTTCTTTGTCACTGTGTTTTGAGTAGGAAGATCTCTTAGGTTCTGGAGCTTGGTAAGTCTTGATTATTTCACACTGGACTATTTCATATTACTACTTTATGAACGTTGCTGGTTCTCTAATGAAATACATGCTGGGCTTCTGACTTTGGGTTTAAATCCACCCAGCGCAGTGTAATGAAGAATCTGTCTTCCTCATAAAGGTGGTATAGACTAATCTCCTGATTATTTTTTTTTTAGAAGCTGTCTATCTAAACACAGAAATATTTATCTAATCAACGGTGAACTTCTTTTATCATCAGATTAGGTAAATATGGCAAAACTTTTCAACTTGAGAATTGTGTGGCTTAAGTAGCTGCTGCTTTCTGATGAATGTGAATGTTTTTCCACTTCTGTCAGGCGAATGCTATAGAGACCTTATTGTTCGAGTGTGAAATAATGTATACTTGCTAGTTAATGAGTTCAACCACCATGAGATAATCCTCAAGTGACATGATGCCTGTCTGTGCTTAAAATAAATAAATAAAAGCTAAAAAGAATACAAATGATAAGCACACATTATATCTCTCCTACTGATGCTGGGGTTTAATTATGGGGGACAATTACCTACCATAGTCAAAGGATTCGCACATTAATAACATTATATGGGGATAATGTCTTTCTAAGCTGCTATACCATTTAAAAGCTGGTACTTATGTTGCAATCCAGATTCCGTCTACCCGTCAGTCCTGTCTGGATTATTGCTACATTATGTAATGTGGTCTCATGTTTGTTTTTTTTTTTTTTTTCTGTGTAATTAACGTGTGGGTCTGACTGATCCAGTCCACTCTAATAAACCAGCATTAATGAGTGAAATAAGTATAATAATAATAATAAATCCTACATGATTTCTGAACTTCTCTGTTACTCTATGACATTTGTATTCAAGAAACACGAAGATTAATTTAAACAAACGTATGTATTTATATACAAATCTAATTCTATTCAATTTGCATGATGCAGTCTCTGAGAACTTTTCTCTGGTTTCACCCAAGAAAAAAATAACTGCATAAAAGAATACATTGGGTAAATAAACCTTCTAACTCTGCATTCCCCACTGCTTTTCAGTCCTGCACTTTCACAGAGGAGAGCTACGCTAAAACCTGTCAAAACTTAATCTCTTGCATATCCTTCTTAAATATTGTGTTTTGTGCTTTTCCCCACTGTAAAACCTGTTACTGATCCCTCCTAAGAATGAGTGAAGGGTTTGTGACAATATTTGCAGGTTATTAGAAAATCCCAGGAACACTGATGTCTTCAAGATTTTGCAAAATGTTCTACTTTTTGTGTAAATTTTAACACACTTATTTAAGACATGGCATTTATTTTAGAAATATTTCTCTGGTGGGCATCAATTTTCAGAGGAAGAAAAAAATCAATGGCTTGATTTAGTGCTGGTTGCTAATTTTCAAAAGTTTTGAGAAAAAGTGACATAACTCATAAACTATTTCTAAGGGTTTACTGCTTTCTTTTGTGTTTAATACTGGTTACTGATAGCAAATGTAGTGCCTGTGCTGTGAAGTGTTACAGCTGTGTCTAATTTACATATTTCCTGTGTTTTTTAGTGAAATTAAGATATTTTCCATGTATTTAGTTGCTGCTTGCCTGATTTCTTCCTATGTTGATACATTAATAACTCAAACAGATAGTGATGTGCTTTCATTTTGCTTTACAGCACCTCTTAAAGTTTAGGAATAACAGGAAACTCTCTTGTTGGCTTATCACAGAGTTAAAATTGCAAATATAAACACAATGTACTGGTTTATAGGTTGAGGAAGTACCATATCACAGATCAATGCAACTCAGGTTGATTCCAGTGGGGATTATTAATGTATGTCAGCTCTAAATTCGGTCCTGCATTTTGGGGATTTTACTACCTATTGCTGCTGGTTAGTTTCAGTGTCTTTAAAATCTGCCCATTCTCTGTAAATGTCAACTTGAAATTGGAAGCAGAGCTTTTAAAAGATAATTTCCAGTTAAAGAAGTTTTTTCATGAAACTTGCATCAACCTGCGTAAAGTAATCCATGAACTAACGTAATAACTTCCTAATATAGCTACACTTGAATTCTAAGGATGCTATAGCATGTAATCTCCTTTCATATTAAGTATAGCCTATTTAATACTTTCTCTCAGGATATATATATATTTTTTAAACTAAAGCCATTTTTAGGCTTCAGAAAAAATGTTAGTAAAATGTTATATCAATCAACCTGAAAATTAAGATGAAACTGTACTCTTACCCAAACTGTTCTAGAGAATGTGTGCGCTAGCTTTGTGTAGCAAGGTTTGTAGGAAATGTCTTTTATTACAGCTTCAGAAATAGCTGGAAAAAAAGGATGTGGTCTGAAACAGAACCAGCAAATTTCTGCTGAAGAACACTTTGGGAACAGTTGTTTTAGTTTAATTTCATGTTCCTCTATTAGAAAACTGGAGGAAGAGGTGTAATTAGCACATGTGAAGCAGAGCAGTGGTCTTGCTGAGAGAGAGGTGATATCCAGGGACAGAGGAGTAGCCAGCAGCTGTGGAGCAACAAAGTGTAAAAGGGTCATATACCATAAAATGAGCACCTGTATGGAATCCAGCAGTTTTTCTAGCTTGTATGTACCGCCAGTGCTTGGGGGTGGTGGTGCAGCAGTGATTGTCCCAGACAACACATCTCCTAACCTATACATAGCCACAGTCCAGTCTATCTTAAGGTGTCAGAGGTGAACTCTTTCCACCAAAATATATGCTGTGTATCTTAATTTTAGGGAAAACTATAACAACCTTCCAAATTTGAGGCTGGGAACTCAAATTCCTGACTTGACCGAATACCACGAAGTACAGGCTCAGTAGAGATATTTGGTTTATGGCACGCTATAACTTCCTTCATTAACCTCTCCACATTTCACAGACTATAAACTACCTGTCTCTTTCTTTCTGCTAAGAGAGAACCACATTATCGTCTCTTTTCTTCCTCCCCTTTCTTTTCCTCCCCTCCATGTGAACACCCCCTCTGTTTCACTGGTGCCAACTACCTTTCCTTTCAGAGATGGTCTTATAAATACTTGTCTTAATTACACTCTAAGTAACTGTTCTCAATTTGTGTTTAGCTTTGAAGTCTGCTGCTTGTATTTCAAACAAGAAATAGAAGAGAATGTGTATGCCCAAAAGCTTGTATTCTCTCTAACTATACCAGTTGGTTTAACAAGTGATGTGGTCTCCAACTACAAACTTTTCTTGCTTAGTTTCCATGTCAGTGCGGGCCTCTGCACTGGATAATCAGGATGGAGAAACTGGGAATGGAGGGCTGCTTTATGACAGACTCTTACCTATTTGTAGCTCAATGTTTCTTTATTAAGCTTCTTTCCCATGTGCCTTGTCTGCTTGTCCTTGCTGCTTTACCCACGGTGATGGTGCAAGGATATGGGATGCTGCATACCCTGTCCTGAAGTACACGTGTATGGATAGGATGCTATAATGGGACACGTCTGTTGCTTAAAAACATTTATTCTTAAGATCGGGAAGATGTACTAGTGATGTATTTGTTGCACTGGTTTGTCTGGCTTCATGAAGAATTTGCTGATTTGTAGTTTGCTTCTGATGATTTTGATGGAAGTGGGAGTGTGTTCGAAGGCTGGAGAGGAAACTCAGCTCAAGGAAAATTTCAGAGACAATGATCAGGGATCATGAATTCCATAATTTCCATGGTGCAGTGACATGCCGCTGTCAGAAGTTGCTGGATATGGGGCTTTTGTTCACCACTGTGTTGAGCAAGTACAATAGTAACACTGTTCATTCAGAGATAAACTGTTTCCCTGGAGAGTATTTCTACTGAGTAAAGTTCATATTTAGATGGAGGAGATGGAGATGGGTCTCATGATTGTTCTTCTCATTATAGATATGATGGTGCCTCAGGGTTTGGCTGTGTAGCTTGGCTTTTTAAATATGTTTTGGATGATTGCTAACTATATGACATAGGTCTGTGTTTTCATTAACAGTAGTTTCTAGGCTACTACTTCTTATGCTAACCTGATTGCAGATCTGTGCTAATGCGCCTCTGATACTCTCTAGAATGTAGATGTTACAGAAGCTCTTCAGGCATACTTTGATGGAGGAATGGTTGTTACTGAATTCCTCATGGAACAACAAGAAGAACAAAATCTTTCAGCCATTTGTGCATGTTAGTTTTGGTTGGTGCAATTACCTAGAACCTGTCCTCTAGGGTGGGCTACAAACAAGTTGGTATATTGCATGACTGCTTAAATGCTAGTTTCCTGGGGTTAGAGACAGTCAGTTGTGGTTTTTGAAGAAAAAGTGGTGGTGGTAGTGGGGTTTGCTAATGTATTTGGGTTTGAAGTCCGATGGTTAGGTGTCACCTTGTAGGTATTCAGGAGATTCTGATGTTAGGGAGGTGTTTGTTGCAGTATCTGGAGGATGAAGAAACAGAATATGTCAACTCATGCAAGGCTTTGTAGGATGTTTCTGTGAATTTTGAGAACTCTTCAGCAGGGCTATAATGGATGCCTGCACATGTCCAGTGTTTCCTTGCTTATTTGTCATTGCGACAGTGTGAAAAGTTTGAGGAATGAGAGATTCAAATAGCAGTTTTCCTAGGAGCTGTCAATAGATGCAATAGTACATACATGTATATAAACTCTGAAATCAAGAAGGGGGGAGTAAGGTCTTTCTTAACTTTCTTGTAGCAGGTAGTGTATGTTAGTCTTACTCATGCAGTCTTTGCAGGTTAACATGACAGTAGCTTCATCTTTGTCTGCTCTTTGATGACTGAATCATAGGGCTTCTAGAAAAAATCCTTTAAAATTTGGTTAATGGCTGATTCTGTTCATTAGTGTTTCCTTGGTTTGTTTTATGAACCAGTTGAGGTAATGATGAAGTTAGGGGAGGGAAAAGGTGTGCAGAAGTTACTTAATTTTTGTTATGAAAAAAAGTCTTGGAGGTGTGGTTGGTTTAAAAAAAAAAATAGTAATTCTCTAACGTCCCATGTACTTGTGTTGTACTTATGTATTTATTGAGTAGCTTCTCTGTGTAGAAATGTAGATCTATGGGAGAGGTTTACTTGCTTGTTAACTTATCAGAAACCCCAGCTTAAAGCTAGATGTTGCAAAGGTGCTCTGTGGTCATGGATGTTGCAGCTTTGGGTGAGGTTGTGGTGTCTTACCAGTTCTGAGGGCTTATGTGGTTTATTCCATCTACTCTTGCTATGGTGGCATATAGAACAGTGGCAGGAATTCTTGATACATTTCTTATTTTAATATTGTGATTAAATTTAAATGACTAGAGATCAGTTAATTGTGCGCACACATAATTATCTTATGTACCACAGTGATATTTGAGGATTCGCCAAGACTGGGGCTCTGTGGTTCTTGGCTAAGCAGCAAATAACCCATTCCTGAAAGAGACATTGCTCTGATCTCTCCTATCCTTGTTCCTCAATATTGTCTCTTTGGTTTTTACACCCACTTTGTGTACATTGACCTATATTAAAATGAAAACTTTTCAGGGAATGGCTTGTTTATTACTTTGTATTACAGTACTTACTGTGGTGGAAATTCTGCCTGCCAAGATCTCTGAGGACACCACAAATACAAACAATAATAATACTGAATCACGGAAAGTTACGCTTTCATCTGTTTGATATTTACATTCTTTATGAGGGAGAGACTCGGCTCATGCCCATATTTTGCATTGTGTGAAAACATGCTTTTACTGGAGTTCTGGCATGTTCGTTTAGTGTCTTGCTCTGTGCATTGCCTCCTGCTCTTTTACTTCCCTGATAAACTCTGCAACAGCTCACACCCACTGTTGAGCAAAGAAGAGGAAACTAGGCTCAGAGAATTATGGACTAAGGATGAAGCAGTTGTGGACCCACTTGCCTTATTCTTGCATCAGTGCTGTGAAGATTTGCATGGAGGTGATGGGGGCCATGATGCAGCCTCTAGTCCCATCCCTCAGGCACCTGCTCTGGGAGAGGGGTGACCTGGCACCCTTCGTGTGCCTGCTTTTCCCTGTCTTCCTTCCTGGAGGTGTTTGTTCTCACACCCAACAGTAACTTTCAAAAAATCTTGCTCAAACTCCTGTTTAAAGAGCAAAAATGAAATGGTCCAGTCTCCCCTTCCAAGCTAACCATGTTAAATTATGAAAAAAATAGTGTTTTTATCCCTTCCATAGACTTCATGGTCTCCTCTTCCTCCTTTATGCATCTTTTGCTTGCATTATGATCATGAAAACAGAGGCAGGACAAGTCTGTGTGGATCGGGGTAGTGGAGTTTTGTTTTTGTTTTCCCCAAAGGGGCTATTTTATTCTAAAGTCATGTGGGCACACAGTCATGAGGTAAGGCCTTCAGTTTTAAGTTTTTCAGGTTTATGTCCTACCTATCTAACCTGTGTATTTACATTGTTTAGCTTCTCAGTGTTCTGCTATGCTGAATGCACAGCTAGGTGTAAACAAACAATAGCAATACTGGCACAGAAAGCCAGCCGTGAGTCTTTGTACTGGATGAAGAGAAAATTCATGGCAAGTGCAACAGTGAAAATCATGCAAATTACCAACTGTAGCATTCTAAAGATGTAATTACTGGACCAAAATGCCAAATTTTCAGTCCTCTTCTGATTAGTTGTTGGAGCAATGAGTTATCACAAGATTGCTACTTGTTAATATTGGCAAATCAACAGCTGCTATTCTTTGGTATAATAATATCACTAAATTCTGTGATTGTCATGTATCTAGCTTTACATCAGATATGATTATGCCCATTAGGATTAAAGTCATTATACGGTAGGATTAGAACTGAGCATGATTTTGGATAATGACAGTGTTAGTGTCACTATAGATTTCAAATTACATTAATTTTTGTCAGTATGGGAAAAAAAAATACACTAGAAAACATTTTCACAGGGACTTGGGGATGTGTTTGGCTCCTGGTAGTAGCATTGATATGATATCTAGGCTATAAATGAAGGAGGGTCATATAATTTACTGTCTACTGAAAAGAATATGTACTCTGTCTTCAGAAATTCAGGTGCTGTAGAAATGATCCGAGCAAATGCTGCAATTACTGCAAGCTGTCAAAACTCTGTTTCCTTTGAACAGAAGTGTCCAGAGCAAATACTGCAACAATGAATCTTTTTATCATTCTGCAATCCCATTTGTGATAAGAGGAATTCCTTGGGGATTATTTTAAATTCTGTACATTAGCAGCAGTTCCGTGGGTTAAATCAGATAAAACAGGCTCTTATCAGATTATTAGTCACATTAGGCAATTACATTCTTATCTCTTAGAAATAATTCTTGCAGCCTTGGTGCTTATTTTTCCTCATTAGAAGCGGCTAATTCCTGATTAAGATCTTTTGCCTTCCGTACAATAAACCTTTATATTGGATTTGCCGCATAAATTGAAAAATACCTTGCGGCAGAGGGGGACAGCTGCGCTTCCCCTTTAAAAATACACCTCACTTATAGTTTGAACATCAGTCACACAGATTTGCCACTTGCAGTTTGAGATTTAAGAGAACTACAATGCTGTAGTTCTTTTCCTGCACCAAATTTAAAGGGCCTCCAAACCAGCATGGTTTCACAGGACAGGGAAAGCAAACATGTTTTCATTTGTTCTTATGGAATTTGGTTTAAATTGTGTGAAAATCAGAGTAATGGAAGGATATTTCACATCATTCGTGTAGCTGCTGTAAATGTATTGCTCCATGAGTAAGCCCACCTGGGAGATGCCCTCACAGGGCGGTTCCTGTGCAGTGTGGGTGGGAGGGATGGCGCAGGGACGGACCCTAATCCCTACTACTTCTGACTCTTTTGGAAAGTTTTCTGCAAACAGGGTGTCACATGAGTGGAGCCGTGCTTGCTGGCAGGTATGTCTAAAATACAGGCTCATGTTTACTGTAGGAACTGGATCAAAGTTGTTTTGCTCTTTCATGTAATTAACTCAACCCAGAAGAAATATCCAATTGAGCGATTTACTCCAGATAACCAAGGCACTTGAGAAAAGGCAAGTGCTTCAGTGGAAATAATACCTGGGAGAAAAAAAAAAAAAAAAAAAAAAAAGAATCAGATTGCTCCACAGGTCTGTCCTGTCTGTGTTACCGACATTCGTTTCTGGTGCTGAAGCTGATAACTCATTCTTCCCACCCTTCCGGGAGCATTTGCTCTTGTGATTGCTGAGCCATCCCTGCGGCTCTTCTCTGTGTGCCTTTCAGTACAAATCTGTGCCTTACATGCAGAGGCCTCGGCACGTGGGTGTGCGTGCGTGTGTTAGAAGCAAGTGCAGTCGGTGTTACTTCAATATTTTTGTAAAGGATTAGCAGAATTTTTTCCCTTATTAGAAGTGAGATGATGAGAAATTTTCAAAGGCAAAAATGGCAAACACCTAACTCCTATTAAAAATAAATGGAAATTAAGTGTCTGCCAATTAAGACTGTGAAAACCTTTCTGGTGGTCTTTAGGATTGAACCAAATTACATTGAAAACCAGATGGGAATGTGTTAAGGATGAAGTGATTGCTTGAGACAAAGTGTGGCCTGTTGGAGGTGGTCCTGAGTGACGTTTTCAGTGTCTGTGTATACGTGATGTATGTCATATTATATTTACAGAGCACCTTTTGTAAAAAGTTCTCAACGCTTTGGCTGTACAAGTATTGTAACGTGCATTGCTTTCATTCTGTTTTCATATCTCACAAGTGATGTTAAACATTCATGCCCAGAGACATTGCACTTGGACATCTGTCCACTGGATTACATGGGAAAAGCCAATAGTTACATGACTTCTTCATAGAGCTCTTGGAAACCAGTTCTGGGATACAATTTGAATGGGGTTGTAGCCTTTCAAAATAGGAAAAAAGAACTGCGTTATATTAAGAAACTGATGATACGTGGGAAAGACAAAAGCAGTCTCTTTCCTGAATTGCAGGACACCACTTAAGGCTTTGTGCTCAGGTTCTCACCTGGGCAGGGCCGGGCCTGCAACTTGGGTCACCTCTGTCACACAGTGACCAGGGCATGCTGAGCCCTCCCTTCTTACTGCCCTAATTCCCTTTAAAGCTGTCCTCAGGAAATGATCTGGCTCTGACAGAGTTTCTTTAGGCAAAAGTGTTAGTCTTAGTCCTAGGTGTGTGCAGCCAAACTAGCCCAGAATATTGAAGCAGGCACTAGATTATGTTGCCTGAATAGGTCAGGAGTGAGAGAAGGAAGCATTGTCTTTGCATTTGTCACTGAGGTATAAAGATAGTGATTTACACAAATCTTGGGAAGCTTTGGGTAGAGCTGAGAATCTGAACCCTCATCTGCTCCTCCCGGTGTGGCACTACAGATCTGCTGCGGGTTGTGATCTGCCGGTGTCCCAACTCCATGCTTTGGGCCAATGTGGTTAAAGGTCTGTGGCAATGGTACACATTGAGTGATGTGGGATTTGGCTGAAAGCATTGCTTGGAGCCTAACTGGCTCTCAGGCTGTCTCCTCCCTTAATCCCCAGCTGGAAAGCAGAAGATGGCTGGGGGCTCAGGGCTGCCCAAGGCTGTAAGAAATGTCTGGAATATCAAAGTACTGACACAATGCATGTAAAATTATTTCTTGAGCTATGGTCTGACAGAAAAAGTTTGTGCAGGTAAAGTCCATGAGATCAGAAGTCTTCACTAGAGTGGAAGATGATTTGGCTGTTATCTAATCTGTACTCAAAGTGCTTCTGGGCCATTGGAGCAGCACAAAACATCTTTAATGGAGCAGTGGGTCTTGGCTGTACAGTTATCCTTCTACTTCTCTGGGTAAACTTGGCTGTTCACTGATATTTATTTTGCTGTAAAACAGATAAACAGATTCTGTTTATAGAATATTTTTTTTTCATTATTATTATTGAGACTTCTACTCTGGCCAAGTTCCAATTATGAGGAAAGGCTGGTGGAGCAAAACCAGCCGGGTGGGGTAAAGGGGTCTTGAGCAAGCTCCTGTGCTGAAGCTAAATTCTTGGCTCTTTCTCAGGAGTTAAGTGTGAAATGTTAGATTGCCTAAGGTGTGATAGACTAGCCTCTTTTTCCTTTTCTGGTAACTATACCATTTTTCACCACTGTGTTTTGCACAAAATCTATTTTGCTGTCCATTTCAAAATTCTGTGGGGATCTGAATTAACTGAGTCCATCCATCTTCTCCAGCTTCTTATAGATCGCCATTGACCAATAAACTACAAACATCATTCTGACTAGGGCTGATGGAAAAACAAAGTCTCCCAAAAGCTTTGATGTGTGTGTGTATGTGTATATATATATTTTAACCAAAAGAAAAAATTCAGAGAGCTGCTACTTTACTGGAAAGCCTGTAAATTTTTATTGGAAAAATCCCAAGCTAAAACATTTCAATAGGAAATACACATATTTCTTTTTTGGGTTTTCTCCCCTACCTCCCCCATTCTCAAGCAGCTAGACTTAAATTGTTCTTTTCTATGTGTGTAAAAATTAAGTTTCCCACCAATGGGATGCTGTTAGCTTCTGTGCAAGCTCTCTTAGAGGTATTAGACCTCAATTTCTAGAGCTTACATTAGCAGCTATCTCAGGGTAGCAAAGAGCTCAATTAGTGTGGCCATAAATTTTGAGCAGCTATGATTTCCATCTCTTCTCTTCATTGAGAGTTGTAAGCCTTTTCTCTTCTAAACACAAGTATTTTTAAAATGTGCTTAATAAAGCTATTTTTGTTCCCAGTCTTTTCTCAATGTTTGATGTTGAATGAAAAATGGGCAGCTCTCTAGGAACAGTACATTGTAATGGTTGCTTTGCTGCAGAGGGATTTGTGAATTTTATGCTTGTGGTTACTTGGTTTTAACAAAGTCAGTCTCTCCGGGACCAGCGTTCTTACAATAAGCATAATGGGCACTTGTGACACAAGGAGAATTTACAACAACAGTAAGAACCTGCTTATGGTTCTTGTAATAGCCTATGAGACCATATACCGTGACCTACCTTTCAAATTACATCAGATGTGGACTCAGCTATAAAGTATACAGCTTACAGTGGCCATACCTTCTACTTGTTATTTTCTGTGATGTTACAGGAGGGAAATAGGTGTATCATGTCTCCTTGGCACTAGCTTAATTTATTATATGGCTTGTGCATTTAAGAGCAGTTGGCTACTTCCCAAGCTCTTTATGTGAGATGCAAATAGTTGTTTCTCATAATCTTGAGTCTGTCCCATGACCAAAGACAAGAAGACACTAAATAAACCTTGTTAAGATACGAGCTAAGTGATTAAGAACCGTATAGGTCCTGGTGACTAGACCACCACTCCAGGGAAATTTGTCTGGTGACTCCCAATTTCCATCCTCCATGATCTTACTACACAGATTTTCCTTCTGCTTCTCATTTCTGCCCACAGGATCATTGCCTGTTAATCATGAAATGATGTCTGTGTATTCCCTGCAATTCTTCACTCTTGGAAAAAGTGTTGCCACATGGAATGTTTCCAAAGCTTTAATTTCTCTGAGGATTGCCAAAATATAACTTAATAAGAAAACAGAAATATAACAATATTTTGCTTTCCCTTTCAATCTGATTCTTAGTTGTTGTTATTTTTAAATCTAGGACGTTTAGTCCTGAGTATATCAACACATGTAGAAATAATTGCCAGAATGCAAATTTGCCAGATTAGAATGAGAACGGCATAAATTCAGTGGCAGACCACAGCAGTCCACAGCAATCTGTGGACTAGCTTGGGGGGGACTTGAAAATCATGGAAAAAATATGTTTATAATTGATAGGCTTATGCAAATCAAAAAGATGGACAAAAAAAAAAAAAAAAAAGAAAGAAACCAAAACCACTGAAGTTTGCTCTGTTTTTGGGCACGGGGTGAGGTCATGTTTTTAAACAACCTTCTCACCAAATTTTCTATGAGTCAGTGTTGCACAATGTTGAAATAAATGTGCCAAGCCCTGAGTTGCGAGAAGACTAAGGAAAATGTAGTTCACGTATACCCTACCTGAGTTGTTTGAGGTGATAATGACCTCTGCCATATCTTAGAGCAGCAAGGGCAAATGCACAGGACATGGCAATAGATTGTTTTTCTTACTGATTTTAAATTGATCTACTAAGAGAAGAATGAAAAGAAAGCTAGTTGGGAGAAAAAAAAAGAAAAAAAAAAAGCTAGGGGAACAAATACTTAATCTTTTCACTTCCTGTAGCACCGTACATTTAAAACATCATTACTTATATTCAGTTGGCTCTTTTCCAATATCACTCACAGAAAATGGAACGTCTCCAGCTGACTTCACGAGATTTTGGCTTGAGGCCTGATACTGAGAACTGGACTGAGCGTCTGCCCGAGCTCTGCTCTGCGGCACTTCAGAAGCAGCAGCCTGAACTCCAGGCAGTGCTGTGTCCACCGTCCCCAGCTCTGCACGGGAGGCTGGCTTACAAATAGGACAAGTTATATCCATGACTGAATTCTGTGCTGTCTGTTGGTTTTTGGCTTCTTTGCCTGGGCTATGTGTGCTGGATGTTGTGGTTTAGGGCCACGCAAACTCTCAGTGTCCTGGTGCATGGGGCAAGCACTGATTTATAAGGATGATAACTGAATGGGGCATATAAAGCTCTGCTCAAGTCAAACTTTGCAGCACAAGTGATAATTGTTTTTATAGCCAGCCTAACAAAGATTTTAGTGCCTTTAAATTTTTATTTGCTTAAACATAACAAAAGTTCAGTTGTAGTCACAGCTGTTTATTTTACGAGGCAGTTATAGGTGGATTTTGCTGCTGGTCAGGTTTGTGACAAACACGTGCTTTACTGAAGCAAGGTAAAAATCATTCCAGGATCTCTGACAACCTTGGCTATTGTACTGAACAGAACAGTTTTTTTTTCTTGTTGGATTGTCCTATTGTGTGTTTGTTCCTGTTAGCACAATAATAGAAAGAGAAGGCTTTACGCAGTTTTATTGTGAATGGGTGCTGATTCATAAATTCTGTTGAAACTGAAAAGAAGTTTATAGGAAATGTTTTTTAAAAAAAAATGGTTTGGGGGTATATTCAGTTATTAAAAAAATTATGAAATATGCAGATGGTTTTAAGTCTTGGTGAAAGAGTGTCCAAAACTTTAGAATTTGGATTTCATTGCATTTAACTTCCAAAGGCTGTTGGCTGACTGGAGACTTCCAGTGCTATGATCAAGCTGCAAATCTGTTCCAGTTGTATTGTCATGTGAACAACTTGCATGAAATACAGGCACCCTAATTCTGAAATGTGTTGAAGACTGTAAATGAGTCTTAGAAAAAACAATGCAGTTTGCTGATTTGAACAGAAGAACGTTTCCCAAGTATCTTTCAGTGGAGAATCAGGAAGGAAAGAGTTAAGAGGACAAATTTGTGTCTTCTTTCTAGAGTGGTTACTGCCCTGGATTATATGTGGCAAAACAATTAGAAATCAGCAGTACAGAACAGTTTCCTCTGTCCTCCAAATGACAAATGGCTTCATTTTTTATAAATGATGTGAAAGAAGTTGAGCTGTCAGCTTGCTGTTCATTTTACCTGTGCTCTTGCATGCTTAAACTTTTCTGCTGCTTAGGTTAGCAGCGATACAGATCCCAGTGCAATTTGCAGTTCTTCATTAGCAGTTCTGCAGTACAGGCAAGCAACCTTGAATACAAGCTTCATTTGTGTAGTTATTTGTTTGTTTATTTAACCCCCACACCTTTATCTTACTCCTGAACTTTTTGTGGAGAGAAGCAAAGATTTTACTAAAAGGAAAAGTATTTTTGCCCTTTACCCTTGCTTTGGAAGGAGATAAAAATGAAATCTGAGTGAAGGAAAGTTTTCTTGAAAGGGTGAGTGGAACAGCAAAAGACTCAATTATATTGTTTGGATCAAGATATTAGTATGTGAGATCCGGTTTCACATAGACTTCAAAAACAAACAAAGACAACTCCTTTTGAGCCTCTGGCAATGTGACTGGCTCCGTAAGATCAGAGCTCAAATTTACATGGATCTGTATTAGTTCAGGTATGAAGAGTTTCATTTTGCTGATCTTTTGAAGCAAATTCCACATAGCAGCACAAGAAAGGGCTGCCACATCGGATTTGACACCCTCCAACTGTGCCTTATGCCAATGTTTTCCTTGGTTCCCTCCTTACAAAATAGCTCTTTGCCAGTTTTCTGAGGACTCCATCCTTTCTTTCTTTCTTCCTTTTTCTTTTTTCCCTCCCGTTTGAGAATGGTTTAGTTTGGGATTGTTAAAGTATGTATAGAAATAACCATGAAGTACAGGGAAAGGAAGAGCTGGCTTGCAAATCCCTCTATTTTATTTGAAAAATAACCCTATTGGAAAGTGATCCGTTATTTTCTCTTTGTCTGTAAACAGTTCTTACTCTGTGTATGTTTGTTAGCAAAACACTGATATAGTTAATAGCTTTTCGGTTCTAAGATCTGCACTCGTAACATGTAAAATACCTCAAACCTTGCTCAGCTCCTGGTTTACACTGCTTCTCAGGCTCTCTCAGGCTGTGCTCTGGCATTAACCACCTCCTTTCCCCAGTCCTTCCAAGCTTCTCTGTACTGGCTGCAGGCTCCCTCCCCTCTGGGCATGAGACAGACCAAGGACTTGTGGCTGCATGCTCACAACCTGTACGGGAGTCCCTTCTCCAAGTAAAGTGCTGTTGAAACTGTTGCTGGTCGCAAAACTTCTACAGGTAAATTAAGCTATAGCAGCACAAAACACAGTGGAAGGCAGCTAAAGCAGCACCAACTGTCCAGTGCAGTCCTTGGTGCCTCTTCATAGCTCCAGGCTGGCTCCGTGGTGAGATGCTGCTTACATCTTTGCTTACTCTTTGCAGACTTGTGTGCAAACAACCAAAATGTGACCCAATTTACCCAGCTAATTCAATTACTGTTAAAATAACACAGCTAAGGCAACATAGAGCGCTCTCTATGTTGCTGCTGTGGCTCAAAAGCTGCTCTGAGCAAACGGTAACAACTGACTGCTCCTATAGTATGCTGTGTATGTGCCATACTGGCCTCTTACAAGCTTATCTTTTGGAAGATGAAGATAATACTTGTATTTCCTGAACTCTGCAGTTTTGCGAATAGCAGTAGTTAGTTTGCAGGCATGACACACTGTAACAGGCTCAACAGTTTTCAAACATGGTGTTTGAAAAGTCCATGCCACACAAGTCATCCCTCTCTGTAGGTGGAAAGTGGTTTGTGATCTAAGGCTTGCAAAGGGAAGCAAGCAGGGTGACCTCATGGCGTTCAACAGTCACGCTTGAGATGAACATCTTGATTTATAGACAAACTCTTAATGATCTGGAGTTTGGAAGGGGAGAGGTGGGTTGCACACTTGTTGGTTCTTGGGTCTTCATTTGTGAGGCTTTGAAGTTGGAGTCTGTTTCTAAAATTTGTAGAAAATTTCTAAATAACATTTCTGTGAAAATGTAACACAAAATCTGATGGCATATGGTTGTGTTTAGGTGACTAATACTCACTTGGGGCCACCTTCTTAATTTACTGCTGGCTTCACCATTCATGAGTAATATATCCACTTCTAGTTCATGCCAATAAAGCTTTATGCCACCACACATAAAATATTTCACTACACATACCACCTTCCCCATTGCTATGGCATTTTTGTGGCTTGTGTTAACAAATAATCACTGTAATGAATAGCATGATAAAATTATATAACCTGTAATTTTGCTTTAGCAACTAAAAAGCCTAAGAGTAGACTTTGTAAGGCCAAGACTCTAATGACAGCACTATCTCAAGGAGTTCATTTTCAGCTTGCAGTAATAGCAACGAAGAAAGTTGTTCTGCAAGAGATGCTCTGAAAACAGTTATTGTTTTTAAGGGGTAAGGGGTATCTGGTTAGTTGGACCATAACAAAATATTTACTTTTCTCTCTGTGAAGTTATGAATCCTGCCAATGTCATATTTACTATGCATCATCCTAGGTTCTGGATAGCAGCAAAAGCAATGCCATGGAACACTCCAGTGCCTTCTTTCCCCTACATCCTGGATTTGGTTGCTTTCAACAAAATCTTCTCCAGGCTTTTTTAAGTGACTTGTACATACGAGAGAGTCTCATCTGCCTCTTAGACTTGGTTGTCAAATCGTTTACAGATGATGTAAACTGGCACATCATCATGATTCTGGGATGGGGATGAAGGAAAAAATAGTTTTTGTTGTGTTCTTTGGTTTGATTTTTTTTATTATTTTTTTCCAACGTCACCTCTGGGGAGATGAGCATTCTCTGGGATGCAAACTGAAGAGTCAAATCGCAGACCAAGATACGGGAAATGGAGCTATTTTTAGTGAGAGCGGGTTCATGAGTGGAAGAAGGGGAGATTAAAGATGACAAAGAGAAGAAATTCACCTGTTTCCCATGTGTTCTTGCCCTGGCTCTATCAGTTCACCCTATATAAGCATCATTCATGACAGGGTTACATATTTATTCTTTCAGTTGTCTGGAAGCCTTGGGTCAAAAGAAAAAAATCTTTTCAGGATCTGACAAAATATTTTAGACAGAAGACATCATTTTTTAATTCTTCAAAAGACAAGTTATATGTATTCATTGCATAAGAAATCTATAATTTAACAGCAGCTGTGCAGCAGCCTTTCCATGCTATAGTGCAGTCTACTATATTGATGATTTCAAATATTTATACCATCATCCCACATTCATGAAAAATATTTAAATTAAACATGCATAGGAACAGATGCCATTCTGTTCTGGCAAGAAAACCTAGTCATAAACTTCTACTTATGAAATGTTATTTCACTTGACCCCTATCAGTTTAGGAAGTCATGAAAATTAAACTGGGAAAGTAGAAATAGTTTATGTAAGCTTTTCTTTCAGCAAAACCTTTCAGCAGATACGTGAAGACAAGATGTTTCCATTAGTGGCAGAACAGAGTTTGATTTGATAAGATGACGCTCACTGCTTTAACTTCTAATGCAAGAGCCAGTGCCCGGTTAAAAGTTTCTCTGTGCCTGCAGAAGGAACTTATTAAAGAAGATTTCCAGACCAAATGACAAATGATTCATTTCAGTAGTTAGTGCTTCTTAAAATTATAATTAATATTGTAATAATATTGTTAGAGATATTCTAAGACAACTACACTTGGTTTCGTACTGGAATGTGCAACTTCACTGTTGTTCTTGCTTTAAAAAAATGCAGAGAGGCTGTTTCTTACTATTTCTAATTAAAGCTGTGTTCTGGAAGAGTGAAAAGGGAAGGGAAATGCCATGTAAAGATTGCAGGCTATGGACATCATCAGCCCGACTCTATTCACGTTAAGCATTTACATCTCTCTGCATGTAGTCCATACTGGACTACATATGCATTTGTCTAACATATTTGTAGCAAGGTCTGAACAAACAATTGATTCTGTCTATTGTACCTAATCTATCTTGGCATTTATACAATCCTTTGAATCCTGTTATCTGGTGGAAGTTAGAAAAATAAGTGGGTGATTTCATGGTTCTCTCCACTTCTAATAGATCCTGTTTGAGATGTTATTCTTGGATTTTCTTCTTTTGGCTTCACATTTTAGCAGCCTTAACAGATTTTATTGTGCTCGTCCTCCCTTCCCCCCTCCACAACTGAACTAAAAAAATAGGTGGCAATGCAAAAGTTATAATGCATGTTATTTTTCATTGTATTCCTCCCGTTCTAGTTTGTAAAAGTTCTGGGGAAAGGGGAGTTTGAGATTTATTTGCTAGCTCTGTTTTTCCATATGATGCCGTCCTGGGAATCAGAGCTGGACTGATGGAAAATTTGATCATTGCAGGGGCTGAAACAAGCCCATAATACTGGGACGTGACAGGGAACAAGTATCGTAAAAAGCATCACGCGGCCACTTTGCGCCCATCCAGAGCACGAACAAAGTTCTGCCATAGTTCAGATGTCAGTCCCTCGAGGAAAGGTCTCTCTTGCTTATGAAGGAGAGTTTGTTAGCCATACTGGGAGACAGCTGGGAGAGAGTTCTGTATTGCAACATTTTGGCCTGAAATCACAGAGAGAAATGTTGTCGGGAACAAGAACTGGCTAAATGAGTGTACGTGCCCAAGAACATGCTGTGTGGTAGATTCCCCAGTTGACAGAAACTCAAATAAGTTGCAAGACCCAGTATGAATTAGTGAATCACAGCCTGCAAGTGGGGACAATTCGGTTCCTTCTGCAACATGGTATAGTTGCTGGTAACTTTTTCCTCCCTCATTTTTATTAATATTAAATTAGGCAAGACATTACACTTAAGTCAGCAAGAATGGCAAAGTTTGAGGATTAGGAAGCCATCAGATTCCTTCTCGTACAGAATTCCTGTGAAATGGCAAAAACAGGGACAGAAGGCACAGGAGCTGACTGTTGATGTGACAAGAGGGTACCTCAAAGCAGTGTGCAAACACTGTTCTTTTCATGGCCTCTCTCCTTGCCTTTAAACTTGATACTGTGTGAGTCGGCTGTAACAGCCATGCCCATCAAACCAAGACGCATAACCTGGGCTGTGCAGACAAATGCTAGCCCAGCTCCCACGGTGTCCTTACTTCTCTGCTTTTTGTCTCTCTCTTCAGAAGCCTGAAAAAAAAATAAAATACAAATTCTTTGTTTCATTGTTTGAGAATGGAAGATTTGTCATGTGAGGAAGAAATAGGAACAAGACCTGCGTAGCTTACCCACTGAATTCTAGCATGAGTTTTTTTTTTTCTTTTTTTTTTTTTTTGTCATTTTTCAACAGGTTGCTTAACTCCTATTATTTTTCAAAAATAGGCAAATACACACCTGTTCTCTGGAACCTGAGAGGAAAGTAAATCTATTTTTGATAGCAAAGATTCAGTAATGAAAGAGAATTGCTCAGACAGACATATTTGGTTTATAGTAAAAGAATGCTAAAGAACTTAATATTTGTTGGAGTATTTGTGATGTCATTGTATTTACAATATGTGTTTAGAATAGGTAATATAAAATCTCTGGGGCTGTGGTATTTTCCATTTGACACTAGGTTTCCCTCTGTCACTTACTTCCTATCTGCCCTCATCCCCTGCCACAGTAAATAAATAAATAAATTCGGATTTTGAAAGCTGCCAGGATGTCACAACAGAAAAATGAAAGGCTTTTCCAGTAATGTCCTCAGGCAGTTTGGGGACAAAACAGTCAATGATTAAAGAAGTTAAAGAAATTAAAAAAAAAAAAAATAATAATCTACCAAGAAATCTGCCCTAAGGAAGAGTTAACTTGAATTTCTGCAAATGTAATATAGTTTACAAAACAGCAAATATTTACCATAACAAACCATGCTTTTATTAGGATCAAAGAAAGTAGATACTCTTTTCTGTGCCTTGCCATTGGAACATTTGTTTTGTCCGTCTTCACGCTGTTTTAACAGAGGGACTTGGTTGTGTCATTAGCGTAAAATCTTTGAATTTAAGTAGTAAGTGGATCGGTTGGACTGAATATTTGTAGAAGGTCCAGGATTGATAGCCTTAAAAGCCTATAAACCTCTGTTTACATATAGTTTACACAGAGTACAGTTAGAGCACAGGCAGTGCAGCAATCCTCTCATCGGAAAATACCGTGGCGAAGGGAGCTGGTTGCTTGGGCTCCTGGTCCAGCCGTGGGCTCTCCAAAAAGTGTCACCAGGGTGACTTGCCAAAGGCCTCTGAATGATAGACAGGACCTCTTCTGGGACCCTCCGAAGTACTTGTAAGCAAACCAGTCGTGGGAAAATGCTATTGAGATGCAGATAGCATCTTCATAGCTACTTGCATCAATGGAAATTAATAAGCTATCATAACTGCTAAGGTTGGGTTGACTGGCTGAAAATGTGCCCTCAGCCATACTGGTGGCAATCTGGAATAATTGCCTCGGTTATGACAGTGTTGCTACAGGTTTAAAGAAATGTAACTGAGGAAAGAATGGGCTTTATCTCTGGTCTTTTGATAACTGGTATTTTACTAATATAATGTGTACACACCAATATCCTGTGAAATTCCTGCACGTCACCAGCGGTTTTTATTCGTGCCCATTAAAATGCATTACAGTGTGGAGGTTGCTGAAATGTAAATTAAAGGCTACGGCGCTCGTAGTTTAACAGCTGCCATGTAGATTGACAGCCTTTGTGCGCCCAGCTGGCAGTGTCAGGTTAGTGGGTCTCTAGTCACAACATTAATCAGCTTTATTAGTGCCACTAATACCAATTTGTAAGCAGACTGCAAGGATCAGACGGCCCAGCTGTCAGGCACTGCACATAGATTATTACAGGATTTCTTTTTATTGTTTAAGATTGGAATTATAATTTAATTAGGGATTTTAACTATTTTTTACACCCGCTGAAAACTAGCTAAGATTTAATAATAATATTAAAAATCTCGACTTCTTTACCCCGCTGTTCTACCATCTTCTCTATGCCCCTGTTCCCCATCCTCCTCCCCGCCTCCACCCCAGCATGCACGGGAGAGAAAATGAATTCGCTTCACAAAACCTGTTGTAGCGTATCACTTGCTGAGATGAAGAACTTCTTACACTGCAGCAACAGCTCATATTGTGCTAGTCAGGATTTCCAACTGATTTCAACAGATTTTCCTTACTGCGTTGATGTGCTATACCCAGTGCACTGGAGGCCCAAGGAACACTGAGATTGTGTTTATAATCAAAAAACCTGCTAGCTGCCTGCATGGTTCCTAATTTTTTTCATACTAATTATTGTTCTTCAGTCAAAACATACATGTGAACTGCACAAATCTGAGGGCTCTACTAAACAGGGTCATATTATGCAGTAAATTCTGATTCAAGAAAAGCAGAGCAAAGTTGAATGCATGGACATTTCTTTTTTTTTTTTTTTTTTTGTATGGGACCTCTTGTTCTTATTACATTACACATCAGTTTCAGCTTAGTCTTAATTAATGATTTTAAATTAGGCTAAGAGGATATTAACTTGCAAAGCCTGGCGATGAAGAATGGATGTTGTGGCTCAGACACAACCTTCCAAAATCTCTGCAGCTCACATCTTATAACACTTTCTTGTCGGCCATACAGATTACATTTCCTGCAACACTAAAGCAGCTTTTCTACTGGGTCAGAAACATGATAGGTTTATCCTTCAGCATGGCCTGAAAATAAAACTGAAGGAAGGGCAGGCAATGCCCTTAACAGCTACTTAATACATTGAAATAAGGGAATGTAAAGAAGAAATTTCATGGACTTCAGAGGCCTGTGCAGCAGATATTTTTTGATCAATGCCACAGAGCTTTTCTGATGCTCCAAAAGTCAGGGAAAAGGGAATTCTGGCTGAGAGGTTTTTGTGCCCCATGATCTCGTACCTGGACCTTCTGTGCTGCCCATGCAATGGTAGGGTCCATGCTTCTGAAGTGTGGCCCTAGTGGGATCGCTGAAGATGGGCAGGCTCTGCAGGATAGTGCCTTATGTGCTGCTGGCTGTCCTCTGTGCTGTGGAGTCCTATGTCCCACATGGAAGCTCATGGGATGTGCTATTTCTTGTTTTGTCTGGCTTCTGTATAACCCCAAATTCAGCCAGCACTAAAGTGCACGTGAAGAGCCCATATGCAGCTGGTATGCATATCTGAATGTTCAGCTTACCTGATATATTGCCCTTGCTGGGCAGGAACAGAAATACACAGTTTCTGTTTAGAAAAGGTCTGGATTTTAACATATGAATCCTGACAACAAAAGTAACACATTAAATCTATTCCCTTATCTTTCAGCCCCAGTAGCATGAATATGAAGAAGTTCAGAAGGAAGAAAAAAAAAAAAAAAGCTTTAAAATGTAGCTAATTTATTTTAGATAAGGTTTTTGACTTGTAAGGAGGCATACTGGAACTAGGAGCAATTTCTAAATCTCAGGTTGCAGGTGCAGGCAACAAACACAGTGCAAATGTGGGCAGTAACTTGTAAACATGAGAAAATAATAAAGCTATGGTGCATAGAAACCAAAATAAATAAATAAATAATAGTTCTCATGATCAATGCTAAGGGTGACCTGATGGACCTCAGATGACCAGGGCAGTAAGAAGATGACCAAGAATGGCTGTCCTGTTACACAACAGGGGCAAGTTACCAGCAGATGAAATTGTGAAGATTATAGTGCTTACCGCATTCTGGCAGTAAGCCTCTTCTTCACTAAAAGTGCAGACTTGGTCACTCTCCTAAGTAATCCCAGTGACACAAGGGCAAGTCCTTGTCTTCCAATAAGTAAAAATCTGGAGAATACTTAAATAGGGGCTGCTTATGGATACCCCTGGGAATTTGCACATGACAGAAGAAGTACTGGACTGCTGGAAGCAAAACCTGGTGCATATGTTTAAAGAAGGAAAAGGATGATAAAAGAGTGCAGTTTAATTTAATCAGAAAATACTGGAACAAAAAATTAAGGAGACTATGCATATGCATGTGGAAGCTAAAAAACAGCGTAGACTTTACAGCAAATTGTATCAAATATGTCTAGCTTCCTTCTGCAGCAGAACAATAGGCCTTTTGAATTGGAGGGAAATGGTATTCATTGTGTCTGTTGACTTGGGTAAGGTTTTTGATATTATTTTACTGTACTTTCTCATAAACAAAATACAGAAGTAAAACCACTGTGAACTTGCTGCCACTTTGACTGGAAAGCTGTAATTGCAGATTATAAGGAGGAGGGTTCACAGAAGCCCAGGAAGAATGGTCACAGATCCAGAAATCATGATGAGAAGAATGAATAAATGGTTTGTCTTTTGAAGAAAAGATTGAGGGAAGACAAAGCAGGCCTTAAATACATAAAAGGGAGATAATCAACTGTTTACATTGCATAAGACAAAAGTAATAGTTTCAAATAGCAAAGAGAGGTTAGTCATTATAAAAAAAAATAGATATAATAGAAAGAATAGTTAAGACTTGCAGGGGAGATTAGGAAGCCTTTAATATCAGAAGGCTTTATGAACAAGTTGCGTGAGCATCTCTCAAAATGACGTAAGCATCGCTGATCCTTGTGTTTGGGCAGAGAGGTGAGCTAGATTTCCTCCTGAGGCCCTTTCCAGCTGCCTTCTCCTATAAAATTTGATTCTATAAAATCAGCAACATAATGCATGAGCTGGCTGAGGGCCTTGCCTTGACAATATCATCCGCAAGCATTGCTCTGTGGAAAATGGGCTAGTGTGGGTTTTCTCTGGTCCAGAAGTCAGTGTATTCACTGCTGTGCCCCGGCAACCCAATGCACTGGGTATCAAGCCAGTCCCAGCCCCAATCCTGGTTGTTGGCATGTGCACCCTTCTCACAGCAGCTGTCAGCTGGGGGACCAACATGTCTCGGTGTCTCACTTCTAATAAGGAGAAGGGAGGCTCCTGCAGCACGTCCTTACTTCTGGCAGTCTAAGCAGTTCTTCAGGGACAGCATCCTTACGGACCAAGGTGGACACCAAGTTGTGGCATCCTGCACTGACTACAGTGATGGCCCATAAGTAGAAGCATTACTGCTGATAAGTTGCTTAGAAATTGTACAGGATCACAAGCAAGTACACCTCCAGGCAGTAGAAGTGTAGGGTTCAAAAACCTGATGCTATTGAAGATTTTAAACCTGTAAAGATTGCAGAGCTTTTCTGTAAAACCAGTCAGGCTGAATGGAAGTTCATCAGATCTTTATGAGCTCCCCTACTCGAAGCTGTATCTATGTCAAGTGTTCTTTTAAATTTAAGTATTTACAGTTCTCAAATTCATTCTGAAACAAAAGTTTAGATCATTAAGTGTGCATGTTCAATATTTGATGGACTTAAATATTTTATAAAAATGTTGGAGAAACAGAGGAAAATTACTAGAATATATATGTTCTATTTATAATCCCTCTAGAAATTCTGAGTTTATTAACTTTATAAAAACTTGGATAAGTTAACCATTTTAATTAAATGTAAACAACTTTGTAGTAACAGTCCTGATGTGTCTTCCCAGAGAGTGATCCTAGAGGCCCAGTGCACTTAGAAATACCAAGGAGTTGCATTACAACCTGCTGAGACACTGCTGTACTGTCAAAATGATGTGGCAGCGAGCGCGTTTTGAACAGTCCTAACTCGATGTTTTGAGTCTCAGTCAGCTTTAAAAATGTATTCTTTCCTTCCAGCTTTATTAGTTTTTCATCTCTGTGTAAAAACTTCCCAAGGACTAGACATCTAATTCAAAGTTTTATACTTCCTAGTTCTGAATTCAATAGCTATGAACAGAACAGGGGTGATTTCATTGACCTACATTTGCTGTTTTTGTGGGACATTGGTCCTGACTGTCTTGGGTGCACTGAAGCCTGTGCAGGGTGACTTTGCATTTTCTTTCATTGCAAACTGAAATTTTCATTGCACTTTGCAGAAGTTATGACCGTGCTCAGAGCAGAGCAGCATGCTGAGAACATTTTGCACAACCCTGTTGCAGATGATGGGTCATGGCAAGGATGTAAGGACGAAGGCTGGCTTTGTATGCACACATTACCCTTTGGTTCAGCGCACAGCTCTCAGCATGGAGATGGAGAGTTAATGTGTAGTTATCCTACAGAGTAGGCTTTTTGCAAGCAAAGAGATGGGGCCCTTTCTGGAGCCCAAACCTGGCTATTGCTTCTGGTCTTAAAATGTTGTCTCGCCCTCTCTTTGACGTGTTTCCCTTGGGCCAGCCAGAAATTATATTAACAAGCGTACTTGTCATCAAACAAGAAATGTTTTATGCATCTCTGCCAGGAGCAGAGAGAGATCAGTTATGTATTATTATCTTCTAGTGTGTATTGTGAGTTTGGTGCTCGGCAGGAGTGGTTGAAGCAGTCTGAGATTTGTTAACGGATGAGGAAGGGGCATTGTGGGAGTGGGGGGAATTGTTCATTCAGATGAGAGGAAAAAAAAAAAAGATAGAAGCTCTTTTTTTCTCTTCTTGAGTTTCACAGCTGACAGGTGCTTTTTCCACTGTGGGTGCCTTTTAGCAATGCAATAAAATGGGAGCCAACCAGGCAAGCAGCACCAAGGCCCCCAACCCTGCAAAGAGGGGCAGCCCTCCAGCAGCTGGGCACTGGGCTTCTGCTCTCTGACATGGGCTGAGGAGCAGATCCCACAGGGCGATGGTGAAGTGTATGGATCCTCTCTCCTGTGCTGAGGGAGCAGGAGCAGTGTGTGGATGGGAATTACTTTGACTTGCTGTTTTCAGTTATTCCTCCGCTTAAAAAAAAAAAAAAAAAAAAAAAACAAAAAAAAAACAGAGAGAGAGAGAAAGAAAAAACACCTGTTTCATTAAGGAAGGTGGATTCAGTCCTTCATGGAGATCAATGTGAGTGAAAGGAAACTTGAGAAAAACTTCTGAGGAAGGAGTATCCCTGCTCTGGAGAAGGATGAAGGTCAGTAGGGAAGCAGAGAAGAGTGAAGCTAATGTTGCTGTCCATGCTGATGTCAGAGGCCTGATCTCTGGAGCCCCTTCTGTTCCAGCAGTGACGTACCCGTTGTTGGACCTGGCTCACAAAGGGGAGAGTGTGTGTGTGCGTGTCCTGAAGTAGGTCTCAACTATGAGTTGAGAAGAGCTGAGCATCACTACACGTCCTCTCTTGTGGACACCATGCACAGGCTGAGATTATTTTAGAGAAGAAAAAAAATTACCTAGGAGGCAAGCACTGCAGTCAGATTTCTTTTAAACGTCAGCTGCTTAGTGTGTTACTACAGTCAAGCTCAATCTGCAGTATGTGTTGGTTATCAAGGTTATCTGTTTATTTTTTTTTAACATCTCATTTATGGCAATTTTAAGTTCTTTACATTGGACTGTAGAAAATCCTCTTACAGATTCAGAAATGATCCCCCATATATTTATATAAACAAAGCTTAGGAATGGGAAATCTAAATTGTTAATCACTGGTGCTGTTTTCTCCATGGAAATATCAAGCAGCTTTCCTTTGAGAGGGTAAAATACCCTCTTTGCACTCCATACAAAAAGGTTTTCTTTGTTACACCTGCCAGCATGAAAAAGGATTAATTTTAACAGAGCTTAACCTAGCCATCTAGGGGAAACCATTTAAATGACTCCATGTCTTGGTTGCTTTTAATGGCACTGCTCTGGTGACTTCATTTAGTTTTACAAAATATAAAAGAATTTTTTGACCTGTGCCACTCAAGTTTGTTGGATTTCTTCACAACTGGTATGGATAATGTGGGCAAGTGTCAGCTGTACTTCACCATGGAAAATATATATGTATTTCTTTAGGATTTTTCTATAGCATTCGTCAGGGAGAGCAAATAAAAAGTTACAAATGTGCCTTATTTACCATTACTTCATTTTATAAAGCAATTAATCCTAATCTCATGATGAAGTTTGGCAAGCATTTGTAGAAGGCTTTCATACTGTGTTTTCCAGTAAGTTTTTTTTGTTTTGTTTTGTTTTTTGTTTTTTTTTTTTTTTAAATCAACTATTGTTTTTGGGTTAGATTATTGGCATTTTCTTCTCTTTTAAGGTATTTTAAAATGAACCTGTCTTTTATAGAAAATGCAAGCCTGAAATTTCTGCCCAAAGGGACAGAGTACTGGAAAGAAAAATGTTAATTAAAGCAGGAGTTTAACAATAGATATGGAGTGGCTTTTTATTATCTTGACACCTTCACTCTAGCCATTAACGTGAGCAAAGAGAAATGCACAGTGCTACAATAAGCACTGGTGTCGTGAGAGGATGAGGTCTGAGCTCAGACCTGCTCACCCAGGGCTATACTGAGGACTGGTGTGGAGCTGCTCACCCAAACCAGGAGCCGTGGGCACCTGTCAAAATGAGAAAATGATAGGATGCTGTAGGATAGGATTCTCTCAAATGAGAAAATCATAGGATGCTGTTCTAGATTTTGTGATTTTGTCGCCTTTAACGTGCTGGTAGAATTATCAGTCTATGTAATGTGTTTTCAGCTTTAGATTCTGAGAGTGGATCTGTAGGGGGGGGAAAAAAGGGGGAATGAGTGATACTACAGCGGTCACAAAATCAGGGAGAAGTGGGGGCTCATTAGTTCCACAGTACTGAGGCAGAGCAAGCATCTCTTAAGCCATCCCTCTTACCTACTTAAGAAAAAAAAAAAAATGTCAAATTCAACCAAATAAGTGTTTTCCCTTGGGAATTATCCAAACTTCTAGAACTATTTGAAAAATCTTCAGTGAAATAGGCCTAATTGCCAACATAATCTGAATATATGAATTGTGCTGCTGCAGGTAGTATTTGGCAAGAAACAATGAAATTTTTTTTCTGCTTGTTATCTCTTCTTTATTCTGGTGTTAGCACTGGTAATGAATAGCTTATTTAGAATTTGCTTTAAACTGTTTATAATCAGTAATGTTACTAAGCTGAAAAGTAAATTTGTACGAAGGTGCAGGTGACATCAGCTTCTACAAATATACTGGAACAGACCAGTGAACAGGAAGTAATTGAATCATTTAAGGGAAACAAATCTCACAATTTAATGGGATGAACAAAAAAATCCCTATTTTACTTTGAGTGTCTTGGTAAGAAACATTATGCCATATAACATCATCAGTGAATCTCAGATTTAATAAAATTTTGATACGTTTTGATTGGTTTCATGTATGCAAAATCCCTTGAGCATAATGAAGAATGTCACTTTAAAGTTAAGTTTCCTAAAGTACAAAAATTTTAATAAAGTGTAATTTTTTTAAAAAAATGTAATTTATAGAAACTGTTCTGTACTTGGTTTTTAGTAAACTAATTTGCATCCTACTTTTATATTACCAAGGTATACGTTTGCACACAAAACACTATTTATGCAATAAAGATTTCCAGGAACAGAAAATTGGAACATGCCTTTTCTAAGGCATAAATCTATCTATCTATATAGCATTCCCTTTCTATTAAAATGACTAAATCTCTCTCTCTCTTTTTTAATTACCACAACAGATTTATTTTTTGCCTTCTGTGAAAGTTGAGGCAGAACAACTGCCTCTAGCAACGGGTCCATCCTCTGGTCACAGGTGTTAGTGACTGGTAGCTGATGGTTACTTATGCACTGGAGATGTATGACCCATGGCAGCCATGTGGGTGGAGGATGTGATAGTTCAGATTGTAGTGAAACCTCAAGACTTGCTAAAATCCCTCTGTTTTAGCATGTGTGACCTGAAGGACCACGTTTTTCCATGTCAGCCTTTGTAAATCTGCTTAGCATACAGCCATTAGGAGAACAGTTGCCCCAGCTACACTGTTTATAAATTTGGGTAACCTCTGTAGTTGCATTGTTTTTAGCAGCATGTTTCTGAATCTGTGAAAGCACACACCGATCTAAAAGGGAAGCTTTAAGCATCTAATGTGGTGTTTGGTTGAATCTCGAGTAAGTCACTTGCCAAAAAAAAGAGAAAACTGTCCTGCTCTTGAGTAAGGGCTGTTTTCAGTGAATCACTGAGTGTAAATTATTTATGGCTGAGGAGTGTTAGAGGTAGATGCCACTTTGTCCTGTGTCACTCTGCTGCCACCCAAGCTGTGGTCAGAGGGAAGCAGAAGCTCCTTGCCATTGCATATGTAGGAGCTGTGCTTTCATGTTTTTTCTCTCTTGGGATACACTAATGTATTTATATAACACATAGCAAGGCACAAAACACAGAGTGCCTTGCTGGTGTCACCAGACTTCAGATTCACATCAAGATAGTGTGTATTTCAAAGCAAGATTTTCTCCGACACACACACATACAGTAAGCAGGTGCTGTGTCTTTAACCCTGTGTTACACCATTTTTACTTCATTCCCTGGTCAGGTCAACCAATGGCTTGTATTTTGTGGTGGAATCTGAAGAAACAGCAGATTTGGTGGGGGAGCTTCAAATTTACAACTACGTTTTCCAGGGGAATATGTGGGTGTCCTCATGAGTTTCCTCACGTTAGCTGAGTTCTCTGATAAGGTGAGAATTCCCAGGCGTGTGTTTGGTTATGTGAACTACGTGAACAACTGTATTGTCTGAAAGCACTGTAAACCACCAATAATCCACTAATTATGTTTACAACTTTCTGAAATTAAGTATTCTGTAATTGTGTTATATTTAATGTTTCTTAAGAGCACTTTGCTATATTCTTTTGAGTTCTCTTCATGTCCTTTTGTTCTCCCGTATTGGCATATGCAGTTTCACACAAGGAAAAGTTGATCCAAAGGTGATCTTGAGCAAGACACAAGTCTTCAGCCAGAAGGGAGGTGTCATGACGGCAGTCAGAAAGCTAGCTGCCTGCCTACATCCAGGGCTTTTTCTTGTTCTTGATCATTACTTGCACAGAAATAGGAATACTGCCTCCCCTCAGGCGAATTTCTAAGGTTAGTATGTGAAGGATTGAGAGGTGTTCGGATGTGATGGTGCTGGAGAACTTAAAATATAATTACAATATATCACAGTCTTTTTTCAGTCATTTAAGTTGAGAAATGGGTTTTAGCATATTTTGTGCTTGAGATCTCCCCTTTGTAGGTATTTCTGATACCTGTGACAACTGTGTCTTGGACTGCTGTGCTGTCATTGTGTATTTTTAGATGAAGTGAAGCATTTTAGCTTCTCTGAAAGAATCATGTACAACAATTTCAGTGGTCCATGTACTTTGAAAGCATTGTTTGCCTGAATTGTGCACTGAAGAATCCAAGTGTGGTTTAATAAATGTATATGCAGTCTGACAAAAACTTGTCAATACATCCAAAACGCCAAAGACCTTGTTTTCCTTTCACCTCAGGAGAAATCATATTGGGGTGAAAAGGGCATATTCAGTTTGTGGGGCTTTTTTCTTCCTTTTTCCCCCTCTGTCGTTTAATTTTCTGGAGAATAAGCGAAGCTTCAAACATGAGGCAACCTCCTTTTCTTCTCCATGATTTTGACAGAATGTACTCATATGTGTTCGGTAATGGAAAGTTATATTCAATCTGCTGTCCTATTTCATAGCTATTTAATTCCCCCTGCAAGGCCAATAGAACATTACAGATGAGATGTCTACTGAGATTTCTGTTTTCCCATTGGCTCCAGTTATGCATGAGCAAGGTAGATTTCTTTTCTGTGAGCACATCATACATACATGATGTGGATTCAGGAGTATGCCTGGATTTTTATCCAGCAGCTGTCTGAGTCTCTCCTTTCTGCCTCCCATTGCTGCTTCAGGGAGGTACCAGGCTGTGTAAGTTTTGTGGCCCTGATGCTTACTCCATATCGAGGCCCCTAGCACCCCCCGGCCCTCAGGAAGGACCTGATGTTATGTTCAGATACATGAACATTTCTTGAAATTTACTTTATTTAATCTTGTCTGAGAGAGTTCTGAAATCTCTGCTTCTCCTGTCCCTTGAATGTCTTTTGTCCAGCTAAGCTGGGCCCTATTTTTTCCCATGGGTGGATTTCTCCTTTCACCATAGCATATTAAAACCCTTTTGAGCAGCATCCTTGTCATTGTACTAATAAGATTTTGTAGAACCCCAACTATCCTAAAAACTTTAGTTGTTGTCAGTCATCTCATGGGATGTGGATTGCTTGATCACTGCAGTTTGTGAAAATAACAGATAAATGTTTTTGTAATCATCTGTTTAAACAACCTTACAGTTTTTCATATAGCATTCAGTGCACTCACAACCCTTGCCAGTTTTCTTCGCTGCTGTCCTTCAGGAATAAAAGATACGTAGCACCAAAGTTTATTAAATAAATATGCTGACCCTGACTCTGGGAGTTTATGTATCCTGGTTACAGTTCAACTGTAAACAGAGCCATTAAAATACTACCTTATAGTAACTTTATAATGGGACAGCAGCTAACATATAGCAGGGCCTGGCCTATAATTATTTGCATTTTAAATATTTAACAAACAAGGTTCAGAGCATCTCCCTGACTAATGTTTACCCTTTTCTTTTCCTTGGGATGATGACAAGGATTTTCCATCCCTGGCTGATGACAGATGAAGAGTTTGGAAAGTGCCTATCTCCCATCTGGGAAAGGCAATTGCAAGATCAGTTGACTTCTTTTTGTTTCTAGGAGCAAGTGAATAAGGGAAAGGGTTTGGAGATTCCTGCTTAATCCTTTTCTCAGGATACTTTTCTGTCTTTCCGTTGGTCTTGGCACAAGGAAACTGACTGGTCCATTTTATCTTGTGTCTTGTCCGAGAATCAGAAGCACTATTCCTGCTTACCTGCCAACCTGCGCTTCTGCAGTGACAGCCCTGGGAAGGATAGAGAGAAGAGGCAGATGAAAAATGTCATTCTAACTCTTGGTGATAGTCTGGTCATGCCCTGAAGACTGATGAGCCTTTACAATCATTATTCAGAGTGCTGCGGTTTATCTGCAGCTGGGGGGTTTACTTCTATTTCCTCTCACCTTAGGCTGTGTGAAAGGTACAAAAACAAACAAACAAACAAAAAAAAAACAGAGAGAAGAGAATTAAAAAAATGAAAAATAAGAAAGGGAGAAGAAAACACCACACTAGAAAGCAACTGGCACCTCCAAGATTAGATGCTTGCCTGAGGAACATAGGCTGAAATGCTTATCCATGCTTTTGTGATTAGCAGGCTGGATTACGATGTAACCCTGCATCACCGGGTCTCCCTGCTTCAACTCTCTCTCAACCCTCTGTGCATCAAGTTCCCACTGCAATGGAAAGGCGGTGGTGAAATCTCAACTTTAATATCCTTATGTTGACTTAAGCAAGGCTTTAAGTGGCCTTGTTCATCTTACAGCTCTGATCTGACTTCATCCTGCTCTCCAGGGATGTCCTTGTGTTCTGCTAAAGCTGCCATGGATTAGATCGTGAGGCTCATGAATGAACATTTCCTTGTTGGAGATTCACATGGAAATCTCCCTCTAGAAAGTGGGGACATTTTTCAACAGCTAAAATCAATGGCAAAACTCTCAGAGATGCCAAAGGAAGCAGGATTGGACCCAACAAATTTTGATTTTTTCACATTAATCAATTTCTACAATTCATATGCTGCCTCACTTGTCCATATTTTTCTTAAATTTAAAGCACATTGATGTTTAAGTGCAACCTCAGAGTGACAGTTATTAATGATCTAGTTTAGAACCAGTTGAAGCCAAAGGGGATTTTTCATTGACTTCAGTAGGATTTGAATCAGACTCTGAAATTACATTTTGACTGTCTTCTTTCCTAACCTTTCACATACTGCTGAGGATTAGAACTGAGTCCTTTTTTTTTTTTTTCTTCCCCCTTGTGGTTTTCATTGCTGTGCATTCTTCAAATAAGCTATCTCACTGTAACATACTTTGTGTTATAATCACCCAGCAAAAACCCACACCCTGCTCAGACACACAAACAGGCACTCATCACCTTCCTATGTCCCATCAATGCAGAAACATTGATATGCCTAAACTATCTTTATGCAACACAAATGTGCAGCCTGTTCCTACACAACATACCAGAAAGGCAGCAGACCCAACTAATTGTAAGGGGGCTGATAAATAAGGACGTGTTCCTACTTCCATTATCAGGTGTCACCAGCACTGAGCTGGGAAGGGACTGGGTGGGTGAAAGGGTCCCTTCTGGAAGAAGTTTCTTCAGCTAAGTTTTCTCCTTGTCTTGTCATATTTCAAACAGGGAGAAAGTAGCCGACAACCTCAGACAGGGCTGTAGCAAGCATCTACCCAAATAAAGGATGAGGAACATAGCTAGACAGCAGTTTTCCAGAAAAATGTTGCACTTAGACATCAAAAATGGAACACAAGTTAGTAATGTAGTACTAAAGGATACCCCCTCCTAGAAAAGGAAAGGCAAATGTCAACTTGAGTGTTGAATGTTGGGACAGGAGCAAGTCTGACCTCTGTATCAGGCAGAACCTATGGGAAATATAAAGAAGAAATATTTGTTGTGAGAAGCCAAGGTGGCGTATGCATTTCAACTCATGGACTTATTAGAGGATTTTTTAAAGGAATTAAATGCAGGCAAATGAAAACCTCTGGGAAGGAGCTGATAAGGAGCTATACTGAGTTTCCAGGAAGTTTTTCAAATGATTTCTACTTGTAAGGAAACAGTTATCACAAAACGAGAGGAGAGCCTTTTAGGGGTTAATAACTAGATAGAAGATGGAAGAAAAAATAAGTGGGAATAAACGGTCAGCTTGCATGATAAAGGGAACTTAGTAGTATCCAGCTGGTATCTGTGCTGTTCAACATATTCATAAATGAACTTAGATATTAGATTGAATAATGAGAGCATTTGGTGATATAAAATTATTCTGGGTAACGAAATCCAAACTTAGGCATGAAGAGCTGCAGAAGAATCTCACAAGAGTGAGTGACAGCATGCTAAAATGGCAGATGAAATTTACTGTCAATAGATGAAAAGGAAAATGTAGATGGGGAAACAACTATAATGCACACAGGAATAAAATTTTAACAGATATGGCAAATTTCCTTTATAGGAAGTAAAGCTGTGTTTTAGATTTGGAATGCCTGTAGTTAAAGGAGCTCTCTCTGACTCAGAGGCTTCAGGAGTTGGGGTACATGGAGAAGTCTCAAGAGAATTATGTGCTGGTTTTTGTTTTAACAAAAGAACAAAATTGATTTTAATCACTATAAAACATAAACAGACGAAGGACACTTTTTATTGCATTTAGTATTAATGTGGCCATAGCTGCACACTGTGTTCAGGTGGGGCAGTACCCCTGAGGAAAGCAGTGGTTGGTTGGAGTAAGTCCAGGGGAGAAAAACAAGAATGATTTCAATTTAAGATAACATGCTGATCAAAGAAAAGAATGTGTTATCATGGTATCAGGGGTTCTTCAAGAGTGGTTTTTTTTCATGAATGGGACAAAGGAGGAACTATTATCTACCTAAACAACAGATCCTGGCCCTTTGGGTCCAGTACAGCTAGTTAGACACCATCACACATGGATCTGCCCATCAGAAACACGTGTCCACCAGCACTCTTGTAGCAGTTCGTTGAATGTGTCCCAATCCCAGTTAAAGGAGGAGAATTTCGTGTATTATTTTTTTTTTTTTTAATGAGTAGAGAATAAGCCATTCTCTATCACATAAGCTATCACAATTCATTTTTCACATGGTCTGATAGAAACACACTTGACCTTTCAGTATCTAAAAAAGAGACAGCCTGAGTTGCTTTCTCTGTGCTTTGCATTTTCAATGCAAAAGGCTGAGATGTTGCACCTCAAAGTTAAGCTAGAAGGTACAGGAACGAATTGCATTAACATACTCATAAACCTATGGGGCAATCCAGTTTCTATTCAAAAATGCCTTTAGACTGAGACTAAAAATGAAATGTACCAACCCCCAACCCAAATTTCATGAGGAAGTTAAAAGCATAAGGGAGGAGAAGTCTGAATTGAAGAGAAAAGCATTTGTTCAGTTTTCCCCAGACAAACTAGTAAACACAGGAGCTGCTTTTGAAGCCCAGTGTGGTATAAATGCAAAAGACGTGTAGTGTTGAATCCTGATTTTAACTTGCTGGAGTCATTTCTGTATTTCATGAGTGGAGTAGTCAGTTTGCAAACATGTTATTTAATAACACATCATGGCTTAATTTGACTGTTGATGTGAAATTTCAAAATGTAAATGAAAGTAACATATAATCTTAATTTTCTCTTCTCTTCTGACCAACATGAAACAAACCTGAAATATCGTAGCATAATACGCGTTTCTTGGGTTTACTGTGTTTCACATGCTCTAAAAGCATGCATGACTTATTTGTTGAGTTTTTGGTTGACTTGGAATTTGTTGAAGTTTTCTAGAAGCAGAGCAGAAATGCTTGTGATTTATCTTGCTTTAAAAGACAGCAGCAGTGCTAAATGTCTTACTAATGTCAGAGCGAAGCCACATCTAGTTCTGGTGTAGGTGAGAAGAAAAGCTGCAGTTTGTGAATTCCCTGTGAGATGAATGTAGGGTATCACAGCACAGAGCTGTGCAAGTCCAGAGCTGATCATGTTGTACTGCGGGGAATGAGCAGCCCGTCTGATGCATAAACCTACAGACTAGATGGCCAATGAAATGATCTTTGTTAAAATGACACCATTGCACTAATGTAAATGAAATATTTGTAGGCAGTACTATGTTTACTATCTTGTAACAATTTCCTGTAAACAAAATTGAGGCAAAGTTAACTTTTTCCCCATGTGGAAAAAATCTTCCAAATTCTCTGGGAATTGTTACCTAACGCAAAATGAACAACGCTGCAAGGACAAAATGCCCACAGCCTAAAAATCCAAAATACTTCCAGCAGAGGATGGGATTTGCCCAAATTCTGCTGTGTCCAGGAGACGGTTGAGGGGCTGCTGGCCCTACCTTTCAGGGTGCAGTTTGGCCCAGCAGCTTTCTGAAAGAAATCTGATTTGTATGTTTCTTCTTTCTGCTGAGATCAAAGACCGTTTACTCAGCTAAATAGTGAAGGCTCGTGTAGATTTATGGAACCAATTTAGAGAATTAATAAACCACGCCATAAATCTTGTTAAGGTCACACTGTATGTGATTGTGCCTATATGCAGACGTGGAAATTTGGTATCCTTCCAAGTGAGAAGACTAACTTTCTTGAGCTTAGTTACAGTAAGTAATTAAATTCATGCCCCTTAAATAATGGATCATTGAAGAGAGTGTTGGTTTTGTTGCCTTTTTTTTTTTTTTTAAACAGATTTTTAAATTATGTGCCCAACCCTTCAAAGTACAGAGGGCTTTCAACTGCCTTGGACTTGGGTGGGAGCTAAAAGTACTTTGCATCCTGTAGATCTGAGGCCCTTAAACGGGCCTGAATCAAACCACCTATGAACCTGAAGGAGTTTGAGTCTGTATGCAAATGCTAAACCCTGTGACTCAGACTTGTCTTTAATACAAGCCAATATTTACAGTTTGCATGGTCTTAAAATGTAGTAGCTCAGCAAGTGTGGTCTGTATAATAGATAGAAGGAGCATGAATAAAAGAAGATTCATCTCATGAATAGAGAGGTTTAAAATAGATGGTATAAAAATAGCTTGTTACTTAGGAAATTTTCTCATCCTTAAATCTGTCAGAGAGCCAGAGACTTCATCTTCACTTTTTTTGGTTTTGACTCCCCTTAGGTCAAACCCTGATATCTAAGCCATTCTTTCTGCTCTACAGGTACAAATCTGTTTCCACATGGCTTTTGGCCCACTAATTCCCCATAATTAACCTTTGACATTTTCTATCTATTTGTAGCTTTGTCACTTGAGAAACGCTCCTCAAACCTCAAGTAATGCCTATGTTTTTATTTAAGTTGGATGCGTCAGGGCAGGGCAGGGATGTGACTGAATGCCCAGTCTTTCTTTGTAACTTTATGAACAAGAATGTCAGATTTTCAGCCAAGTTTGACACATTAAAAGAGGAATCTCTCAAGTCTCAAATACATGAGGTGTCTACCAGTGACGGATGGCTGCATGAAAGGGGTTAGGAGCAGTGCCCTGCTATTGTGTGTGCTCAGAGACGATCCATCCATTTGCACAGCGGCCAGCACACAGTTCTGTGCTGGTGCAGAGTTTCCTTCCTTCCCATTCCTCTGGAAGGTGGCAGGGATGTTTCATGGGGTTGTGGGATGTGGAGGTGCTTTGCAGTGAGCTGGAGTTGTGGGGACAGGAGGGGAGCAAGGGTGGGGTGTGTGAAGAGCTTATGGCTTCTGTGGATCCAATGCATCAGGAAATGGGGATGGGCAACTGCTGATGTGGGGAAAGCTCCTCGGTCTGTGTCTCAGGCTCTGCAGTGAGGTTATCACAGGTCTAGAAATGCTGTGAAGTTATTTGTTGTTGTTGTTTTGTTAATTAAGAAGCAGCAAAACTCAAGAGACTGCATTAACAGTGGTCCTGAGTCTTAAACCTAGTGTCAGGGCTGGCTGAGTTTGTAGAAAATACATATGTAAGAAAATTCCTCTGTGTAGCAAGTCTGAACATCTCCTTTTTTACATCCTGCCTGAGAGATCAGCCTCCTTTCCATGAGCCATTGCTAACTCCAGCTCCTGGTTTGAAAAGATGCTTTGAATAGGACATGAAAGAGAGACAGTAGTGTGTAGGAAGAGGAGGAAATACAGTGGGAGGAGAGAGACAGCAGTGGAGCTGTATTGTCATCCGTGTTGGTTATTGTTCCAAAAAAAAAAAAAAAAAAGAAAAATCCCAGTGTGTAGTCACCTGCTCTGATGTGATTTATTTTGAAGACCTAGAGGGCCTGGCCCTGCTGAGCAAGGTTGCTTTTCAGAGTTTTTTTCTTGCCCAATACTGTGTGGGGAATTCTGCTTGGCCAGAAGAGACGGCAGCAAACTCAGACCATTAGCCATGTGAGAGGGTAAATATCTGACAAGTCCTGTAGCTCTTCAGGTGGCTCTGGGGTTCTCAAATGGATCCTGGGCCTTGAGCCCCCTTCCCCAGAGCGGCATTACTTGTGCAGCACAGCAGCCCCTGCTCCCAGAGTGAACCAATGTTTACAAAGTTGGTGGACTAAGATGCTAAAGACATCTAAGACCTGTTGAGGGCATTTCATCTGTCTGCCCAGTTGCATATTAATAGGGTGCACTGTAAACCAAGGCTTGCAGCTGAAGGGCAGGCGGCTTAGCTCAATTCTTTCAAACTGCTGTGAATGTAATTACACCTAACAAATCAGCCTTTGAATGATGCCCACCAAAAACGAAGCACACACAGATCTATTGCCTGGTCTGCATGTGAGAAAGGCAGGGAATGTGATCTGAAAAGGAGGGAATAAAAAATTAAAGGATCCAATACAGCACAGATTTCCCTCTAGGAGCTTAAATTGGAAAAGAGCAGCAGTCTCTTGGTTATATTTTAAAGACATCATCAGGTGTTTTGCTTCTTGGAATATGTCATATCAAATCAGTGGCCACCGTGGGGGTACACAGCAGGGTGCAGAGCTGCACGCTGCAGAAAATGGGAAACGCACGGTGACAGCTCTGTCACTGTCAGTCCTCCAGGCTGGTCCCATGCGGGAGGCCGGCTCTGGCTGCATACCTTGAGGTGCAGCACTAAACATATGCGCTAGCCTGCTTGTGACAGGGGAATAGCAGTTGCATCACCGACTCCAAGTGATTTATTTTTCCTAAGCATTCCTGATAGGATATGATTATATGCTGGCTTACTTCCAGCAGTCGTGGTGACATCCAGTATTTTAGTATTATATTCAAAATACACACACGTATCAGAAAAAGGTTTCTAGCTAGAAGAAAAAAAAAGAAAAAAGGGGGGCGTGGGGGGGGGAAGTGACATGAAAACCTTACACTTTCTGAATGCTATGCACATACTCATCAACCAGGGATAATTAGGCCTGTTGAAGCCAGTGAATACTGAAAACGTACAGAGGGTTTATTTGTTGCACTGAAGGGGTGCAATAACAGGTTTGGTTTCTTTCGCTGTTTGCCTGTCAATCATACTTTTAATTACCTAATTGTTAGATCTGTTAACAGCCAAGACTGGTTGACAACTTTAGGGTAAAGGGCCTAATAATTTTACTGTCAACAGTACTCCAGTTTTTTTAGTACAAGGAAAGAAAACAAATGCAGCCTTCAACACAAACAAATGGAAAAAACTGCTCCAAAAGCAGCATGAAGCAAACGACAAGCAAGCTGTAGCACACTCAAATGATCAAGCTACTGGAATTGGATAAGCATTGTGCACCGAGTTGTTCGGTTTGGGGTTGTTGTTTGCATTTGCCTGAAGTCTGAATTGGACCCTAATTTGTGCTAAATGTGCAGAAAGTTTGATAAGTTCATTTTTAGTTAAAAAGTGAGGACTTCTGTGCAATGGTTTCTACCTGCCTAAAGCTTTTGTTGACAGTCATTATTCCTCCTGACGCTTTTGATGGCACGATGGACTAGATCTTGACAGCACCACACAAAGTAGGCATGACTGTCGGGAACAAAGCATACAATGTGTGGTCTTCCTGGAAGCAGAACTTCGAATGACAGTGCCCGTGCATTGGTGTCTGCCCAGCGGACACTGCCCGGGCTGCATTAAGGGGAACTGAGAAACTTCTCAGAAGTCCCCCCAGCACAGTCTGAGCTTCCCAGAGCAGAGCATGATTCAGACAGCCTCATTCCAGGAAGAGAACAGAGCTTTAAAGTCATTTCTTCCTTCTCTCTTAAAATTGTTTTTCTTTCATATACGCGTCTATGCTCTGTGGCTGCTGCATTGATGTGCTGTTACGTGACCTGCTGGCTATGTAGAAATGGGCGTGCAGAACCTTGCTGTCACTGCTACCTTAGGGTATGGTAGTGCACAAGGGCCAGAATTATGACCGATGTCTCTCTGTGCTCTGCTATGTATAAATATTTTGTGAGGCACAGTCTAGCCTGAAGATAATACGCTTTATTTTAAAAACAATTCATTTTTGTGTTCACGTTTTATCTCTATCTTCGCTTTGTGGGATAAAACCAGAGATTGCTGCTTCAGTAGGAGCCAAATATTTCTCTAACTATAATAGAGTATTTGACGTTACCAAAGGTTTACTCGTATCTCAGGAGTCAGTAGTTCAGTTTTCTCCTTTTGGATCAGTGTTTAGGCTATGGGAGTTTTCGTTGCGATGAGGTAATGCTTCTATTTTGTCTTTTATTGATTAACTCTTTTCCCACATTCTTCTGGCAGAGTGCAAAGGTTTGCAAAGCACAGGAGGCTTTGTCTTGAACTGTTTAGTTAGCATTACTCTTAGTAAACATAGTTACTTTTACTAATTCCCTGGCAGACTCTTAAATACTGTTACTACAAAACCAACAGCATGAAATACCCTTGTGCAAACTGTATGCCAACCTGTAACCAGTTTCTTCCTCAAATAATGGCCAATATGAATAATGTCAGCTTACGCTAGATTTCAGTTCAGCCATGGTTACAGGCTACTGCTTATATTATTTGGTTGTAACGCACAAACAAAATAAGAAGCAATCTCTCCAAAAGGCAGGCTAGTTGCAGCTTATTTCCTGGCTTGTTTGTGGAGAAGAAGGGTTTAAACCAAAATATTTACTTTTAAGGGATGTAAAAATTGCTATTCCAGACATGTTTCTAATTAAAAGTTCTGATCCAGATATCATTAAAGCCCATTATTAGACTTTCACTAATCTAAAGAGATTGAGATCAGACCCTACTGGGCAACCTCTGAGCACTTTTGCAGGATATGGGGGATTGCAAAAAAAGTATTTCATAAAACCTTTACGTGCTACTGCTGTTGACATCCCCACTGACAAGTCCAATGTCATAATTTCACTGTTTCCAGCTGGCATTAGATTTTGGAGCAGAATTATGGCTCTATTCCTCAGTGTGTTCACTCGTCCTGTAGCAGAAGTCAACATAACAGAAGCTAACAGAGACAAACTTGAAGCATCCTGGTACAGGTTGCCGGAATACATACTGGGAGATATGAAACAGTTTTAAACCTGACACACAGGGAAAAGAAAATTACTGGAAGTCTTGTTAAGCTACCCCAAAGTTCATGATATGCTATTTTTTCCTTGTATTTGCTTTTTGCTCAACATCGCAAAATTCTTCATACAAATGGTTAATGGCTCAAATGTCTATGCATTAGCAAAGGACAGGTTGGTGCCTTGTTTAAAAAAAAAAAAAGCAAAAAAAACACAGAAGGTTGAGTGACTGGTAGAGGGTATATGCTTGAGGGGGCATGGCTCTGTAGCTAATTTTCCTTTAAAATAAAGTGAATTTTAAGTGGGACCCGGTATAATGATGAGAACCAGCCCAAAGGAAAATTGCTTCTCAGGAAAGGAAGAGCAATGAAGGTGTGCTGATTGCTCCAAGCTGTTGCCAACATTCCCACTCTTCTTTTTTCCTTTTGTGTTGGATAAGAGCGCTTGCAACTGCCTGTCCCTTGGTGGACCTGATGTAAATAAACCTACCTGAACTGAGAAACAATGCTATGCATGTAAATCTAAGGTTCTTCCTCAGTGCCTCTGGCAGCTGAGTCCCCACTCCTGCTCTCATTGCTGGGTGATGCCTCTCTTCTGCTTTTCTCCAGCCCCGTACTTGCCTCTGCCCCTGCTCAGCCTGTGACTCCCATGTTTGGGGTTGCTCTGGATGAGTTTGAGAGCTGGACTGAGGCAGGTTCTTCAACATGAGCCCTGGGTCCTTGCTTTTTCTGCCACAGGGAACTGATTGCCTTTTCTGGTGTCCTGCAATAGCTCTCTTGTATTTCCCATTGTTATAGGGACAGCCTAAAGCATTATTTTTTCATGGAGAGTTTTGGAGTAGTGTCTGGTTATGTGAAGGTGTGCTCAGCTATTTCAGCTTGTTTTCATGGCATGGCGCGTATGCTTTTGACAATTTTATGTCTATCTTACCTTCTGGATTCCTTTTACTCTGGTCTTTGGACTGTTCAGCCTAAAGAAGAGAAGGCTCTGGGGTGATCTTATTGCTACTTTTGGATGTGGTATGGATACTAAGCTTTACAGGCATGGATTTTCTCTACTGATTCCTGGTGCTGAAATATTCTTCAGTCTAAATCAGTATTTAAGAAATGTATTTGTTTTCTATTCACCGGTTATTTTAGGCAATTTTGTCGTATTCATTGTGGGTGTGTGTAATTCAAGCTAGTAGGACATCAAAGTGTTCATCTTTAAAATATTTCCATAACTCTCATATTTTTAATACTGATGATCTACTCTGATCAGGGACTGAATTCCTCCTTCCATGTTTATGCAGAGTTTGAGGGCTTGACATTTAGCTTTTCTGTTGTTCTGAGTCCCTTTTTGTTTTGTGCTCAGTGATGTTTTTATTGTCTTGATGTCAAGTACAGTCTCCTCCTTGCTGTTGGCCTCACTGGACCAAAAGGGTTTGTACACTATTTGCCAGCTAATAACAGAATAAGACTCCAGGCTTTCCAAATGTGTTTGGCTTCTTATAAAAATACCTATATGCAGAGATTCATGGCCTGATTACTAGTTATGTCCTGTGTATGGTTATTTATCTAACTAGTAGTCAAGCCAGGAGCAAGCTCACTCTTCCAAACTCCTTCCTCCTCTGTGCTGTGCTCCTTCCCTCTCAACTCCATGGAAGTTCTTACAAGTGCAGCAAAAACCACACACCTCTGGAGGTACAAGAATATCAGTGCTGTCTCCTCCATGCTGCTTCTGTCAATGTCTATGATGCAGTTGAGTTTTATTTCTTTGGTCAAGTATTAAATGCATGGCATGGCTGCCCAGATTTGGGAAACCTACCAGGAATGTAAAATTAATTAAACACACATGGTCTGATCTAGGGAGAAGATTACATAGAAACAGCCTCAGAATTGTGGGGATCTCAAAGGTATGCAACAAGCAAAAAGTTTCTTTTACCCCATAAATATTTGATTTGTGTGAGGACCTCTCATGGGATATTGAAGGCTACAGGTTCTTGGCTCCAAGGCTACCTCCTAAAGATGGATAATCAATTTATCCATTTTCTCAAATAAACAAGGCATCTTACATAATGCAAACTTAAAAAAGAGAGAGAAAGAGTTAATAGAGGTTTGCTTATGTTTTATTATTGTTGCTTTGATTGTTTGTTTCTGTTTTGTTTTTGTTTTTTTTTTGTGTGTGTTTTTTTTTGGTTTTTTTTTGATACACTCCCATCTTTGAAATAATGTGTTTTCAAGACTTTGGAGGGGAAGTTGTAGAGCAAAGGGAGCAAAGGGAAGGTTTCTGCTGGGTCACATTTTTCACAAGCTAGATGTGTTGTACATTGCTGAATTTAGTTTGCTGCTTTGTTTCATATTGTTACTGTTTTGATTTTATTAATTACATTCTCCAAACATCTAAAATCCCAATTTAGAGGAATCCCACTGTGCACATACAGAGCAACAACAAAAAACAGCTCTACCTTCTGAGTTTGCTTTCTAAGTACAAAGCAAGAGAAGAACACGGCCTGCCTGAGATGCCGTCATGTCAGACATGGTCTGTGAACAGGGGAATTCACTAGGAAGAATTTTCATAGACTTTTTGACAAGCTTCCAGAGATGTACACATCCTTATCATAACTATGCATAAGTCTAATGAAATTTGGAACTAATACTACATAAATCTTTCCACTCAAGTCATAAATTAGATGGTCTAGAGGCGTAGTATCATAATAAAGACTGTATTCAGAGGTTGTTTTTTTTTAGTCTCTGTCCTCATGGGAGCTGTGTTCAGCTCCTCTGCTGATGCACTCCTAATCTCTGACTGTGCATTCATTACCATAAAACAACTTAGTCCATGCACTTTGAGCATGAAATGAAACAGAAATTTAATACTGTGCTCATTGTAGATCACTATTTCAAGTTGTTTATACGAAAAAAAAAAAAAAAAGGATGTTGATTTTTTTTTTTTTTTTAAGGAAAATTGACAAGCTACTTTGAAGACTTGCTTTGAGGCTGAGTTATTAGTTTTGCTGTGGTTTTAAGGAAAAGGTGAAGACAGAAGATGAAATTAGATCAGCAATAGGCTAAAAGTCCTTTCCCAGAACACCTGGAGAGGTTAAATAAACTGCATATGGCCCACATTGAATTTACACATTGTTAAGACTTCTGGGAGTCAGGGAGAAAGTAGGTAGACTGCTAACTTGCCATCTTCAGGAAAAAGCAGCTGGGGGAACTATTATTGCATTTTGAAATAAATATAATATGTCAAGATTAGAAAACAAAACACAATAATTTGACTAAAATATTAACAAATCTAATTATGGTCCTGCTTGCAAGGTCCTGAAAAACTAACCCACGTAAAGTAAATTTTTTGTTTGGTTTCATTTGTAGTCTGGGGAATTTGGGGGGGGGGGTTATTTTGGTGGGGTGGGGGGGACGCATAGTGCTTTTGTTTTTTTGTTTTTGCTAAATTACAAATGCCCTGGCTCCCTATGGGCTTGCAACAACATCAGAGTTTGCTGATGCCCCGAAATAAATGGCAATCATGGTATGCTTTCACTCAAGTATTCAGGGTATCAAGGTTGGTTCATTGAAGTACCATTTGATGCTATACACTGACAATGTGCTTTTGTTTGTAACAAACTCTGAAGCCACAATCCTCACCCTTCTAGTGTTAATCCAAGATCTTGGCTTGCTTTCAGGCTATAGAATTAACTGGGAAAAGTTGGAACTGCTTGAGATCTCCCAGCTGCCTTGCACAACGGCTTTTCTTCCCGTGCAACTCCTGAAGGCAGTCAGAGGCAATTAAATGTTTGAGGGATGAAATACTAAGGAATTTTGAAAAACTTGCAGAGATGAATTTAAAATCCACAGTCCTTCAAGTGGCAGAAGACAGCAGGTGGTAGCAAGTGATTTATATGTTTCTTCTGGGGAAAATTAACACAGTCACATTTTACTTAGATGCTTTTTGTAAATTTCAAGTAGGTTAGTTTTCTCCATATTGTACTCTTGGGATGATTTTTTTTTTATTCTTTTTTTTTTTTAACAAATTTGGAGAAAGTACAGACTCCCTACTACTAGGAATAGTTGCTGAACCTGCAGAGCTTTTACTGTTCTGCAGGTCATGCATTGGGCCCTTCCCTGATCCCACCCAACCTGTAACAACAGCCCATGGGAAGGGGGTCAAAAGAGCATTAAAACAGATTTTCATTCTAAAATTCTGGGATTCTCATCTAAGCAGGGAAGCCTAAATTGTTTTTGCTGATGGATTGCATCTGACACTGTACAAAACCTCGTTTGAGTCTTTTCTTCATAGGATAGGCTGGTTGACAGCATTTATGGAAGGAATTGGTTAAATTGAGCACCTCAGTTCCAGGTTGTGTCTTATAACTCACAGCTATATAATACAGGTACAGATGAAATATTCATCTTAGGCCTGTAAGCAGATGTGTCTGCGGCTCCAAGGTTGTCCTGAGTTTGGCCATCCTGTGTTATATTTACAGAAAAGGTATTTTGGACTCCTGTAGGAGCTGCTGAAACCTCTTATGAAGAGTAGGAGTGGGAAGACTTGGAAAGCAAGCTCATGATTTTGTGCGGTGTGGACATGTTAGCCTTTAAGTATGCATGTCTGACAAAAGATTATGTAAATAAACATTTTTTTGCATTGAACTCAAGGCATTGGAAGGGAGGCAGTAAACAGACAAGTGATGGCTGATGTAGATTAGATGGCTGTATGATTGCATCTAGTACTAGAAGGCATTGAAGAAGCTGCCCCATCATAAGGGCAGCTGTGTGAATGGCATGTGGAGGTGACCAGTAAAGAGACAGCTTTCAAGAACTACCAGGACAGAAGGGCTGTTCTGTTAGACACCACAGCCACACATAGCCAGGTACAGTGACAGCCCAAAAAGTTTTCACTCTGAAGAGTTAAGGGAGACACAAAATGGTAGCAGAAATAAGCACCCAGAAATGCAGCTAAATGTGAAGTCCTGTATCTATGAACAAAGAATGAATGTTTGTCACACTTAAAAGTGGAGACCGCTATCATGAATGTTGTGACATGAAAAGGAGGTTGGGGTAAAGACAGAAACTCAGGTAATTCTAGGCTACCCCATATGTGCTGACTCTTAAAACGGCAAGTATAATTATCAGATGTCTAAGTAGAGAGGTAGGAAGACAACTGCTGAGATACTGGGGCTCAAATTCACAAATTTGTGTGGAAATAATAGACATAGTATTTAGGCAGAACTACCAGAAAGAGTTGAGGACTGGAAGGATCTTTTGATCAGTGAGGAAAGTGACAGAGTGAAACAGAAGGTCAGATGAGATGTGGCTTTAACCCTTCTAACAGATTTCTAAAGGACTCAAAACTCTGGATGCTTGATCTTGTGAATTTATATGATTAGATGGTGTCTTTCCACTTGGGAACCCTTCTTGGACAATGCCGGAGCAGATTAGGGTATGTACTCTTTCACAAGACTTCCCTCTCACATCTTGTTTTTCAGCGTGGTAAGAAGATGCCAATATCTGAGCTTTGTGGGGAGATTAAATCCGGATTTTGGCTTTGAAAGTTTAACCTTTCTCAACTGTATATGGAAGAGAATATGAATCCTGATAATCTAGTTTCTTATACAATATCAGTGGTAGCTAGCACTTTGATAGGTTCTCAAAAGAGGTGCTTAAAAAAATTCTCAGAAGTCAAAGCTTTCTATTGTGTTTCCAGATAGAATAATAGATGAAAGCTAAGAAGATATGCCAAGTAATTCCGAAATCAACTTTAAAGCACACGATCATGTCTTGGCAATTTGAAAGCAGTGTGTGGAGAGGAGAAAAGGGTTGGCAGAGGAATGAAGAAAAGAAGTATTCTACAAAAAAAGAAATGGCATGTCTTGGCAGAGAGACAATGTTTGCTAACCTGTTGAAGGGTTCAGTCGTAAAAGAACTGTGTTCATGAGAACTGAAATAGAGCAGAAACCATTTACCACTTGATGTTTTAAAGCAAACTGCCAAATAAAATTCTGAAAGGTTTCACTTTGCAGATCAACTCGACCTTATCATGTGATAACAGAGCAGGAAAATCTGTGTTCTCACTAGGTTTCTTAATAATGCATCTGAGAAGAAGACAAGTCACATTCTGCTCTCAGCTTCAGTGGAGTAAGCCATAATATGTCTCTGGATTCATATTTATTTTGGCATAGCTGAAAAAAGAGGTAGTCCAAAGGTGCAGAAGGAACAAAATCATTCACTTGGGTGATGAATTAGGACTATAAATTGTGAGCCGGATGTCAAGCTATGCAAGTATCAATCTGTGGTGGGTGTGGTTGATTTTAAAAGTGCAGGAGACATTGTTAAAATTCAAATGTGGTCTTGCACATCAACTATCTAGGTGTTTGTTTTTTCAGACATAGCCTGTTAGTTTGCCTCCTCTTTATGTGACTCTTGAGACCATCTTCTTTACAAATATATTGCACAAAATTCGATAAACTCAAGAGAAAAGGAAACGTCGGAGGTAGCAGCAACCATGAGGAAGAACACCTGAAACACTTCTAAAATCACCATTGACAGAAATGTGTGGGGAAGGTGAGGCTCCAGTATCCTGGGGAGGACCTGGCTTTGCGGGTGGCCGTGGCTATCTTTGGCAGACGCTCCCTGTGCGACAGTCGGGCAGTGCCGCTGCCTTTCTGCAGCACCGGCAGGAATGCCAAAACACGCTGCTGCTCACCTCTGATAGGTTTTTAAAAATATATTATTTAGACTGAGGTTTTGCTAATCGAGCAGGGAGCATCTGAACTTTACCCACCCAGACAGAAGCCCTCTTACCCCATCTGATGACAGATAACCCTGCTTTTTGCTCACCCAAGTGGGTGCGCAGGCAGGCACTGAAGCGCTGTTTGGATACACCGGTGTTTTGTCCAGCTCAAAAGATGCCCGTGGCTGTACTTAGCAATCAACTTGGCTGTTATCTGTGTTCGGTGCACAGCTCAGCTGCCAGTGTTCCCTGGGAGGGCTCTGCTGCGAGCACACAGTGAAGGTGCAAGCAGGATGTGTGCAGCGAGGCTGCCTCACATTGATTGATTTTGTGTGTGAGGTGTTTCCTGAACGAGTTGCGTTTTCTGAGCAGCAGCGCTTGTTGTATAGAGATAAAAGAAGGGTTAATGCAAGCCCTTTTCCAGTCCCCATTGCCCCCATGCCAAACACACACACTCTCAACAAAATCTCTAAATCACGCTCTCTTCCCCGAGCTCCAGGACGGCGAGTTACACATAGGACCTCTGTGGCTGCACAGTGCCACACTATTCTGAACGAGATGCTGAAGGCACTTGAGTTTCTTTTACTCTCTCCCCTCCCCTCCGCCCCAGATTTAACCTAGTTTTATGGCATGAACAGCCCCAAAGAAAGTCGGAGAGAAAAGAGATGAAGGCCAGAGAGCAGAGGAGGACCAATGAAAGAAGCAGTAACCATTCTGTCATTCCTTTGGAGAGCAACACTAGACACCTTTAAATGCAAAGAGTGTCCTCTGCCTTTTTGCCAAAGCCCTTTTATCTGTGTGAATAAAAAGGGAGGCAGGTCAGCCTAGTTTCTGTTGCCAAATAAAAGCATGAATAAATTAGGCTATTCTTAGTAGGCAAGTGAAAGGGGAGGGGGGGGGGGGGGGAGTCAGTATCTATTTCTAAAGCAATTTCATATTCTGCCCCAACTGTTTGCACATGATAGAAAGGGGCTGGAGCTGCCTACTATTATGATTAGTACTATTGTTATCCCTGAAGGGCCTCATTGTTCTAGAAGATGTTAGGTTTGCATGATTCACAATCCGTCTCTATTCATCCAGGAAAGGTTAGGAGAGAGGATCTGATATTCTGCAAAGGGTTTTCTCCCCCCTCCCTCCCCCTGGCTTCTCCTTCACTGGCTTAAGGCAGAAAGCAGGCAGAAGGTCTGCTATTAACTAGAATTAGGAAACAGGGATCTAGGTGCCTGGGAACAGCCGCTCCGTAACTCTAATCCCAGTGAGGACCTTAATTGTATCTGGTTTAACAGTTATTCATGCAGTTTTACTGCAGGCAGGCACGGTGATTAGGGACATTGGTTGGAAAAATCTGTTCATTAGCCTAATAAAGGCTGCCTAAGCCTGCTTGTTCAGCCACTAATAATCCAACTATTAGTGCCACGCTAGAAGCAGTGGTATTAATATGTGTAGTTTACTAGTGTCACAACAGCAATATGGGTCAGTTTAGTCGTTCCTTGGTTTCACAGTCAGGCACCCTGTGCTGTGCAGGAGAGAGAAAATGAATGAATGAACAAGTCTGACAAAACAGATCACACCCCACGGCGAACCCCCAATATGTTTTTGTCTTCAATTCAGAGGCAACCCAGGAGCCTTAGGAACAGGGTTGTCTGAGGACAAGAAAACCAGCCCCTTATGGTGATGGATGTTCTTGAAAAGCAGTTTATTTTTTTTTCATAGGTGGTTTACTCATTTTCTGCACAGAGGAGCTTTGGCTGTATATCAAATATTAACAGAGGGTAATTGTTGGGGGAGCAGGCATTCGCCTTCCCGGCAGCATCGTACAGTGCACGGGCACACACACCTCCCGGCATGTGCTGAGACCAACACCCAGCTTGGGAATGCCCAGACTGTCGTTGGAGGAGGAGAAGAGGAGGTATAATTGTCTTTTTCTCTGCTTCCTTGATTTTCCTTGGCTGACCTAAACTTTTCCTTTCCTGAGAGAAGGAGGGAAAAATGCTGCTCACACTATAGGGGATTCATCCGCCCTAAGCATAATCCTTGGGTTGCTAATTAGAGTGTCAGTGGCTCCTTCAGTGACAAAATCCTGCCATTCATCTTTCTCTTTTATTTATGGGAATGATGTGTTGCATTTTCCAATGGAAGATGAAAAAGATGTTAAGGTAATATCATAAATAAGTTGTTGTTAGCTATGTTTCTAAAGAAGCTTTTTCTAAAGAAGATTTTAGTGAGAGATTAGAAAATTAATGGAGGTGGATTATTGCTCTTTCCTTCTATACATGATCTTTCACCTGTTTGTTTTTGGTACCTTTCCCTGTGAGACACTGTGTGTAACCAAAATCTGCCTTCACTTTGACCCAAATTAGGTTCATAACCACAAGCAGAAGGTACAGAATTGAGAAAGAGTGTATACGCTGTGCATCTGTTCATTGCAGTGGCATCAGAGATAAAACAAAACAACAAAAAACGGGCAGGTAGGAGATCTGTCAGTACCTATAGCTACCCATCCAAATCCAAAGGATGCATGTTCCACTGCTCTCTGACAAATATCCCTTAAAACATGAACGGCAAAATAAAAACCATTTAAATGGGGAAAAAGCACACTCATTTGTCTTCACTGGCCCTCACCTGTTCTCCTCCAAATGCAGAAAAAACTAACTCAAACCCTCTTAAAAAGTGTGGGAGCCAAAATTAGTTTTTATTGAGTGCTGGGCTATCTAGGTAGGAATTATATTGTGTAAGTATTAAGTCAGATATTACTCAATATCTTAAGTATAGGCAGATAATGCATACCTTAATGTATCTATTTTCAGCTATTGACATTATTTTCTACTCTAGGTATGCATTTTAATTACAATTGCTCTATACCTGCTAATAAATTAGTTTTTTTTTTATCCATTTGATTAGTGTCTCAGGGGTTTCATGTCAATGATACTCTTTTTGTTTTTTTGATAGTATTGCATTTGAAGTGTTTGTTTAGTGAAGTTAAGAGAGAAGGTTCCAGGCAGACATGTACTATTCACTGCTGTGCCCATGTGCAAATGTCTACATGTGGGATGTTGGTGGTATGCTAAGTGGTGCTACACATTTCATAAATTTCAGTCAAGTGAATAAGTATATTTTTCATGCTCCTGTGATCATCAGCTTCATTTCTGCGTTCTAAAATGCTGCTTCCAGAACTACTGCTGCAGATACAACATAGATTCAGGCAGCAGTGAGAGATGTATTCTTCCTTCCCCATAATAACTTGACTTGGTAAACAGGTAAACACTTTTCACCCACGAACAATATTAGTGATGGGTTTTATGTTTGTCTTTTAATATTTAAAGCTAGAGGTCTAAATTTTATAGTCTTAAATCTGGACTATGTCTAGGTCTTCACTGAAAAAATAGCATGTGCTTATAATTAAGAAATGGCAGATCTTATCTATTTTAAAATAATTTTAGTAGCTTGGAAAAGATTATTGTAAAATAATTTTCTCCTTCCTACAGAATTACAGACAGTCGTTTAAGGAAAAGCTTCAGGAGTAGAAATAATAGCCTGTCTCTATGTGATTCCTGCTGTCTCCCTGTCTGAGAGATGTTTTATGTTGTAATATATTATAAAATATTTTATATAACTTTGGAAGTAATCAGGTTGATTTGACATGGCTGAAGGGAAAGGCTGTTGAAGGATTTCTGATTCTGAGTATGAGGTACCTTTGAAGAGCTCTGGATTTTGGCTATTGCCAGAGTGCTTTTGTTCTTTGACATTCAGCTTTTTTTTATCTGTCAGCCCTACATTTAAAAATATGTGTGTGTATATATGTATATATATATCATCAATGATAAACATAGCAGTATGTCCTAGAGACTAAACAGTGGTAGGAATCTGGAAATAAGGATGGATCCCATTTTTAAGTAATGGTAACTTGGAAATGTTGCTTCAGATGCTGCTGTTGTTGAGAGTAATTCTGTAGTGAGGACTGGAGAGGAAGCTGTCTTGTACTCCCAATGCTGACAGTGCTTGTGAAAAGTTTGGCAGGAAAAATGACCTTTTCATGACTAGCTTCCAGAACCCGTAAAATGATTATAATGACACTTGCAGTCTCCCCAGGATATCATAAGACTGAAAAATATTGGGACTTCTGGATGAAATGCTTGTGATTTTTTTTTATTTTTTTTTTTACTGGCCACATCTCACTGCTTTGGTTAATGAGATGGCTGTATCTGAGACATAGGAGTGCAAGAATCATATGGGACAGTCCTGACTGTTTTTTTGCAGAGTGAAAATTAATTGTTCTATTAAAATGCTCAGGGAATTTAAGTGACACAGTCTTTCAGCTGGGGTGTAGCTTGACCTTTTGCAATGAAAACTGTAGACTCTTCAATGAATTTGAGTCATCAGGAACATGATTTTTCCACTGCATGTTGAAATCTGGCAATGGATCATTTCTTCCAAGGAGTCACTTAGTGAAAGAAGGGCACAACTTGTCAAACTTTGCAAAGAGAACTTCCCTGGCTCCTAAACTATTGCTGACGGTTGGCAGCTTGTTCCATTAGTGACTTCACTTGGGAGCTCCACAACATGTACAGTGAGTGATAAGACCAGTTGCCCATGATAGCACGTAATGGAGGAGACAAATTGGTGATTGTTGAAGAGCATACAGTAAAATGAGCCATACCTCATTCTATTTCAAGCCTGTGGGATGTGATTCTAGGACATAGTAGCCAGAATACAAGTAAAAGCCTAAATTTTGGAGAAGTATTCCAGTTATGTAGATAAGAAATCTACACGGACAATGCAAGAGGGCAGTTCTGACCTCCATTTAGTCATTCAGCAAATAACCTCATTGTTCACTAACAAAATTGAGGTACTCATAGTGTCTGTATTAGACAAACCATCACAAATGTGGATATTGAAACAAGGAAAGGAAACCAACTGCAGGACTAATCTTAAAGTAATAACAGAGGAATCTGAAGAAAAACAAAACAAAACAAAAAAAAAACACACCAAAAAACAACAACAAAAAAAAAAAACAGCACTTGTATTTCAGTAGTATTGTGTGTATGTCCATTAGTCTAATCTTACTTCAGAAAAAGAAATTTAACTCACTTCACTAGCAACAAATGCTTTAAACAGAAGCACAATACAAACTTCCAATTCTTGCTACCAAATTCATGAAAAGATAATTCAGTCTAGACTTCAGTGCAGTTTTAATTGGATTCCACGGATTTTAGATAAGCCTATGGCTAGAAGCCTAATTCTAAGAGCCCTTAAGGAGCAGGAAATGGTAACTTTTATTTCGACACCTGCCAAAGAATGCCTATGGAAGTTTCCAAAAATCAACTTCCATACGTGTCTGTATGGAGCAGGAGAAGAAATCTCTTGCCATCTCATCATGTGTTGGTTTTGAATATTTGGAAACATATGGCAGTCCATGTGGTGTTTTTCTGAGGCAACTCTTGTCCACCTCACTGTTTGCTTTTCCATAGTGCTGATTTTCAATTCAGGCCTTGAGATGATAAAGGCAGAGATCAAAGCCATTTGTGAAAACTTATTCTGTGACCTTATTCTGCCTCTAATAAGTGAGGAAGGAATGGAGATTTGTTTTACCTGGTAGTAGCTTAAGACTGACTTATTTCTTAGCCACTTTCACTGCTGATGAAACCTTCCAGGTTTTCTGCATGCTACCAGTAACTATCTCCTCCAACATATAAGAACACAGATATCTAGAGTGAGGAATGTAATTTGTGGGAGGCTGCTGAAAAAGCAGACGAACAGTGAGTTACTGTGAAGGACTGTGCTATCTGATGGCGAGAAAGTTGGACGGACATTCATGAGACCTGTCGTCTATTCCCAGCTCTGCCTTGTGCCTGTTGAACGACCTTCAGCAAGTCACTTTCTCTCTCTTGTCTAAGCTATCATTTTACCTGTTAAAATGTGATAATGAAACACTCTTTTTTTATAAACTGCTAGGTGCTGATGAACATTACTGTTGAAAAGTACTGTACAAAAGCTAAGTGGTATTGAATATTTGATTGCATTTGACTTCATTGAATTAGGGCTGATATTACAGACATTGACCAGCAAATAGCTTTAGTGATCCAGTAGATATCATTATATATGTAATTATATAATAATCACATTTTCTATTTGCCTTTTTTTTTTTTTTAAATCTCAATAATATTGCCTTATAGGCAGCACTAATTTTGTTTTTTTGCTGTAATCTCACAGAGAGGCTAAAATCGTGGGATCTTTTCATTAACCCTTATTCTGTTAGCAGACCTTTGGGAATGGAGCCCAAGCTGCCAATCCCAATCAGGCTAATTTAAGATTAGTTGGTACTAGGCTGTGGAGTCCAGAGTGCTCATCAGCAATGTTGTATTTAGACAGGAGCAATTTCTTGTACTTGTGCCAGAAGACATATGGTTTCTTCCAGCTGTGAAGGAAATTTCTCCATTGCTGTACTTGAGCCACACACTGCCTCAAGGCTGAAGGATGTAGATGTGGCTGAGCTACTTGGATAGGACCCTCTTGCTTAGGAATGGTAGGCAGTTTCTTATGCACCTTTCTGTTTCTGTGCAACCATGCAGGGGCCTGCTAAATTCTAGAAACAAGTAACATTAATGTAGCTTACATACTTTGCCAGAAGCTTGTCCTGATATCTACCTAGCTAACATTTAGGGGAATACCTCCTAGCAGACCAAAAAGCCCAAGAAAACAGACCAAAGATACCACTACCACAAAAAAAAAAAAAAAAAAAAAAAGATTGCTACTAGCCTCAAAAGCTTTTTGTTTTTAAAATGCACCATCCTGATGCATTTTTCTTCTGACATTCAACTTATCTTCATACCAAGTTTCCCACCTGTGGATACATTGAGACTCTTGTTTTTCCTAACATCTGAAGGTTTGGTGAAAATTCAGCCATAAGATACAAGCTACTTGCTAATGTTTCTTATTACTAACCTCCTATGTATTTTCAGTATTGTTTGGGGGAGATTTTTTCAGAAACTTAGAAAAGAAAAAACTTTCTATACTTTTTTTGGTGTAAAATTAATTTGTACAGTCTTATTATTAGTTTACTTGTTGCATTACAGGGCTATTACCTCCATTCAATTTCTTTTAAAAACTTAAAAAAAAAAAAAGTCTTTATTTCTCTGGAGCAGATACCTTGAACTCTTGGATCCTATCTCTTGATTGTGTGGTCAGCAATGTAGCTTTGATGACTTTTGGACATGATGCATTTAGGTCATACAGACTGCCAAATGAAGGAAAAATGAAAAGGTTATTCTGAAGAAAGGTCCAATAGCTTTGAAATTAAAAAAAAGTAGGTGAAAAGTAGGGCAGTAGGTGATGAGAGTCCATCCATTCTCAGTGGCAAGTACACATCTGTCCCTCATCACATCTTCAAGTGTCATCTTTCGATCTTAGAAATAAAGATTGTCCTAAGGGATTTGGGTTTTAGTGTTTCTGTCACATAGAAAAGATGAACTTTCTTCCATAGTTATACAGTGTGCTGCAAGAAGTAAAGAAATAGAGGCATTTGACATAATAGTGGACCAATGAAGTATGAGGCTCTGTTAATGCTGGCTCAACCATCAGCAGCAGAAAATTCCATAAAAGGTACTTGTGTTTCTATAGGCTTGAAAAGTGTGTTTTAAAAATATTTCTTATGGCTAAATGGTCAAAATTACCAGGATCAAAGACTCTCTTATTTCCTGTATTTCGGACATGGGGTATCCTTAGTAACGTAAAGGGAGATTGTGAATCAGCTCTGTTCTTTCAGCTTTTGTACCTATATATACACACACACGGTTGTCCCCCAAAGCATGAAAGCATGAAATTTGTTCCTTAAGTTCATTACTCACCAATGTGAAGACAAAAATGTCTCTCTGAAAGTCTAGCCTGAGCACAGAGAATTCAGAAAATGAATGACAGCTGGACACCTAATTCCCTTGAGGTCCATTCTGGTTTTGTTGTTTCAGTTTAATTTCCTAGCTTCAGAGATACTCATTCAGAATCTGAACTCCTTTACTTCTGTACTTCCCCATAAAAAAAATCTTACTTGCTTTGTAATCCCAGCCAGCTGGTGAACTTCGTAGAAAGTAAGGATACAAAATCCAATAAAATAGAGAGTGATTCATCCTCAACTGAGTTAGACATGAAGTCGTTGCTAAAATGTAATTTTTTTTAACAACTGCTATTATGCAGTTGCATTATAGTAACAAACGAAAACTCTGCCCAAGACTGGGACACCACTGAAATAAGGTTCCTGTAAACACTTAAAAATAGGTGATCCCTCTCCCCAAGAATTGGGAAAAAAACAATGTGCTGATTCAAGATGCAATCTTGAAACATGTTGGCACTAAGGCTACTTTTAAGGAAAAGTGGGTTCTGATGTTGCTTCTCACTTTGTTAACATGGTTTCCTACATGCCTCTCTTGTATCATACTTGATGATGTTGTATATAAACTTTAAGTAATATACATTCTGCTTTCTGCTGTTTAGATTTGTGGATTTGTTTAGAGGCCATACTAATTTTGTGGAAACGGATAAAAAGAAGAGGTATTTGGATTATTTGAAACCCTTAGGCTTGCACGTAATTTGTAGAACACATGCTACGGCTGCCAGAGAGACCCCCCTGGATGAGAATGCAGTGTATGGATGTAGATATATTTATATCCGCCTCTATCTGTACTACACCAGCCTTGAAGCTGCAGCAATTGTGTGACTGCAGACCCAGGCTTGCTCTGGGGAAGTCAGATGCTGTAGGTAATCCTCCTTCGCCTCCTTTTCCAATAGGGAAAACAGAAACCAAATGAAGCTGAGCGTTAACCAGTGAACAGACTTCTGTTCTTTTAGATGTGCTATTGCTTTAACCATCTTGCTTTGAGCTGAGAACATTTTATGAAATAGTTATATTTTTCTCTGGAGTCTCTTTTGTTTACTTTTCACCCTCAAACTGGTGTTATAAGGAGCTGAACTGATACCCGCGAAGATTTCCCTACCTCAACAGAACAGATGCACTTGGAACAGAGCACAGCAAAGAAAAACTTTTAGCTTTATTATTTAACAAAGCAAAGCTAATCTGTTGATTAAAACATCCCTGCAATAATACTTAATTAATTTCTTCCGGAGCTTTTCCCCCAAGGTCTGCCTGCTTTCAGCGCTCTCTTTCTGATGAATGCCTTACTTGTAGACATGGCCACGATGCACCTCACTTGTGGTGCTACTGCAGCACAGATGACGTGCCTTGTCCTACAGACCCCACTACCATGAGGCAGCTGCCTCTTCCAATTCAGCTTCGAGAGATAAGGACTCAAATTAGTACAGGCTGACAGATATGGGAGGAGGGTGAAGGTTTTTGTTTATATGTTGTTAGGCCTAGCATATATTCCTGGCTGGATGATTCAGCTCATAAAGGTTGTGCAAGGCAATACACCCTCAGGAGTGCTACCTGCTGGAGCTGGTCACCATGGCATGGGATAAGACCAAGAAGGGCAGGGACCTCCACTGGCCCTCTGCCTCCACTGGGGCAGCCAGGAAGGGCCTGAAGCCACTGTATGCAGTCATAAGTTATGCCAAGAGGTTTTGAATGCAGTGGGTGGTGGTAAGATGATGCTGAGAGTCTCCAACAACTTGGAAACTTACTGAAATTGGTTATATTCTTCTGTGTTGGTCTGTTGTTCTTAGTAACAGCTCTCTCTCTCTCCTAAGAATTGGATTTTTTGAGGAAAAAGTAATTTCCTGGCATAGAAATGCACGTGTTCATATTGGTATATCCCAAATACTCATACATAGAAGAGTAGACACAATTCTTCCCCAAAGGCCAACAAACTAGCCAGCATTGCAGTTGTTATATACTTGGCTTCTGTAAGCAAATAAAGTACTACTTTTGAAAGAAAAGGATTAACAAGGATTAACGAGTTAAACTCCTGACTCCACACAGGACCAAGAAATAAAAATACCAAGGGAAGAAGAGGGGCTCAGAAAAGAAGCAGATGAAGCACATGTGGACATCCTTCCCACAGCCAGCCACAGTCCCCTGTCCTTCACGTGTCACACCACAGTTCTGCCAAAATGCCTCAACAAAAACTGGGGAGAGGAAAGGGAACCTGAATTACAAGCAGAGTTTACCAAGCTGGGTTAAACTCAAGCTTCTCCCCATAGCTTCAGTTTCATGAAGCAATTGCTCTCCATCAGTGTATCATGAGTGCATACCAGGAACAGAAGGAACGAGGGAAGGTAAAGGACAGTACTGGCTAGGAGTCAGTAAGTAAAGAACTGGCCATGGATGAATGAATGCAGGTTGAAAATAAGGTTTTCATATTTTTCTATCACAGCAGTGACAGTCTTATTTCTTTCCTTCTCCATTTTTATTAAATCCATACTATTTTTGAGCTGGAAATACACAACTTTTAAAATGGATTATCAGGTACGGCTGTTAGCCAGAGTAAGGCACAGACCTGTGAACCAGACTGCTCCTTCCAAGTCCATGCATCAGAGCCTTATCCGGCAGTAAAAGTGCAAGCCCTTAATATTGATTTTTGACTAATTGATAATCAAAATAAAACTAGGAAATGAGCTGATTGATGTCTGACCTGCATCTGAACATGTGAATGAAGTAAGTTAAGCTTCTTAAAAGTGTCATAGATATCATAGGAGAAGGTTTGGGCTTTGCTGCAGTTGATCATGTGGAGCACGAAGAGGAATTTAGTGTTTTGTGTTTATTTTTTTTTTCACTGCTCTGTCACCAGTTCTAGCTTTTGTTTCACCTCTCATCAAGTCTGTGACTTTCTCTCTCTAGATTATATATTTCTTACCCAGTTTTCTCTTTGCATTTAAAAGTCAGTATTTCCATTATCATATCTGAATAACTGGACTTGTCATTTTGTCTTTACTCTTGGCTACTTAAAAAAAAAAAAAATAAATTAAATTATAGCAAGCCTCCATCTGCAAACAAAGGAGCTAAATAGAGTTTGTCATCCTCTTCATATAAAAGTATACGCTTCAGTTGTTCAATAACATTTCTTTTCAGTATAAGCTTTCGATCGTCAGATTGACATACAGTAATTGGTTGTTACTTTCTTCCATCTTCTGAAGTTTGGCTTTCCTTCAGAGTCTGTTGTGGTCTTTGAGATAAAAAAAAAATAATCAGGCAGCCTCAGCTTGAGTAGTAGGTGCTTGTTACACCAGGAAATCAGAATTTAGGTATTGCCTACCAGCTTTCAGGCATGGCCTCTGCCTTTGAGACTTCTTTTCTGTCTACCTCTGTAACTCTGCCATTCTGATATGTAGCTAAATTACAGGATGTTTATGGGAGTCTGTAGTCACTGGTGAAAAATGTTACCTTTCTCATTTCTCAGTGATGAGCAGTTACTGTGTATAAACCAACAGGCATTTTTTAAATCATGTTTTTGGAGCAAAAAGACTTCTATTGAAATCAGACTGCAATGTTACCTTCATGGAGATCTGTTTCTTCTTGCCCCAATGTTCTGTGTTCTCATGTCCTGCCTGCATTTAACAGGCAGGACTGCCAATGGATTTCAGTGAATGAAAGAGTTTGCCTTTTAGACCACAGCAAGTAACACTTCTGGGAAAGCTAGAAACATGTTCTTGAATAATAGTCCTTCAAGTTTCACATGTCCAGTCTGTAGCTCGCTGATTTGATTTCTGTATAAGGTTTTCTTTTTCTATGTTGTTGTGGGTTTTTTTGTTTGTTTGTTTATTTTTAAATGAAAAACCTTTTGCTCCTATAGTTTTATAATATTTTATCTGAAGGAAAGAATAATTCCAACCTGGAGTTAGCCTGTTGTTAGAACCTGTAAAAATCTGGAATAATTCAAGACCACTGAAAAAACTGTTGGAGTTAGGGCAATATCAAAACAGAAACTCACCAATTCAGTAGTTTACTTACATTCAAGGGGTCTGTAGACACAAAGAAATGGTTTGAGAGCACAGCCCCATATTTATATTTTGTAAAACTTAAACATGATTCAGCAAAGCACAATCCCTGTGTAATGTTTGAATCCACAAAGCATTTCCTTGTGTAGTCACCTTCTCTGGGCAAAAACAGAAGGTCTGATTAGGTTCTCATCTTCCTTCATCAATTTTTATACCAACTGGTTACACCTTCCTTTTTTTTTTTTTTTTTTTTTTTTTGCTTTTTGGGTTTGTTCCTGTTACGAACCTGACTGCCCTGCATTCAGTGTCTTACTAGAAATTCTTGCATCTCTGTCAGAAACCTGGTATCAATTACACAGGCAGCATAAATACACAAAGACCAGAGGGAAATGATGTTGAATAGACTACAGTCTACTGTATCTGAATAATAAACTGGGATGACATTCACCAGAAAATGTTGGACAAAAAGTACCTGGGGTTCCAAAGAGAACAGAAATTCCTATAAAAAGGCAGATAAGGACAGAGGAAGCCAACTGTCTAAATACAGCAAAGGAATTTGGTGAATACCTCAGCTTGGAAGTATTTGATTTTATAATTTTCATCTTACTGCAAGTTATAATGTCTTATTGAAAGTCTGAGTGGCCACAACCCCTCAGCTAAGCACAAGGCTAACTTTAGTTACAGGACTCTGCTTTTAATCACGATCAACTTGTTAGTCACCACCATATAGTGCAGACCAATTTCCAGTGCTGGAAGATTGCTGTAGTCAGTTCATAAATATCTGCATTTGTCAGAGAAACTGAATATTAGATGATATCTGAAGTGGTGAGGACTAAAAATTAACATCTTCATCACTTCTGACAGCATCTGGTATTTAGTAACAGCTACTAATATTTTTTTAAAGGTGGGGGCAAATAATGCTGTAATTGGATGTAATTTCCATGTTTTGTTTTGTACTGGAACGTAACTTTGGTTCAAAACAAGCCGGCTGCTGCTGATTTTGCATTTAACTATAAACTTAGAAAAAGTGTTGAAACAGATAATTTTAAGAAAACTAATGGTACAGATGGATTAATTTCAAGAGATTTTGTAATTGACATTGGATTTTTTTTCAAATATGTTAAGTCATTCATTACTCTTTAGAAACTTGCTTTGTACTATGACTAATTTTGTCCAGTTTTTATGAAATGAAATAAGTCAGCTTCTGTTCCATGCTTAATGTTTCCTTTATTTATGCAATTGCTAAATGTTTTTGGAGGGGCCCCTTTCTAGCCCTGATGAACAGGAGTTTTCAAGCAGCTAAGAGCTGCTTTGCACAGACAGAGATTGATTGAGGTAATGATTTTTTTTTTTTTAAATGTGTTGTTTTGTTGTTTTTTTTGTTTGTCTGTTTGTTTGTTTTTTTTACATATTGGTTCACAACAAATATTTCTCTTCCCATCAGGACAGTATGCATATGTTGTATGTCTTGTTTCCTAAGCCAACCTTATCTCAACTATTCTGTTCTCCTCGTATATTTGGCTTCCCCTGACTGTTATCCTGGGACACTGTAAATCAAAGATCTGTTCTCTTGAGTCTGATATTCCACTTTCCACATCTTCCAGTAAAGACAGACCAAGTTTGATGGCAGTATTGTGTAATCTCTGCATGCCAGGAATATCTTACATACAGTTCTCTAGAAGGACAATCTGGTAATGCATGTCACCACACTGTATTTTAAAGATGATTAATGGGCTTTTAAATGATTCCTCAGGTGAGCTGTAGATCTTCATTATCTGCTCTGAGGACATTGCATGGGATTTATTTGGAGAAGATGAAATTAGGGTCATGAACCTTTCTTGAAAGCCTAATTTATATCTTCTGAAATATTGAAAAGCATTATACTCTAATGATGTGATATGGTTGTTGATATTATAAAGACAACTGTCAATAATGTCCAGAAGATAAATGTTATTTCTTATTTAACAACTTGGGAAGTTGCTGCTGTCTTTAAAGCTATTTTTAATGGCTGCTGCTCCTACTTCAGTTTCCTCTGGATGCACTTGAATTTTATCTGACTACCCAATAATTATCTGCTGTCAATCCAATCAGAGTAAGATTGGCTAAGCTCTTTTTTTTTCTGAAATGCAAAAGTTGTCACAACACTGCTTGACAATATTATGTCATGATGACGTTAGGTACTTTGCCACCTCACCCACTGCATAATGGGTAATTTGAGTAATATTAATTAAATGATGGGATTTGGGATTTTGATGAGCCAGAATTTTCCTGAAAAAGTCTTGGCACATAGAATATTTGTATATAATTTACTGGGATAAAGAACGTCACAAGGAAAAAATTGTGTCATTTCCTATTGATATATATATTTATATATTAAACCTTTCCAAGTAAAACACAACATCAAGATCTGAAAATAGCAGCTCTGGGTTATTGCCTATTTTGTGAGCCTCTCATTAGCTGACTGGGAGTTCATGCAGCTAGAAATCCTAAGTGCTTGGTTTTTTGATGCTCTACAGTTATGTGTGGCCACATGTTTAATTCTGTCAGGGGTGTATAGAAAACATTGCACAGCAGCTGTCTTGTACCTCCGTGAGGTTTGGGAAGTGGATGGTTTTTCTGGGAGTACAATTGTATTTAAACTTTTCCATTGATCTTGGTTTTCTCCGTGGTTTCCTGTGGTACGATGATCTAAACACTTCCAAAAAACTCTAACTTAAAGTGGTCTTTAGTGGTCTTCAAGATCCTCTGTGGTTTTGCTATTTGGATTGCAATCTTTTTAATACCCAATACGTATGTGTTAATATATAACAGAGATTACAGAGGGCTTTAGCTGCAGACGGCTGGCAAGATGGACTGCCTGATTAAACTGACATGCTGCAGCATTTCTGTAAGTCGCCACGTAAAAGTACAGCTCCAAGAACAGATCAGTTGCTTGGAAAGGGCTGGCATTGCAGGAAGCTCCAGCAATCCGTACTCAAGGTGAACGGCCTTGTCTCTGAATATGCACAAGCGGCCAGGGCAGCCACAGGTGCACTGAGCTTTAACCATGGTGCCCTCTCAGGGCTGGAAGGAGTGCCTGTAGCACACGTGCAGCATGCAGATCGCCTCTCCTTCACAGACTGGCAGCTCTGGCTGTGTTTCTGTAACGGGACTGCCAAGCCCATAATAAACGTCATCGCACTGATGTTTTGGGCGAGAACATCCATTGTGTGAGCACAATGCCTGCTCGAGGTAAAAAGTTCTCAGCGCAATGGCTGTCAGAAGAATAAGTGTTATCTCTCAGATATTGCCAAGCACTCAAAGGTCAGGCTTTAGGTCCACAATGGTATCTTGCTAAGCACAGACTGTCCGCAGCGCGTGTAACTCTTTCAGTTGGCCCTCTCTGAAGACAGCTTATAACTCTTCACACGTGTAGAATAAATCCATCCTCTCACTCCTGCACAACAGCCTTCATGGTTTCTTCGGGGTCTGCTCCAGGTCCCCTTCCTTTCCCAGGGCACACATCTTCTGTGCAGTCCCCTACAAGAAGAGCCTGGGCAGACTAAGGCAGCACAGACTGAAAGCAGCTGTGCTGGAGCCCATTAAAATCCTGTTCCTTTTATTTCTGTTTTGTTATAAAGTCATCCAATATATTAATATGAACATTGTTGACATTTCTTTTAAAGTAGAATACACTCTATTGACCTCAAATTATACCATTTTTTAACTAAAAAAAGTGGAGTACTACAGTGTGTATTTTTCACCTGAGGTCTTGCCAACAGTCCCTGGAAAGGGGATTTACTGTGGTGAGTTTCAATGTAGTTAAAAAACAAAATAGAAACCCATTTTGTGTACCGCTGCAGAGTAATTCTGGTAGGACAAGCACTTAGCAATTCCCCTATATGTTTCTGGGATGCCACTGCCTGTAATTTAAGGCTCTAGAAGAAATGTTCCTCTTTTTGCTGAGTGACACAGCAGCAGTGGTTAAAATACCCTTCCACCACACTATCACTTTCCTTTTTAAAAGTCAAAACAGGTCAGCGAGGGTGACAGAAAGTTCTTTTTCCCACTTGCCTTCATTAAGCTTTTGCTTAAAAAAGAAGAGGGAAGGGACTGAAGCATGCAGCAATTGCTTCAATAACCTTGCAGCAAACTGCCAGAAAGTTTTCCAAGGCTCTCATGCAATTGAACCTGGTGAAAGGAACCTATTCCCCTACTCCAGCCCACAGCCCTCAATAATACAGTTGCTGGAAGCTGTTTTTGTTGTTTTTTTTTCTGTACACTTAATTGCACAGGTCTCCCAACAAATCAGTGCCAGCCCGGGAGAGTGATGGCTGAGGTCCCTAACGGGGAAGGGAAGGGGCCGAGCTGCAGGAAGATGCGGGAGGTGCACGGAAGGGTGGGATCCCACAGCTCCCCTTCCCATTGTCGGCCGCATACAGAAGCCCCAAGTTACGATGGGGTTACAGCTCCTGACTGCTTAGACTTGGACATGGACCTGAAGCCACTTGCTGTCAGTACAAAGGGAGGAATGTAACACTGTCTCTCCAGTGCCAGTGGGGAGAGATTTGTAGGTTGGTATGTGACCTTCACTGCTGGCCCATGCAGGTGCTGTTCAAAGGCCCTCCCCATTCAGCTCTTGATACTGATACTAGATTAAAACAAGAGAATGAAAAAAGTCGTTGTGAAGAACGTTCCTCTCTGTTGTGTGTGTGTGTATTTTTTTTTTTTTTTTCCCTTTATCTCTGTGAACAAGTTGTCTTTTGATTTGCTTGGGTTTGTGGGCTTAGGAGACTGTTTTCATTTCAAGGACTTACTCTTGTACTATGTATTTTTTCTCTAATGAATAACGTTTAACGCAGTGAAAGATTTTTCTTGAGGTAATTCTTGGGAAGTTATAAAAAATTTTTAGTTTGTGAGAATGCCATTTTATCTCAACTTTTTTTAAACTTTAAATTGTAACTACTGAATTCAGACCTTGATTTTAGTGCGTGTGTTAAAAGAATCAAATCAAGGAATAGAGAAGCATGCAAAGCCAGCATATTCATTCCACTCAGGACAATTAAAGAAATAGCTAATAATCAATCACTAGATCTCACTGGATGCCAGCATCCTCTCTGGTCTCTGGCACCATTTTCTCAGTGTCAGTTTTATTTCTGAACAGCCTGCTCTTCCATGCACTCAGTTAATTCACAGTATTTAAGATGTCTTTGGCGATGACGTGTTTGAAAACTGTTTAGCAAACGTGCCGTGCCATCCCATAATACTTCCTCACCCCATGAAGCAGACCACGTCTATCAGTGCAGGAAAACTTGGTATGGCACAACCGTTCGGGTCTGACTTTTGGGCTAGAAAGATCACGGGGTTTCTGAGGAGCTCAAGTGTGCAAGGGAGCAAAGTTTATGTAAATGTCTTCTGGTAATAACCATTCAGGTCAAATTTCTTCTCAAGTCCTCTTTGGAAGACTGCAGAACTCTGATGGTCCTTTTTAAAAATAAAAATAAAAATAAAAATTTGTTCTTTTCCTATATGCTAGGTAAAAAGACCAAAATATGTAGCACAGAACTGCTCGCTCTGCTTCCAAACTCCCTCCCTGGAATACTATGCAGCAGAGCAAGCCTGCCCAGCCTGAACAGCAATTTTTTCCTAACCCATATAGGGTTTTCCTATTGAAGTGGTTCGTATAATTAAGAAGCGACTAGGCTGCTGCTGATTCTTTTTGTTTTATAGTTACCAGAGAAAACCACTAGCTTGTTGATCTGTGAGTGTTATGTTATTATTTAATTACGTTGAGGGCCAATCCTACATTTTGGCCAACTTATTTTGAGTGCTGCATGTTCCAGGGCCTCACTTGGTTCTACTATTAATCCCTTTTCCTTCACAGAAGTTTGCATATTGCTTTGGATTATTTATACTTCACTGTGCTTCCAAATCCATTATTAATCACACAGGTATTGAAATACATTTCACAGATAATACTGGACATACTGCCGTATTGTTTGCTCACATAATGGTCATGCTTTCACTCGGCAGGTTTCTCATACATCAAATTATCATTAGATAAGAAAAAATGTTACGGTGAAGAGTTGCCAACAACTTAATGCTGAATGCTCAAGCAAAACCCTGATGTTCCCAATTCCAGGTGATGACTCCTGGGAACAATAAACGAGCAGATGCTCTGGTTAGATGAGAGCATATCACCTTCAGGGATGTGAATGTTGCAAGGTTCTGCTCAGTGGACTTAAAGGAAACCTCTCGTTCATTTTTTCTCCGGCAGCAGTCCAGATAACTAAACAAGAGAGACTTCTTTTATGGTTGCATTTTGGTTAGTATAAATAAGGGACCGTGTTTTAATTTTGAGACCATCCCATGGCCATCAGTGACTGTAAGCAATTGAGTGTAGAGCTAGAAAGGACCATCTGGGGCATGGACTCCAATTTCTGGCTCGCCCAGCCCATGAGCTGTGGGCATGCTTCCCCAGGCTTCATTTCATCATTACAGCCTCAGAGCAAAAAAAAACCAAACCAAAACAAAACAACAACAACAAAAAAACCCACATTAATAATAATAATAATAAAAAAATCTAAAATATCAGCTAAAAAGAAAGGAGATTCAAAGCAAGAAAGCAAAGACTGATCAAGAGTTTTAGCATCCCTTTAAGCCCTTAGCAAGAGCAGAAACTATTCGATAAAGCTCCTTGATGATCCCAGCAATCAGCCCTAGCCTACTGTGCAAAGGCCAGTTCCCTCCTTCCCCTGCTTTGCTTGCAGGTCTTTCCACCCTGAACCCCTGTGTAAAAATGGCTTTAACACTGGGTGTTTAAATAGTGCACCAGCCAAGCTCTGGGAGATCCTAACACCACTGGGAGCCACAGCACTTTCTACCTCGTGTATGGTCCCTGCTTTTTAGAGCCAGAGGAGAGCACAGCTTTGCACGTTGGAAGCCGCAAATATGCGAGCGTTTCTCTGCACTATTCAGACAGGGTTGTTCAGGGCTTATATCTGGACATACACACAGCGTGGGGACTGGGGAAAAATCTGCAAAATCTGGAGATCTCAGCACTGTTCCCAAATCAGAGAAAGATCCTGAAGTACCTCTGTTTCCATTTCCACATCTGTACTTAAGGAAAAGCAATAGCAGTTTGACCAAGGGAAAAAAGGGTTTGGGGGGGGGGGGGGGGGGGGAGTGGGGAGAGAAAAGAATTTTCTCTGGTCTTTGAGTGGATGGCTGGTGCTGTCATTAAGAAAGATGTTTGTTAAAGTTGAGGATTGGTTAAATAAGTCAAATATTGTTGGTACAGCATTTCTCTTAGCTGTTCAGAAATGACATTTTTGCTCAAATTAAGTGAAACAGGAATAATTCTTTTCTGTCTGCCCACGCAGTCAGGCACACACCGAGTCCTCTGGGCTTATCAGACTTCACAACAGAGTGGAGGACATCCACTGTGTCATCCTCCTTAGTTTCTGCAGTGTCTGCCTCTTTTCAGCCCAGTAAAAGGTCAGTTTCTGTAGACAACAACAGTAACAGCGTCTACATCACTCAAATTCGATCTCTTATCTGAAGTTCAGAAGAATAGCAACACGGGTTTACAGAATTTCCTTCCAGTGATCTCAAAGGACTCTGCAAATGGAAAAAAACACAACACCCCCCCTTCGTCCCCCAGCCCAGCCACTGGGCCCCAAGAAGTGTGACTGTTTTGCAGGTGGCGAGGACGTGTCACAAGCGAGAAGTGACTCATCACATCTACACGGGAGAGCTGGGGCACAGCGACGAGCAAAAGAACTTGACTCTGTTGCCTGCCTGTGCTAACAGCTAATCTTAAAAAATGCATAAATGCATAAAATAAAAGTTGGGTTCTGCTTCTGCTGCCCTTTGAATTTCAATTAAAGTCATGTGCAAATGACTCTGCATCCTTCCCTCTAGTGTGATATCAGCTCTAACTTGGCATAGCCTTTGGGAAGGATATTTGATTGACTGAATTAGAGAAGGAAGCTCCGTCCGCACTAAACTCTGCTGCAACCATTTTAAAGATTGACTTAAGTTCAGCTGACTGTGGGGACTCAAGAAGTCTCTTTATATGTCTGTATTTAAAATTTATGTGGAATAATTTTAATCTTCATTATTTATATTATTCCAATATGCTATCATAGCTGCTCTAAATACATTTTTTATGCAGGCACCATGAACAGAATTACAGCTGGGCTGGAGTAGCATCCTCTAACCTGTCACACACTTCTACTAGCTCAGCAATAGCCTTGAAAGCAACAACTCCAGCTTGCCTTTATGAGTTTTTTTGGCCATAATTTCTCTTCCCAGAAGAGATTTTTAATTCTCCTTGTTTTACTTGCTAGTTCAGCCTCCATGCTGCCTGATCTCAGACTGCTAGTTCTGGGTTCGAAGTAATGGGATTGCACAGAGGAAGCAAAGGGGATATATTGGGGTGGAACAGTGTCTAGATGGAGAACTCTTTGGGACCAGATCATCTTCCTGATTTGTCTATTGAGTGCCTTGCTCTTTGTGGGGCCTGCCCTGGGATGAAATCTTGCTTAAAAGGCAATTGGGTGCATTGTAAGAGAGTTTTACAGTAAAAGAGATCAATAGTTTTTTGCTTGTTTATTTGTTTTTCCTGTAAGAAGGGAAAAGGTTATCAAAGGGAAATGGATGTTTTATCTGGGGGAAGAGTGTTGCTGGACTTTTATTTTTATTTAAAAATGGCAACAACATGACCCCTTCTGTGTACATTTCTCATTACTTCTGTGAAAATTCAAACTATCTTCTCTGTGTTCGGGTTTGCAACATCAAAAGGATCACAGAACAGACTTCTTTGATGTTACATTTTTCTGCTGATGCTGTCTGTGGTCAGGTAATACCACATGATTAATGTGAAAAGAATTGACCTTTGCTGATTTTCTCATGTTCACTGGCAAGACAAAGATGTAATGCATCAGTGGGATATGAGATATAGTTAAACAAGAAATTCCTCGGAATTAGAAAACAGTTCTTTATCTTCTCAGAATCAACATGATGTATTTCCTTTGTATTTAATTTTTGTGTGTGCTTGTGTTTGCATAATTATTTAATATTAAAGAAAGAGAGTGTGGTTTGGTCATTTAGTTAGTAAAATCATGCCTTGGGACTACCAGGCCTGGGAAGAACTGGCTCCTCTCACTCGGCTATTGGCCAGCCTAAGCAAGTTGCTTTGCCTCTTTATAAAATAAGGATAATGGTTCCTCCATTGTAAAGATGTGAGATCTACTGCTGAAAAGCAGTACGCGAGAGTTAGGTAATATTATTTCTGGCTCTCCTACAGATGTGCTTAGTGTTCAGTTTTCCCATCTGTAATGTGGGGATGTTAGAACTAATCTACCTCCCAGGGTTGTTTTGCTTAATTCCATAAAGTGCTTGAAAACCTCACATGGAAAGAGTTATAGGAGCACAAGGTTTCTTAATAAAGCTCATTCATGAGTAATGTATTTTTGAAGTAAGTGACTTGAACCTTCACCCATTGTTGGAAACCAACATGAGCCAAGTCGTCTTTGTTGTTCAGCAAAGGTTGGTTGATATATTTTTCCTTACATATTTAATTCTCATAAGGCTTCACATTTCTGGTTGCTGGCTATGATTGAAAGCAGAAATGCCAAAATACCACAAGAGAAGACTGTTTTTCTTTTTGTTGTTGTTGTTGTTTTTTTACTTTTTTCCTGACCCTCCCAGAAGCTGGAAGTTTTGAAATGCGTGAGTCTTCCCCATCACTCTTAGTTCACACTTTCTCCCTGCCAAGGTAGGTGTCTGAAATTGTATTCTCTGAAGATGGAGATTTACCAAAATGCAGTGGGCACCGTGCGTCTTTTGTGATCTGCCCAGCTATGATGTGCAAGTAACTCATGGGTGCAGCAGGGCTGCTCTGATAACCACTAGGTGCTTTATCAGTACTTATCTACCCTGCCTTGAGCTATACAAGACCACATTCAATCGCATCCACTGTACAATTGTTGTTGCTGATGATTGCACCTAGCAAGGTAAGGATCTTCTGAGAAGCCGCTTGAGTGCAGGGGCTGCGACAGCCTTTTTACGTCAAAGGGCTGCAAGGGAAAATGAGCCCAAACTCATTTATCTCAATGTCACAACTCCTAGCAGCGGGGGAGGAGGCGAAGTTGGACCAGCGCGGAAGGCTTTTAGGCAGCCTGGCCTTGACCCCGCGGGATGCATTACAAACCCGGATTTGCGGGATCCCCGCCTGCACATAATCCATACGCGAACCGCTCGGCACCAAGCCCTCGATGCGAGGAGGGAAGGACGGTGCCAGCAGCGCAGGAGCGGACTTGGGGAAGTTTTGTGTCGGGCTGCCAGGGTTCCCGTTGCGGGGAGGCAAGGACGGCTTTCTCCTGCCCCCTCCTGGTGCAGCCCTCAAAGTGTGCCTGGGACAGCAGGCAGGGAAGAGGATGCGAAAATGGCACCTTCCCTTGCCAGGGGTTTTGCACCTGGATCCTATGGCTAAGTTCCTCCGTTTTCATGGCACAGACAGGAGATGTTGCCCTGTTTTCCTTGGTTCTTGGCTCTGTAAATCCAGCCGGGCTCTGTGAAAATAAACCGAAGCCATCTCTAGGGAATGCACTGGCAGTCGGATGGGTAGCAAAGTTTAACTCCAGAATTTCTCAGCAGTACGATCTAATGCACTTCCTCCTGGGAGTGCACTGTCTTATGAAATACATCTTTTTATTTCTCTGTAAGCTGGCCTGATACGTTGCCAACTGTGAACAATGCAATGCAAAACATTTAAAGAAGGTAGAGAAACAGATGCCATCCTCTAGCAAAAGCAGGAACTCCATTCTAGCACGTAGATGAAAAAACAAAGTTTAATTCTGAGAACAAAACTTGGCAGTTTGTAATATGTTGCTGTCATGCCTTTGGAGAAAACACAGCCCCCGGGAGAGGCAGAGCCACTTGACTGCGTGGAGACTGCTGGGCCCTGCAGCCGCCGCGGATGTTGCACGGGCCAGTGGGCGCAGTGTGTGCTGTGCAGCGTTTGCCCACAGAAATGCAAGTTCCCTTGACACTGACATGTTTCTTACAGTAAAAAGAGCTGATGAAGAGATTTCGACCATTTTGTTAAATACCTATTCCCTTATGTATAAGATCTGTCTATTGCAGAGATCATGTCTTCTCCATTTTCCTTTTTTTTTTTTTTTTTTTTTTGTGACATTCTATCTTCTATATTTTTTAATAAGTTTCAGCCAGATGTGACTGTGCTGCATTTTCAGAGGCTGTTTGTATTTCAGGGGAAGGTGCTGAACTTTCTTCAGGCCCCACGTGGTTGTCCGAACTGGTGGGAGCACTCTGTCTATACAGGTACAGCCCACGCTGAGCCAAAGTGGTAGGTGCTCACTAGGGTATTATTTTTCTGCAACATTCTTGTTTGAAAGACACATGTTGCAGCACTATATGGACAAGCTTGATGATGTAGATTCGTCTCTATGAAAAATAACACCTCTTTCTTTTATGTGTTTTGGCTGAGAAATTTCTATGCAAAGTTTTGCAACTCAGCTACCTCTGGGTAGCAGGTTTTCTGTCCAGTAGCTGGAGAAAGGTGTGTGATAGACTTCATGGAACTGGTGGATGTATAGCTGCAGCATTGGAAGGGAGATGGAAAACAAATTATTCCTGCTAAATGGACAATATCAGAGAAGGGGAAAAAAAAAAAAAAAAAGGCAAGACTTTCTGTTTTCTCCTAGTTGTGTCCAGCAGTTCCAGAGAGAAGGTCTGGCTGCATAAACTTCTCTTCACCCAAGTGATGTTTTACAGGGAAATTTCTTGAAGTTAATTACTTTCATTGAATTCCTCTGGGCTTTTCTATTGCATGGTGTATCTGGTCAGTCTGAAGGGCTGCAACTCTCTGGTGCATTTTGAGAATATCAGCACCCAACAGTGTAGCTATTGAAGCTGAAATGCACAAAGCTCTGAATAGAGCCGTAAAAAAAAAAAAATTGGGGGGTGAATCATTTGTTCAACACTCAAAAATTCAGTTATGGGTTTGACATTTCAAGAAAACTTTGCGTAAACTCATGTTTATGTGCTACAGACCGCAAAGACAAAACAATTTCAAATCAAAGAAACAGTTTAGTTAGCCTGATGTAAATATCTTGGTGTGCTTTTTTTTTTCTTTTTCCATCATTCTTTCCATCAAGAAACACACATGAACTTCACTTCAGGGCAGTGTGAATGTTTTTTCTCCCTTCAAGTTCACCTGGCAAACTGAAAAATTAGTTATTTGTACGGCCTTGGTTGTGAATCATCTCGATTCTGTTGTCTCTCTGCTGCAGAGGACATGTTAGCCCCTGCCACCTTTGCGTGGTGCTTTTGATTTTCTGCTTTTTCAAGTTCACCATCATCCAGTTTAGCCTCAGATAGTCTGAAAAACACCATTTCTCAAAAAGCGCTTGAACTGTTACAAGGCTCCAGGGCAGGTAAGTACCGAGATAGGTATTAGATAACCAGAACCTCCATTTCTGATCCTTCCCAGTTTCTAGCAGATCCAAACAAAACAACAGCAGCAAAAAAAAAACACTACCAAAAAAAAAATAAAGAAAAAAAAATCTCCCATCAAATAATAATAATAATAATAAAAATAATAAAAACAGGCAGACTTACCTCACCTTCTAAATGCAGTAATTCAGATACTGAAGTTTTCCATCATCACATAAAATTATCATTCAATCAGACCTTATGCATAATGGAAGACAAATCCCTCCCCACTAGTTTTAGCATCATGCCCCTGATTTTCACTTGAAACATAAACCAGCAATGATAGCAGTCAATGGAGCCTGAAGAGGTCAGCTAGTCCTATCGCTGCCTTCAGCAGAATCAGTCACACTGAAAATGCTTCTCACTGAGATTTGTGTAAACAGATCTTAAAGACTTCAGTGATGGCAATTCTGTAGCTTCCCCAGGTAATTAATCTGTGATCCTAATAGCTAGAAAACATTTCCTGATGTTGAGCAGTCCTGTTTCTACAGTTTGATGAGATTATTTCTCTAAGTCTTTTAAAGATATCTAGCTTGGATGCAAATTTTACAGAGTTTGTAGCATCTTCAGGACTTAACTAGAGGCACTTAAATGTTTTTAGCTCATTTCTAGTCAGTTTTGTTTTACCACCTTTTTTCCTACCAGATTGCATTGCTGTATCAGATCAGAGGTCTCTCTCTTACGGACATCCGGAGCTTCTGCACTCAGAGGGGACCATGCAATCATCACATTTTCTTTCCTGTATATCATAGACTTTTATATTTCATGCTGTTACCCAGTACTTTGCATTTAAATTATGCATAGCTTTTTTTTTTTCCCCTTTTTTCTTCTTTTTTTTCAGTCTAAAATATATTTTCTGGAAAAGTATCTAATTTTGATATGAATACATCAGGAAATGGATAATCAATCATTTCCTTTAGAAGTTTGTTCCAGTGGTTAATCGCTGTCACTGTTTGAAAAATTGTGACCGTTTTGAATTTCTGATTTCAACTTCCAGTCACCGGTTCTCATTATGCCTTCCTCTGCCAGATGTAAGAACCCTTTAGTATCCAGTACGCTCTTGTCTGGAAGTAACTATACAGTGTAAAGACATTACAGTTTTTCTTCTTCTTCCCAATAAACTCAGTAGATAGGTTTCTAAATCTCTCAGAGTCAGGTGTCCATTCACCAGCTCAGTCTAGTGCTTGCTCTCTGTTGCCGTTTGAATTTTAATAGTGATTGGTAAAAATTGGACTCCAGGCTTCTGTGGAGTAAAAAAACCATTGCTGCTGGCCATTCCCTTATTTATAAGTGTATGGATCATAAGAAGAATGCCTTTTTTTTTTTTTGTTAGTGTTTTTTTTTTTTTTTTTTTAAGTCTTTCTGGAGTCTGTAACTTTATGCTGCCTTATGTGCCCACTGTCATCTCTAAATCTTTCTCCAGAATCCCAGCTTTCCAGGGTCCCATCAGGTTTAATTTTTTCTCAGCCTTACGTATCACCTTTGCTCTGACTTCACGAACTTTTTCTTCAGTTCAAATGGGCTCCCTTTAACAAGTGACCCAAAATACTCCCTGGACGAGTATTTTCTCTTCATCGTTATTTACCAGGCTGCTAATATTTGTGTCAGCCATCTGTCTGTCAATGCTGACTTTATATTCCCTTGCAGAACATCAGTGAAAATGCTGAATAGCACCGAGTATACTTCAAAGCCCCGCAGAAAGCCAGTAAAGCATCCTCATTTGATGATGGTCTGATTGACGCAGCTGGGTTTTGTGTTATGTTAAATAGCCATGTCTTAGCCATTTAACATAAGTTTCCTTGATGTTATATAGTGTTTATCTAGTAAGTATGTCAAGCACTAAGTCTAAAGCCTTGAGAAAGTCTGCTACATCTGTGCAGTTAGCTTTTTTGCAGGAAGAACATGAAACCAGTTTTATTTGAGAAGAGCTATTTTCCATAAACCCATGTTGACTGGCAGTAATTAAAATCTTGTTCTTTCATGTTTCAGCAGTTCAGTCCTGTCTCAGCTTTTCCATTATTTTACCTGGGACTGATGTGAGGTTAACTGCTCAATAGTTCCTCTGTAATTGCACTTGATTTCCTGTTCTCCCTCTCTCCCTCCCTCTTTATCTCTCTCTTTCTCTTGCCTTCTCTTTTTTTTTTTTTTTTTTTTTTCCAGGCTACTACCCTGCTTCCAGTCACCTGGAATCCCTCTGATATTAAAATTTATTAAAAATTAACATTAGTAAGCCAGAGTTCTCCTCTGTCAAATATTTTAAGACCCCTGGGTGTGATTTATCCAGTCCTGATGATTTAAAAATGTTTATCTCTACTAGATGATATTTAACATCCTGCTTAGTTCCTAATGGGCTGGAAAGTACTTATTCAATGTTAGTCTCATATAAACACCATCCTGCTATTAATTTCCAAATACCAAACAGAAACATTTATTGAACACGTTTATTTTTGTGTATTGTTGTTTGCAATTTTACTCTACTTGTACGCCTAAGCAATTCTAACATTATCTGAGAAATCCTGCTTAGCGTTGCCAGGGAGCAATTTTTCATGATCTCCTATATTTTCCTGTAACAGTTTCTTCTGCTTTATATCTCTGCACTTCAGACAGTTGCTATATTTTTGCCATTTGTTGAATCTTTAAAATACTTTTGGTTTACCACTGAAGTAGCTGGGCCTTAGCCAGTCTGTCCTTGTTGATGCTGATGGACGGAGTCTGTTCTGAAAGAACTTCTGATTTTCATTCATTTTTTCCTCTCTGAGTTTTTCCTCCCACTCACTCTTCTCATAATTTTCCTCAGCTGGAGGATATTAGCCTTTGGGAAGTACCAGCTACAATTGTCTTCATTTTGTCCACTTTTAATTACAAGCTCTTAGGATAATGTCGCTTTCCAGCTGTATGACTGATATGTTCTTTGTTAATCAGTATGAGTTATGAAATAATTTTCACATTGGATGCAGTATTTTTTCCTTATGTGAATGAGTAAGTGCATGTTGTCATCAGATCCTGTTCTCACTCTCACTGGGGTGAACTGCATTGCACCCAGCATTAACAAGATTATTAAGATTTCTCCAGAAACACAGGTGATATTTGGGGAACTCTGAGCTTCATTCGGGTCTGAGCCTCAGCTTCTCCAGGGGATAACAGACATCAGACTTTGCTGTTCATATTGGCCTTATCTCACACTTGGTTCCTTCCTCTCTGCCTAAGTTGCTTCATATTCTAATGCCTTCCTCGGGACTCACTGCTGCAGATGGTGTATTTATATTAAGTTAAAGATCGCATTCCATCTTTCAAATGAGATTAATAAATTTTCAGGCCATTGTGGTTACCCAAGCTGACCTCCTATAAACACAACCTATAATTCTTCACCCAGATTCCAGCATCTGGCCCCACAACTCATACTTGAAACACAGCATATCTTTTTTAGAAATACATTTTTTAGAAATGTATCTCATGGATGTGTAAGGCTTCTGTCACTTGGACGTTTTTCCATATTTAGAGTAAAATTTAGTATCTTGGTGACTGCATAGGCATAACAGTACCTATGGCTGTTTATAACTGTGTGTGACAGTGGCATACTCCTGTCTTCTCTCTAGCTAAAATGTTTTGCTTAATTTCCTTCGAGTGGATATTGTTCTAGAAATGAGTGTGTGATCTGAAAGCCACTGAATATTACAGATGGTTAATGAAAGATGCATGATAAAATTTTAAAAAATCTGATTGTCCACAGTGACATCCCTCTTAGACACATGTGCCTGTGTATGTTGACTGGCTGTACTTCTGATCATTGTGTTTTATTTTTCTCTATTTTCTTTCAAATGAGGATGGAGCAATAGCTGCCAGAATAGGAGAGTGTTATTTATTTTGTGAAAGGGGCTTATCTTTTTGTATCCATGGTTAGTGACAGAAAGCAAGGAATAGGACAGAGCATTCAACCTCTTACTAGTACTCCTGGGTTTTACACTTATTTTTTATTTAATTTCATTTCTTTTTCTATGGCGAGCTTTTATACTGAAGCCTAATATACTCATGCAGAATGGCATTCTCCTGGGCCTATTTGAAATTCTTCATCTTTTCTGCATCTGTTTAAATCCTGCCTTCATGCACGTACAGTACAAGGTCAAACCTTTTGTTTGTTATTTTTATGGAGTTTAAAGAAAGTCCAAATACCTGACCGAGATACCTGTCTGGTGCAGCCCTGTGACAGTTGCAAAATCTTCAGACTCGGAGAGTCACATGATTAACTGTTTCATGAGGAATAAAAAAAAAAAAAAAGACATACAATCATGGATTTTGCCATATAAAGGGTGTGCTTTCCAACTGGCAGCTATCTAGGGCTTGTTCACCACTGATCAGAATACAGAAGGTGGTAAATCGTGCTCTGAGGAAAGCAGCTGAGCAATATGTTGCTGGCTTGTTCTCCAAACAGAGCCCCATGGACAGGAAGGCTGATATCTCACAAACCACAAAGCTCAGCCTTTTCTTCGAATTACTGCCTTGCCATTTGGTATGACCCCACAGTTTGGCTAACCAAGTTCAGAGATGGATGAGTATACAAGCAGAGATGAGCTGTCAAGGATGCCTTGGGTTGGTTACTTCTATGGAAGTAACACACTTGAGTCCGTTACTGGCACTTTCCAAACCAATACTGAACCCAGGTGCCAGTTTGGCTTTTAGAGGCATTATACCCGTAGGGGTTTCTTGTTCCTCTCAAATATAAACCAGAGCTGCTTGTTGTGGAACTTGTTGCTCTGTTAAAATCTCAAGAACTTGTTCATGAAAGGTGTTGTTTTGGTTGACTATGGTTAATCCTGATTATTTTTTTTATTTTTTTTTTAAAGATAAAGTCCCTTTAGACATTTGAAAGGATTTTGTTACATTTCTACTATGCTTTATTGGTGTGAATCTTTGGGGACAGGCTGATGTCTAAAGGAAATTTATTATTAAGAACTAGCTATACTGTTTCCCAGCAGTGAGCTTGTTACTGCCACATCTTCATCTAAACTCTGTAATTGGTAATTATGTTTGTCTGACCTACATTCTTCGGTGTAATTGTAGTGAAATACAGTATTTTTCAATTCCTGGGTAAAAATGTCTTCAACAGTTGTGGAGTGTTGCCGGGCAGAAGCTTTCACCCCCAATAGGTGATAGCATTTTTGTGGTGGAGGATGCATTTTTTTCAATGTATATAGCACTAGGATCCTATGGGGGTAAAAAGCAATGTAGAAATAAGTTAGATATAATGACATGATTTTTCAGAACCTAGGAAACTAATGGTCAATTAAATCCCAGTGGAGGGCGCGTATTAGCTTCCTAATTTGTTTTGGACCCATGACTGGAATGTGTACACACATGCTATTCAGTCTGGAGCATTCATGTGAAAGATCCTTTGGGTAATTTAACAGCTACAAATGGCACTTCCATCTAAAATTGTTATTGTGCTGGTTTTCTGCACCAGTTGTGTCTTCGGTAACAGATCTGATTATCAGGTTAGAAAATTCTCTCTCTCCTACTGATTTAATCGTTTAAAAAGAAAGGAATAAACAGATTCCTTCTGAGGTTCTTCAGAGGTTAGAATGTCTTCCTTTCCACTTAACAAATCTTTTTTTTTTTTTTTTCCCCATCATTATTTATTTCCCATAAATAACATGAGAAATATCTTCCCTATGGCTTCACCTCAGAAGTTTTCCAAATTCTGCACCCATGAAGCCTGAAGGATCTAGTAGATCATTAGCATTTCTCAGTACATGGACTAGATAATCCAACCACAAACCTGGGGTTTTGAGCCTTTCACTCTCTGGCTTATTGACCCACAAGTTTTTCATCTGTTCCTTGGAGGCTACTGAGAATTCTGATATTTTCTCCATCTGTTTCTTGAAATTTCCCCTGTGAGTACTCGGCATGTTTCCCTGTTCCTTCCAGATGACCCTCTCTTGCTGTTCCCACCGGGTGTCATAAACTCCATGACTACTTCCAAGAAACGTTAAGGTGAGTCGCATTTTATTTATTGTGCTGAGTAATGCCATTAACACATTCCAAATCGATCCATCAAAGAAGTCAGGCTGGAGAGCCTGCTCAGTGGCAGCTTCAGGTCAAATATTTAGGTGGGGCACTGCCGTTCACCTGAGCACTACGTGAAGCTGTTATTGAAGAATATTGCCTAAAATACCCCTCTGGGCTCTGCTGGAGTTGCTGGCCCATTCCACGAAGTCAGCCAGCTGCTCCTTTTAGAGCCCCCCTCTGAAATGTGAACACAGGACAGTGAAATTGCTGTCTCGCCAGATCATTCATCTGGAAGAGACATTATTAATAAGGAGCGATAGACTTCCCATTGAATCGGGATGAAGGTATGTTTATTTTATCAGTATTTTATTTTCTCATTTTTTGAGTACAGTGCTGAGCCTCTGAGCGCAGCCTGGTGGAGGCTGAATCTTGCTTTAGGGGAAGCTTATGATATTGACTTTTCCAATGGCTGGAGTGAATGTTGGCAAAAGCTATTCCTTCATGTGAGGGACACCAAAGTAGTCAAAAGTTACAGAATCAGATAATTCCCTGTGATGTGTTAGAGATATGAGGGGTGCTGTCAAGAATTTGTCAGAAATTAATTTGGAGTCCTTCTGAAGCTGTGGTTGATAAGGGACAGCTGTTCGTTTCCTAAAAAAAAAAAAATAAAAAATAAAAAAATAAAAAAAATCTATGAAAAGTAATTATTTTGTATAGAAATTATTTCTATCTACATATTTTGCCTCATTCATCATTGAAATTATGCTGTGGGTTCCTCTAGATCCTGTTCGCTTCCAGCTGTGCATCCTCTTTGGGCTGTAGGTACTGTGGTATTTCACGATCCACCCTTTGGGAAAAGGAAAAACAGCCCCTAACAGGAGTCCCAGCTGCAGGAGGGCTGGGCGAGCTGGAAGGCTGACTCATGGGGGAGAACGGGAAGAACAGGACCACAGAATGACAGTGTCCCTGGTTACCAGGGCAACACTCTTAAATTGGAGTATTTCTTTATTTCAATCAGAATATTTGTTTTCATTTGAAATATTTGGATACAGGTTTTGTGGTTTTGTTTTTATTTCTCCATAAAAATGTAGATTTTTCAGGGGAAAAATATTTTTTTTGTTGGTGATGGTGTTCGTTTTTAAGTCAACATTTTTTATCAGTCTTTATAACACGCCAGTTTGATTTGGAAAACAATATGGTAACCATCATCATCTTCTCATAATCATCGAGCCTTTTGCATAACTTAATAGAAACACAGATATCACTGATCAAGTCTGGAGGGACTTAGAGAGGTCCTCTGGTACAGAACAGGGTCAACTACACTCCCAGGAGGTATATGGTTGTAGAAAAATTCCCATTGTGTAGTTTCACCAGTCATTTTAGGTGACCTTTTAGTTTTCTTCCCTACCCCTACAGTTATTAAGCGTTGTTACCAATCTAATTTTTGCCATAACTATCAAGCAATTAAATAGAAACATTGACTTTACTCTGTACAGCATTCTTCTGATCATTTACAGACCACTGTATCTTCTCAGCGTCTTCCTAATCCAGTAACGTCAACATTGTGTCCTTGGTCAGAGGTCTATAATCCGTGACCTTCATGCTTGTTCTCCTCAGACTCCGTGTCTTTCTTAAGTGTCATGCCCGTAGTTCCCATGAATAGTCTTATCCCAGCATGCACATTTCTGATTGCAGACAAGATCCTACTTTTTAAGCAATAGCTGCATCTTTTACTTTGAGCTGAACAGATATCTCACTATATCCAAAACTGTGTGTTTAAACATATTTTACTCTTCATGCCTATATAACAACAATATTTTGACAATGTAATTCGTCAGTAGCGTCCTCCTGTTAAGAGCTATCATCTTTAATCTGAACAAGTGATACAAATCTTAAGTACTCATAACCCTCTTGACTTCTTCATCGAAGATCATCTTACGTAGCCTTCACACCTGCCATTTCTCTGGCATTTTCCTCCACAGTATCCATTTGATGCTCATTAGGTTTTCAAGTTATTTTCCCAGCTTTTTAACTGTGTGTGCAATCTTGTATTCTAAATAAGGTTGTTTATCCCCCATGTGTTTCAGTGAGTATTTTGGTAACAGTACACATGCAGGCGATATATTTGTCCTACACATCTTTGTCCCAGCATTCTGCAGTTCCTTCCCACTCGTGCCTGAAAATTGGAGTACACAATTTTTTTCCTTCATCTCATCATTGTTGTTGTATTTTTTTTACCCTCTAGCATTTTTAGAACATAACATATTTTCAAGTAAGTAGTGTTAATTATGTAACAGCAATTTATCTCAGATAAGATCTTTTATTTTTGTTGCAATTTTGCAATTAGAATCTAGAAAATTTCAGGCTTTGAACCCTGCCTTTTATGTCAAGTTGTCTGCCCACAACTGATGAGTATAAGTATCTTATTTGCCTCAGAAAAGGAAGTGAAAAAAGTGCCATCTGCAAATTTATTGGAAATTTAAATATCTTGGAAGTATGACTGAAGGAATAGATCATGGAGAAGTCAAAATATTATAGTCAAAGTGTTGACCTATAATGGTGACCACAGAGTACTTTGATTCAACATTTTAAGAATCATGAACAAAGAACATTAAGACCAAAAGCAGATCTTGCTTTAGGTACACCAGGATAAGGCAACTGGCCAGTGTCTGATGGGCAGAGACTTGTATGGCAGGAACCTATACAAAGTCTTTTTACTCGTGCATCAAAATCCGTCATGGTTCTTTGAAAGGTCAGCAAGCATGCGGATAAGGAAAAGCCAATTCATATATACTGCTTGGATGTCTAAAAAGATGGATGTCTGGGACTTGTGCTGTTCAACACGCCAATGACAGATCTCGAAGAAATTAATTGTTAGGTGACAAAATTTGTCAGTACAATAGAACTGGAAAAGGTTTGTAAAAGGACAATGGGGATCATCAGATATATAGAATGGCTTCTGTACAAAGTGGTTCTTCATATAGTGTAAAATTAATGCAGAGAAATCCTTGCTGCAGGATGTTGTGGATAGGTTCAAGGACAGGCTAGGCAAGTTCAGGGAAGTGTAATTAATTGAAGTTTATTAAATAGACAGAAACAACCTCTAGTTGAGCTACCGTAAGCTAGAAATGATTGGAGCTTATTCTTTCCTAGGTGTCTTCTTTTTTGTGTGTCCTGGACATATGGGACTTGATTAGATAGACCTCTGATCTGATCCTGATTTCACAGCCACTCTTATATTCTAATTTAGTTAATGCACCATGCACTTGATCCAGGTGGACAGTAGGACTTCACATCTCCTAAATGCGCTGCTTGCATGCAACTCCCTCTTTAAAAGGACTCACAGATTATTTTTTTTTTGTTAGGGACCTGAAACTACTGGGGACTAGGTGCTCTATTGCTTCACTAGAAGGGCTCAATTTCTAACCTCAGTGCCAATTACCGTAGACACTTTAGTGCTGGGCAAACAAGCAAATTTCACTCCATATTCCCTATGTGCCTTCCTACAAGCGTGGATGTTGTATCATCTCTAGGCGATGTTATGGCAGAGGCACAGAGCAAGCCTGCTAGCTTTCTCAGTACTGCTACTCTTCCCATGGGAAGAGCTGTAGCACTCTGCTTTATACATTTAATCTTATGGAAAGTACCTCTTTCCATGTTCAGCTAGCTCTCACCATCCCCTGGGATATCTGAGTGTAACAGCACTACTGCAGATCCTAGCTTAGGTATTTTGTCTGTGTTGGTAGAACACCATAACCCCTGTCTTCTTTATGAACTTTCATGGCACTGCTGGGCTATGGAGGATATTCCTCACTCCGCTGGATCTATCCCTGTCAGAGAAGACTCTTCTCATCGAACTGATCAACTGACAAATAGACTGGATTGCCTTGAACGTCACAGTAGATTTTTCTAACTAGGTCTAACTGCTGAGCATATGCGGGAGCCAGAATAGCAGTTGCCTGCCTTTATTTCATCCTCCTCCACTGACAAAGCTAAACTAGCTGATTGTTCCCTGCCCAACATGATCTTCTGGGCCTTTTAGCCTCCTCTATTCAAACAACTTCTAATTCTCTGTAAAAGGAGTTGTAGCCCCTGCAAGCTTGCTGGGTGGGCATGATAGAAAGGAATTGCCCCAGGTGGGTAGACCCTTGCCACATGTGTGGCTCAAAGGATGCCATGTGTTACCAAGATATATATCCCCTAGGCATGTTCAGATATGTACCTTTCTAACACCAGACATTTACAGATCAGTATTCTAGTGGCATTCTACGTCATACATCTAAAAAGAAGTATAATGGCATTGATTAATTAAGAGCCTACTGTCCTTTTAAATGGGTTAGTGCTGCTAGCTTTCTACTGATCTCCAGCAGAGCTCTCTAGAGTACAGAAAGCCCTAATGACACAAGGTCCTGATGGCCCTCACTTACACCCTGGCAGTGGCAGATGCTGCTCAGCAGCACAAGAAGGCAAGTTTTGTTTCAGGACCTGCACGACTCAGGGAGGGGGAGACTTCCCATGGAAACACGGAGCCAAAGGACATGAAAGCACATTCAGTGGGTACTGTAGTGCTGTGGAGAAAACAGGTGCCTACCCGGGATGTGTCCTTCGTGCCATCAGGTTTAAATAAGTTACCAGAGTTGCGCTGAGGGAAAAGTATTTACACAGCAGGTATCAAGGTGTCTCTCTCTGATTTCTATAGTTTTCCCCTTTTCTGCAGCATGGTGCACGGTCCATTTCCCAAGAACGGTATGTCCCAAAGCTAGTCTTCTGTATCCACCTATATTAACTGGCCTAATAACAGTTATCAACATTACTTATCTAAGATCACCCACACAGTTTCACCCACAAATCCCCATGAGTCACAGTACTCCCCCCACCCCAACTGGCAATATCAATTAATGACCTCTTGCATGGTCAGGTTTCTGAGGCCTTTGATCTTTGATGTTGAAAGTTTCAAATGGGTGTCGAGAGCTGGTTTGTGATTAGAGTTGTCTAGGGCTGGTGGGGGTGGAGGGAAAATAAAGGAGAATATGTATTTCTTACCTTATTAAATGGTTATACATGGTAGGAACTGTAGAGACCTAGTACTGACAACCCAGCTAGACTATTCCTATTCTGTTTTTCCTCCCTCATGAAGGACTATGGTTCTTCAGCAAAAGGTAAATAACCCTGTTTTCTCTGACCCAGAAATACTTATATGAGTCATAATGTTCTAAATGTGCCTGTCAGTGTAAAACTACATGCCGATGTGAAATCCTTCTTTAGGTTTCAAGGTTGTTTCAGAACAAAGTGGATGTTAATTCCTTGCAAATGTTTTGCTTAATTGTTTTTAGAAGTGGGAGTGAAGGAATCTGTATGATTTTATTAGCACAGAGCAAATATATGACTGTTTACTTCTGATCTCATAATTGTGTCCTAGCAAGGAAAGAAAGGGAAAAACAGGAAAAGGAAGTGCAGAGATTTAAGCAGTTCTGACAAGGACAGAAAATAAATTCATACTTGTAGTGAGTCTGTCTCCTAAACTTCTCTGTAGTGTCTACTAGACCATCTATAATCCTCATGGAGTGGGATTTTCAGATCTATTGGAGATGCCATGGAGACTTGAAGTCTTTTGTAATTTGTCTTTCTGAGATTCCTTTCAGTTACCTTAAGAGTATTCAGGATAAGGTTATTCTGACTCAGATATGCAAAGGGAGCTCACCTTGTAATGAACCCAAGTGGACAAAAAACCCTAACTAAATCTTGTTCTTAAGGTTCTTTAAGGTTCTTAAAACAAATTCCTTTGTGTGTTGAAGGAGAGTAGGAGATAAGGGGGCAGAACAAGCTGAGAAATTGCTAGGAAAATTAGTATTATACAGGGCCAGTAATGAGTTTATCAAAAAGAGCTGGCTAAAAGCTGTAGGAGGACAGTGACAGCTTTGCCAATTTTTTTTTTTTGTTTTGTTTCGTAATCACAATTTTGAAGTTTCACAAAAATAATCTGTTATATAGAAATAATGCTTTGAGATGCTTTAAAATATATGATAACCAGAAAAGCCTCTTGCAACTCTAGGGGAGTTGCTCTCTTGTGACTCTGCCAGTCTCAGGTGAACTCGCTTTTTAAGTTTATTTGATAAACAGTACAAATAGTTGTGGAAGAGGGGGAGTAAAGGCAGTGAATAGCACTGTCATAGTCAAGAGGTGTTAAAAGTAATTTACTGGAATGTGCCTATTGCCTTGTGCTCCTCTTTGTAAACAAAGCCATTAAACCTCATCCTACTGCAGCTCTGAAGTCAGATTATGAGTACAGGTCAGCAAAGTGCAAGGCAGTGTCTGGTGCACTAAGAAATCAGGACTGAATGACCAGCTGGATCATGATAGACCTCAGTGATCTTGGGCAACTTTGTAAGATATATCAAACTTAGACATCCACATTGTGGGCCATAAAATATTGTAAGAAAATTAAGACCAAGAGTAAATGGTGAGAAACTGAAACTACAATATGTTGTAGGATAAGAGGAAGAAAGAGAGATGGCTTTGCTGATGTCCAAAGTCTTAGTGATAGCTAGAAATCTCTGCTAGAGAAAACTCTCCAATGGTTTCTGGAAAGCAGATTATGGTCCAGGGTATGAAGTAGGGGGAAAAATAAATCAGTACACATCCCCTACCCACAAAGTTCCCTCCAAATCCAAATCTGGTTGTCAGTTTGAGATTAGGTGTATGTATGGATACCCTGACTGTGCACCAGATTGAGCAGGCAGGAAGACAGGGGTACAGGACATTAGTGACCTACTCCAAGCATGAAGCAGAGTGGTGAGGAGATCCCAGATCCTATTCGTCATGCTGTTTATTCACATTGGTAAATGCAAGACAAAAAAAAAATAAAAAGGTTCACTGAGAGCTGTGCTTGTGGTTATATGCAAAGGTGTCAGGATCTGGGTTTTACTATGGGGAAGTAATCATTAGCAAAGCTGTTTTTGAGCTCAGATAAGGTCAAACAGAAGGGCCGTAAGAAGTGACAGCAATGTGAAATATTTTTTGCCTTGTGATGCTTCCTTTGATTGCTGTACATTGGTGCCATCTACTGCCTGGCTTGTGGTTCTCCCTGCCTGTGTCTCCAATACTGACACTGAGCTATGTGTAGCAAAAATACAACATGGGTAGGAAAAACTCTACAATCTTCCATTGGTGCCCTAATGTGAAAATAACATTCATAATTACGTGTCATGATGATAGCAGCACTGATTTAAGGAGAAAAGACACATTAATCATCTGTGCAATTTGCTAGCTTTGGAGGTAAGGCAGAAACCGTGAGTGAGCATCCCTTTGGCCTGGAGGAGATAAGAAGGAACTAACTGGCTGCCTTAACTATGTCCGAGCACTATGGCATGATAAGTCTTGTCTGATCCCATCGCAACACAAACAGCAGTGAGACAGTACCCCTGAGAGACAGGGGAGGGGAAACTGCAGTTTTTTGTGATGCAGACAGTATAGGGCTGCTTCCCCATGATGCCTGTGCTGGGGCCTGGCATTAGTGCGTAGCCGCCAGCTCGCGCCGTGCAGCAGCTCTGATTGCCACCATGAGCAGGCAGCTGGGCACCTCTGAAAACTCTCTTTGTGTGCCAGGACTTCTCAGTAGTTGCTGTTTCTCTTTAGATGTCATTGTGATAACCTGCCTGTAAAGCTTTTGTGCTGATCTCTTAAGCTGCCGTTCCTGGTCAGCATGGGTAACTTCTGCAGGATTAATGCACGTGAGGGATGACTCGATCAGCTGGTCTGAGCTGCACAGCATAGCCTGCAGCATCACAGTTTACTGGACTGAGGCTTCTGCAGAAAGCTTTGTATGCAGGGAAGACAGGAGAAGGATGTTTAAGACATGAAAGTGTTTCTGGCTGTGTATCAGGTTATGCTGTCAGGGGACTGAATAGCAAACAGCTATTAATAGGCAGCTCCTCACATATGTCAGCTGCTGGCCCCTTCAGTAGCAACAGAAATTATGAAAGCTCTTTTTATCTAGCACAGTTATTCAGATAAAACTGCATGGATGTTAACTCACAGGATCCTTTATTAAGAGCTTGTATGCTATCCCATATTCAACAACAGCAGGGTTCTGGAAGAACACTGGAATCTGACAGAAAACCAAAAAAAAAAAAAAAAAAAAAATATGATGAGGACAGAGAGAAGCAGAAAAAACAGCTAAAACTCCTGAGGAGAAGAAAAGTCTGACATAAAACAAGAAAAATTCAACAAGGTATAACCTGTGCCTTGTATCCTCAGAAAATCCTAAGGAGGGACACTTTACAAAATTAAAGGACAATACACTTAAAATCTGAAGAGAGATGTCTTTGCATCGTTTATTTTTAGTGTAATTCACTGTCTAAAGAAGCAACTGAGAGGGGGAGTCTACACCTGAAGGCCAAATGACTTTGTCACTTGGGATTGCATGGTAACATCCAACTCTTGAGGAATTTGCTTTGGCTGGTAATGGTTCTCCCTTGGGTGGGACAGCTGCAGGGATCAGGAGAAGTCCATCTGCTATGCTACAAGTTTTCCTCAAAAAGTAGGAATAGGGTTAATGTTTCTCTCAGGCCATGGCATTTGTTGTTTATCAAAGCTGTCAAAGTAGATATTTACTAGGGTCCTTATCACCACTGTAGTCAAGGATTTCCTCATATTCAATACACTGTGCCCTCTTTGTGAACATACTATTCTTATTTTACAGGCACTAGAAGCCAAAATCCTGAATCCCGAGTCTGTGACCAGCCACCAAACCGGTATCCAAAGGACAAGAGTGGTACAAGCAGAAGCAGCAAATGCCATCTCCCAACAAAACTGCCCAGAGGAAAAGACAGACACAGTGTTTGCCTGACTCACAGTTCAAGGTGATGTCTCATTTAATGACACAGTTCTCTGTTTTTTGAGAGGTTGTCTCAAATATTTTCATTTTGTGGTAAAAGCTGACTTTTCTAACCTGTTCTCCTGAGTTTCTTTGTAAATCAGTTTCCTCTGTTTCAAATGAAGATCAGTTTTCTTCATAAATATCTTAAAGCCAATTCCTATCTGTGGATAAAAACTGTTCTAAATAAGGATGAGTATTTTTATTATTAAAGATTTTTACTATTGAGAAAGAAAACAAATTAGAGAAGTTTCATTCTCCTTTTAAGAGGGAAATTCTTTAGAAATTATGGAAAACTGTCTTTCTTGAGAATGCATTTCTATACAAATTGAACATGAGTATTTTCTGAAAATATGAGAATAAAGAAAGAGAACACTTTCCCAGAGCTGTGAATCACTGGAGGCTGCCTTTCAGGAGAAGAAACTTGATTTTCCCACTGGGACCTGATCCCACGCATGACTTCTGCAAGACCAAGCATGGCCACCAACAGATACGCTGTCAGAGCCAAACACAAGCCTTCAGGGGAACATGATCTGACAAGCAGCTGCCACTGCTGAAAACTTTCTTTGTAGACCCTGACATCTGGCTTCTCTGACTGCCAAGCCTGGCCTCCTCCAAGGTGCCACAGGAGATGCGTCGGTGTGGCAGGTAGGACACCAGGAGGACAAAGATCACTATTTGACATGACTGGGAGGTAGGAGATGGGGTTGGCTGCAGGCTCTTTGTGAATCCTTTTATTTTCTACTGCTTTGCTCTTGGCTTTGCATCTCCAAGTGCATTAATTGTGGTAGTGGAAGAAGAGGAAGGTGAAAGAAAGTCATGGTAAGGTATACAGCAAAACTTTTAATCTGGATTTGTCTATTCAGAAGGCTGAGATAAATTTATGTGGCTTCAAACCCAAGTGCCTACTGCACCTGAAGAGATGTGCACATCAGTATTGAAGGTGACAGCAGAAAGAAGGGGGGAGATGGGGCAAGCAGTTATGCATTAACGATATGTGAGGCTGGACAGTGAGGATGGAAATGGAGGTTGACATAGTGGTGGTCTGTTGAACCACCCTAGATGTTGTGGAGCTGGGAACTGGAGGCTCGCCTGGGAGGAAGACAGGGTGAAGGGAAGTTCATATTGTTATGCGCGGTGCGACCACATCATCACAGTGAAAACAAGGTGTTTGTTTGCTATGGCTTGCCAACTGCTGGCTGTACAGGGAGGGAGGAAAAGACTGAGGTGACCCAGTCTTTGAAAGCAGAGTTTTTTATTTCTTCCTCTGAAGTATCAGGTCCCAGAGTGGGAGGCAGGCTGGGTAACTCATTTCAGCGAGGACAGCACTTTGTGTTGCCTCTTGGCACTTTACAAATATCTGTTATCCAAAAAGTTTAAGTGGCTCTTTGCTTTATAATAATTTTTGCATATAATTGACTGAACTGCTTTGTTTAAAACTTGGCTCCTACCTAGACCTCAGTGAGGAAAAGAAATTGCTTGAATTTAAATGCTCCCCTGTTTATAATCCAAGCACTGCAACATGGAGCCATTGCGTGAGAACTGGGAAGTGAACCTGACTACAAGCCAGCTCCTCACAAATGTGAAACAAATGTCAGCATTTCATTATCTGGGACAAAAATGTAAAGCAAACAGCTACAGAGAAAGTTCAATATTTACCCTATCTCACTGAAGAATGGAAATATTCCTAGAAATGCATAAGAGTATCTTTCTTATAAATATTTTAGCTTGCGGATCTTTAGCAGAAATCTTTTATATCCCGTATTGATAGCTACCTCCAGTAATTATGTTAAATAGTAAACTTTTTAAATCCACCACGAGGTGGCAGAGTTGGACTTAGAACAATTACATTTTTGTGTAAACTTTTGACATTGAAACTTCACATCATAAAAATATCTTTGTGTCCCATGAATACAAACTAACCAACCAACCAAACAAACCAATCATTAAAGATACATCTTCATGGCATGGAATTGCCCATCTGTGTAAAGCCTTTGTCTAGACAGAGACCCAGGCACACTTCTGAATACCTCAGGCCATGGTGGAGGGAATTGCCTGGATCATGATATGTAAGAGAATTCAGGAGTGGTTTGGTAGCACCTCTGTTTTTTCAGGGTTAGGCAAAGCAAGGAGCCAAGCACCAGCAGTAGCAGCAATCTGGTTTCAATATCATGCTAGAAAGGCGTAATGACCCTCCACTAATAGCTAGTGTTTCCATTAAACTTCCATGAATAAGTTTACGGAAAAATTTGCATACTTCTTGGGAAGTGCTGACCATTACAGATTGTGCATGCTAAGCAGGTCCCCACAAAAATAATGTTTTCCCACAGCTGCTATGGTGTCTCCCACCCAGTAAAGTTGCTGCCTTGAGAAGTATCCTGAGAATAAGATTTCCTGGGTTTCAAAATGGTCTTCTGATTCCCAGAGTGCTAATCTCCAGCATGTTGTACACCGGGTCCCTGTAGTTTCTGCATGCCAAAATAAGGGGGGGAAATGATGGAGATACTTCACTTTTGGGAAAGAAGTTAGTGACATGCCCACATCTCTGGCAACATGGGGAAGAATTGCCTGCCTACCTTGAGCAAAATGATACTGACCCCTGTGGGGAAATCATACAGTTTAGGAGAGCTCTAAACCCCCATGTAGTCTCCCTTACTTGTGTGAAAAGTTGTGGTTAGGTGGCTAGAAGATAACTTAGGCCAAGTTTAGTTGCTACATCAACAGGACAGGAGATAGTTACTTTCAATAAACGTTGGGCTTTTAAAACATATTTTAAATATACATGAACACATGGAATAATGTTATGAGCATATGTACATACGTGCTATAAATTTCTGGCCAGATATACAGCCATCGGAGGTTCAAATGCCAATCTGAGCTTGTTTATCCATGGGGAACCTTGTCTGTGCATCTCACCTTTCTGAAGCAGCTCGTTCCGCTCCTTACAGGTTTGTTGATAAGGTTTTTTTTAGCACCTTTAGTGGCAGGCTGAGACGTGATTTTCACTTTTCCACTAGATGGCAGAACGTCATAGTTTAAATACTCGTTCTGGTCCACTAAGGAGCATCGTCTCACTGCCAGCTTTGCAGTTCAACTTCCATGTGCAAACAAAACATTAAAAGCAGAATGGATATGGTGATACACTCTTCACTAACTTGTTTGAAGTGCAGCAAGCTCATTTGTTTATTTATAGAGCTTACTGTACCTCAGTCTGGCCTTTCATTATGTATGCAGTAAGGCACATGGTTCCTGAGATCATGAGATGTAGAGTACTTTGCATCTCCATAGTACTTGCACGCATGCTTTGGGACTCTTTGGAAAGGAGTATGTTGGCCAAACCACTCCTGTACAGATCTAGGATGTGCGTGCTGTGGCTCTCTGGGATTTCTGGATGCATGGCTTCTCAAAATGTCCAGCACTACTACACAAAACTGTTTGTTTTTTCCTCTCTGAACCCTAAAGAAATTGGTATTACTTCCCAAGAGCCGATAACCTTCCTGGTTGTGTATTGCAGTGTTCCCCAGTACTGCCTCCCTTCACTGAACAGATCTGGGTCTTCTAAAAGTCTCAGCAATAAATTCTGCAGTCCTGATGCTCCTGTGTTTGTGTGGGGTTCTCTAGGTTACAGTTCTGGATTCAAAATGCAAAGCAAACTCCACCACCGCTACCAGAGTTTTCCTGTTTCACTCAAACACATAAATTGTTACAGGCCCCTTGAAAGATGGCCTTGAGTCACAGCACTGTTCAGCTGGGTCTAGGTTTTCTCTTCTGGAATTTGTTATTTATAATTTTAAGCAATTCTTCTGCTTGTGCTTGTGTCGTTCCCTGGGCTTAATGGGATTTTTCCTGCTGCACTTTGGTGTAAGAGAGATCAGAGTGAGCGCTGTGGACTTCTCCCCTACCAGGTTTCCTGTAGTGCTCTCCTGCCTACGCAGTCTGTGCTGAGGAAGTAAATTAGCTGTTTGAAAGTCAAGGGCTCTCCACCTAAAACCACAGCGCAGCTGATTTCAAATGCCCAGATCAAACAGCAACGGGGGTGCGAGCTCTGTTAGTCGTGCACAGCCACTGCCACCCGAAATTTCACTTCTGAAGGGACATGTGAGAGCTTTACATAGAGAGACAAATAACCAGTGGACGTGGTTAGTGTCTGGAAGTGTCAGCTCCGTCACGTGCAGGTCCCTCAGCAATGGGGGCCTTTTAACAGCCAGAGCGAGGTGTGATGTACTCACACCTCTCTGTATCTGTTTTCCTAAGTCTGGTGCAAGTCTTTCAAACTTTCACTTGGGAGGATCGATGCTTCCTAATAGGTTTTCAAAGGCACGGAGTGATCTCCCACCTTTCTGCAGCCTAGGCTAGGCCCTGGGCACCTTGATGTGCTAACTGGAGCCCGTTGCAGCTGGGCTGACCCCTCAGATGGCAGCAGCATTGGGCGCACAAAGGTCACCCAACCTCTTATTTTTTGTAATTGATGCCCCAAGCTGGCTGTGCCCTGGAAGGTGGCGATCTCACTGCTTTGGACATCTGATTTGAATGACTCCCGTTGTCATGGATTATCACTGACTGGACACAGCAGTAAGGAAAATCCCACAGCCCCATGCTGCTGGGAGCTCGTGCTCTCCCTTACCTCCAGCTACATGCTAATCTCTGTCGCAGACTTTGGTAGATGTCAGGCTTCCAAAGCAATTCTCCAAGTTTGTTTATTTGTTCTTTTCTCCCCCAGGATCCTACTAGTTTGCTAATGTAAAATAGGCATTTGCAGATCCATCTCTCAGGGAGGGTTTAGCTCTTCAGAGATTTGTCCAAGTCCAGCAAATGCAGCCGGGTGGAAATACCTCATTTTCCCTAGACATAGCCTTTTTTTACAGGCTCACAGCCTGCTTCAAGCCCCTTCCCTTTTGTATCCAGCTGTAATTTGTTGCACGAGACTTTTGTTGCCAAATATTGTTTTGACTACACACAAACAGAAGACCCCTAGAAACAATCCGAATTGATCTAATATAAATGTGAAGACCTGTGACAATGAAAAGACCAGTCATAAGGCAGTGACAGGTTTTCTGAGCATAAAAAGCTTGTGACTTAAAGTCCAATACTTCATAGACTGCTGAAGTGGGAGCTTTATATCATTTCCAGCTCACTAATAGCGTTGCCAACTCTCATGATTTTATCATGAGTCTCATGATATTCTTCTTAAAAGCTCAGTTTCTGGAGTCAGGCAATTACATGAGAATCTTTTTCTTTTTTATATATATATTTTTTAACATTCTTTTCTTAGCATCAAGTTCCTAGCCCTGCTGCTTCTAAGGGGGAAGGGGTAGGAGGAAAGGGAAGATCAAAATATAAAAAGCTTTAAAACATGACCAGAGTTTGTCTTAAAGACTCAAAAAAAAAAAAAAAAAAAAAAAAAAAAAAAAAAGAGAGAGAGAGAGGTAAAGAATGCAAACCAAAAGAGGCACGTTGATATGAGTTCTTTCTTTTTATTCTGGTGCTGTTGTTTTTTTTAAACCCAGTCTCACACTCTCATGCCCAACTCATGATTTTTGAATGCTTGGGATTGGCAATGCTATTTCAACAGACCTAATACGTATATGTAGCACTGGAAGTCCTGTTGTGGCATTTATTTTTAGAAAAGCTATTTTAGCTCATTTGGCGCATTCTTTATAGCTCCATCTACCTTGTGTAGTTAGACTCATGGGGCCAGATCCTTTGCTGGTGCAAATTAGAGCAAGACCGATGATTTAAACCATCTGGAGATCTAGCCCATGGTGCAGTCATCTGGCTTTACTGGCAAAGGGATACAAAATATAGTCCCAATAACATTTTTTAAAACTCCATAAAATGTGCCTAAAATAGTCTTTCGCCTTTCTGAAGCAGATGTGGTATATACAGAGAGCACAGAATGGGGAGCATCAGAGGGCTTTCTTGCTGCTTGTCTGAGAGGATCCCTTACTCCATCAGACCTGCCTCTGGTGGGTTTTGTGCTTTTTCTGTGCGCTGCACCACACCTGGGCTGCTGTTTCAGCATGTCTGTGCTGTGCGCTGTAAAATCCCCTTCGTATGTGTGATTTCCATCCGAGGGAGTTATCTCCTGTTCCCCTTCCTTCCTAACCTTTTACCCGTGTGGTGAAATCATGCAGCTTAGTACACCTCCAAAAATCCTCCGAGGCCAGGCAAGGTCAACGCAGCTTGGGGTTGGACAACTTGAGGACCACATAGGAGCTGCAGGAAGTGGTCTCGGTGACTCAGCCGATGGCCATCCTCCTGCTGGTTCAGCACTGAGCCGATGCCTCAGTGCAACAGGAGAAGGCAATGTTTGCTTGGACATCCTTCAGACGAAGTGCAAGGTGGGGACTCTGACCACTTTGTTTCCAAAAGATCCTATGAACCCATGTTGTAGGAATGAAAATTGGAGTATCCTTTCAGGAGTCTGATGTGGTCAGAGAAATGTGATTACTAGTTCAAATCTAGGAAAAGTGTATTTTTTAAAAATATGTAATTCATTTCCGGCTTTTCCTCCAGAATTTCTGCGGTAAAAGTCCCCACAGCATCACATGGAGCTCCTGAACATCACTGAACCATTCCACTTCACTGGCTGCACTTCAGGAGGCAGAGTTGCCCTTGCTGACCTGTGACCAGAATTAATTAGAGCTGTTCAGAGTTGCTCTTTGACTTGACTTTCTGTGACTGTGTTGTTGACACTGCACTAGAAGCAGGTGAGCCCCTCTCCTACTATTCAGTAATTCCAGTGACAATCACTAGAGCAAATTAAACAGCGATGCTCTTAGCCTCTGTAGTACCTTCTGCTCAGCTATCTTGGGTCACTTCATGGGAGCTGAATGCCGTGCAGCTCATAAGGATTCTCTTCAAAGTTAGTGGTGGAGACGGCAAAGGGAGACAGCAGCTTGGTTGCAAATTGTTCAATGCCCCAAAGCACGCTTGCAGCTGAAGCTGCTTGCTCCCAGGAAAGCAATGTAGCCAGGAGAGCCCATTTCCTCACAAACTGCACACATGCGATGCCCAGCACTCGCTGTGGTCTTCTGAACTGCAGGTTTCATTTGTTGTGGGCTTTTTCGTGGTTCTGCCTGTGTCACTCCTTAACTGAGTTGTTCTCCTACAATACAGTTTGTCCTTTCTACCTTCTGCATCAGCTCTGCCCTTTCTCTATTTCTGTATTTGTTTCAGGCTTTTGTCTATGCTCATCCAGAACTTGGTTTCATAACTCTGTCCTTTGCAGTTAACTCTTCAGATAAGCTGGAGAAAACATGCACTGGCCAGAGAACATTTGGGAAGATACAGAGTCTTGGGCTGTATGTAACAAACACAGGAGGTGCCAGGTGGGGAGGAACATATTATTGCAGCATAAGGAAATGTTTGCCAGGTTAAACATGTTTGTATCAGAATATTGCACATTTTTCAGATATGTTGTAGGAGGCCTACTGAGAAAAGTCCATAACAGGGCAAACTCTTGGATTGAACCAGGATCCTGTGAGTTACCAGCCCTATTTCTGGGGTATGCTGCTGCTTGGGGACACAGGGACAGAATGACAGAAGGACTTCAAATGCTATTCTTTCTGATATTTGGAATTTATTAATAAGTCAGGGCAACTTGGTTGTATTTGCTGTTTGTCAGCACCTTGAGATGATCTCTGCAGAGAGGAATGTTGTTGTTTGGATTGATTATAATCTACATGGTCAGTACGGGGGTGTTCACACCATGAGCACCTCGCCTGGGGATGCTAAGCTCCCCTTGGGGCTGCCTGGGTGGCTGGGGGAAAACACAGCTTCTCCAAAGAGGGATTCACAGTAGCAGCTGGGCTTACTTGCTCTGACACAGCCCGTGCACAAGTCTTTCTCTGCACTGATATGCAGGAAACAGAGCAACAGCTTCCTAAATTAGATGCTCAATGCGGTGCCCAAGATTTCTGTCATACTCACCATGTTACAGTTAGTATTTAGGTTGTGTCATACTGTCTCTGCCAGCTGGAACTGGGGATTGTTCAGTGATACTAGAAGATTAATTGGCCCATTAATAGGTCATATTACTACAGAACCAGATGTATCCTACATTTTATATCAACATAATATCACTTTTTTTCCCCATGTTTTATGCTAAACCATTTTGTCATTGCTGAAACCAAGGAAAGCAAGGATTAGTAAACTACATATTAGTAACATAAACTCACATCTCCTTCATGTAAGGTTCTTACTACACTATATTTTCTAGGATTTGTCCAATCCAAATTTGTAAGTCTCTAGGAATAGATTTTTTTTTATTATTATTATTGTTAGAAACATAATTTTAACCTGTTTTGGAAAACACAATTTAAATCCATGCATCAGAACCAATGAATTGAAATGAGTGAATGGTTAAAACCCACTATAAATGCATTTCAGACTTTCAGTGAAAGTTTATGAGGTTCTTGCTGGTCACCTTCTACTGATGTCGTAGTTCTATATATACATTAACAAATCTAAATTCTCTTCTCTATTAAATAGCTGCTATGCTTATGCCAAAAGACTCTTACACTGCAGTGGTGCTTAATGTGATTCTAATGTATAGGAGTTGCACATTTATCTTGTGGATAGCCACATAATCTAGCATATTATCTACCACTAAGGACTATCTCCCATCTGTTTAGCCCATGAGATAAGCACAGATCATCTCCTGTGTGTGAAGGGAGCAAATTTAGGCTCTGCTTTGTAAGTATTTGGGATCTTTCAGGAAGAAAATAATTATATAAATGTTATAGAGTTAACAATCTCTACTTACTATCCTAAAAACCAATACAGATTAAAAAAAAAAAAAAAAAAGAGTAATGATAAAGTTTTGTGGAAAGGTTTGATGCTGTGAATTTCAATAATTTCAATGGAAATAACTTTTGTCTCTGTGGATGTGTAACTTTATAGCATCAGTTCCCTAAGTATATGTAAAACGTATTCTGACAGTGTACTGTTTCTTCAGTAGTCAATATGCATATTTATTTGTAAAACATATGCACACTGTCATCTGTCAAATGTTTTACATGTTACCCAATTTCAAATGAGTACAATAAAATAGCTCTGCACTGGGTTGCAGTACGTTGGTAAAAATATCGGTTTTCTTATCATAAGAGGAAGCTCAGAGCCTAAATAGTGGCTGCAGTACATAACACCAGACCCTATCAAACAGAGTATAAAATCTTGCTGTGGTGGCAGTTCAGGTTGTGTTCCCTTCACGAGGAGCACTGAGCAGCACCCTGAGTTCAGCAGAGAGTCTGCAGAAAAGGGGTATCCAGGTATTAATCATTCATCGCAATGCTTCATAAAAGAAATCTCAGTGAAAACAAAACCAGAAAACCCAACTATTCTGAGAAGCACTTTAAAGTAGCACTAGTTTCAGCTACCGGGTATTTGCACTATCAATCAAAATATATTTATTTATCAGTTGGATCATATATTAAAGCACCAAGCTATGCAGAATAAGAGGCAGAAGAGAAATATTGAAAGTATACATAACAAAAATACTAAAGCCTACACTTCCTGGAAATAATACATAAATGTCATTTGCTGACAGAAAAACAGATTGTTGTAAAAGGAACTCCAGAAATGACCTGACATCAGAATCACAATTTCCTGTGTCACAGGTTAGTGAGAAATTGCTTCTTTACAGCCTAACAATTCAAGAAATAATGACCTAACATTGTTCCACTGTGAATTGGGGCCAAGAGATATATTTTTGCAGGTAGCAACAAATAAGAACAAACCTTGCAAAGAACTAGAATGCATAAATCCCAAAGCACACCAGAGAATTCACTGGTTTTGACATAAGCAATCTATAAACAATATAACTGATTTGAAATATATTAGGCATGATTACAAACATTACTTGTCTCTTCAGCAAAAATAGGCCGACCTCTGTGGGCAGTAGCATATGAGGACTATTATTTAGGCACTGAGGGTCCTTCTGATTTCAAATGTTGATGTCCCTTGTTTATTCACCAAATGTAATGGAAATTCACATTGGTTTGATAGAGTTTTCAGATATCTTGTGCTGTTCAGCCAGCAGTTTCATATACCTGCGTCCTCACTTTTTGCTCCTCATCATAAGATGCTAGTCAAAATTTACAGTAAAGAATGGATATGCTGGATGCCTGACTTGAGATAACTCAAGGACTTCTGATTTTCAATGAATGCAGACTCTCTCCATTTGAAAATTTGAGTACAGATTATTAAGAGCCCCCTTCAAAAATCTTAGCATGTATACAACTTTGCTTCTTGTTCTGCAGCCCTCGGAGATGTTATCTTGAGAGAGGGGCCCTCAGTACACAAGAACTCTGAGATCTGGATGTTATGGTCATATTCTTTTTTCTAATCCTTTTATTCCTTTACAGCCTCCTGAAATTAGGACCAGTGCAATAGTCCATGTTTTTGCTGAAATGTCATCTAGAAGATTCACAGTTCCTCTGGAAGACTTAGAAAAAGTGACCTACAAAAACAGATAAGGTGAGCTATTTTCACACACTTTATATACTCTGAAAATCATAGCGGAAGAAAGAGCTCCAAGCTCTGACAAAAGATTTCTTCTTGAGACAATGCTGTCTAGTAGCCTGAATTTGGGTCTAGGAATTGGGATGTCATGCAATACATGTACATGCAGTAGAGTACAATGTATAAAGAGCCAGGCTATCCATTTTGTGTTGATAGGGATTTCTATTTTTCTGTAAAACTCAACAAATTCTCTCCACCCCTTTTGTGAATTAAAAGTTTTCTCCTTTATTTCCCTGATGAAAGGTAAATTCAGCTTCCAACAAGTCTACTTCTTATGAATTACAGACTCCAACTCCGTCAGCTGGCCAACTCCAGCCGTTTGCAGCCCTTAGTGCAATGCTGTGCACAGGTAACCCAGTTACCATTTTGTGCATCCCACTGTCTGCCCTCCTCTCCTCCCTCTAAGTGGGCAATGTGCTCTAACCAACCCAATCAACCCTGGGGAAGAACATTGTCTTCTGACCCCTCATCAAATTGAACATTTTGTCTGTGATGACCAAAGCCCAGAAGCAGCCTGGGCAGGCTGGTGTGCTGCCCTTCTCCTTTTCCAGACCCACATGTAGGCAGAGCCCCGTAGCCCATCCCTTCACTGGCAGGGGTGACTGAGACTAGCGAGACAGGGGGAAGAGGAATAAAGAATGAAAAGCTGCAAAGGACCATGAGAAAAGACTGTCCTTCAGAAAATATGCATTTTATGTTCACCTCCATGCCATAGACCAAAAATTCTGCTGTGCCAGAATTTGTTCTCTATTCCTTGTGTAAGCACATTGGACTACTTGTCTCTACAGCTGGAAATGCTGTGAGAGGCATAGACCTAGACGTGACCTTTTCATATTCAACTTTCTGTAGTTTGGGTGATGGATCTTGGAGTACCTACTCTTAGGGAAAATGTACTTTTCTGCTTTAGATCTGAACCGGAGAAAGGACACCTTACCCTTCGTGAACGGGTCACGTCTGGCAAGAGCAGCTGCAAATGAGACTCTTCTTGAAAGCTGCAGGGACATGATGGGCTCTAAGCATTTTGAAGAAACTTCTGACCTTGAGCTAAGACAGGTAAGGGAGGACGTGTATATTCCTAATTCGTGAAAACTGCACATTCACAATGGCTTGCTTATCATTTTACAAGCAGTAACTACAGTGTTCATAGTCATGTGAATAAGGTCCTGTTTCAGCAAGACATTTCAGTTTGTGTTTAACATTTAATAAGAACTCACGTGTTCTTTGAAGTGAAAGGTGGACTTCCAGGCCAGTTTTGCAGCAACCAAAAGTACTGCCTCCTTTGCTGATGGAAGTAGCCTTTCATAACCATAGGAAAACTTCACAAGAATTTGTGGTATTAGATCAGTATTCCCAATGCAGCAGAAGTTAAACGTGGCAAGAATGGACCCTTTGGTGCAGGAAAACAACAAAAAAAAAGCTATCAGAAAATTAGCACTGATTGCACTCTTGGATACACTTTTGAGAGAGGAAAAAAAATATAGAAGGCTTAATCAAAATGTACAGTGCAGGAAAATGGCACCTGCCTCAAGGAACTTACCACTGAAGCTTTAAACAAGAGACAACATATACACTGAGGCAGATAGGAATCAAAGCTGCATATCATCCCGATGAGTATAGTCTCTTTTGCGCACAGTTACAATTTCCCCCAGGTAACAGGGCTACTTTAAAAAAAAAAAAAAAAAAAGGAATGTATTGTGCCAAAAAATCTTCCCCATTCTCGTAGCAAATTCTGAGTTAGCATTGCACATGACATTGTTAATTTATTAGATATCATCAAGATTAGCTATATTTTACAGATATGAAGGTGTGTTCAGACTCGGTGCAATGTTATTGACCCCAGAGCTAATACAGTTGCTTAAATCAGGGCAGAACTGATCAAGTACTGCTTTCCACTTGGACTTAAACCAGACATCATAAAGATACGAATTACACGAAACATGATTTTAGGCCTCTATCTCCTACTGATCATCCTACATGTAATTATTGTCTTCTTTCTAAAAGAGATACATATATAACCTGATTTTTTTTTCTGGTAGCTTTTACCCATGTGTATCCTTTGGAATACTCAAATGAGCTTTTTAATTTATCATGTCGATCTATGAAGATTTATAGAAACAAATCCTATAGATACGAGCAGAACATAATGGAGCATCCCCCACTGTTTTTTCAACCATTTTCTTTAAATATTTCCTTTAATAAAAAAAATTACAGTCCTCCTTCATAACAGTATCAAACATTTTAAAAGCCCCATTTGTTCATTTCCAGGCTAGTCTAGCTTCCCCTATGGTTAATCAGATTTGTTTCATTGACTTAACAGAAGTGGGATAGATCTCACATTAGCAACCCTGGAGCTGGTGGTATGTCAATTTTTTATCATTGTGAGAGGGTTTTTTTATTTTATTATGTTTTTAATTGTGTTTAAAAACCCTATTCCCTTAGTCGAGAACTTTTTTGAATGTGTCCTCTATACCCACACACCTGTGCTA